>NW_027507685.1:61095677-61825677 GCF_037356315.1 Lithobates pipiens | reverse complement strand
AAGTCCTGCTACATCTCTTCCGGTTGTCCCATTTTGCATATATACTCATGTAAAACATTAAAAAATATGCTTCTATACACTTTGAAATCCAGTAATACGCTGTTTCAACCTGCTCTGCACATACTCAGTTGCTCTCCCATTTTAGGCATATTTAAGTTATGACACCAGCCATTTGATGATTTGATAGTTTGGTTGAGAACACAAGCAAATGGGACAGTTATCAATCCCGGGATTCCAGGCATGTAACTGTGTTTTGAAACCCTTAAATCAATTGGTTTACTTCCACTTTATGATTTACTTCTGTTTGGAGGCTCTGGGCTTCAGCAAATTGGAAGCCTCCAGCAAGAAGCACGTTGTTATAGCTAAAGCAAGAATTTACGAGTGAAGGTCACAGGAAGGAACTGGAAAGCAGCATAGAAAACGACCACGAAGGGACTTGAACCCTCAATCTTCTGATCCGAAGTCAGACGCCTTATCCATTAGGCCACGCGGTCTGCCACAAGGACATGATTCTGGTTTGTGGCGCCCGGATCAACCAAACACTCGAAGATCACCTGGGACATCTTCTACTTTTTTTGCTCAAGGAGATTTGGTAGAAAGGATCTGAAATGTATGACTTGGTGCAAGGTCATGCTTTAAGAAGTGCATTTGCAAAATGGCCTAGGTTCAGAGTGTTCATACAGCTCCTTGACAATGGTAATAGATCAATAGAGTACCACGAGTAGATGATATTTCCAGAGGAAGCCATAGCACCTCAATATATCTTGTCAGGATGGCCGAGTGGTCTAAGGCGCCAGACTCAAGAGCTGTTTCTTCACATTGTGTGGGTGTTCTGGTCTCCAAATGGAGGCGTGGGTTCAAATCCCACTTCTGACAATCTGTTTACACATTTAGCTTGAACTACAATCACCACTCCCGCTGTGTTTTCATGCTACCATGTCACCGACAAAAAAACATGAAAAAAAATCCAAAAACTTTGCACATCCTACATAAAGATCAAATTCATGAGGAAAATCTGCTAGACCATGCTGTTAAATCTCTCATTTAAAGTGCAACTTTAGTCAGAAAAGTAAGTCCTGCTACATCTCTTCCGGTTGTCCCATTTTGCATATATACTCATGTAAAACATTAAAAAATATGCTTCTATACACTTTGAAATCCAGTAATACGCTGTTTCAACCTGCTCTGCACATACTCAGTTGCTCTCCCATTTTAGGCATATTTAAGTTATGACACCAGCCATTTGATGATTTGATAGTTTGGTTGAGAACACAAGCAAATGGGACAGTTATCAATCCCGGGATTCCATGCATGTAACTGTGTTTTGAAACCCTTAAATCAATTGGTTTACTTCCACTTTATGATTTATTTCTGTTTGGAGGCTCTGGGCTTCAGCAAATTGGAAGCCTCCAGCAAGAAGCACGTTGTTATGGCTAAAGCAAGAAGTTACGAGTGAAGGTCACAGGAAGGAACTGGAAAGCAGCATAGAAAACGACCACGAAGGGACTCGAACCCTCAATCTTCTGATCCGAAGTCAGACGCCTTATCCATTAGGCCACGCGGTCTGCCACAAGGCCATGATTCTGGTTTGTGGCGCCCGGATCAACCAAACACTCGAAGATCACCTGGGACATCTTCTACTTTTTTTGCTCAAGGAGATTTGGTAGAAAGGATCTGAAATGTATGACTTGGTGCAAGGTCATGCTTTAAGAAGTGCATTTGCAAAAGGGCCTAGGTTCAGAGTGTTCATACAGCTCCTTGACAATGGTAATAGATCAATAGAGTACTACGAGTAGATGATATTTCCAGAGGAAGCCATAGCACCTCAATATATCTTGTCAGGATGGCCGAGTGGTCTAAGGCGCCAGACTCAAGAGCTGTTTCTTCACATTGTGTGGGTGTTCTGGTCTCCAAATGGAGGCGTGGGTTCAAATCCCACTTCTGACAATCTGTTTACACATTTAGCTTGAACTACAATCACCACTCCCGCTGTGTTTTCATGCTACCATGTCACCGACAAAAAAACATGAAAAAAATCCAAAAACTTTGCACATCCTACATAAAGATCAAATTCTTGAGGAAAATCTGCTAGACCATGCTGTTAAATCTGTCATTTAAAGTGCAACTTTAGTCAGAAAAGTAAGTCCTGCTACATCTCTTCCGGTTGTCCCATTTTGCATATATACTCATGTAAAACATTAAAAAATATGCTTCTATACACTTTGAAATCCAGTAATACGCTGTTTCAACCTGCTCTGCACATACTCAGTTGCTCTCCCATTTTAGGCATATTTAAGTTATGACACCAGCCATTTGATGATTTGATAGTTTGGTTGAGAACACAAGCAAATGGGACAGTTATCAATCCCGGGATTCCAGGCATGTAACTGTGTTTTGAAACCCTTAAATCAATTGGTTTACTTCCACTTTATGATTTACTTCTGTTTGGAGGCTCTGGGCTTCAGCAAATTGGAAGCCTCCAGCAAGAAGCACGTTGTTATGGCTAAAGCAAGAATTTACGAGTGAAGGTCACAGGAAGGAACTGGAAAGCAGCATAGAAAACGACCACGAAGGGACTCGAACCCTCAATCTTCTGATCCGAAGTCAGACGCCTTATCCATTAGGCCACGCGGTCTGCCACAAGGACATGATTCTGGTTTGTGGCGCCCGGATCAACCAAACACTCGAAGATCACCTGGGACATCTTCTACTTTTTTTGCTCAAGGAGATTTGGTAGAAAGGATCTGAAATGTATGACTTGGTGCAAGGTCATGCTTTAAGAAGTGCATTTGCAAAATGGCCTAGGTTCAGAGTGTTCATACAGCTCCTTGACAATGGTAATAGATCAATAGAGTACCAGGAGTAGATGATATTTCCAGAGGAAGCCATAGCACCTCAATATATCTTGTCAGGATGGCCGAGTGGTCTAAGGCGCCAGACTCAAGAGCTGTTTCTTCACATTGTGTGGGTGTTCTGGTCTCCAAATGGAGGCGTGGGTTCAAATCCCACTTCTGACAATCTGTTTACACATTTAGCTTGAACTACAATCACCACTCCCGCTGTGTTTTCATGCTACCATGTCACCGACAAAAAAACATGAAAAAAAATCCAAAAACTTTGCACATCCTACATAAAGATCAAATTCTTGAGGAAAATCTGCTAGACCATGCTGTTAAATCTCTCATTTAAAGTGCAACTTTAGTCAGAAAAGTAAGTCCTGCTACATCTCTTCCGGTTGTCCCATTTTGCATATATACTCATGTAAAACATTAAAAAATATGCTTCTATACACTTTGAAATCCAGTAATACGCTGTTTCAACCTGCTCTGCACATACTCAGTTGCTCTCCCATTTTAGGCATATTTAAGTTATGACACCAGCCATTTGATGATTTGATAGTTTGGTTGAGAACACAAGCAAATGGGACAGTTATCAATCCCGGGATTCCAGGCATGTAACTGTGTTTTGAAACCCTTAAATCAATTGGTTTACTTCCACTTTATGATTTACTTCTGTTTGGAGGCTCTGGGCTTCAGCAAATTGGAAGCCTCCAGCAAGAAGCACGTTGTTATAGCTAAAGCAAGAATTTACGAGTGAAGGTCACAGGAAGGAACTGGAAAGCAGCATAGAAAACGACCACGAAGGGACTCGAACCCTCAATCTTCTGATCCGAAGTCAGACGCCTTATCCATTAGGCCACGCGGTCTGCCACAAGGACATGATTCTGGTTTGTGGCGCCCGGATCAACCAAACACTCGAAGATCACCTGGGACATCTTCTACTTTTTTTGCTCAAGGAGATTTGGTAGAAAGGATCTGAAATGTATGACTTGGTGCAAGGTCATGCTTTAAGAAGTGCATTTGCAAAATGGCCTAGGTTCAGAGTGTTCATACAGCTCCTTGACAATGGTAATAGATCAATAGAGTACCACGAGTAGATGATATTTCCAGAGGAAGCCATAGCACCTCAATATATCTTGTCAGGATGGCCGAGTGGTCTAAGGCGCCAGACTCAAGAGCTGTTTCTTCACATTGTGTGGGTGTTCTGGTCTCCAAATGGAGGCGTGGGTTCAAATGCCACTTCTGACAATCTGTTTACACATTTAGCTTGAACTACAATCACCACTCCCGCTGTGTTTTCATGCTACCATGTCACCGACAAAAAAACATGAAAAAAAATCCAAAAACTTTGCACATCCTACATAAAGATCAAATTCTTGAGGAAAATCTGCTAGACCATGCTGTTAAATCTCTCATTTAAAGTGCAACTTTAGTCAGAAAAGTAAGTCCTGCTACATCTCTTCCGGTTGTCCCATTTTGCATATATACTCATGTAAAACATTAAAAAATATGCTTCTATACACTTTGAAATCCAGTAATACGCTGTTTCAACCTGCTCTGCACATACTCAGTTGCTCTCCCATTTTAGGCATATTTAAGTTATGACACCAGCCATTTGATGATTTGATAGTTTGGTTGAGAACACAAGCAAATGGGACAGTTATCAATCCCGGGATTCCATGCATGTAACTGTGTTTTGAAACCCTTAAATCAATTGGTTTACTTCCACTTTATGATTTATTTCTGTTTGGAGGCTCTGGGCTTCAGCAAATTGGAAGCCTCCAGCAAGAAGCACGTTGTTATGGCTAAAGCAAGAAGTTACGAGTGAAGGTGGCAGGAAGGAACTGGAAAGCAGCATAGAAAACGACCACGAAGGGACTCGAACCCTCAATCTTCTGATCCGAAGTCAGACGCCTTATCCATTAGGCCACGCGGTCTGCCACAAGGCCATGATTCTGGTTTGTGGCGCCCGGATCAACCAAACACTCGAAGATCACCTGGGACATCTTCTACTTTTTTTGCTCAAGGAGATTTGGTAGAAAGGATCTGAAATGTATGACTTGGTGCAAGGTCATGCTTTAAGAAGTGCATTTGCAAAAGGGCCTAGGTTCAGAGTGTTCATACAGCTCCTTGACAATGGTAATAGATCAATAGAGTACTACGAGTAGATGATATTTCCAGAGGAAGCCATAGCACCTCAATATATCTTGTCAGGATGGCCGAGTGGTCTAAGGCGCCAGACTCAAGAGCTGTTTCTTCACATTGTGTGGGTGTTCTGGTCTCCAAATGGAGGCGTGGGTTCAAATCCCACTTCTGACAATCTGTTTACACATTTAGCTTGAACTACAATCACCACTCCCGCTGTGTTTTCATGCTACCATGTCACCGACAAAAAAACATGAAAAAAAATCCAAAAACTTTGCACATCCTACATAAAGATCAAATTCTTGAGGAAAATCTGCTAGACCATGCTGTTAAATCTGTCATTTAAAGTGCAACTTTAGTCAGAAAAGTAAGTCCTGCTACATCTCTTCCGGTTGTCCCATTTTGCATATATACTCATGTAAAACATTAAAAAATATGCTTCTATACACTTTGAAATCCAGTAATACGCTGTTTCAACCTGCTCTGCACATACTCAGTTGCTCTCCCATTTTAGGCATATTTAAGTTATGACACCAGCCATTTGATGATTTGATAGTTTGGTTGAGAACACAAGCAAATGGGAC
Organism: Lithobates pipiens; assembly: GCF_037356315.1. Classification (NCBI taxonomy): domain Eukaryota; kingdom Metazoa; phylum Chordata; class Amphibia; order Anura; family Ranidae; genus Lithobates; species Lithobates pipiens. Next base: position 61,820,108 of record NW_027507685.1, on the reverse strand, counting down.
AGTTATCAATCCCGGGATTCCAGGCATGTAACTGTGTTTTGAAACCCTTAAATCAATTGGTTTACTTCCACTTTATGATTTACTTCTGTTTGGAGGCTCTGGGCTTCAGCAAATTGGAAGCCTCCAGCAAGAAGCACGTTGTTATGGCTAAAGCAAGAATTTACGAGTGAAGGTCACAGGAAGGAACTGGAAAGCAGCATAGAAAACGACCACGAAGGGACTCGAACCCTCAATCTTCTCATCCGAAGTCAGACGCCTTATCCATTAGGCCACGCGGTCTGCCACAAGGACATGATTCTGGTTTGTGGCGCCCGGATCAACCAAACACTCGAAGATCACCTGGGACATCTTCTACTTTTTTTGCTCAAGGAGATTTGGTAGAAAGGATCTGAAATGTATGACTTGGTGCAAGGTCATGCTTTAAGAAGTGCATTTGCAAAAGGGCCTAGGTTCAGAGTGTTCATACAGCTCCTTGACAATGGTAATAGATCAATAGAGTACCACGAGTAGATGATATTTCCAGAGGAAGCCAAAGTACCTCAATGTATCTTGTAAGGATGGCCGAGTGGTCTAAGGCGCCAGACTCAAGGGCTGTTTCTTCACATTGTGTGGGTGTTCTGGTCTCCAAATGGAGGCGTGGGTTCAAATCCCACTTCTGACAATCTGTTTACACATTTAGCTTGAACTACAATCACCACTCCCGCTGTGTTTTCATGCTACCATGTCACCGACAAAAAAACATGAAAAAAAATCCAAAAACTTTGCACATCCTACATAAAGATCAAATTCTTGAGGAAAATCTGCTAGACCATGCTGTTAAATCTCTCATTTAAAGTGCAACTTTAGTCAGAAAAGTAAGTCCTGCTACATCTCTTCCGGTTGTCCCATTTTGCATATATACTCATGTAAAACATTAAAAAATATGCTTCTATACACTTTGAAATCCAGTAATACGCTGTTTCAACCTGCTCTGCACATACTCAGTTGCTCTCCCATTTTAGGCATATTTAAGTTATGACACCAGCCATTTGATGATTTGATAGTTTGGTTGAGAACACAAGCAAATGGGACAGTTATCAATCCCGGGATTCCATGCATGTAACTGTGTTTTGAAACCCTTAAATCAATTGGTTTACTTCCACTTTATGATTTATTTCTGTTTGGAGGCTCTGGGCTTCAGCAAATTGGAAGCCTCCAGCAAGAAGCACGTTGTTATGGCTAAAGCAAGAAGTTACGAGTGAAGGTCACAGGAAGGAACTGGAAAGCAGCATAGAAAACGACCACGAAGGGACTCGAACCCTCAATCTTCTGATCCGAAGTCAGACGCCTTATCCATTAGGCCACGCGGTCTGCCACAAGGCCATGATTCTGGTTTGTGGCGCCCGGATCAACCAAACACTCGAAGATCACCTGGGACATCTTCTACTTTTTTTGCTCAAGGAGATTTGGTAGAAAGGATCTGAAATGTATGACTTGGTGCAAGGTCATGCTTTAAGAAGTGCATTTGCAAAAGGGCCTAGGTTCAGAGTGTTCATACAGCTCCTTGACAATGGTAATAGATCAATAGAGTACTACGAGTAGATGATATTTCCAGAGGAAGCCATAGCACCTCAATATATCTTGTCAGGATGGCCGAGTGGTCTAAGGCGCCAGACTCAAGAGCTGTTTCTTCACATTGTGTGGGTGTTCTGGTCTCCAAATGGAGGCGTGGGTTCAAATCCCACTTCTGACAATCTGTTTACACATTTAGCTTGAACTACAATCACCACTCCCGCTGTGTTTTCATGCTACCATGTCACCGACAAAAAAACATGAAAAAAAATCCAAAAACTTTGCACATCCTACATAAAGATCAAATTCTTGAGGAAAATCTGCTAGACCATGCTGTTAAATCTGTCATTTAAAGTGCAACTTTAGTCAGAAAAGTAAGTCCTGCTACATCTCTTCCGGTTGTCCCATTTTGCATATATACTCATGTAAAACATTTAAAAATATGCTTCTATACACTTTGAAATCCAGTAATACGCTGTTTCAACCTGCTCTGCACATACTCAGTTGCTCTCCCATTTTAGGCATATTTAAGTTATGACACCAGCCATTTGATGATTTGATAGTTTGGTTGAGAACACAAGCAAATGGGACAGTTATCAATCCCGGGATTCCAGGCATGTAACTGTGTTTTGAAACCCTTAAATCAATTGGTTTACTTCCACTTTATGATTTACTTCTGTTTGGAGGCTCTGGGCTTCAGCAAATTGGAAGCCTCCAGCAAGAAGCACGTTGTTATGGCTAAATCAAGAATTTACGAGTGAAGGTCACAGGAAGGAACTGGAATGCAGCATAGAAAACGACCACGAAGGGACTCGAACCCTCAATTTTCTGATCCGAAGTCAGACGCCTTATCCATTAGGCCACGCGGTCTGCCACAAGGACATGATTCTGGTTTGTGGCGCCCGGATCAACCAAACACTCGAAGATCACCTGGGACATCTTCTACTTTTTTTGCTCAAGGAGATTTGGTAGAAAGGATCTGAAATGTATGACTTGGTGCAAGGTCATGCTTTAAGAAGTGCATTTGCAAAAGGGCCTAGGTTCAGAGTGTTCATACAGCTCCTTGACAATGGTAATAGATCAATAGAGTACTACGAGTAGATGATATTTCCAGAGGAAGCCATAGCACCTCAATATATCTTGTCAGGATGGCCGAGTGGTCTAAGGCGCCAGACTCAAGAGCTGTTTCTTCACATTGTGTGGGTGTTCTGGTCTCCAAATGGAGGCGTGGGTTCAAATCCCACTTCTGACAATCTGTTTACACATTTAGCTTGAACTACAATCACCACTCCCGCTGTGTTTTCATGCTACCATGTCACCGACAAAAAAACATGAAAAAAAATCCAAAAACTTTGCACATCCTACATAAAGATCAAATTCTTGAGGAAAATCTGCTAGACCATGCTGTTAAATCTGTCATTTAAAGTGCAACTTTAGTCAGAAAAGTAAGTCCTGCTACATCTCTTCCGGTTGTCCCATTTTGCATATATACTCATGTAAAACATTAAAAAATATGCTTCTATACACTTTGAAATCCAGTAATACGCTGTTTCAACCTGCTCTGCACATACTCAGTTGCTCTCCCATTTTAGGCATATTTAAGTTATGACACCAGCCATTTGATGATTTGATAGTTTGGTTGAGAACACAAGCAAATGGGACAGTTATCAATCCCGGGATTCCAGGCATGTAACTGTGTTTTGAAACCCTTAAATCAATTGGTTTACTTCCACTTTATGATTTACTTCTGTTTGGAGGCTCTGGGCTTCAGCAAATTGGAAGCCTCCAGCAAGAAGCACGTTGTTATGGCTAAAGCAAGAATTTACGAGTGAAGGTCACAGGAAGGAACTGGAAAGCAGCATAGAAAACGACCACGAAGGGACTCGAACCCTCAATCTTCTCATCCGAAGTCAGACGCCTTATCCATTAGGCCACGCGGTCTGCCACAAGGACATGATTCTGGTTTGTGGCGCCCGGATCAACCAAACACTCGAAGATCACCTGGGACATCTTCTACTTTTTTTGCTCAAGGAGATTTGGTAGAAAGGATCTGAAATGTATGACTTGGTGCAAGGTCATGCTTTAAGAAGTGCATTTGCAAAAGGGCCTAGGTTCAGAGTGTTCATACAGCTCCTTGACAATGGTAATAGATCAATAGAGTACCACGAGTAGATGATATTTCCAGAGGAAGCCAAAGGACCTCAATGTATCTTGTCAGGATGGCCGAGTGGTCTAAGGCGCCAGACTCAAGGGCTGTTTCTTCACATTGTGTGGGTGTTCTGGTCTCCAAATGGAGGCGTGGGTTCAAATCCCACTTCTGACAATCTGTTTACACATTTAGCTTGAACTACAATCACCACTCCCGCTGTGTTTTCATGCTACCATGTCACCGACAAAAAAACATGAAAAAAAATCCAAAAACTTTGCACATCCTACATAAAGATCAAATTCTTGAGGAAAATCTGCTAGACCATGCTGTTAAATCTGTCATTTAAAGTGCAACTTTAGTCAGAAAAGTAAGTCCTGCTACATCTCTTCCGGTTGTCCCATTTTGCATATATACTCATGTAAAACATTAAAAAATATGCTTCTATACACTTTGAAATCCAGTAATACGCTGTTTCAACCTGCTCTGCACATACTCAGTTGCTCTCCCATTTTAGGCATATTTAAGTTATGACACCAGCCATTTGATGATTTGATAGTTTGGTTGAGAACACAAGCAAATGGGACAGTTATCAATCCCGGGATTCCATGCATGTAACTGTGTTTTGAAACCCTTAAATCAATTGGTTTACTTCCACTTTATGATTTACTTCTGTTTGGAGGCTCTGGGCTTCAGCAAATTGGAAGCCTCCAGCAAGAAGCACGTTGTTATGGCTAAAGCAAGAATTTACGAGTGAAGGTCACAGGAAGGAACTGGAAAGCAGCATAGAAAACGACCACGAAGGGACTCGAACCCTCAATCTTCTGATCCGAAGTCAGACACCTTATCCATTAGGCCACGCGGTCTGCCACAAGGACATGATTCTGGTTTGTGGCGCCCGGATCAACCAAACACTCGAAGATCACCTGGGACATCTTCTACTTTTTTTGCTCAAGGAGATTTGGTAGAAAGGATCTGAAATGTATGACTTGGTGCAAGGTCATGCTTTAAGAAGTGCATTTGCAAAAGGGCCTAGGTTCAGAGTGTTCATACAGCTCCTTGACAATGGTAATAGATCAATAGAGTACCACGAGTAGATGATATTTCCAGAGGAAGCCAAAGGACCTCAATGTATCTTGTCAGGATGGCCGAGTGGTCTAAGGCGCCAGACTCAAGGGCTGTTTCTTCACATTGTGTGGGTGTTCTGGTCTCCAAATGGAGGCGTGGGTTCAAATCCCACTTCTGACAATCTGTTTACACATTTAGCTTGAACTACAATCACCACTCCCGCTGTGTTTTCATGCTACCATGTCACCGACAAAAAAACATGAAAAAAAATCCCAAAACTTTGCACATCCTACATAAAGATCAAATTCTTGAGGAAAATCTGCTAGACCATGCTGTTAAATCTGTCATTTAAAGTGCAACTTTAGTCAGAAAAGTAAGTCCTGCTACATCTCTTCCGGTTGTCCCATTTTGCATATATACTCATGTAAAACATTAAAAAATATGCTTCTATACACTTTGAAATCCAGTAATACGCTGTTTCAACCTGTTCTGCACATACTCAGTTGCTCTCCCATTTTAGGCATATTTAAGTTATGACACCAGCCATTTGATGATTTGATAGTTTGGTTGAGAACACAAGCAAATGGGACAGTTATCAATCCCGGGATTCCATGCATGTAACTGTGTTTTGAAACCCTTAAATCAATTGGTTTACTTCCACTTTATGATTTACTTCTGTTTGGAGGCTCTGGGCTTCAGCAAATTGGAAGCCTCCAGCAAGAAGCACGTTGTTATGGCTAAAGCAAGAATTTACGAGTGAAGGTCACAGGAAGGAACTGGAAAGCAGCATAGAAAACGACCACAAAGGGACTCGAACCCTCAATCTTCTGATCCGAAGTCAGACGCCTTATCCATTAGGCCACGCGGTCTGCCACAAAGACATGATTCTGGTTTGTGGCGCCCGGATCAACCAAACACTCGAAGATCACCTGGGACATCTTCTACTTTTTTTGCTCAAGGAGATTTGGTAGAAAGGATCTGAAATGTATGACTTGGTGCAAGGTCATGCTTTAAGAAGTGCATTTGCAAAAGGGCCTAGGTTCAGAGTGTTCATACAGCTCCTTGACAATGGTAATAGATCAATAGGGTACTACGAGTAGATGATATTTCCAGAGGAAGCCATAGCACCTCAATATATCTTGTCAGGATGGCCGAGTGGTCTAAGGCGCCAGACTCAAGAGCTGTTTCTTCACATTGTGTGGGTGTTCTGGTCTCCAAATGGAGGCGTGGGTTCAAATCCCACTTCTGACAATCTGTTTACACATTTAGCTTGAACTACAATCACCACTCCCGCTGTGTTTTCATGCTACCATGTCACCGACAAAAAAACATGAAAAAAAATCCAAAAACTTTGCACATCCTACATAAAGATCAAATTCTTGAGGAAAATCTGCTAGACCATGCTGTTAAATCTGTCATTTAAAGTGCAACTTTAGTAGAAAAGTAAGTCCTGCTACATCTCTTCCGGTTGTCCCATTTTGCATATATACTCATGTAAAACATTAAAAAATATGGTTCTATACACTTTGAAATCCAGTAATACGCTGTTTCAACCTGCTCTGCACATACTCAGTTGCTCTCCCATTTTGGGGAAATATTTAAGTTATGACACCAGCCATTTGATGATTTGATAGTTTGGTTGAGAACACAAGCAAATGGGACAGTTATCAATCCCGGGATTCCATGCATGTAACTGTGTTTTGAAACCCTTAAATCAATTGGTTTACTTCCACTTTATGATTTACTTCTGTTTGGAGGCTCTGGGCTTCAGCAAATTGGAAGCCTCCAGCAAGAAGCACGTTGTTATGGGTAAAGCAAGAATTTACGAGTGAAGGTCACAGGAAGGAACTGGAAAGCAGCATAGAAAACGACCACGAAGGGACTCGAACCCTCAATCTTCTGATCCGAAGTCAGACGCCTTATCCATTAGGCCACGCGGTCTGCCACAAGGACATGATTCTGGTTTGTGGCGCCCGGATCAACCAAACACTCGAAGATCACCTGGGACATCTTCTACTTTTTTTGCTCAAGGAGATTTGGTAGAAAGGATCTGAAATGTATGACTTGGTGCAAGGTCATGCTTTAAGAAGTGCATTTGCAAAATGGCCTAGGTTCAGAGTGTTCATACAGCTCCTTGACAATGGTAATAGATCAATAGAGTACCACGAGTAGATGATATTTCCAGAGGAAGCCATAGCACCTCAATATATCTTGTCAGGATGGCCGAGTGGTCTAAGGCGCCAGACTCAAGAGCTGTTTCTTCACATTGTGTGGGTGTTCTGGTCTCCAAATGGAGGCGTGGGTTCAAATCCCACTTCTGACAATCTGTTTACACATTTAGCTTGAACTACAATCACCACTCCCGCTGTGTTTTCATGCTACCATGTCACCGACAAAAAAACATGAAAAAAAATCCAAAAACTTTGCACATCCTACATAAAGATCAAATTCTTGAGGAAAATCTGCTAGACCATGCTGTTAAATCTCTCATTTAAAGTGCAACTTTAGTCAGAAAAGTAAGTCCTGCTACATCTCTTCCGGTTGTCCCATTTTGCATATATACTCATGTAAAACATTAAAAAATATGCTTCTATACACTTTGAAATCCAGTAATACGCTGTTTCAACCTGCTCTGCACATACTCAGTTGCTCTCCCATTTTAGGCATATTTAAGTTATGACACCAGACATTTGATGATTTGATAGTTTGGTTGAGAACACAAGCAAATGGGACAGTTATCAATCCCGGGATTCCAGGCATGTAACTGTGTTTTGAAACCCTTAAATCAATTGGTTTACTTCCACTTTATGATTTACTTCTGTTTGGAGGCTCTGGGCTTCAGCAAATTGGAAGCCTCCAGCAAGAAGCACGTTGTTATAGCTAAAGCAAGAATTTACGAGTGAAGGTCACAGGAAGGAACTGGAAAGCAGCATAGAAAACGACCACGAAGGGACTCGAACCCTCAATCTTCTGATCCGAAGTCAGACGCCTTATCCATTAGGCCACGCGGTCTGCCACAAGGACATGATTCTGGTTTGTGGCGCCCGGATCAACCAAACACTCGAAGATCACCTGGGACATCTTCTACTTTTTTTGCTCAAGGAGATTTGGTAGAAAGGATCTGAAATGTATGACTTGGTGCAAGGTCATGCTTTAAGAAGTGCATTTGCAAAATGGCCTAGGTTCAGAGTGTTCATACAGCTCCTTGACAATGGTAATAGATCAATAGAGTACCACGAGTAGATGATATTTCCAGAGGAAGCCATAGCACCTCAATATATCTTGTCAGGATGGCCGAGTGGTCTAAGGCGCCAGACTCAAGAGCTGTTTCTTCACATTGTGTGGGTGTTCTGGTCTCCAAATGGAGGCGTGGGTTCAAATCCCACTTCTGACAATCTGTTTACACATTTAGCTTGAACTACAATCACCACTCCCGCTGTGTTTTCATGCTACCATGTCACCGACAAAAAAACATGAAAAAAAATCCAAAAACTTTGCACATCCTACATAAAGATCAAATTCTTGAGGAAAATCTGCTAGACCATGCTGTTAAATCTCTCATTTAAAGTGCAACTTTAGTCAGAAAAGTAAGTCCTGCTACATCTCTTCCGGTTGTCCCATTTTGCATATATACTCATGTAAAACATTAAAAAATATGCTTCTATACACTTTGAAATCCAGTAATACGCTGTTTCAACCTGCTCTGCACATACTCAGTTGCTCTCCCATTTTAGGCATATTTAAGTTATGACACCAGCCATTTGATGATTTGATAGTTTGGTTGAGAACACAAGCAAATGGGACAGTTATCAATCCCGGGATTCCAGGCATGTAACTGTGTTTTGAAACCCTTAAATCAATTGGTTTACTTCCACTTTATGATTTACTTCTGTTTGGAGGCTCTGGGCTTCAGCAAATTGGAAGCCTCCAGCAAGAAGCACGTTGTTATAGCTAAAGCAAGAATTTACGAGTGAAGGTCACAGGAAGGAACTGGAAAGCAGCATAGAAAACGACCACGAAGGGACTCGAACCCTCAATCTTCTGATCCGAAGTCAGACGCCTTATCCATTAGGCCACGCGGTCTGCCACAAGGACATGATTCTGGTTTGTGGCGCCCGGATCAACCAAACACTCGAAGATCACCTGGGACATCTTCTACTTTTTTTGCTCAAGGAGATTTGGTAGAAAGGATCTGAAATGTATGACTTGGTGCAAGGTCATGCTTTAAGAAGTGCATTTGCAAAATGGCCTAGGTTCAGAGTGTTCATACAGCTCCTTGACAATGGTAATAGATCAATAGAGTACCACGAGTAGATGATATTTCCAGAGGAAGCCATAGCACCTCAATATATCTTGTCAGGATGGCCGAGTGGTCTAAGGCGCCAGACTCAAGAGCTGTTTCTTCACATTGTGTGGGTGTTCTGGTCTCCAAATGGAGGCGTGGGTTCAAATCCCACTTCTGACAATCTTTTTACACATTTAGCTTGAACTACAATCACCACTCCCGCTGTGTTTTCATGCTACCATGTCACCGACAAAAAAACATGAAAAAAAATCCAAAAACTTTGCACATCCTACATAAAGATCAAATTCTTGAGGAAAATCTGCTAGACCATGCTGTTAAATCTCTCATTTAAAGTGCAACTTTAGTCAGAAAAGTAAGTCCTGCTACATCTCTTCCGGTTGTCCCATTTTGCATATATACTCATGTAAAACATTAAAAAATATGCTTCTATACACTTTGAAATCCAGTAATACGCTGTTTCAACCTGCTCTGCACATACTCAGTTGCTCTCCCATTTTAGGCATATTTAAGTTATGACACCAGCCATTTGATGATTTGATAGTTTGGTTGAGAACACAAGCAAATGGGACAGTTATCAATCCCGGGATTCCATGCATGTAACTGTGTTTTGAAACCCTTAAATCAATTGGTTTACTTCCACTTTATGATTTATTTCTGTTTGGAGGCTCTGGGCTTCAGCAAATTGGAAGCCTCCAGCAAGAAGCACGTTGTTATGGCTAAAGCAAGAAGTTACGAGTGAAGGTCACAGGAAGGAACTGGAAAGCAGCATAGAAAACGACCACGAAGGGACTCGAACCCTCAATCTTCTGATCCGAAGTCAGACGCCTTATCCATTAGGCCACGCGGTCTGCCACAAGGCCATGATTCTGGTTTGTGGCGCCCGGATCAACCAAACACTCGAAGATCACCTGGGACATCTTCTACTTTTTTTGCTCAAGGAGATTTGGTAGAAAGGATCTGAAATGTATGACTTGGTGCAAGGTCATGCTTTAAGAAGTGCATTTGCAAAAGGGCCTAGGTTCAGAGTGTTCATACAGCTCCTTGACAATGGTAATAGATCAATAGAGTACTACGAGTAGATGATATTTCCAGAGGAAGCCATAGCACCTCAATATATCTTGTCAGGATGGCCGAGTGGTCTAAGGCGCCAGACTCAAGAGCTGTTTCTTCACATTGTGTGGGTGTTCTGGTCTCCAAATGGAGGCGTGGGTTCAAATCCCACTTCTGACAATCTGTTTACACATTTAGCTTGAACTACAATCACCACTCCCGCTGTGTTTTCATGCTACCATGTCACCGACAAAAAAACATGAAAAAAAATCCAAAAACTTTGCACATCCTACATAAAGATCAAATTCTTGAGGAAAATCTGCTAGACCATGCTGTTAAATCTGTCATTTAAAGTGCAACTTTAGTCAGAAAAGTAAGTCCTGCTACATCTCTTCCGGTTGTCCCATTTTGCATATATACTCATGTAAAACATTAAAAAATATGCTTCTATACACTTTGAAATCCAGTAATACGCTGTTTCAACCTGCTCTGCACATACTCAGTTGCTCTCCCATTTTAGGCATATTTAAGTTATGACACCAGCCATTTGATGATTTGATAGTTTGGTTGAGAACACAAGCAAATGGGACAGTTATCAATCCCGGGATTCCAGGCATGTAACTGTGTTTTGAAACCCTTAAATCAATTGGTTTACTTCCACTTTATGATTTACTTCTGTTTGGAGGCTCTGGGCTTCAGCAAATTGGAAGCCTCCAGCAAGAAGCACGTTGTTATGGCTAAAGCAAGAATTTACGAGTGAAGGTCACAGGAAGGAACTGGAAAGCAGCATAGAAAACGACCACAAAGGGACTCGAACCCTCAATCTTCTGATCCGAAGTCAGACGCCTTATCCATTAGGCCACGCGGTCTGCCACAAAGACATGATTCTGGTTTGTGGCGCCCGGATCAACCAAACACTCGAAGATCACCTGGGACATCTTCTACTTTTTTTGCTCAAGGAGATTTGGTAGAAAGGATCTGAAATGTATGACTTGGTGCAAGGTCATGCTTTAAGAAGTGCATTTGCAAAAGGGCCTAGGTTCAGAGTGTTCATACAGCTCCTTGACAATGGTAATAGATCAATAGAGTACCACGAGTAGATGATATTTCCAGAGGAAGCCAAAGAACCGCAATGTATCTTGTCAGGGTGGCCGAGTGGTCTAAGGCGCCAGACTCAAGGGCTGTTTCTTCACATTGTGTGGGTGTTCTGGTCTCCAAATGGAGGCGTGGGTTCAAATCCCACTTCTGACAATCTGTTTACACATTTAGCTTGAACTACAATCACCACTCCCGCTGTGTTTTCATGCTACCATGTCACCGACAAAAAAACATGAAAAAAAATCCAAAAACTTTGCACATCCTACATAAAGATCAAATTCTTGAGGAAAATCTGCTAGACCATGCTGTTAAATCTGTCATTTAAAGTGCAACTTTAGTCAGAAAAGTAAGTCCTGCTACATCTCTTCCGGTTGTCCCATTTTGCATATATACTCATGTAAAACATTAAAAAATATGCTTCTATACACTTTGAAATCCAGTAATACGCTGTTTCAACCTGCTCTGCACATACTCAGTTGCTCTCCCATTTTAGGCATATTTAAGTTATGACACCAGCCATTTGATGATTTGATAGTTTGGTTGAGAACACAAGCAAATGGGACAGTTATCAATCCCGGGATTCCAGGCATGTAACTGTGTTTTGAAACCCTTAAATCAATTGGTTTACTTCCACTTTATGATTTACTTCTGTTTGGAGGCTCTGGGCTTCAGCAAATTGGAAGCCTCCAGCAAGAAGCACGTTGTTATGGGTAAAGCAAGAATTTACAAGTGAAGGTCACAGGAAGGAACTGGAAAGCAGCATAGAAAACGACCACGAAGGGACTCGAACCCTCAATCTTCTGATCCGAAGTCAGATGCCTTATCCATTAGGCCACGCGGTCTGCCACAAGGACATGATTCTGGTTTGTGGCGCCCGGATCAACCAAACACTCGAAGATCACCTGGGACATCTTCTACTTTTTTTGCTCAAGGAGATTTGGTAGAAAGGATCTGAAATGTATGACTTGGTGCAAGGTCATGCTTTAAGAAGTGCATTTGCAAAAGGGCCTAGGTTCAGAGTGTTCATACAGCTCCTTGACAATGGTAATAGATCAATAGAGTACTACGAGTAGATGATATTTCCAGAGGAAGCCATAGCACCTCAATATATCTTGTCAGGATGGCCGAGTGGTCTAAGGCGCCAGACTCAAGAGCTGTTTCTTCACATTGTGTGGGTGTTCTGGTCTCCAAATGGAGGCGTGGGTTCAAATCCCACTTCTGACAATCTGGTTACACATTTAGATTGAACTACAATCACCACTCCCGCTGTGTTTTCATGCTACCATGTCACCGACAAAAAAACATGAAAAAAAATCCAAAAACTTTGCACATCCTACATAAAGATCAAATTCTTGAGGAAAATCTGCTAGACCATGCTGTTAAATCTGTCATTTAAAGTGCAACTTTAGTAGAAAAGTAAGTCCTGCTACATCTCTTCCGGTTGTCCCATTTTGCATATATACTCATGTAAAACATTAAAAAATATGGTTCTATACACTTTGAAATCCAGTAATACGCTGTTTCAACCTGCTCTGCACATACTCAGTTGCTCTCCCATTTTGGGGAAATATTTAAGTTATGACACCAGCCATTTGATGATTTGATAGTTTGGTTGAGAACACAAGCAAATGGGACAGTTATCAATCCCGGGATTCCAGGCATGTAACTGTGTTTTGAAACCCTTAAATCAATTGGTTTACTTCCACTTTATGATTTACTTCTGTTTGGAGGCTCTGGGCTTCAGCAAATTGGAAGCCTCCAGCAAGAAGCACGTTGTTATGGGTAAAGCAAGAATTTACGAGTGAAGGTCACAGGAAGGAACTGGAAAGCAGCATAGAAAACGACCACGAAGGGACTCGAACCCTCAATCTTCTGATCCGAAGTCAGGCGCCTTATCCATTAGGCCACGCGGTCTGCCACAAGGACATGATTCTGGTTTGTGGCGCCCGGATCAACCAAACACTCGAAGATCACCTGGGACATCTACTTTTTTTGCTCAAGGAGATTTGGTAGAAAGGATCTGAAATGTATGACTTGGTGCAAGGTCATGCTTTAAGAAGTGCATTTGCAAAAGGGCCTAGGTTCAGAGTGTTCATACAGCTCCTTGACAATGGTAATAGATCAATAGAGTACCACGAGTAGATGATATTTCCAGAGGAAGCCAAAGGACCTCAATGTATCTTGTCAGGATGGCCGAGTGGTCTAAGGCGCCAGACTCAAGGGCTGTTTCTTCACATTGTGTGGGTGTTCTGGTCTCCAAATGGAGGCGTGGGTTCAAATCCCACTTCTGACAATCTGTTTACACATTTAGCTTGAACTACAATCACCACTCCCGCTGTGTTTTCATGCTACCATGTCACCGACAAAAAAACATGAAAAAAAATCCAAAAACTTTGCACATCCTACATAAAGATCAAATTCTTGAGGAAAATCTGCTAGACCATGCTGTTAAATCTGTCATTTAAAGTGCAACTTTAGTCAGAAAAGTAAGTCCTGCTACATCTCTTCCGGTTGTCCCATTTTGCATATATACTCATGTAAAACATTAAAAAATATGCTTCTATACACTTTGAAATCCAGTAATACGCTGTTTCAACCTGTTCTGCACATACTCAGTTGCTCTCCCATTTTAGGCATATTTAAGTTATGACACCAGCCATTTGATGATTTGATAGTTTGGTTGAGAACACAAGCAAATGGGACAGTTATCAATCCCGGGATTCCATGCATGTAACTGTGTTTTGAAACCCTTAAATCAATTGGTTTACTTCCACTTTATGATTTACTTCTGTTTGGAGGCTCTGGGCTTCAGCAAATTGGAAGCCTCCAGCAAGAAGCACGTTGTTATGGCTAAAGCAAGAATTTACGAGTGAAGGTCACAGGAAGGAACTGGAAAGCAGCATAGAAAACGACCACAAAGGGACTCGAACCCTCAATCTTCTGATCCGAAGTCAGACGCCTTATCCATTAGGCCACGCGGTCTGCCACAAAGACATGGTTCTGGTTTGTGGCGCCCGGATCAACCAAACACTCGAAGATCACCTGGGACATCTTCTACTTTTTTTGCTCAAGGAGATTTGGTAGAAAGGATCTGAAATGTATGACTTGGTGCAAGGTCATGCTTTAAGAAGTGCATTTGCAAAATGGCCTAGGTTCAGAGTGTTCATACAGCTCCTTGACAATGGTAATAGATCAATAGAGTACCACGAGTAGATGATATTTCAAGAGGAAGCCATAGCACCTCAATATATCTTGTCAGGATGGCCGAGTGGTCTAAGGCGCCAGACTCAAGAGCTGTTTCTTCACATTGTGTGGGTGTTCTGGTCTCCAAATGGAGGCGTGGGTTCAAATCCCACTTCTGACAATCTGTTTACACATTTAGCTTGAACTACAATCACCACTCCCGCTGTGTTTTCATGCTACCATGTCACCGACAAAAAAACATGAAAAAAAATCCAAAAACTTTGCACATCCTACATAAAGATCAAATTCTTGAGGAAAATCTGCTAGACCATGCTGTTAAATCTGTCATTTAAAGTGCAACTTTAGTAGAAAAGTAAGTCCTGCTACATCTCTTCCGGTTGTCCCATTTTGCATATATACTCATGTAAAACATTAAAAAATATGGTTCTATACACTTTGAAATCCAGTAATACGCTGTTTCAACCTGCTCTGCACATACTCAGTTGCTCTCCCATTTTGGGGAAATATTTAAGTTATGACACCAGCCATTTGATGATTTGATAGTTTGGTTGAGAACACAAGCAAATGGGACAGTTATCAATCCCGGGATTCCATGCATGTAACTGTGTTTTGAAACCCTTAAATCAATTGGTTTACTTCCACTTTATGATTTACTTCTGTTTGGAGGCTCTGGGCTTCAGCAAATTGGAAGCCTCCAGCAAGAAGCACGTTGTTATGGCTAAAGCAAGAATTTACGAGTGAAGGTCACAGGAAGGAACTGGAAAGCAGCATAGAAAACGACCACGAAGGGACTCGAACCTTCAATCTTCGGATCCGAAGTCAGACGCCTTATCCATTAGGCCACGCGGTCTGCCACAAGGACATGGTTCTGGTTTGTGGCGCCCGGATCAACCAAACACTCGAAGATCACCTGGGACATCTTCTACTTTTTTTGCTCAAGGAGATTTGGTAGAAAGGATCTGAAATGTATGACTTGGTGCAAGGTCATGCTTTAAGAAGTGCATTTGCAAAAGGGCCTAGGTTCAGAGTGTTCATACAGCTCCTTGACAATGGTAATAGATCAATAGGGTACTACGAGTAGATGATATTTCCAGAGGAAGCCATAGCACCTCAATATATCTTGTCAGGATGGCCGAGTGGTCTAAGGCGCCAGACTCAAGAGCTGTTTCTTCACATTGTGTGGGTGTTCTGGTCTCCAAATGGAGGCGTGGGTTCCAATCCCACTTCTGACAATCTGTTTACACATTTAGCTTGAACTACAATCACCACTCCCGCTGTGTTTTCATGCTACCATGTCACCGACAAAAAAACATGAAAAAAAATCCAAAAACTTTGCACATCCTACATAAAGATCAAATTCTTGAGGAAAATCTGCTAGACCATGCTGTTAAATCTGTCATTTAAAGTGCAACTTTAGTAGAAAAGTAAGTCCTGCTACATCTCTTCCGGTTGTCCCATTTTGCATATATACTCATGTAAAACATTAAAAAATATGGTTCTATACACTTTGAAATCCAGTAATACGCTGTTTCAACCTGCTCTGCACATACTCAATTTGCTCTCCCATTTTGGGGAAATATTTAAGTTATGACACCAGCCATTTGATGATTTGATAGTTTGGTTGAGAACACAATCAAATGGGACAGTTATCAATCCCGGGATTCCAGGCATGTAACTGTGTTTTGAAACCCTTAAATCAATTGGTTTACTTCCACTTTATGATTTACTTCTGTTTGGAGGCTCTGGGCTTCAGCAAATTGGAAGCCTCCAGCAAGAAGCACGTTGTTATGGGTAAAGCAAGAATTTACGAGTGAAGGTCACAGGAAGGAACTGGAAAGCAGCATAGAAAACGACCACGAAGGGACTCGAACCCTCAATCTTCTGATCCGAAGTCAGACGCCTTATCCATTAGGCCACGCGGTCTGCCACAAGGACATGATTCTGGTTTGTGGCGCCCAGATCAACCAAACACTCGAAGATCACCTGGGACATCTTCTACTTTTTTTGCTCAAGGAGATTTGGTAGAAAGGATCTGAAATGTATGACTTGGTGCAAGGTCATGCTTTAAGAAGTGCATTTGCAAAAGGGCCTAGGTTCAGAGTGTTCATACAGCTCCTTGACAATGGTAATAGATCAATAGAGTACTACGAGTAGATGATATTTCCAGAGGAAGCCATAGCACCTCAATATATCTTGTCAGGATGGCCGAGTGGTCTAAGGCGCCAGACTCAAGAGCTGTTTCTTCACATTGTGTGGGTGTTCTGGTCTCCAAATGGAGGCGTGGGTTCAAATCCCACTTCTGACAATCTGTTTACACATTTAGCTTGAACTACAATCACCACTCCCGCTGTGTTTTCATGCTACCATGTCACCGACAAAAAAACATGAAAAAAAATCCAAAAACTTTGCACATCCTACATAAAGATCAAATTCTTGAGGAAAATCTGCTAGACCATGCTGTTAAATCTGTCATTTAAAGTGCAACTTTAGTAGAAAAGTAAATCCTGCTACATCTCTTCCGGTTGTCCCATTTTGCATATATACTCATGTAAAACATTAAAAAATATGGTTCTATACACTTTGAAATCCAGTAATACGCTGTTTCAACCTGCTCTGCACATACTCAGTTGCTCTCCCATTTTGGGGAAATATTTAAGTTATGACACCAGCCATTTGATGATTTGATAGTTTGGTTGAGAACACAAGCAAATGGGACAGTTATCAATCCCGGGATTCCAGGCATGTAACTGTGTTTTGAAACCCTTAAATCAATTGGTTTACTTCCACTTTATGATTTACTTCTGTTTGGAGGCTCTGGGCTTCAGCAAATTGGAAGCCTCCAGCAAGAAGCACGTTGTTATGGCTAAAGCAAGAATTTACGAGTGAAGGTCACAGGAAGGAACTGGAAAGCAGCATAGAAAACGACCACAAAGGGAGTCGAACCCTCAATCTTCTGATCCGAAGTCAGACGCCTTATCCATTAGGCCACGCGGTCTGCCACAAAGACATGATTCTGGTTTGTGGCGCCCGGATCAACCAAACACTCGAAGATCACCTGGGACATCTTCTACTTTTTTTGCTCAAGGAGATTTGGTAGAAAGGATCTGAAATGTATGACTTGGTGCAAGGTCATGCTTTAAGAAGTGCATTTGCAAAAGGGCCTAGGTTCAGAGTGTTCATACAGCTCCTTGACAATGGTAATAGATCAATAGAGTACCACGAGTAGATGATATTTCCAGAGGAAGCCAAAGAACCGCAATGTATCTTGTCAGGATGGCCGAGTGGTCTAAGGCGCCAGACTCAAGGGCTGTTTCTTCACATTGTGTGGGTGTTCTGGTCTCCAAATGGAGGCGTGGGTTCAAATCCCACTTCTGACAATCTGTTTACACATTTAGCTTGAACTACAATCACCACTCCCGCTGTGTTTTCATGCTACCATGTCACCGACAAAAAAACATGAAAAAAAATCCCAAAACTTTGCACATCCTACATAAAGATCAAATTCTTGAGGAAAATCTGCTAGACCATGCTGTTAAATCTGTCATTTAAAGTGCAACTTTAGTCAGAAAAGTAAGTCCTGCTACATCTCTTCCGGTTGTCCCATTTTGCATATATACTCATGTAAAACATTAAAAAATATGCTTCTATACACTTTGAAATCCAGTAATACGCTGTTTCAACCTGCTCTGCACATACTCAGTTGCTCTCCCATTTTAGGCATATTTAAGTTATGACACCAGCCATTTGATGATTTGATAGTTTGGTTGAGAACACAAGCAAATGGGACAGTTATCAATCCCGGGATTCCATGCATGTAACTGTGTTTTGAAACCCTTAAATCAATTGGTTTACTTCCACTTTATGATTTACTTCTGTTTGGAGGCTCTGGGCTTCAGCAAATTGGAAGCCTCCAGCAAGAAGCACGTTGTTATGGCTAAAGCAAGAATTTACGAGTGAAGGTCACAGGAAGGAACTGGAAAGCAGCATAGAAAACGACCACGAAGGGACTCGAACCCTCAATCTTCTGATCCGAAGTCAGACGCCTTATCCATTAGGCCACGCGGTCTGCCACAAGGACATGATTCTGGTTTGTGGCGCCCGGATCAACCAAACACTCGAAGATCACCTGGGACATCTTCTACTTTTTTTGCTCAAGGAGATTTGGTAGAAAGGATCTGAAATGTATGACTTGGTGCAAGGTCATGCTTTAAGAAGTGCATTTTCAAAATGGCCTAGGTTCAGAGTGTTCATACAGCTCCTTGACAATGGTAATAGATCAATAGAGTACCACGAGTAGATGATATTTCCAGAGGAAGCCATAGCACCTCAATATATCTTGTCAGGATGGCCGAGTGGTCTAAGGCGCCAGACTCAAGAGCTGTTTCTTCACATTGTGTGGGTGTTCTGGTCTCCAAATGGAGGCGTGGGTTCAAATCCCACTTCTGACAATCTGTTTACACATTTAGCTTGAACTACAATCACCACTCCCGCTGTGTTTTCATGCTACCATGTCACCGACAAAAAAACATGAAAAAAAATCCAAAAACTTTGCACATCCTACATAAAGATCAAATTCTTGAGGAAAATCTGCTAGACCATGCTGTTAAATCTGTCATTTAAAGTGCAACTTTAGTCAGAAAAGTAAGTCCTGCTACATCTCTTCCGGTTGTCCCATTTTGCATATATACTCATGTAAAACATTAAAAAATATGCTTCTATACACTTTGAAATCCAGTAATACGCTGTTTCAACCTGCTCTGCACATACTCAGTTGCTCTCCCATTTTAGGCATATTTAAGTTATGACACCAGCCATTTGATGATTTGATAGTTTGGTTGAGAACACAAGCAAATGGGACAGTTATCAATCCCGGGATTCCATGCATGTAACTGTGTTTTGAAACCCTTAAATCAATTGGTTTACTTCCACTTTATGATTTACTTCTGTTTGGAGGCTCTGGGCTTCAGCAAATTGGAAGCCTCCAGCAAGAAGCACGTTGTTATGGCTAAAGCAAGAATTTACGAGTGAAGGTCACAGGAAGGAACTGGAAAGCAGCATAGAAAACGACCACGAAGGGACTCGAACCCTCAATCTTCTGATCCGAAGTCAGACGCCTTATCCATTAGGCCACGCTGTCTGCCACAAAGACATGATTCTGGTTTGTGGCGCCCGGATCAACCAAACACTCGAAGATCACCTGGGACATCTTCTACTTTTTTTGCTCAAGGAGATTTGGTAGAAAGGATCTGAAATGTATGACTTGGTGCAAGGTCATGCTTTAAGAAGTGCATTTGCAAAAGGGCCTAGGTTCAGAGTGTTCATACAGCTCCTTGACAATGGTAATAGATCAATAGAGTACCACGAGTAGATGATATTTCCAGAGGAAGCCATAGCACCTCAATATATCTTGTCAGGATGGCCGAGTGGTCTAAGGCGCCAGACTCAAGAGCTGTTTCTTCACATTGTGTGGGTGTTCTGGTCTCCAAATGGAGGCGTGGGTTCAAATCCCACTTCCGACAATCTGTTTACACATTTAGCTTGAACTACAATCACCACTCCCGCTGTGTTTTCATGCTACCATGTCACCGACAAAAAAACATGAAAAAAAATCCAAAAACTTTGCACATCCTACATAAAGATCAAATTCTTGAGGAAAATCTGCTAGACCATGCTGTTAAATCTGTCATTTAAAGTGCAACTTTAGTAGAAAAGTAAGTCCTGCTACATCTCTTCCGGTTGTCCCATTTTGCATATATACTCATGTAAAACATTAAAAAATATGGTTCTATACACTTTGAAATCCAGTAATACGCTGTTTCAACCTGCTCTGCACATACTCAGTTGCTCTCCCATTTTGGGGAAATAATTAAGTTATGACACCAGCCATTTGATGATTTGATAGTTTGGTTGAGAACACAAGCAAATGGGACAGTTATCAATCCCGGGATTCCAGGCATGTAACTGTGTTTTGAAACCCTTAAATCAATTGGTTTACTTCCACTTTATGATTTACTTCTGTTTGGAGGCTCTGGGCTTCAGCAAATTGGAAGCCTCCAGCAAGAAGCACGTTGTTATGGGTAAAGCAAGAATTTACGAGTGAAGGTCACAGGAAGGAACTGGAAAGCAGCATAGAAAACGACCACGAAGGGACTCGAACCCTCAATCTTCTGATCCGAAGTCAGACGCCTTATCCATTAGGCCACGCGGTCTGCCACAAGGACATGATTCTGGTTTGTGGCGCCCAGATCAACCAAACACTCGAAGATCACCTGGGACATCTTCTACTTTTTTTGCTCAAGGAGATTTGGTAGAAAGGATCTGAAATGTATGACTTGGTGCAAGGTCATGCTTTAAGAAGTGCATTTGCAAAAGGGCCTAGGTTCAGAGTGTTCATACAGCTCCTTGACAATGGTAATAGATCAATAGAGTACCACGAGTAGATGATATTTCCAGAGGAAGCCATAGCACCTCAATATATCTTGTGAGGATGGCCGAGTGGTCTAAGGCACCAGACTCAAGAGCTGTTTCTTCACATTGTGTGGGTGTTCTGGTCTCCAAATGGAGGCGTGGGTTCAAATCCCACTTCTGACATTCTGTTTACACATTTAGCTTGAACTACAATCACCACTCCCGCTGTGTTTTCATGCTACCATGTCACCGACACAAAAACATGAAAAAAAATCCAAAAACTTTGCACATCCTACATAAAGATCAAATTCTTGAGGAAAATCTGCTAGACCATGCTGTTAAATCTGTCATTTAAAGTGCAACTTTAGTCAGAAAAGTAAGTCCTGCTACATCTCTTACGGTTGTCCCATTTTGCATATATACTCATGTAAAACATTAAAAAATATGCTTCTATACACTTTGAAATCCAGTAATACGCTGTTTCAACCTGCTCTGCACATACTCAGTTGCTCTCCCATTTTAGGCATATTTAAGTTATGACACCAGCCATTTGATGATTTGATAGTTTGGTTGAGAACACAAGCAAATGGGACAGTTATCAATCCCGGGATTCCAGGCATGTAACTGTGTTTTGAAACCCTTAAATCAATTGGTTTACTTCCACTTTATGATTTACTTCTGTTTGGAGGCTCTGGGCTTCAGCAAATTGGAAGCCTCCAGCAAGAAGCACGTTGTTATGGGTAAAGCAAGAATTTACGAGTGAAGGTCACAGGAAGGAACTGGAAAGCAGCATAGAAAACGACCACGAAGGGACTCGAACCCTCAATCTTCTGATCCGAAGTCAGACGCCTTATCCATTAGGCCACGCGGTCTGCCACAAGGCCATGATTCTGGTTTGTGGCACTCGGATCAACCAAACACTCGAAGATCACCTGGGACATCTTCTACTTTTTTTGCTCAAGGAGATTTGGTAGAAAGGATCTGAAATGTATGACTTGGTGCAAGGTCATGCTTTAAGAAGTGCATTTGCAAAAGGGCCTAGGTTCAGAGTGTTCATACAGCTCCTTGACAATGGTAATAGATCAATAGAGTACCACGAGTAGATGATATTTCCAGAGGACGCCATAGCACCTCAATATATCTTGTGAGGATGGCCGAGTGGTCTAAGGCACCAGACTCAAGAGCTGTTTCTTCACATTGTGTGGGTGTTCTGGTCTCCAAATGGAGGCGTGGGTTCAAATCCCACTTCTGACATTCTGTTTACACATTTAGCTTGAACTACAATCACCACTCCCGCTGTGTTTTCATGCTACCATGTCACCGACACAAAAACATGAAAAAAAATCCAAAAACTTTGCACATCCTACATAAAGATCAAATTCTTGAGGAAAATCTGCTAGACCATGCTGTTAAATCTGTCATTTAAAGTGCAACTTTAGTCAGAAAAGTAAGTCCTGCTACATCTCTTATGGTTGTCCCATTTTGCATATATACTCATGTAAAACATTAAAAAATATGCTTCTATACACTTTGAAATCCAGTAATACGCTGTTTCAACCTGCTCTGCACATACTCAGTTGCTCTCCCATTTTAGGCATATTTAAGTTATGACACCAGCCATTTGATGATTTGATAGTTTGGTTGAGAACACAAGCAAATGGGACAGTTATCAATCCCGGGATTCCAGGCATGTAACTGTGTTTTGAAACCCTTAAATCAATTGGTTTACTTCCACTTTATGATTTACTTCTGTTTGGAGGCTCTGGGCTTCAGCAAATTGGAAGCCTCCAGCAAGAAGCACGTTGTTATGGGTAAAGCAAGAATTTACGAGTGAAGGTCACAGGAAGGAACTGGAAAGCAGCATAGAAAACAACCACGAAGGGACTCGAACCCTCAATCTTCTGATCCGAAGTCAGACGCCTTATCCATTAGGCCACGCGGTCTGCCACAAGGACATGATTCTGGTTTGTGGCGCCCGGATCAACCAAACACTCGAAGATCACCTGGGACATCTTCTACTTTTTTTGCTCAAGGAGATTTGGTAGAAAGGATCTGAAATGTATGACTTGGTGCAAGGTCATGCTTTAAGAAGTGCATTTGCAAAAGGGCCTAGGTTCAGAGTGTTCATACAGCTCCTTGACAATGGTAATAGATCAATAGAGTACCACGAGTAGATGATATTTCCAGAGGAAGCCATAGCACCTCAATATATATTGTCAGGATGGCCGAGTGGTCTAAGGCGCCAGACTCAAGAGCTGTTTCTTCACATTGTGTGGGTGTTCTGGTCTCCAAATGGAGGCGTGGGTTCAAATCCCACTTCTGACAATCTGTTTACACATTTAGCTTGAACTACAATCACCACTCCCGCTGTGTTTTCATGCTACCATGTCACCGACAAAAAAACATGAAAAAAAATCCAAAAACTTTGCACATCCTACATAAAGATCAAATTCTTGAGGAAAATCTGCTAGACCATGCTGTTAAATCTGTCATTTAAAGTGCAACTTTAGTCAGAAAAGTAAGTCCTGCTACATCTCTTCCGGTTGTCCCATTTTGCATATATACTCATGTAAAACATTAAAAAATATGCTTCTATACACTTTGAAATCCAGTAATACGCTGTTTCAACCTGCTCTGCACATACTCAGTTGCTCTCCCATTTTAGGCATATTTAAGTTATGACACCAGCCATTTGATGATTTGATAGTTTGGTTGAGAACACAAGCAAATGGGACAGTTATCAATCCCGGGATTCCAGGCATGTAACTGTGTTTTGAAACCCTTAAATCAATTGGTTTACTTCCACTTTATGATTTACTTCTGTTTGGAGGCTCTGGGCTTCAGCAAATTGGAAGCCTCCAGCAAGAAGCACGTTGTTATGGGTAAAGCAAGAATTTACGAGTGAAGGTCACAGGAAGGAACTGGAAAGCAGCATAGAAAACGACCACGAAGGGACTCGAACCCTCAATCTTCTGATCCGAAGTCAGACGCCTTATCCATTAGGCCACGCGGTCTGCCACAAGGCCATGATTCTGGTTTGTGGCACTCGGATCAACCAAACACTCGAAGATCACCTGGGACATCTTCTACTTTTTTTGCTCAAGGAGATTTGGTAGAAAGGATCTGAAATGTATGACTTGGTGCAAGGTCATGCTTTAAGAAGTGCATTTGCAAAAGGGCCTAGGTTCAGAGTGTTCATACAGCTCCTTGACAATGGTAATAGATCAATAGAGTACCACGAGTAGATGATATTTCCAGAGGAAGCCATAGCACCTCAATATATCTTGTGAGGATGGCCGAGTGGTCTAAGGCACCAGACTCAAGAGCTGTTTCTTCACATTGTGTGGGTGTTCTGGTCTCCAAATGGAGGCGTGGGTTCAAATCCCACTTCTGACATTCTGTTTACACATTTAGCTTGAACTACAATCACCACTCCCGCTGTGTTTTCATGCTACCATGTCACCGACACAAAAACATGAAAAAAAATCCAAAAACTTTGCACATCCTACATAAAGATCAAATTCTTGAGGAAAATCTGCTAGACCATGCTGTTAAATCTGTCATTTAAAGTGCAACTTTAGTCAGAAAAGTAAGTCCTGCTACATCTCTTACGGTTGTCCCATTTTGCATATATACTCATGTAAAACATTAAAAAATATGCTTCTATACACTTTGAAATCCAGTAATACGCTGTTTCAACCTGCTCTGCACATACTCAGTTGCTCTCCCATTTTAGGCATATTTAAGTTATGACACCAGCCATTTGATGATTTGATAGTTTGGTTGAGAACACAAGCAAATGGGACAGTTATCAATCCCGGGATTCCAGGCATGTAACTGTGTTTTGAAACCCTTAAATCAATTGGTTTACTTCCACTTTATGATTTACTTCTGTTTGGAGGCTCTGGGCTTCAGCAAATTGGAAGCCTCCAGCAAGAAGCACGTTGTTATGGGTAAAGCAAGAATTTACGAGTGAAGGTCACAGGAAGGAACTGGAAAGCAGCATAGAAAACGACCACGAAGGGACTCGAACCCTCAATCTTCTGATCCGAAGTCAGACGCCTTATCCATTAGGCCACGCGGTCTGCCACAAGGACATGATTCTGGTTTGTGGCGCCCGGATCAACCAAACACTCGAAGATCACCTGGGACATCTTCTACTTTTTTTGCTCAAGGAGATTTGGTAGAAAGGATCTGAAATGTATGACTTGGTGCAAGGTCATGCTTTAAGAAGTGCATTTGCAAAAGGGCCTAGGTTCAGAGTGTTCATACAGCTCCTTGACAATGGTAATAGATCAATAGAGTACCACGAGTAGATGATATTTCCAGAGGAAGCCATAGCACCTCAATATATATTGTCAGGATGGCCGAGTGGTCTAAGGCGCCAGACTCAAGAGCTGTTTCTTCACATTGTGTGGGTGTTCTGGTCTCCAAATGGAGGCGTGGGTTCAAATCCCACTTCTGACAATCTGTTTACACATTTAGCTTGAACTACAATCACCACTCCCGCTGTGTTTTCATGCTACCATGTCACCGACAAAAAAACATGAAAAAAAATCCAAAAACTTTGCACATCCTACATAAAGATCAAATTCTTGAGGAAAATCTGCTAGACCATGCTGTTAAATCTGTCATTTAAAGTGCAACTTTAGTCAGAAAAGTAAGTCCTGCTACATCTCTTCCGGTTGTCCCATTTTGCATATATACTCATGTAAAACATTAAAAAATATGCTTCTATACACTTTGAAATCCAGTAATACGCTGTTTCAACCTGCTCTGCACATACTCAGTTGCTCTCCCATTTTAGGCATATTTAAGTTATGACACCAGCCATTTGATGATTTGATAGTTTGGTTGAGAACACAAGCAAATGGGACAGTTATCAATCCCGGGATTCCAGGCATGTAACTGTGTTTTGAAACCCTTAAATCAATTGGTTTACTTCCACTTTATGATTTACTTCTGTTTGGAGGCTCTGGGCTTCAGCAAATTGGAAGCCTCCAGCAAGAAGCACGTTGTTATGGGTAAAGCAAGAATTTACGAGTGAAGGTCACAGGAAGGAACTGGAAAGCAGCATAGAAAACGACCACGATGGGACTCGAACCCTCAATCTTCTGATCCGAAGTCAGACACCTTATCCATTAGGCCACGCGGTCTGCCACAAGGACATGATTCTGGTTTGTGGCGCCCGGATCAACCAAACACTCGAAGATCACCTGGGACATCTTCTACTTTTTTTGCTCAAGGAGATTTGGTAGAAAGGATCTGAAATGTATGACTTGGTGCAAGGTCATGCTTTAAGAAGTGCATTTGCAAAAGGGCCTAGGTTCAGAGTGTTCATACAGCTCCTTGACAATGGTAATAGATCAATAGAGTACCACGAGTAGATGATATTTCCAGAGGAAGCCATAGCACCTCAATATATCTTGTCAGGATTGCCGAGTGGTCTAAGGCGCCAGATTCAAGAGCTGTTTCTTCACATTGTGTGGGTGTTCTGGTCTCCAAATGGCGGCGTGGGTTCAAATCCCACTTCTGACAATCTGTTTACACATTTAGCTTGAACTACAATCACCACTCCCGCTGTGTTTTCATGCTACCATGTCACCGACAAAAAAACATGAAAAAAAATCCAAAAACTTTGCACATCCTACATAAAGATCAAATTCTTGAGGAAAATCTGCTAGACCATGCTGTTAAATCTGTCATTTAAAGTGCAACTTTAGTAGAAAAGTAAGTCCTGCTACATCTCTTCCGGTTGTCCCATTTTGCATATATACTCATGTAAAACATTAAAAAATATGCTTCTATACACTTTGAAATCCAGTAATACGCTGTTTCAACCTGCTCTGCACATACTCAGTTGCTCTCCCATTTTAGGCATATTTAAGTTATGACACCAGCCATTTGATGATTTGATAGTTTGGTTGAGAACACAAGCAAATGGGACAGTTATCAATCCCGGGATTCCAGGCATGTAACTGTGTTTTGAAACCCTTAAATCAATTGGTTTACTTCCACTTTATGATTTACTTCTGTTTGGAGGCTCTGGGCTTCAGCAAATTGGAAGCCTCCAGCAAGAAGCACGTTGTTATGGCTAAAGCAAGAATTTACGAGTGAAGGTCACAGGAAGGAACTGGAAAGCAGCATAGATAACGACCACGAAGGGACTCGAACCCTCAATCTTCTGATCCGAAGTCAGACGCCTTATCCATTAGGCCACGCGGTCTGCCACAAGGACATGGTTCTGGTTTGTGGCGCCCGGATCAACCAAACACTCGAAGATCACCTGGGACATCTTCTACTTTTTTTGCTCAAGGAGATTTGGTAGAAAGGATCTGAAATGTATGACTTGGTGCAAGGTCATGCTTTAAGAAGTGCATTTGCAAAAGGGCCTAGGTTCAGAGTGTTCATACAGCTCCTTGACAATGGTAATAGATCAATAGAGTACCACGAGTAGATGATATTTCCAGAGGAAGCCATAGCACCTCAATATATCTTGTCAGGATGGCCGAGTGGTCTAAGGCGCCAGACTCAAGAGCTGTTTCTTCACATTGTGTGGGTGTTCTGGTCTCCAAATGGAGGCGTGGGTTCAAATCCCACTTCTGACATTCTGTTTACACATTTAGCTTGAACTACAATCACCACTCCCGCTGTGTTTTCATGCTACCATGTCACTGACAAAAAAACATGAAAAAAAATCCAAAAACTTTGCACATCCTACATAAAGATCAAATTCTTGAGGAAAATCTGCTAGACCATGCTGTTAAATCTGTCATTTAAAGTGCAACTTTAGTCAGAAAAGTAAGTCCTGCTACATCTCTTCCGGTTGTCCCATTTTGCATATATACTCATGTAAAACATTAAAAAATATGCTTCTATACACTTTGAAATCCAGTAATACGCTGTTTCAACCTGCTCTGCACATACTCAGTTGCTCTCCCATTTTAGGCATATTTAAGTTATGACACCAGCCATTTGATGATTTGATAGTTTGGTTGAGAACACAAGCAAATGGGACAGTTATCAATCCCGGGATTCCAGGCATGTAACTGTGTTTTGAAACCCTTAAATCAATTGGTTTACTTCCACTTTATGATTTACTTCTGTTTGGAGGCTCTGGGCTTCAGCAAATTGGAAGCCTCCAGCAAGAAGCAAGTTGTTATGGGTAAAGCAAGAATTTACGAGTGAAGGTCACAGGAAGGAACTGGAAAGCAGCATAGAAAACGACCACGATGGGACTCGAACCCTCAATCTTCTGATCCGAAGTCAGACGCCTTATCCATTAGGCCACGCGGTCTGCCACAAGGACATGATTCTGGTTTGTGGCGCCCGGATCAACCAAACATTCGAAGATCACCTGGGACATCTTCTACTTTTTTTGCTCAAGGAGATTTGGTAGAAAGGATCTGAAATGTATGACTTGGTGCAAGGTCATGCTTTAAGAAGTGCATTTGCAAAAGGGCCTAGGTTCAGAGTGTTCATACAGCTCCTTGACAATGGTAATAGATCAATAGAGTACCACGAGTAGATGATATTTCCAGAGGAAGCCATAGCACCTCAATATATCTTGTCAGGATGGCCGAGTGGTCTAAGGCGCCAGACTCAAGAGCTGTTTCTTCACATTGTGTGGGTGTTCTGGTCTCCAAATGGAGGAGTGGGTTCAAATCCCACTTCAGACTTTCTGTTTACACATTTAGCTTGAACTACAATCACCACTCCCGCTGTGTTTTCATGCTACCATGTCACCGACAAAAAAACATGAAAAAAAATCCAAAAACTTTGCACATCCTACATAAAGATCAAATTCTTGAGGAAAATCTGCTAGACCATGCTGTTAAATCTCTCATTTAAAGTGCAACTTTAGTCAGAAAAGTAAGTCCTGCTACATCTCTTCCGGTTGTCCCATTTTGCATATATACTCATGTAAAACATTAAAAAATATGCTTCTATACACTTTGAAATCCAGTAATACGCTGTTTCAACCTGCTCTGCACATACTCAGTTGCTCTCCCATTTTAGGCATATTTAAGTTATGACACCAGCCATTTGATGATTTGATAGTTTGGTTGAGAACACAAGCAAATGGGACAGTTATCAATCCCGGGATTCCAGGCATGTAACTGTGTTTTGAAACCCTTAAATCAATTGGTTTACTTCCACTTTATGATTTACTTCTGTTTGGAGGCTCTGAGCTTCAGCAAATTGGAAGCCTCCAGCAAGAAGCACGTTGTTATGGGTAAAGCAAGAATTTACGAGTGAAGGTCACAG
Source organism: Lithobates pipiens (assembly GCF_037356315.1). NCBI lineage: Eukaryota > Metazoa > Chordata > Amphibia > Anura > Ranidae > Lithobates > Lithobates pipiens. The sequence goes on along the minus strand of NW_027507685.1, from coordinate 61,791,009 downwards.
GAAGGAACTGGAAAGCAGCATAGAAAACGACCACGATGGGACTCGAACCCTCAATCTTCTGATCCGAAGTCAGACGTCTTATCCATTAGGCCACGCGGTCTGCCACAAGGACACGATTCTGGTTTGTGGCGCCCGGATCAACCAAACTCTCGAAGATCACCTGGGACATCTTCTACTTTTTTTGCTCAAGGAGATTTGGTAGAAAGGATCTGAAATGTATGACTTGGTGCAAGGTCATGCTTTAAGAAGTGCATTTGCAAAAGGGCCTAGGTTCAGAGTGTTCATACAGCTCCTTGACAATGGTAATAGATCAATAGAGTACCACGAGTAGATGATATTTCCAGAGGAAGCCATAGCACCTCAATATATCTTGTCAGGATTGCCGAGTGGTCTAAGGCGCCAGATTCAGGAGCTGTTTCTTCACATTGTGTGGGTGTTCTGGTCTCCAAATGGCGGCGTGGGTTCAAATCCCACTTCTGACAATCTGTTTACACATTTAGCTTGAACTACAATCACCACTCCCGCTGTGTTTTCATGCTACCATGTCACCGACAAAAAAACATGAAAAAAAATCTAAAAACTTTGCACATCCTACATAAAGATCAAATTCTTGAGGAAAATCTGCTAGACCATGCTGTTAAATCTGTCATTTAAAGTGCAACTTTAGTCAGAAAAGTAAGTCCTGCTTACGGTTGTCCCATTTTGCATATATACTCATGTAAAACATTAAAAAATATGGTTCTATACACTTTGAAATCCAGTAATACGCTGTTTCAACCTGCTCTGCACATACTCAGTTGCTCTCCCATTTTAGGCATATTTAAGTTATCACACCAGCCATTTGATGATTTGATAGTTTGGTTGAGAACACAAGCAAATGGGACAGTTATCAATCCCTGGGATTCCAGGCATGTAACTGTGTTTTGAAACCCTTAAATCAATTGGTTTACTTCCACTTTATGATTTACTTCTGTTTGGAGGCTCTGGACTTCAGCAAATTGGAAGCCTCCAGCAAGAAGCACGTTGTTATGGCTAAAGCAAGAATTTACGAGTGAAGGTCACAGGAAGGAACTGGAAAGCAGCATAGAAAACGACCACGAAGGGACTCGAACCCTCAATCTTCTGATCCGAAGTCAGACGCCTTATCCATTAGGCCACGCGGTCTGCCACAAGGACATGATTCTGGTTTGTGGCGCCCGGATCAACCAAACACTCGAAGATCACCTGGGACATCTTCTACTTTTTTTGCTCAAGGAGATTTGGTAGAAAGGATCTGAAATGTATGACTTGGTGCAAGGTCATGCTTTAAGAAGTGCATTTGCAAAAGGGCCTAGGTTCAGAGTGTTCATACAGCTCCTCGACAATGGTAATAGATCAATAGAGTACCACGAGTAGATGATATTTCCAGAGGAAGCCAAAGTACTTCAATGTATCTTGTCAGGATGGCCGAGTGGTCTAAGGCGCCAGACTCAAGAGCTGTTTCTTCACATTGTGTAGGTGTTCTGGTCTCCAAATGGAGGCGTGGGTTCAAATCCCACTTCTGACAATCTGTTTATACATTTAGCTTGAACTACAATCACCACTCCCACTGTGTTTTCATGCTACCATGTCACCGACAAAAAAACATGAAAAAAAATCCAAAAACTTTGCACATCCTACATAAAGATCAAATTCTTGAGGAAAATCTGCTAGACCATGCTGTTAAATCTGTCATTTAAAGTGCAACTTTAGTCAGAAAAGTAAGTCCTGCTACATCTCTTCCGGTTGTCCCATTTTGCATATATACTCATGTAAAACATTAAAAAATATGCTTCTATACACTTTGAAATCCAGTAATACGCTGTTTCAACCTGCTCTGCACATACTCAGTTGCTCTCCCATTTTAGGCATATTTAAGTTATGACACCAGCCATTTGATGATTTGATAGTTTGGTTGAGAACACAAGCAAATGGGACAGTTATCAATCCCGGGATTCCAGGCATGTAACTGTGTTTTGAAACCCTTAAATCAATTGGTTTACTTCCACTTTATGATTTACTTCTGTTTGGAGGCTCTGGGCTTCAGCAAATTGGAAGCCTCCAGCAAGAAGCACGTTGTTATGGGTAAAGCAAGAATTTACGAGTGAAGGTCACAGGAAGGAACTGGAAAGCAGCATAGAAAACGACCACGAAGGGACTCGAACCCTCAATCTTCTGATCCGAAGTCAGACGCCTTATCCATTAAGCCACGCGGTCTGCCACAAGGACATGATTCTGGTTTGTGGCGCCCGGATCAACCAAACACTCGAAGATCACCTGGGACATCTTCTACTTTTTTTGCTCAAGGAGATTTGGTAGAAAGGATCTGAAATGTATGACTTGGTGCAAGGTCATGCTTTAAGAAGTGCATTTGCAAAAGGGCCTAGGTTCAGAGTGTTCATACAGCTCCTTGACAATGGTAATAGATCAATAGAGTACCACGAGTAGATGATATTTCCAGAGGAAGCCAAAGGACCTCAATGTATCTTGTCAGGATGGCCGAGTGGTCTAAGGTGCCAGACTCATGGGCTGTTTCTTCACATTGTGTGGGTGTTCTGGTCTCCAAATGGAGGCGTGGGTTCAAATCCCACTTCTGACAATCTGTTTACACATTTAGCTTGAACTACAATCACCACTCCCGCTGTGTTTTCATGCTACCATGTCACCGACAAAAAAACATGAAAAAAAATCCAAAAACTTTGCACATCCTACATAAAGATCAAATTCTTGAGGAAAATCTGCTAGACCATGCTGTTAAATCTGTCATTTAAAGTGCAACTTTAGTCAGAAAAGTAAGTCCTGCTACATCTCTTCCGGTTGTCCCATTTTGCATATATACTCATGTAAAACATTAAAAAATATGCTTCTATACACTTTGAAATCCAGTAATACGCTGTTTCAACCTGCTCTGCACATACTCAGTTGCTCTCCCATTTTAGGCATATTTAAGTTATGACACCAGCCATTTGATGATTTGATAGTTTGGTTGAGAACACAAGCAAATGGGACAGTTATCAATCCCGGGATTCCAGGCATGTAACTGTGTTTTGAAACCCTTAAATCAATTGGTTTACTTCCACTTTATGATTTACTTCTGTTTGGAGGCTCTGGGCTTCAGCAAATTGGAAGCCTCCAGCAAGAAGCACGTTGTTATAGCTAAAGCAATAATTTACGAGTGAAGGTCACAGGAAGGAACTGGAAAGCAGCATAGAAAACGACCACGAAGGGACTCGAACCCTCAATCTTCTGATCCGAAGTCAGACGCCTTATCCATTAGGCCACGCGGTCTGCCACAAGGACATGATTCTGGTTTGTGGCGCCCGGATCAACCAAACACTCGAAGATCACCTGGGACATCTTCTACTTTTTTTGCTCAAGGAGATTTGGTAGAAAGGATCTGAAATGTATGACTTGGTGCAAGGTCATGCTTTAAGAAGTGCATTTGCAAAAGGGCCTAGGTTCAGAGTGTTCATACAGCTCCTTGACAATGGTAATAGATCAATAGAGTACCACGAGTAGATGATATTTCCAGAGGAAGCCATAGCACCTCAATATATCTTGTCAGGATGGCCGAGTGGTCTAAGGCGCCAGACTCAAGAGCTGTTTCTTCACATTGTGTGGGTGTTCTGGTCTCCAAATGGAGGCGTGGGTTCAAATCCCACTTCTGACATTCTGTTTACACATTTAGCTTGAACTACAATCACCACTCCCGCTGTGTTTTCATGCTACCATGTCACTGACAAAAAAACATGAAAAAAAATCCAAAAACTTTGCACATCCTACATAAAGATCAAATTCTTGAGGAAAATCTGCTAGACCATGCTGTTAAATCTGTCATTTAAAGTGCAACTTTAGTCAGAAAAGTAAGTCCTGCTACATCTCTTCCGGTTGTCCCATTTTGCATATATACTCATGTAAAACATTAAAAAATATGCTTCTATACACTTTGAAATCCAGTAATACGCTGTTTCAACCTGCTCTGCACATACTCAGTTGCTCTCCCATTTTAGGCATATTTAAGTTATGACACCAGCCATTTGATGATTTGATAGTTTGGTTGAGAACACAAGCAAATGGGACAGTTATCAATCCCGGGATTCCAGGCATGTAACTGTGTTTTGAAACCCTTAAATCAATTGGTTTACTTCCACTTTATGATTTACTTCTGTTTGGAGGCTCTGGGCTTCAGCAAATTGGAAGCCTCCAGCAAGAAGCAAGTTGTTATGGGTAAAGCAAGAATTTACGAGTGAAGGTCACAGGAAGGAACTGGAAAGCAGCATAGAAAACGACCACGATGGGACTCGAACCCTCAATCTTCTGATCCGAAGTCAGACGCCTTATCCATTAGGCCACGCGGTCTGCCACAAGGACATGATTCTGGTTTGTGGCGCCCGGATCAACCAAACACTCGAAGATCACCTGGGACATCTTCTACTTTTTTTGCTCAAGGAGATTTGGTAGAAAGGATCTGAAATGTATGACTTGGTGCAAGGTCATGCTTTAAGAAGTGCATTTGCAAAAGGGCCTAGGTTCAGAGTGTTCATACAGCTCCTTGACAATGGTAATAGATCAATAGAGTACCACGAGTAGATGATATTTCCAGAGGAAGCCATAGCACCTCAATATATCTTGTCAGGATGGCCGAGTGGTCTAAGGCGCCAGACTCAAGAGCTGTTTCTTCACATTGTGTGGGTGTTCTGGTCTCCAAATGGAGGCGTGGGTTCAAATCCCACTTCAGACTTTCTGTTTACACATTTAGCTTGAACTACAATCACCACTCCCGCTGTGTTTTCATGCTACCATGTCACCGACAAAAAAACATGAAAAAAAATCCAAAAACTTTGCACATCCTACATAAAGATCAAATTCTTGAGGAAAATCTGCTAGACCATGCTGTTAAATCTCTCATTTAAAGTGCAACTTTAGTCAGAAAAGTAAGTCCTGCTACATCTCTTCCGGTTGTCCCATTTTGCATATATACTCATGTAAAACATTAAAAAATATGCTTCTATACACTTTGAAATCCAGTAATACGCTGTTTCAACCTGCTCTGCACATACTCAGTTGCTCTCCCATTTTAGGCATATTTAAGTTATGACACCAGCCATTTGATGATTTGATAGTTTGGTTGAGAACACAAGCAAATGGGACAGTTATCAATCCCGGGATTCCAGGCATGTAACTGTGTTTTGAAACCCTTAAATCAATTGGTTTACTTCCACTTTATGATTTACTTCTGTTTGGAGGCTCTGGGCTTCAGCAAATTGGAAGCCTCCAGCAAGAAGCAAGTTGTTATGGGTAAAGCAAGAATTTACGAGTGAAGGTCACAGGAAGGAACTGGAAAGCAGCATAGAAAACGACCACGATGGGACTCGAACCCTCAATCTTCTGATCCGAAGTCAGACGCCTTATCCATTAGGCCACGCGGTCTGCCACAAGGACATGATTCTGGTTTGTGGCCCCCGGATCAACCAAACACTCGAAGATCACCTGGGACATCTTCTACTTTTTTTGCTCAAGGAGATTTGGTAGAAAGGATCTGAAATGTATGACTTGGTGCAAGGTCATGCTTTAAGAAGTGCATTTGCAAAAGGGCCTAGGTTCAGAGTGTTCATACAGCTCCTTGACAATGGTAATAGATCAATAGAGTACCACGAGTAGATGATATTTCCAGAGGAAGCCATAGCACCTCAATATATCTTGTCAGGATTGCCGAGTGGTCTAAGGCGCCAGATTCAAGAGCTGTTTCTTCACATTGTGTGGGTGTTCTGGTCTCCAAATGGCGGCGTGGGTTCAAATCCCACTTCTGACAATCTGTTTACACATTTAGCTTGAACTACAATCACCACTCCCGCTGTGTTTTCATGCTACCATGTCACCGACAAAAAAACATGAAAAAAAATCTAAAAACTTTGCACATCCTACATAAAGATCAAATTCTTGAGGAAAATCTGCTAGACCATGCTGTTAAATCTGTCATTTAAAGTGCAACTTTAGTCAGAAAAGTAAGTCCTGCTTACGGTTGTCCCATTTTGCATATATACTCATGTAAAACATTAAAAAATATGGTTCTATACACTTTGAAATCCAGTAATACGCTGTTTCAACCTGCTCTGCACATACTCAGTTGCTCTCCCATTTTAGGCATATTTAAGTTATCACACCAGCCATTTGATGATTTGATAGTTTGGTTGAGAACACAAGCAAATGGGACAGTTATCAATCCCGGGATTCCAGGCATGTAACTGTGTTTTGAAACCCTTAAATCAATTGGTTTACTTCCACTTTATGATTTACTTCTGTTTGGAGGCTCTGGACTTCAGCAAATTGGAAGCCTCCAGCAAGAAGCACGTTGTTATGGCTAAAGCAAGAATTTACGAGTGAAGGTCACAGGAAGGAACTGGAAAGCAGCATAGAAAACGACCACGAAGGGACTCGAACCCTCAATCTTCTGATCCGAAGTCAGACGCCTTATCCATTAGGCCATGCGGTCTGCCACAAGGACATGATTCTGGTTTGTGGCGCCCGGATCAACCAAACACTCGAAGATCACCTGGGACATCTTCTACTTTTTTTGCTCAAGGAGATTTGGTAGAAAGGATCTGAAATGTATGACTTGGTGCAAGGTCATGCTTTAAGAAGTGCATTTGCAAAAGGGCCTAGGTTCAGAGTGTTCATACAGCTCCTCGACAATGGTAATAGATCAATAGAGTACCACGAGTAGATGATATTTCCAGAGGAAGCCAAAGTACTTCAATGTATCTTGTCAGGATGGCAGAGTGGTCTAAGGCGCCAGACTCAAGAGCTGTTTCTTCACATTGTGTAGGTGTTCTGGTCTCCAAATGGAGGCGTGGGTTCAAATCCCACTTCTGACAATCTGTTTACACATTTAGCTTGAACTACAATCACCACTCCCGCTGTTTTCATGCTACCATGTCACCGACAAAAAAACATGAAAAAAAATCCAAAAACTTTGCACATCCTACATAAAGATTAAATTCTTGAGGAAAATCTGCTAGACCATGCTGTTAAATCTGTCATTTAAAGTGCAACTTTAGTCAGAAAAGTAAGTCCTGCTACATCTCTTCCGGTTGTCCCATTTTGCATATATACTCATGTAAAACATTAAAAAATATGGTTCTATACACTTTGAAATCCAGTAATACGCTGTTTCAACCTGCTCTGCACATACTCAGTTGCTCTCCCATTTTAGGCATATTTAAGTTATGACACCAGCCATTTGATGATTTGATAGTTTGGTTGAGAACACAAGCAAATGGGACAGTTATCAATCCCGGGATTCCAGGCATGTAACTGTGTTTTGAAACCCTTAAATCAATTGGTTTACTTCCACTTTATGATTTACTTCTGTTTGGAGGCTCTGGGCTTCAGCAAATTGGAAGCCTCCAGCAAGAAGCACGTTGTTATGGCTAAAGCAAGAATTTACGAGTGAAGGTCACAGGAAGGAACTGGAAAGCAGCATAGAAAACAACCACGAAGGGACTCGAACCCTCAATCTTCTGATCCGAAGTCAGACACCTTATCCATTAGGCCATGCGGTCTGCCACAAGGACATGATTCTGGTTTGTGGCGCCCGGATCAACCAAACACTCGAAGATCACCTGGGACATCTTCTACTTTTTTTGCTCAAGGAGATTTGGTAGAAAGGATCTGAAATGTATGACTTGGTGCAAGGTCATGCTTTAAGAAGTGCATTTGCGGGGGGCGTGTCCTGACGTTAATGGCGGTGGACGTGTATCTCTATAGCTCCCTGCACCCACCGAAAAATCCACCGCCATCCGCATTAAATCAAGTACGACTGGACATCATTTGACCACCATCGGATGTAGAACAACAAGCCGCTCCTCCCTGGGCAACAATTTTGAGCGCTATCGCTCCACAGACGCCTGTAATCCATTGCTGGGGATTCCTCATAGCCGCCGCCATCTTGCTCTCGCGGGGCCTCCCGCGGGGTTCGCACACTGCATCCTCCTACAGGTAAGGGACGACCATCTGTCCCCCTTTGCTGGCTTCTACGCGCCCCGCGGGGGATCCGGTGGCCGCCCAGCGTTTTTCTGATCCTCGGGGTGCCGTGGCTGGTCCCGGCCTGGCGCGGCGTAGTCGGGCCTGAGGATCCCCGGCCTTTCCTGAGGCGGCGGTCCGGGGGAGCGATCGGCGGCAAGCCCAGCCTTATTTGGACGTTCATCGGTCCTCCCCAACACTCCATCCTGCCTATATACATAGCTCTGTGGCCACCCTAGTCCTCCACAACCCCGGGAGTTCTACTGCCAGCCCTGGCCTGTTGAGGCCTAATCAGGCCTGAAGATCCCCGGCCTTTCCTGAAGCGGCCACCCAGGGAAGTGCTCCACAGCCAGCCTAGCCCTTTCTTGTGGCCATAGTCTTTAACCATAACTGCCCAGACATCTATTATATGGTCCACAAACAGAAGCTCAGAACAGGGCTTGCTACCCCTACAGTCAAAGCACCCCTGAGTCAACAGGCACCCCAGGCTTGGTTTATTGAGGCACCCTCTCCATCTCAGGGACCCCCAGACTCAAGTGAATATAAATTGTCTTTATGAATCAGCCCTGACTATTCTACGGAGAGTGCCACAATTCCCTCAGATTGACCTGCCTCCACCTCAACAACAGATCCTTTCTCTATTTTTAAAACCACTTTTTTTTGTTTTGTTTTTTTGATGGGGAGCATGCGCGGCATGGAAAGGGGCGGCCGCACCTAAAGAGAACTCCGGCATCCACGGGGCTTTCAGCCACAATCCTGGGGCTATAAACACCAGAAAACGCTCATTTTTTACACACCCCCTACGATAAGTCTTTGTGCATGCCTAATTCGCAGAAAGGGAGACGTGGGAGCCACCAGAAGTCCCGTTCTCTATACCCTCTCAGATCACAAACCCCAGGAAACATGGCAAAAAATGGCGCCGACCGCGGTCTTCCTTCATCTGCTACCTTCCCTCATACTACAGAGCCTCTGCAACTAGACTCAGCTCCTGCAAACAGTGAGTACAATCCACTTTCAAAAGCAGAACTGGATGCTAGCTTAGAAGCATTATATACTAAACTACACTCCAACTTTCAAACTGAGATACAAAAATCTACAAACACACTGTCCCAAGAGATAGCAGCCATAGGAACGCATACAGACCTGTTAGAAAACAAACATGATGAGCTGGCAATCGCCTTTAATGATCTCTCAAGAGAACATGAAACACTTTCTTCTGCATTCTCACAGTTACAGGCGCAAGTAGAAGATTTGGACAATCGGAACAGAAGAAACAATCTTAGAATCAGAGGCGCTCCAGAATCGATCACAGATTTAATCGCCTATTGCACTAAACTATTCCAATCCCTGCTTCCTGACCAGGACCCTATCTCCTTTAAATGTGACCGAATTCACCGCGCTCTGAGGGCTAAACCTCCACCGGACAAACCCCCCAGAAACATTGAAATAATGCGGGCAGCACGTGGGATCAGGAACGTCACTTTGGATGGGATACAACTGCAACTCTTTCCAGACATCTCCCAAGCAACGCTGGACAGACGCAGAAATATGAAGGAGATTACATCGGCTCTCTTCTCAGCCAGAATCAGATATAGATGGGGCTTTCCCTTTAAGCTGATAATCCCTCATAATGGCACCACATATATAGCTACCAACATATCAGAAGGAAGAGACATCCTAACCAAACTAGGCCTCCTGGATCCCAGCAACATTCCTCGCACCCCAGCTACTCCACGTCCTGCTCCAATATGGAACACTCCAGCATCAAGGAGAGAGGGTCGCAGAGTGAGACATGAAAGCGCACAACGGGACTAATGGTCTCCCCTCTCTTACGTGAAGATTGACTAAACATTTTTTACGGGTATACCATTCTACCTCCAACAAGCAGAAATTTTTCCTTTTTTTTTTCTCTTCTTTTTTGTATTTTCAAACTTTATTAACTTTAATAATTTTTCCCTTTTTCCATCTAATGTTTGTTTTCGTTTTTTCTTTTTTTTTCTTTTATTTATTTTTTTTTTTTTTTATCATATATGTTCTCCTTTTTCTCCTCCGCACACTCTGCCCAACAATACAAAGGTTGTTACCCCAGATTTCATAGTGTTCAGAGCTATTTTCAATACTACATTTAGTAGTTAGATTGATTTTTTCACAAAAGTCACTTATATTTATGTTTTTTTTACCAAAGCTCTGGTTTACCCAATACTGACATCTTGTGTCTGTTTAGGGGAACTGCGGAACCTCTGACAGATAAGGCTGAACACATTAGGTTTGCTCTTTTTAAATTAATAAGAGAACCTCATCACTCACACTTTTTCCCTTATTTAGCTTTATTTAAACCTTCTTTTAGCACTTAAGCTTACTCTCCGCATATATACATATTTTTTTTTCTAATTTTTATTATTTTCCCTTTTAATTTCTGTCTACACTTTTTTCATATATTCTTGTTTTTTCCCTATATATATGCAGCCTAGTAACATAAAGGTTGATATCCTAGATTTTATAATGAGCAAAGTTGTTCTCAATACTACATGTATTAGCTATACCTGATTTTACAAATACCACTTATTTATACAGGTTCTTTTCTACCAGAGCCCGGCTTTACCTGTTGCTGCCATCCTGTGGTTATTTAGAGGTGCTGCGGAGCCTTTGATAGATTTTTGCTGAATATACTGTTTGTCCTATTTAAATCATCAAGAATACCTCTCCACTTACCCCCCCCCCCTTTTTTTTTTTTCTTCTCATCTCTTCTCCACCCTGTCCTTCATTTAATTTTTATTTAAGCTTTTTTGCATTCTGGCTTACTCTTTACTTTTACATACAATTTTTTATTTATTTTATTTATTTATTTTTCTTTTTTCTCTCTTTCTCATTTTCACTACTTACACCCGTTTCTTACAGGCAACACAAAATTATATATCACTTTTAACCAAAGTGGCTGCCCCGCTCTATGCCGTCATGATTTACCCCCACTCAGTTACTATGTTCTCCCTACACATAGGGACTTCTCAATTATTACCCTATTTTGATTTCAAAGTTTATACATTCAGATATATTATACTGTTTTTGGTTCTTTTTTGTAATTTTCTTACACTGAGTTTTAGACTGGTTGGTCTAAACAAATTTCTCTGTCGGTTGAGGAACCTTTTTTTTCTCAACCCCTTACAACTTTTTTTTTAATTATTATTATCATTAAGTCCATTGTTATTACTCTGGTTATTATTACAGGTTCACATTTGGCAAAACCGAAAATCTACTGAATCATTTCTGGAATATTCTCCGCTTTGCGGAAGGCGTCCAAAAGTAGCTCCTTAGTCTGGAAGAAATGGACTCGCAATAGTACATCTCTCGGGACTTCTTGCGGCAAGAAGGAGGGTTTGGGAACTCTGTGAATCCTATCTATCTTCAGATCTAATGGGGACAATGATGGCGCTACAGCATGGAATAGGTCTGTGGCATAGGACTGGAGCTGTTGCGTCGTGACAGTTTCCAGTATGCCCCTTATTTTCAAATTGTTCCTGCGGGAACGGTCCTCGAGGTCTGCTAATTTCGCTTGTATTTTAGAAATAGAGTCCTGCTGGGACATATGGGAGTCAACAAGCGCATTGAAAGATACCGTAACATCACTCATCTGTGTTTCAACTTGATGCACCCTGCCCCCCAATTCAGTGATTTCAGCTCTACATTGTTGGAGGCACGTCAACATATCTGACTGCAGCGATGATCTAAGTGACATGAGCATTTCTTTGAGTGTAATATCCGAAATTGATTGCCCTGTAGTTGGAAACATAGCAATTGGGTCCGCTGGGGTGTTTGAGCCTGAGTCCTTGTCATGGGCACCACTCACCTCCATGTCCAGGGCCGAGTATTTATTGCGATGTGCAGGGATATCTGGATCCAGCCTGGGCTTGGATTTCGCCGGGCTTCTCGTTGTGGGTGAGTCACATGGAGAGGTACTGCCACTGCTCCGTGCAGCGTGCATAGTGTGTTCGGCATCTGCGTACCTCTCCTTCTCCTTCCGCAGCACTTCCGGTCCAGAAGGTGGCACTGGAGCGCTTGAGGCTTGCCTGTGATTATGTCTCTCGCCGCCATTTTCCTGTGGTCCGCGGGAGACAGCCGGAAAAAAGTCCGGTAATTTGTGCATTTTCTCCGCCGCGCGGAGCTTCTTCTTCATGTCCCCGGGACCCCTCGCTACTACGGCGGATTGTCAAGCCGAGGCGGCGATTCCGGCGTGCGACCGAGCGGCGATAATTCGGTGGTTCCCCATCAGCCGAGCGGAGCTCTAAGCACTTGCGGCCATCATGTTCGGCGGTCGCCACGCCCCCTACTGAATCATTTCTAATGTTTTTGTTTAATTATAGATATGGTACAATTTTTCTATTAAGCCTAGATATGCATAGTTTAAGAAGAAAAATATTGACTAATTCATCATACGCATTAATACTCCCAATCATGCTTCATTATTGGTGGTATGAGTTCACCGAATACTTTGCATTACCCTTACTTACAGCTGATCCCAAGACCCATAAAAAATTACAATGACTATTACAATAGTATCACATAATGTTCAGGGCTTCAACTCCCCAAACAAAAGGAAAAAAGCTTTCGTTCAATATAAAAAACTCAATGCAAAAATAGTAATGTTACAAGAAACTCATTTCATGAAGGACAATCACCCTACCTTTTTCCATAAAACATTCAATCAATCTTTTTACACAACCTCCTCCTCCAAGACCAAAGGAGTTGCTATTTTTTTACACCATTCCTTCCCACTAGAAGTTCAACAGGTTTACAAGGATCCAGACAGTAGGTTTATAATCATCAAAGGCTCCCTCTCAGGTAGAGATATCACAATTGCTAATATATACGCCTCTAGCGACGCCCAATCCACTTTTTTCCTACAATTTTTCAATACACTTCAACAATTTCACTCACCACATATTATCTTAGGAGGAGACTTTAACTCAGTCCCCCAACCCAATCTCGACCGCAGCAGACAAAACCCAAATTCTAAATCTTTCTCCAAAACAACCACCTCACACATTAATGACTTACAGCTGATTGATTCCTGGAGAGCACTGAATATAGGTGCACGAGAGTACACTTTTTACTCTCACCCACATGACTCTTATTCCCGGATTGACCACATACTATGTACCCCAATAATTCTAGCTAATGCAAAAGACACCACTATACTTCCCTGCTCTTGGTCAGATCACCATATTGTCACATTTAGTACCCAATTTATTGGCTTAACCCCCACCCCCTACTCATGGAGACTCAACGAATCTCTACTAACAGATCCCACCCACCAACATGAAATTGAAACGGAAATAAAAGAATATTTTTCATTAAACTCAACACCAGATATTTCCCCATCTACGCTTTGGATGGCACACAAAGCAGTTCTAAGAGGTCACCTTATCAAACGTGCAGCTCAAAGTAACAGACTGAAATGGTAAAAAATCCATGCTATCACTAAAGACCTTAACAAATTATACAAAGTCCATACAAACACTCATGACCCTGACATCTTTAATATGATATCCCAAAAACGTAACGAACTGGATTCCATATTAACGTTTAAAGCCGAAAAGGCACTTAGATGGTCGAAGGCTAAATTTTTCTTATCTAGCAACAATTACTCCACAATGTTTGCACGTAAGCTTAACCAATCCATCAAGCCTACACATGTTTATAAACTCAAAAATGATTCCAATCAAATAATCACTCATCCACAAGAAGTACTCTCCATTTTCAGGAATTTTTACTCTAATTTGCTGTCAACCCCATCCTCACCTATCCCTCCCACATCACTCTCTTGGTTAGACAACCTTCCCTTTCCCAAACTTACACAAACACAATTAGATACTTTAAATGCGCCATGCACAGAAGAGGAATTACCAACAATTAAATCCCTCAAAAAAAATTCCGCCCCAGGTCCTGACGGATTCTCCTCCTTCTATTACAAACAATTCCACCAAGTATTAATACCATATTTAATAAAGCTATATAATAATGTTCTAAAAGGGAACCACTTCCCAGAAGAGATGTTACATGCAAATATGTCACTCATTCCGAAACCAAATAAAGACCATACATTACCACAGAACTACAGACCAATCTCAGTAATAAACAATGATCTTAAAATATTCAGTCGAATCATGTCAAATAGATTGGCTTTAATAATCCCCTCCTTAATTTCTCCCTTTCAATCAGGCTTCATCCCAGGCAGACAAATCACGGACAATATAAGATTGGTTACAAATGTTGTTCAAGATGCCAATATTAACTCCAAATCAGTTCTCCTGCTTAGTCTGGACATTAACAAAGCTTTTGATAGTGTATCATGGAACTTTCTAGATATAATTTTAGATAAATACGGTTTTAAAGGGGAATTTACACATGCATTCCATGCACTATACCATAACCCATCCACCAGAATTAGACTACCAGGTTGTAATTCAGATTTTTTTAATGTAGGGAGAGGCACTCGGCAAGGCTGTCCCCTTTCCCCATTACTTTTCGCTTTAGCGATAGAACCTTTAGCAACAGCTATTCTACTAAACCCTGACATCAAAGGCTATACTACAAATAACAACACATATAAATTAAGTATGTATGCAGATGACATGATCCTTTTTCTTACACAACCAAATATTTCTCTACCGAACCTGCTTCAAACACTTAACACCTTTGCGTCTCTATCAGGGCTAACAGTAAACGTTTCCAAGTCTGTAGGTATGCCGATTAATATCCCGCCATCTCAATTAGATACCCTACGCTCTACATTCAATTTTTCCTGGTCACTAGAATCACTTCCCTACTTGGGCATTTTCCTTACCCCAACATCAATGATTTATATTCCAAAAATTATATACCTTTAATTAATAAAATAAGATCTACCCTCAAAATGTGGAAATCGTTTAAAATTTCATTCTTAGGCAGAATCACGGCAGTTAAAATGACCATTCTACCAAAAATGTTATATCTATTTAGAGCAATACCAATCAGACTAAATAAAATAATGATTTCAAGATTCCAGACAATTATTAATAAATATGTATGGCTGGACACCCACCCACGCCTACCCAGACTGGTGTTATATAAACCACAGAGAAACGGAGGATTAGGCCTTCCGGACTTTTGGTTATACTATCTGTCTGCAAGATGGGCGCAAATGGCCCAATAGCATATTCACAACTCTAAGATACCATGGGTCAGATTTGAACAAGAGTCTATCAAACCACTATCTATCTCTGGTATTCTCTGGGGCAACAAAATCCCAATAAACACTATCGAAGCTCTCAACCAAATAGTCGCACACTCTTATCGCTTATGGACTTTACACAATAAAAAATTCAATCTTATTTCTAGATCCCCACCCCACGCTTCCTTTGTAGGAGACCCAAGATCCCCACAGAACGACAATGATATGGTGGACTTGTCATGGTGGATCAATCATAATTTGACCTCCCTTAAGAACTTTATAGAAAATAACAATTTCTCCTCATTTGCATCTCTTAAATCAAAACATCAGATCCCAAATACAGAATTCTGTGGATATCTGCAGATTAGACATTTTTTCAATACATATTTCCAAACAACAAATCCCCCTCCCCCCTCGTTTTTTGAAAATATCTGCCTTAAAACACCAAGGAATCCCGGACTCATCTCAGAATTATATCATAACCTTCTCAGTCACACTGAAATTACCAAACTCCCATACATGACCAAATGGGAACAGGAAACAAATCTCTTGCTTTCTTCTCACGACTGGGACATTTGTATTAGCAATCTACACAAATGCACGAGATCAATCACAGTCAAAGAGACAGCACTAAAATTATTTACCAGATGGTACTATACCCCAGTAAAATTACATTCAATATACCCCATAACACCTAATACATGCTTCAGAGGCTGTAATTCCCTGGGCTCATTCTCACATATCTTCTGGGATTGTTCCAAAATTACATACATATGGACACAGTTAGAAAATTTTGCCTCAGTGATCTCAAATAAAAACATAAAACTAACCCTACAGAATTGCCTCCTATATGCCCCTATCCCCTCTCTTTCCACTTACAATATGAGATTGATTCATACAATATGTGTCGCAATTCATTGGCTAATTGCTTTTCATTGGAAATCGCTTTCCGTCCCCTTGGATCACCTCAAAATCAGAATTAATAACATTAATCTGATGGAAAAGATATTCCATACCACACAGAATTCCACACATTTATATAGAAATAAATGGGATCCCTGGTTTAACCACTCTACCTCCTTTTTTAATACTCCCTGAAATCGGGTCTCTTATACATGATTGTCTACGGTTTACTGCACTATTATGGCTCTAGCCCATCACCTTACCAAATGAAAACACAAACTATTGCAATATATATGCACTGTATCTTGTAAAAAATTTAGTATCTATGGCGATTTTCTATGTTTGTCTTGATATACATTGCATTTATTATATTATATCTATGCTTACTCCCTGTACTTTCTCTATGTACCAAATAAAAATCGTTTGTAATCAAAAAAGAAGTGCATTTGCAAAAGGGCCTAGGTTCAGAGTGTTCATACAGCTCCTTGACAATGGTAATAGATCAATAGAGTACCACGAGTAGATGATATTTCCAGAGGAAGCCAAAGTCCCTCAACGTATCTTGTCAGGATGGCCGAGTGGTCTAAGGCGCCAGACTCAAGAGCTGTTTCTTCACATTGTGTGGGTGTTCTGGTCTCCAAATGGAGGCGTGGGTTCAAATCCCACTTCTGACAATCTGTTTACACATTTAGCTTGAACTACAATCACCACTCCCGCTGTGTTTTCATGCTACCATGTCACCGACAAAAAAACATTTAAAAAATCCAAAAACTTTGCACATCCTACATAAAGATCAAATTCTTGAGGAAAATCTGCTAGACCATGCTGTTAAATCTGTCATTTAAAGTGAAACTTTAGTCAGAAAAGTAAGTCCTGCTACATCTCTTCCGGTTGTCCCATTTTGCATATATACTCATGTAAAACATTAAAAAATATGGTTCTATACCCTTTGAAATCCAGTAATACGCTGTTTCAACCTGCTCTGCACATACTCAGTTGCTCTCCCATTTTAGGCATATTTAAGTTATGACACCAGCCATTTGATGATTTGATAGTTTGGTTGAGAACACAAGCAAATGGGACAGTTATCAATCCCGGGATTCCAGGAATATAACTGTGTTTTGAAACCCTTAAATCAATTGGTTTACTTCCACTTTATGATTTACTTCTGTTTGGAGGCTCTGGGCTTCAGCAGATTGGAAGCCTCCAGCAAAAAGCACGTTGTTATGGGTAAAGCAAGAATTTACGAGTGAAGGTCACAGGAAGGAACTGGAAAGCAGCATAGAAAGCGACCACAAAGGGACTCGAACCCTCGATCTTCCGATCCGAAGTCAGACGCCTTATCCATTAGGCCACGCGTTCTACCACAAGGACATGATACCGGTTTGTGGCACCCGGATCAACCAAACACTCGAAGATCACCTGGGACATCTTCTACTTTTTTTGCTCAAGGAGATTTGGTAGAAAGGATCTGAAATGTATGACTTGGTGCAAGGTCATGCTTTAAGAAGTGCATTTGCAAAAGGGCCTAGGTTCAGAGTGTTCATACAGCTCCTTGACAATGGTAATAGATCAATAGAGTACCACGAGTAGATGATATTTCCAGAGGAAGCCATAGCACCTCAATGTATCTTGTCAGGATGGCTGAGTGGTCTAAGGCACCAGACACAAGAGCTGTTTCTTCACATTGTGTGGGTTTTCTGGTCTCCAAATGGAGGCGTGGGTTCAAATCCCACTTCTGACAATCTGTTTACACATTTAGCTTGAACTACAATCACCACTCCCGCTGTGTTTTCATGCTACCATGTCACCGACAAAAAACATTTAAAAAATCCAAAAACTTTGCACATCCTACATAAAGATCAAATTCTTGAGGAAAATCTGCTAGACCATGCTGTTAAATCTGTAATTTAAAGTGCAACTTTAGGAGTGCGCATGCGCGAGAGCTCCGACATGGCCGCCTGAGCCACGAGCTCCGCACCACCCCGGACCCCCGATCCACCTGACGCCGCTCTCAGCGCAGGGAGCTTCCCCCCAGATACTAACCCGAACGTGGGAAAGGTCGGAGCACAATAGCGGATGCCTGGCCCCCCCGCAAGACGAGATCTAGGGCCGCATTTCAACCGTTCAGTGGGGAGAGGGTGTACCAAGATGGCCGCCGCCACCTCAGCTACACAGACACTTGCGGCCTACATGGACAAACCGCCAGAACACAGGCAAGTGCTGACCCCGGCCACACTGTCCTACTCTCAGGTGGCACAGAGTGGCTCCCAACGCAGACATAAACCACCCGACGATCCCTGCTCGCCACAGGTTCCGTCACCTGCTTCAACCGAATCTCTCATAGGCCACCACATGGAGGAATTCCCTCCTTCCCCAGAGGGCCCAGCCACACCGCAGCCACAGGGACCTGCATCCCCGAACTTCTCCCTGACAGACATTTCCACTCTCCAAGCGAATCTTTTCTCCAAATTCTCGGAATTACTTGAAAGGGGGCTAGCTAATACTGCTACTCAGATTACTAATAACATTAAATCTGACTTTGCCAATCTGGGATCCAGAATTGAGGCCATAGAAAACAAAATGGACACTACGGTCTCCATGTCCAACCAAAATGAAGCCCATATTAAAACTATCCAGGATCAACTTGACGTTGCCACTGCAAGAATCGACGACCTTGAGAATAGGTCCAGGAGATACAGCTTCCGAATCCGTGGCCTGCCGGAGTCCATTGCTGACATCCCCCTTACGGTACGGGACATCATTTCCCAATTGGCCCCGCAAATTCCGCCGCAACGTCTGGACCTAGACAGGGCGCACCGGTCCTTAGGGCCCCCCAGAAAGGATGGCTCCCCCAGGGATGTTATTGTGAAACCCCATTACTATACAACTAAAGAAGAAGTGATGCGCCAATCCAGATCGCAACCAGACCTCCAATTTCAGGGTCATCGTATACAGATTTTCGCAGATCTGGCTCCCTCCACCATACAAAAGAGAAGGGCTCTCAAACCACTCCTGCTGGTGCTCAACCAGCAAGACATAAAATACCGATGGACTTTCCCGTTTGCAGCGAAGTTCTCCCTCAACGGAAAATCTTACTCCTTTTCCAATATGACGGATGGAGAAAAACTCTTTTTACACTTGAAGTTGATTTCCCAGGAGCTCCCCATGGACTTCTCTTCTTCTTCTGCCGGGTCAGCCAAGAGACCCCCCCCCCCCGTCCAGCCCAGTCTCCCCACTCTGGCTTAACGGCCGCACCAAGAAGAGCAAGGACGGAGGCCCCCCCTGAAAGATGTCTACTGAGAAGCCGGCTTCTTCGTTACTTTTCCCAACCTCGAGTGGACTTCCTCGGGCAATAGCCGACTCGATGGACGGAGGGATAACCTCCTACCTCACGGTTTAATTGACTTTTTCCTCCTTGTACATTTTTGATTTTTTTTCACTCGGTTTTTTTTTTCTCTCATGGGGATGGCCTCTAGGCAGTTTAGCGGGTTCGTCCCCCTATACCCCCACAGCGGTATGATTTCATCTAGGCTCTGGATACATCTCCCTGGTGGCCACTGGGTTGTTTGGGAAGAGTCCCTCTGCCCGCCTCTGGGACCAGGCCTACCTTTGGCCTGCTCCCCTAGGCCCGAGCAGACCCTCTTTTCATTATTGGGCCTTTGGTGTTCTTAAGTCTACATGGTCTTTTTAGGTTAATGGGTCTACAAATCCCCAGACTCCCCCTCCCCCTCCTCTGGTCCCCGCTGATCCTTAATTTGTTGGCTTGGGGGCGGGGGGTGGGTATGGTTTCTTCGGACCAATAGATCGGGGGAGGGTAGTAGTTTTTCCCCTCATTTCACTGTCTCCTCGCCATGGCCTCAGATTTCTGAACCTTGGGTTTGGACCTAGCCGGGCCCGGTTGGGTCTTCTCCCCATACGACAGTTGCTCTCCAGAAGCATCCGGGGTCCAACAGTTGGCAGGATATTGCTGCTCTCAATATTATAGCGTTCAGTTCTTAAGTTTTACACTGTTTCATATAGTTTTCAGTTAGGGTCCGGGGTGGGCCCAATGTGCTCTCACCCATCTCATAGAGGTAGTTTACCCCTCTTTGGCATGGGCCTTTGGACGATCCTCGGGATCGCCCATAATATTCTTGTTGGAGGTGGGTGGGTTCTCTCGCACCGGCCCTACACCAGTCTTCGTAGAAGACATGTTTCTATGTTTTATGTCTCCCTTCCCTTCCCCTCCTCATGTTCTCTCCTTCTCTTCCCCCAAGCATGTCCGCAGACGAATAGAGCAATTGGTTCTGGGGCCATCCTTGATTTCGGCATCAGACTGGAGGCTTCGGTCCGGAGTGTCATCACCCAAAGGGTAAGTGGATGTATTTGGTTGATCATCTCCCCTCTCTGTCCTAATGGCTAACACTCCCACTATTAACAGGGATCTGAGACTGGTCTCACACAATGTCCAAGGCCTAAATTCCCCCAGGAAGAGGAGAATAGCCTTCGAACGGTATAGAGCCCTTAAAATTGATGTCGTCCTGCTGCAGGAAACGCACTGACCTGTTCGATATAGACCTAAATTTATCCATTCCTCCTACCCCACGTTTTTCCTGGCGAATGCCCCTACAAAAACCAAGGGGGTTGCGATCCTCTTCTCTAGACACTGCAACTATACACATATTTCGGAATATAGGGACCCAGAGGGTAGATTCATCCTAGTGAAGGGAACGTTTGAAGGAATACTCTATTCCATAGTCTCATATTATGCTCCCAATAAGGGTCAAGCCAAATTCTTCAAATCTCTCTACTCGACATTGGGTCCGATGCTGGAAGGCAAAATTATCATGGGTGGGGACTCCAACGTAGCATTCGACCAGGGACTTGACAAGACTAAACCCACTAAAGATCAAGCGACGAGACCCTCAAAAATGAGCAGTAAAATTGCAAAATTCCTCCACTCTAAAAGTCTAGTGGATATCTGGAGGGAATTAAACCCTAAGAGTAAGGATTACACACACTATTCGTCCCCGCATCAGTCATATGCCAGGATCGATCACATCCTGATTCCCCCAACGCTAGTTCCTTTAGCCCTAAAAGCATCCATTATAGATTCCTCATGGTCGGACCACTCGTTGGTCCTTCTGTTCATCCGCAATGTCTTCACCAACAAAGGAGGAACACACTGGCGTCTAAACGAGTCTATCCTCAGTAACCCCATTCATGCCAAATGCATAGCCGACTCTATCAAGGACTACTTTTCCACCAACGCAACGGAAGGCATTTCCCCAGAAATTATTTGGGCGGCTCATAAAGTTACTATCAGAGGAGAACTGATTAAGCTCTCCTCCCACCTCAAAAAAGAACGACTGTTAGAAATCCGTGACCTAGAATCCAAGTTTGCGGATCTTAAAAGGGCGCATAAGCAACACCCTTCAAAGGCCTCGGCAGACCAACTAGACAACACCAGATTAGAACTTAACTTAAAACTCACCGCATCTGTAGAGAAACACATTAGATGGAGTGGGGCCAAATACTACATGCACAAAGATAAAATAGGAACTATGCTAGCACGTAAACTCACCCCTAAATCCAAATCGTTTGCCTTCCCCAAACTAAGACTGAACGGCCAACCCCCAACCTCCAACCCGACTAAGATCTTGAGGGCTTTTCAAGATTATTACGCCAAACTATATAGCCAAGACGCCACAGAGAAGGCCCCAGCAATGTCTGCCTTTTTTCAAGGCCTCAGACTGCCGTCCCTGACCACAGCACATAAAGACATTATGGAAGATTCCTTCTCGGAGGAAGAAGTTTTGGCAGTCATTAAGGCCTTGAAACCTGGTTCAGCCCCTGGCCCTGACGGACTATCTACACCTTACTATAGGACCTTTGGGGATATCTTAGCCCCGCACATGGCCAAATTTTTCAACTCCAAAACGGAGGGATCCCCCTTAGACCCACACCTCAACACTGCCTACATCACAGTAATTCCCAAACCCAACAAAAATCACGAAGAAGTGGAAAATTATCGGCCCATCTCCCTCATCAATAACGACCTCAAAATTCTAACCAAAATTTTAGCTAACCGCCTCTCTTCCTTTATTAAATATTACATTCACAAAGACCAAGTGGGCTTCATACCGGGCAGACAGGGACCTGACCAAATCAGAAGAGCGGTTGACATTGTCTCCCTCCTCCAATCTGGCTGGAACGGTAAACAAGCTCAGGAAGGGATGCTTCTATCCCTAGACCTACACAAGGCCTTTGATGCCATAGACTGGAAGTACATTTTCTTCCTTCTAGACAAATGGGGATTTGGTCCCCGCTTTAGAGGAATCCTGGGCTCGCTGTACTCTAATCTTACAGCCTTGATTCGCATACAGGGCCAGCACTCAGAACCACTAATAATAGCGAGGGGCACCCGGCAGGGCTGCCCGCTCTCCCCCCTAATCTTCGCAATGGCGATCGAGACCCTGGCCATTGCAATTCGCTCAAACCCTGACATACAAGGCGTCACGGACGGGACACGGGTACATTAATGCGGCCTTTTTGCCGATGACTTACTTCTTTTCCTTACTTCGCCGACAGTCTCCCTCCCCAATCTATGTAAACTCCTTCAAGATTTCTCAGTCGTCTCGGGTCTCACAGTTAATTACACTAAATCACATGCCCTGAATATCTCTCTCAGACATGAAACTAAATTGGCGCTGCAGAGCTCTTTCAAATTTAAATGGAGCGACTCCTCTATAGAATACCTGGGCATCAACCTAACTGCCAAGGTGGAACAGCTGTACGAAGCTAACTTCCCCCCCATTTATCAAAAACTTGAGGAGGATCTGGGACAATGGGAGAAGGGAGAGTTATCATGGTTGGGTAGGATACACTCCATTAAAATGACTTTGCTCCCGAGATTGTTATACCTCTTCAGGGCCATACCCATCAATATCAAACTGGATCACCTAAGGTCTTTCCAAGCAAAAATAAACAAATTTATATGGGGAGGGAGAGGCCATAGGATCCCCCAGCAGACCTTGTACACCCACAAATCGCAGGGAGGTTTGGGAGACTGCTCTGGTATTTTCAGGCAGCCAGAATAGCACAGCTATCAATAATTTACAATAGCTCTGAAAAACCAGACTGGGTTTCCCTGGAGAATCAAGCAGCCCCGGATTACACCATTGAATCTCTCCTCTGGTCCCCCCCAAGGCTCAGGCTCCCCATCCTCTCTCCGATTCTCTCTCAATCGCTTCGTCTATGGGACAGGTTGAAAAAATCCCCCCACCTTATCTCGCATCTAAAACCATTAGCTCAATTATTCAACAATCCAGACTTCCCACCGGGCCAGGAGCCCACGCCTTTTAGATGGTGGTTGGATAAGGGTCTATATCGAATAGGGCACTTTCTGGACGCTCGGGGCCCTATTACCCTGGGACATTGTGTGAACCATCTCGAGATGCCTCCTTCAGAACGCTTTAGGTTCTACCAAATCCGCCATTTCCTTCTATAGCTTTGGACGGGTAAGCAGGCCTCCTCAGGCTGCACTCCGTATGAATCATGGTGCGGACAAGCCACGGAACAGAGAGGGGCAGTCTCAGTGGTATACAAGGCCCTTGCTCATCAACCTAATAGATCCTCTTACATGACAGCTTGGGAGACTGAACTAGCACTTAGCATGACGGTAGAGCAGTGGCAGGCCTCCTTCTCCAGAGCCTTTAAAGGCATTAGAAATGTCTCACTAATTGAAGCCAATGTAAAGGTCCTTACCAGGTGGTACCTAACCCCCTCGAGACTCTCCCGAATGTTCCCCTCAGCTGACCCCAGCTGCTTCCGGGGATGCCACCTGATGGGGACCATGGCCCACATCTGGTGGGAATGCCCCAGAATTAGGCCTTTCTGGAAAAGAATCCTAGCCTTAATAAAGATTATCACTAACCATATCCTCCCGAGAAGCCCTGCCACTGCACTACTCAACGCTAATCTCCCTGGGATCCCGAAACATACTCGTAAACTAATTCAATTTATATTCCTGGGTGCCAAAATGACAATAGCCAAGGCTTGGAAACTCCCTAAAGTTTCCTTTGCAGCCGCCATTAAAAAAATTTCTTGGATAATGGTGCAAGAGAAACTTACCGGCATTCTTTTAGATTCCACGGCTCAGTTTGAGGCTACGTGGGAGCCTTGGGCTCAATATATGGGCATTTCACTTATTCCAGGAGCCTGACCCTAGTTCCCTGGACCACCCTCGACTTTGAAGGTTGCTCGACTGCGGACACGCCCCCTCCCCCTCCCCATCTCCCGCTTCCCACACCTCTCACCCCTTGTTTGTCGGTACAGAGTCTTGTTTTATTTTGTTATGTTGGGTTTTATTTTGTTGCCTCACTCCCCAGGACCCTTATGGCTCTCCTCTATTTTGCTTTTCATGTTATATAATACTGGAGAGATGAGGTGTGGGCACATCAGTCACACCACTAATGTAGTACCCCTCCTCCATGGTTATGGAGGTCTCTCACCTCTTGTAGAAAACGCCGGATGCCACGGGACTCCTTCCCCGCACAGTATGCTCCCAGTCGGGGTGCAGGGGAGGACTGACTAGTGACCCCCAGATTAACCCTCTATATGTCACAAGCAAGTGAGAAGGGTGACTATTCTGAAACGTGTTTATGTTTTATTTCCTTGTTGATGTCCTAAGCAACCTTTTAGGTATTCCTTACCAGTGACTTATACCTCCGACAAGTGAGCAAGATTACCTGTACTTTGCTGTTTTGTTTCTCTTTGATATGTAAAATCAATAAAATTTTTGAAAGTAAAGTGCAACTTTACTCAGAAAAGTAAGTCCTGCTACATCTCTTCCGGTTGTCCCATTTTGCATATATACTCATGTAAAACATTAAAAAATATGGTTCTATACCCTTTGAAATCCAGTAATACGCTGTTTCAACCTGCTCTGCACATACTCAGTTGCTCTCCCATTTTAGGCATATTTAAGTTATGACACCAGCCATTTGATGATTTGATAGTTTGGTTGAGAACACAAGCAAATGGGACAGTTATCAATCCCGGGATTCCAGGAATGTAACTGTGTTTTGAAACCCTTAAATCAATTGGTTTACTTCCACTTTATGATTTACTTCTGTTTGGAGGCTCTGGGCTTCAGCAAATTGGAAGCCTCCAGCAAGAAGCACGTTATTATGGGTAAAGCAAGAATTTACGAGTGAAGGTCACAGGAAGGAACTGCAAAGCAGCATAGAAAATGACCACGAAGGGACTCGAACCCTCAATCTTCTGATCCGAAGTCAGACGCCTTATCCATTAGGCCACGTGGTCTGCCACAAGGACATGATTCTGGTTTGTGGCGCCCGGATCAACCAAACACTCGAAGATCACCTGGGACATCTTCTACTTTTTTTGCTCAAGGAGATTTGGTATAAAGGATCTGAAATGTATGACTTGGTGCAAGGTCATGCTTTAAGAAGTGCATTTGCAAAAGGGCCTAGGTTCAGAGTGTTCATACAGCTCCTTGACAATGGTAATAGATCAATAGAGTACTACGAGTAGATGATATTTCCAGAGGAAGCCATAGCACCTCAATGTATCTTGTCAGGATGGCTGAGTGGTCTAAGGCGCCAGACTCAAGAGCTGTTTCTTCACATTGTGTGAGTGTTCTGGTCTCCAAATGGAGGCGTGGGTTCAAATCCCACTTCTGACAATCTGTTTACACATTTAGCTTGAACTACAATCACCACTCCCGCTGTGTTTTCATGTTACCATGTCACCGACAAAAAAACATGAAAAAAAATCCCAAAACTTTGCACATCCTACATAAAGATCAAATTCTTGAAGAAAATCTGCTAGACCATACTTTTAAATCTGTCATTTAAAGTGCAACTTTAGTCAGAAAAGTAAGTCCTGCTACATCTCTTCCGGTTGTCCCATTTTGCATATATACTCATGTAAAACATTAAAAAATATGGTTCTATACCCTTTGAAATCCAGTAATACGCTGTTTCAACCTGCTATGCACATACTCAGTTGCTCTCCCATTTTAGGCATATTTAAGTTATGACACCAGCCATTTGATGATTTGATAGTTTGGTTGAGAACACAAGCAAATGGGACAGTTATCAATCCCGGGATTCCAGGAATGTAACTGTGTTTTGAAACCCTTAAATCAATTGGTTTACTTCCACTTTATGATTTACTTCTGTTTGGAGGCTCTGGGCTTCAGCATGACCCATGCATTAGGGACATACCTCTCCGTACTTTTTTTTTTCCCCTTGTAATTACCCCTTCTTCCCTTCTAATGATTCCTATACCATTATTCTCTTAACTTTTACCTTCTACCCAAATAATCAGGCCACACAGGAGTTGGAGTATAAATGGCCATAGCAGCCTTTTATTAACACTCTTCAAACCAATAACTTAAATAACTTTATTATATATATATATATATATATATATATATATATATATATATATATATATATATATAAATATATATCAACTGTTTGGTAACGGTAATTTTAAAAGAACTCCCAGTCAGTTGGTCTTTGACGGTACCACGTTCCACCTTTTAAACATAACCTTTTTTTACCATTCCACTGCGGGACCACCTTTTCCATACCAGGCCTCCGGCCGTTTATAAGCCTGGAGACAACCACCTTCCCGCAATGCCACCAAATCCCGTATTCCAGCCTACCCTTCCGCTGGGATACACCAAAAGGGAGGGCCCATATCCCTATGAGCTCCCCCCCACATTTCCATCATCTGTTTCCTTTTGCCCCATCAAAGACCAAAAGACACCGCCACAGCCCGCAAGGATGACCCCCTTATCCTTAAGGGCCCCTCCACACCCGCAGGGCCCGTTCAATCCCATCTTGCAACCCCAACGCCCAAAGGTCAATGCCCACTGCCGACAGATGGACCCCATCCCCCCGAAGGTACATACCCACGTTAACCTCCAACTTCAAGTGGCGCGCCACTAAACCTCCATTACGTTTGATGAACCTCCCCAAAACCTTGTTAACTTTAATACGGGCTTTGTTAAGTCGGACCACAGACCGTGCCATCCGCCAGGCCGTGCGTGCTACAATGTCAGACCAGACTATGACCATACCCGGGAAATCCCTCCGAAGCATGAGAAAATCGCACTTCACGTCCGCTATTATCTCCCGAGTAGACCTAATCCCCAGGTCATTCCCCCCAACATGGAGAACCAGCACATCAGGGGGCTTATCCAGTCTGGCGTACCGGTGTATTTCAGGTATGACCCTACCCCACTTCATCCCCGGGATACCCAACCACCTGATGCAAGCCTCTCTACGCGGGATCCCCAACTGTCGTCCTTCCGGCCTGACATCTGCTCGCCTGGCACCCCAAAAAACATAGGAGTGTCCGAGAATCCAGACGAGGCGTGGTAAACCTCCATCTGAAACGACACAGACAAAAATCAACAACCCCCTTACACAAGCCCCCACTCACCCCCCGACACCGGAAAACAGCCTACACCAAGTGCGGCCGAACATAGGACCTGAAACGCCTGGACTCCCACCGCCCAATCCGTTTTACCGCAGCCTCGTCCAACCCGCATCTGGCAGCCTCTGTGGCCGCCCCGATGCGGAAGGAGTGCGAAGCAAACTGCGCCCCGTCGAACCCCCCCAACGTCAAACATTTTCTAAACACCACTATAAATTGGAATTTGGACAGGAAACTCCCATCCCGATGCACTAACAGTGGACCCTCCCCTTGTGGACGAAGCCTCATGAACTCCGTCACCGCCATCACCGGACAGATTTCTGAACCCGGCAATGCATACAACCAAACGTCCACACCCTTGCCCCTTCTGGTCCGTTTTAGACCTACGCAGTTTCAAACACACGCAACCCTCCCCCAATGCCACATCCTGACCCAAACCCCCCCCCCCCAACATTCTTCGCTGGACTGACCAGCTCACCCACCCGGAAAGCCCCGAAAAAGGCCAAGGAAAAAGCTGTTCGAAATAGCTGAGCTTCATAACCGGACGCATACAAACCCCCCAACTGCCGGCAAACCGCCTGCAAAATAACAAAAGTCACCGGCCTCCTTCCGTCCGTCTTCTGATTACCCTTCCTGTACCCCTTCAACGCCTGCCGTACCCAGAAATCTTTTGTCGCATCCGGTTCTCCCCGCAACTTAAACCAAAATGCCAGCGCCGCCAGCTTCCGTTCAATCCCAGAAACTGACCCTCGCCCCTCCATCTGCCTCACCACAAAATACAAAACCAACAGACTACTGTCCGCCCCCCTACCCCCCAGCCCGGCGTGCGCCAGCCGTGAAAACTCCAGCCACTCCCTCCAAACTTTACTGTACGCCGACCAAGTCGACTCGCTCACCGACCTCCTGATCCGTCCCGCGGCGATCCCAAAGCAATTGTCCAAAGCCATGCTGGGCAGGGGATCCCCTCTCTCGCCGCTCCCGGAGCCAAGTCCCGAAACCTCTGCCACTGAAATCGAGACAAGGCATCGGCCAGGTTATTCTCCACCCCCGGAATGTGTACGGCATACAGAAATATGTTCATCTGCAGGCACCTCAGCACCAGGTGGCGCAGCAGCCTGATCACCGGAGGGGAAGAACCCGAAATCCGGTTAATCACCTGCACGACTCCCATATTATCGCAATTCAACCTAATCTTAAGGTCCCGGCAGGACGCACCCCACAATTCCAAAGCCACCACTACCGGAAACAACTCCAGCAGAACCAGGTTCTTAGTCAACCCCTCCTCTACCCAAGTCCGCGGCCAGGCCTCCGCACTTCACAGACCTTGAAAATACGCCCTGTACCCTGTCGACCCCGCCGCATCCGTCACCAACTCCAGGTCGAAGTTACTCACCGGCCCATCCATCCACACAGAACGTCCGTTGTAATCCTCCAAAAACGTGTGCCAGACCCTCAAATCCTCCCTATGTTCCCTGGTCAATCTAACGAAATGAGTCGGAACTGAGACTCCCGCCGTGGCCGCCGACAGCCGTCGGCAAAACACCCTGCCCATGGGGATGATGCGGCAAGCGAAGTTGAGCTTACCCAACACCGACTGCAGCTTCCTGAGCTGCACCTTCCGCAGCCCCACCAGCTCTTTTATCTCCGTCCGGAGTCCCTCCACCTTGTCCAGCGGTAGCCGGCATTCCATGGCGACCGTGTCCAGCTCAATGCCTAAAAAACTCAGCACCTCCACTGGACCCTCCGTTTTGTCCGGCGCTAGAGGGACCCCGAACTTCTCAGCAATGTGCTGCAACATGGCCAAAAGTATCGCACACACATTGGAAGCTGGGGGGCCCACTACGAGGAAGTCATCCAGATAGTGGATGACTGAACCCCATCCGGACAAATCAAGCACTACCCACTCCAAGAAAGAGCTAAAGAGCTCAAACAGGGCGCAGGAGACGGAGCAGCCCATGGGCAAGCATCTATCCACATAAAACCGCTCCTGCCAACAGCACCCCAGAAGACGAAAACTTTCCGGGTGTACCGGCAGCAACCGAAACGCAGACTCAATGTCTGATTTTGCCATGAGTGCTCCCCGCCCAAAATGCCGCACCCAACCCACCGCCGCATCAAAGGAAGTGTAAGACACCGTGCAGGCTTCCGGGGCAATTGCGTCATTCACCA
This sequence comes from Lithobates pipiens, assembly GCF_037356315.1. Lineage (NCBI taxonomy): Eukaryota > Metazoa > Chordata > Amphibia > Anura > Ranidae > Lithobates > Lithobates pipiens. The sequence goes on along the minus strand of NW_027507685.1, from coordinate 61,761,233 downwards.
AACCCCCTTTCGGAAAAGAAAGGTGGTGAATAAGCCGAAACTTGTTAGGTTCCTTCTTAGGCACCACCCCCAAAGGGGACACCACCAGATCCGGCAACGGCAGATCCGAGAAAGGGCCACTCATCCTCCCCAACGCAACTTCTTTGGCCAATTTTTCCTAAACCACCCCCGGATGCAACAGCGCGGAACGCAAGTTCCGAGCCATCGGCGGAACCTCAGCCATGGAACACGGAATTTTAAAACCCACCGCAAAACCCTCCCCCAACACCCTCGCCGCCTCCCTATTTGGGTACCTATTTAGGAAAGGACGCATCCTTTCCACCTTCACCGGCGTTGTCCCTCTTAAAAGCAGCGTCTGCGCCGCGCTTACCCCGCTTGAAGCAACGGGACAGTGCGTGGCTCCCCCCACATCCGGAACACTCGTGCCGGAAACGACAGGACCCTCCAAACTTGCAAGACCCCTCGTTAAATTGCCAGCACACCCCAAACTTCTTGCCAGCCTGAAGTCCCGAGGCGGGGGTTCCCCCACCCCCCCCCCCCTGAAAAAACTGCGACGGTGCCCTCGCCGACGACATCAAGCGCATCCAAAGGCTGATATCCTTGTAATCCCACCTGATATCCGGCCAAACCGCCCTCCTCTGCCTAAATTGCTCGTCGTACCTTAGCCACGCCGAGCCCCCATAAACCCTATGCGCCTCCCCAATGGCGTCCATATAGCAAAAGAGAGCCGAGCAATGCTCCGGAGATTTCTCTCCGATCACGCTGGCCATGATGGCGAACGCCTGCAGCCAGTTCGTGAAAGACCACGGTATAAGCCTATACCGCCTCTTCTCCTCGTCGTCCTTCTTGGAGTCATCAGGCTTGACCCTATCCAGATTAAATTTTTCTAGGGGCAGCAAGGAAAATATCTCCACATACTCACCCTTGGTGATCTTGTCCCGCACTTCTTGCTTCAGATGTGCGCCCAACGGCCCCTCATAGCACACATACACCTCACACTTCGCGGCATCCGCTATCCTAACCACATCCACCCTGGGCGCCGCTGCCGCCTCCCACTTCTTTTCCACCCCCGGAGTACTTACCCCAGCGTCCCCCGTCGTTGAAACCGCCAGAGGCACGACAACCGGCGGAGCCGCTGCCAAAGGTGCAGAGCCTTCCTCCCGCGGAGTCCCCTCCGGCCGTTGCGCCTCCTGTTGCGCGCTCGCCCCCACCGGGGCCCCCTGAACCTGCTGGGCCCCAGCACACCACTCAACAAGGGAAACCCCACGCTGCCCACCTGCGTCTGCGACCCCAGCCCCAGGTGTCCCCCCGGACCCCCAACCCAAGGAGCCGCCCCTGGGTGGACCCCCGTGGCCCCGGCCGCAAACCGTTGAATCAGAACCTGGATTCCCCCCCAAGAAGGATTGGAAATGATCGTGTGACCCACCGGTGGCGGGCTGACCGCCCGCCCCCCACGGGCCCACTGCGTCAGGCCCAACACCACCCCCAGTAGCCCGCACATCCCCCCAACAATCCCACACAAAGCAGCATCAAAAGCACTATGCGAGAGATGGAAAGTCTTACCTGGCTGCCTGGGTCCGTTCCTGTCAGCCGCCGCTCCGGATGCTCCAGCCGCCGCGACGCCGTCCCGGATCTCCTCCTCCGAACCCGATATCTCACCTTCCGAACGCTCTCCTGCCGTAGGTAGCAGAGGCGTGTTCAGCCTGCCGGGCGACTCCACCCCAGCGGCCGTGGATCGACAACTGCTTGTAGAAGCCCGTACACCGTCGTCCCGTCCCCTGGCTCCACTCCGTGCGACCGCCGCCATCCGACTCCTCACCGGTCCCCCAGCTCTCCCCCTCTCTTCAGCCGCCAATCTTCTCCCATCCGACCGTCCGGACCTGCCCGCAGCGTCTGGTTGCTGGCGCACAGGCGTGACACTTCGTCTCCCACGCCGGGTCCCCCCTGCGGCAAAGATGCCGCGCTTCCACGGGTGACCGCCGTTCCCTCCTGCACTGACCTCGCCGGCGGGGAGCTGGCTCCTTCCGCATCGCCAGCCTCGCTCCCCGAGCCCCGCCCATGAAGAGGATTCCGCCCGGACCCCCCAGGCACTGTGGCGCCCGAACGTTTTGCAGGGGGGGCCGGCGGGTCCGTCACCGGGCTCCTAGGGTGGCGCTGGGCTCTGGTGGAGAGGCCTGGGGAAAAATGTTCCGGCGGCCTGGACCGCCGAGCGCGTGGAGTTGGTTCCCCCCGTAACCAGCCCCCCTCCCGCCGCAGCGGCAATGGCCGCCACCTGGCTCTGCAGCCAGTCCGCCCCACGTGATGCCGCCGCGGCCCTCAGCCGCAAAAACAGCGCGTCCAGGTCCGACATGCTATGTCCCGCTGCGCTGTTCTGCAAAAACCCCCCCGCCGCTCAGGACACCCCCAACCGAGTCCAGACAGTCCCGCTGAGTAACCCCCTGCCGCCCACAGCGCGCCTACCGCACAAACGCAGCACAATCATGAAGCAGGTCCTCCCTCTGGCAACTCTCCTGTAAACTGAACACCACGCTGCCGTCTCAGCTCCTCCCCTTCCTTTTATAATGCTCCGCCCCCCTTCTTTCTCTCCGCCCTCCCCTCCTTACTTATCTTTATTTTATTAAGCCCCTACGCTCTTCCCTCAGCATTCGTCATGTCCGGCCCTCCACCCAGCCTCTGGCTTGATTCCGTGTCTTTCTAATTGGAAGCCTCCAGCAAGAAGCACATTGTTATGGGTAAAGCAAGAATTTACGAGTGAAAGTCACAGGAAGGAACTGTAAGGCAGCATAGAAAACGACCACGAAGGGACTTGAACCCTCAATCTTCCAAACCAAAGTCAGACGCCTTATCCATTAGGCCACGTGGTCTGCCACAAGGACATGATTCTGTTTTGTGGCGCCCGGATCAACCAAACACTCGAAGATCACCTGGGACATCTACTTTTTTTGCTCAAGGAGATTTGGTAGAAAGGATCTGAAATGTATGACTTGGTGCAAGGTCATGCTTTAAGAAGTGCATTTGCAAAAGGGCCTAGGTTCAGAGTGTTCATACAGCTCCTTGACAATGGTAATAGATCAATAGAGTACCACGAGTAGATGATATTTCCAGAGGAAGCCAAAGTACCTCAATGTATCGTGACAGGATGGCCGAGTGGTCTAAGGCGCCAGACTCAGGAGCTGTTTCTTCACATTGTGTGGGTGTTCTGGTCTCCAAATGGAGGCGTGGGTTCAAATCCCACTTCTGACAATCTGTTTACACATTTAGCTTGAACTACAATCACCACTCCCGCTGTGTTTTCATGCTACCATGTCACCGACAAAAAACATGAAAAAAAATCCAAAAACTTTGCACATCCTACATAAAGTTCAAATTCTTGAGGAAAATCTGCTAGACCATGCTGTTAAATCTGTCATTTAAAGTGCAACTTTAGTCAGAAAAGTAAGTCCTGCTACATCTCTTCCGGTTGTCCCATTTTGCATATATACTCATGTAAAACATTAAAAAATATGGTTCTATACACTTTGAAATCCAGTAATACCGTATATACTCGAGTATAGGCCGACCCGAATATAAGCCGAGGCCCCCAATTTACCCCCAAAAAACTGGAAAAAATTATTGACTCGTGTATAAGCCGAGGGTGAGACATGCCTGTCCATCCCTGTGTGTCCGTCCATCCCTGTGGGTCCATCCATCCCTGTGTGTGTCCATGCATCCGTGTGTGTGTGTGTCCATGCATCCGTGTGTGTGTGTGTCCATACATCCGTGTGTGTGTGTGTGTGTGTGTGTCCATGCATCCGTGTGTGTGTGTGTGTGTGTGTGTGTGTGTGTGTGTGTGTCCATGCATCCGTGTGTGTGTGTGTCCATCCATCCCTGTGTGTGTGTGTGTGTGCATGCATCCGTGTGTGTGTGTGTGTGTGTGTGTGTGTGTGTGTGTGTGTGTGTGTCCGTGCAGCCTACCTGTGTCCAGCCTGCCTGCGTCCGTCCAGCCTGCGTCCGTCCAGCCTGCGTCCGGTCCGGCCCGTCCCGTCCCGGCCCGTCCCGGCCCGTCCCGAGCCGAGCCTCCGTCCTTCAGCTCTTCGTCGGCGGCCATTCTAGGATTCAAAAGCCGCGCCTCCGTCGGTGATAGGCGGAACACTCAATTTCCCACTGACTGCTGGGAAATTGAGTGTTCCGCCTATCGGATGTCCGTGATAGGCGGAACACTCAATTTCCCAGCAGTCAGTGGTCCGCCTTTCATGGACGTCCGCTCATCCTCATACTACGGACGAGGATGAGAGGATGTCCGTGATAGGCGGAACACAGACTGCTGGGAAATTCAGTGTTCCGCCTATCACCGACGGAGGCGCGGCCTTTGAATCCTAGAATGGCCGCTGTCTGTCTGCTCGACACGCTGATCGGGCAGACAGACAGCGATGACTCGAGTATAAGCCGAGGGGGGCACTTTCAGTCTCAAAAAAGAGGCTGAAAATCTCGGCTTATACTCGAGTATATACGGTACGCTGTTTCAACCTGCTCTGCACATACTCAGTTGCTCTCCCATTTTAGGCATATTTAAGCACTTCTGAGTTTGGAGAGGCTGATCTACTGACAGCCTTAAAGCACACTCAAACCCTCCTATCCTTTACAGCCAATGAAGCTGCTTCTGTTCAAACTGCAAATGCCATAGTGCTGCACATGTGATCAGTTATGACACCAGCCATTTGAAGATTTGATAGTTTGGTTGAGAACACAAGCAAATGGGACAGTTATCAATCCCGGGATTCCAGGAATGTAACTGTGTTTTGAAACCCTTAAATCAATTGGTTTACTTCCACTTCATGATTTACTTCTGTTTGGAGGCTCTGGGCTTCAGCAAATTGGAAGCCTCCAGCAAGAAGCACGTTGTTATGGGTAAAGCAAGAATTTACGAGTGAAAGTCACAGGAAGGAACTGGAAAGCAGCATAGAAAATGACCACGAAGGGACTCGAACCCTCAATCTTCTGATCCGAAGTCTGACGCCTTATCCATTAGGCCATGCAGTCTGCCACAAGGACATGTCTCTGGTTTGTGGCGCCCGGATCAACCAAACACTCGAAGATCACCTGGGACATCTTCTACTTTTTTTGCTCAAGGAGATTTGGTAGAAAGGATCTGAAATGTATGACTTGGTGCAAGGTCATGCTTTAAGAAGTGCATTTGCAAAAGGGCCTAGGTTCAGAGTGTTCATACAGCTCCTTGACAATGGTAATAGATCAATAGAGTACCACGAGTAGATGATATTTCCAGAGGAAGCCAAAGTATCTCAATGTATCTTGTCAGTATGGCCGAGTGGTCTAAGGCGCCAGACTCAAGAGCTGTTTCTTCACATTGTGTGGGTGTTCTGGTCTCCAAATGGAGGCGTGGGTTCAAATCTCACTTCTGACTATCTGTTTACACATTTAGCTTGAACTACAATCACCACTCCCGCTGTGTTTTCATGCTACCATGTCACCGACAAAAAAACATTTAAAAATTTCAAAAACTTTGCACATCCGACATAAAGATCAAATTCTTGAGGAAAATCTGCTAGACCATGCTGTTAAATCTGTCATTTAAAGTGCAACTTTAGTCAGAAAAGTAAGTCCTGCTACATCTCTTCCGGTTGTCCCATTTTGCATATATTCTCATGTAAAACATAAAAAAATATGGTTCTATACACTTTGAAATCCAGTAATATGCTGTTTCAACCTGCTCTGCACATACTCAATTGCTCTCCCATTTTAGGCATATTTAAGCACTTCTGAGTTTGGAGAGGCTGATCTACTGACAGCCTTAGAGCACACTCAAACCCTCCTATCCTTTACAGCCAATGAAGCTGCTTCTGTTCAAACTGCAAATGCCATAGTGCTGCACATGTGATCAGTTATGACACCAGCCATTTGAAGATTTGATAGTTTGGTTGAGAACACAAGCAAATGGGACAGTTATCAATCCCGGGATTCCAGGAATGTAACTGTGTTTTGAAACCCTTAAATCAATTGGTTTAGTTCCACTTTATGATTTACTGCTCTTTGGAGGCTCTGGGCTTCAGCAAATTGGAAGCATCCAGCAAGAAGCAAGTTTTTATGGGTAAAGTAAGAATTTATGAGTGAAGGTAACAGGAAAGAACTGGAAAGCAGCATAGAAAATGACGGGGGCGTGGCCTGGACGCGGCTAAAGATGGCAGCCTAAGCTAACGGCTCTGCTACTCAACGGCCCCTACATTCAACACACGGGAGAATTCTCAAGCAGATGATGGGCAAAAAAGACAGAGATTCCTCCGCCACCCGATCCCGCTCACCACGGGACCCCGACGCGCAACTCTCCGGCAGTATACCAGAAATCTTCCGATCCAGATCGCGGGAGACAGCCGCGGCCATGCAGGCCTCCAGGGAGGTGAGCCATAGCCCCACGAGGCAGCCTGGAACACCAGCACATGAGCAGCACACAGCCTGAGCATTGAAGACCTCAGAGCTGTAGCCTCTGACATAAAAAACACACTATCAGCTGCATTAGCTGAACTGAGACTAGGTCTGCAGGCTGTAGCAGGCCGATTAGAGGAGGTGGAAGAAAGCACAGAGCGCCATGAGGAGGCGATAAACACAGCACACCACTCCTTAAGCACCCACTCCACACAAATCAGAGCGCTACAGAGACACATCGAAGATTTTTACAATAGGGGCCGCCGTCACAACATCAGAATCAAGGCACTCCCTGAATCGATCGATTCCAATCATCTCCCTCAAGCGGTGACAAATATCTTCAACGATCTGCTAGGCCGCCCACCTGACACACCAGTGGAGATGGAAAGACTATATCGTGCATTAAGCCCCAGGGGCAGAGACACAGATCCTCTGAGAGATATTATCGGATGTCTAACCAACTTCAGAATAAAAGTAGATATAATGAGGCAAACAAGACTCAGGAGACACATCCTATACCGGGGCACAGAAATCAAATCATACCAACGACTTGTCCCACATCACATTACAAAAGCGCAGAGCTCTGCGTCCGCTCCTAGACATACTGAGAGACAGGAACATACCCTATAGGTGGAAATTCCCTTTCTGCCTACAAGCAGGATCAGGCAGCAGAATTTTTCTCCTGCGTCACCCGGAAGAAGTCACTACATTCTGCGAGAATTTAGGGATCCCAGCAGTCATGAGATGAAGCCAGACAACAAGAGGAACCAATGGAAGCATCCCACAGGGACAACCCACCCACAGCCAGAAGACACCGACTATCCCCACGTCTCTCGCCTCCACCAGCTAACCGTCGATCCCCAGGAGAAGGAAGTGTCCCAGCATCGCCGGCACACAGGAAGGCCAGAAAAGATTAAACAACGCATCAGCTCCTTTGGATATCACGCGGATTTGCGCAATACCTTCCCACGATACACACCATGAAGTCAACGAGGAAACAACCAGCATGACAATAACCACCTGGTATAGTATCGGTACACAATCTGCCGTGCAGAGGTAAGAACGAAACCAGTAATTCTCTTAGGAGAATGGACACCTCTGTACCTATATATGCACTGAACGAACAGGTTCTCCTCCCTGTTAACATGAACGCAACATAGGCTCCTGGAGACCAATACTATAAGGAGACTCCCCACCTGAGAGTAATAACTCTCAAGGACCTACACCTTAGTCAGACAAATCCACTCACTATGTCCTAACTCAGTTAGAAATGTAAATCCAGCAGTGTAGTACAGCAAGGCTCGCTTATACTGACATAGATAAGAAGTGTATATGAAATGAGCAGATATGTCACACAGGCGCTATGACAGATAAAGGGGCAGACATCCTCTCCGTCTATTGATTCCCAACTATATCTTCCCCTCAAATTAGAACAATTGCAAAAGACACCCGAATAAACAATCATCAAGCCCTAAACCTAAACCACATGCAACCTTTAAAACATACTAAGAGATGGAGAGGATGTGTGAAAAACACACCTAAACCAAGGTGAGATACTGATACATACACAGTCAACTACTATACGTTCCCGAAAGCCCTCACGCTATTGTGCTATGGTCAGACTGCTACCAAGAGACATTGTGAGCTTGTCTAAGCACTAGGGATGAGCCGAACACCCCCCCGGTTCGGTTCGCACCAGAACTTTCGAACGGACCCCAAATTCGTAAGAACTTTAGAACTCCATTGAAGTCTATGGGACTCGAACGTTCAAAATTAAAAGTGCTAATTTTAACGGCTAATATGCAAGATACTGTCCTAAAAAGGGTTTGGGGACCTGGCTCCTGCCCCAGGGGACATGGGTCAATGCCTAAAATGTTTTTAAAAATGGCCGTTTTGGCGGGAGCACTGATTTTAATGACGATTAAAGTGAAAAAAAAGTGAAATATTCCTTTAAATATGGTGCCTGGGGGGTGTCTGTAGTATGCCTGTGAAGTGCCACGTGTTTCCCATGTTTAGAACAGTCCCTGCACAAAATGACATTAAATGGAAATAATATCATTTAAAACTGCTTGCGGTTTTAATGTTATATCTGGTTCCTGCAATATGGTTGAAAATCATTGAGAAAAATGGCATAGGTAGCCCTCCCTGCCCATTACCAGCCCCTTTGGGTCTTGTACGCATATTAAGGGGAACCCAGTACCCATATTAAAAAAAGGAAATGTGTGTGGCCCCCAGGCCCTATATACTCAGAACAGCAGTATACAAGCGGTGCAAACAAGACAGGGACTGTGTAGATTTGTTGTGTTAAGTTGAATCTGTTTGTAATTTTCAACTGGTACATTTTTAAAGTGTAGCTCCAGTCAAGAAAACTATTTTTAAGCTTTCTGGAAAACATAGGGAAGGGTTATCACCCCTGTATAATTTGTTTTCTCGTACATCTTTTTTCATCTCACTTGCTGTTGTCTCCTTCCGTTTGCAAGTAGGAGATGTTTGTAAGTTGGATGTTTGAAAGTAGGGGCCTGCCCTATATGCTCTGCAGAATTGGCGGAACAAGGTGTTGGTTTTGCCACAACATTGTAAGCCCTCAAAGTGACTCTTGGTGGGCGCTGGAGCACCCTGCTGTGAACGATTATATCAAGAAATGTAATTACATGCCATTGTTGAACAGTGGTAGAAAAAATTGACCTTTGGTGGTTGTGGTGCTGGTGCCACAACACTATAAGTCCTCACAGTTACTCTGGGTGGGCACAGGAACGGGCCCTCCTGTGAAATATTATATCAAGAATTGTAATTACATGTCCCTGTTAAACAGGGGCAGAAAAATTGGGCCTTAGGCACTGGTGCTGGTGCCACCACACTGCAACCTCTCCCATATACTCTTGTTTTATTGCAGGAATTAGCCCTGCTGCAAAGCATTGCATCAAAAATTGTAATTAAACGCCCCTGTTAAACAGGGGCAGAAAAATTGGGCCTTAGGCACTGGTGCTGGTGCCACGACACTGCAACCTCTCCCATATACTCTTGTTTTATTGCAGGAATTAGCCCTGCTGCAAAGCATTGCATCAAAAATTGTAATTAAACGCCCCTGTTAAACAGGGGCTGAAAAATTGGGCCTTAGGCACTGGTGCTGGTGCCACCACACTGCAACCTCTCCCATATACTCTATTTTTATTGCAGGAATTAGCCCTGCTGCAAAGCATTGCATCAAAAATTGTAATTAACCGCCCCTGTTAAACAGGGGCAGAAAAATTGGGCTGATGGCATCACCCAGAACCAGAAATGTTCTTCCAACATATCAGCGGAGGAGGAAGAGGATAGACAATCAACATAACAGGACAGTCACTCAGCATCAGCATAGGCAGTCTTGAAGGGATGTGATATTTCAAAAAAAAATATTCAGTTACATCAGCTTCAGGTGCTTGGTAGCTGTGGGTGATCCAAGACTGATTCATCTTGATGAAGGTCAGTCTATCAACTGATTCGGTGGACAGGCGCACCCTGTGATCGGTAACAAAGCCACCAGCAGCACTGAAGGTGCGTTCCGAAAGAACGCTGGATGCAGGACAGGCCAGTAGCTCAATTGCATACTGTGCAAGCTCTGGCCAGTGATCCATCCTCAAGACCCAGTAAGCCAGAGGATTTTCGGTAGGAAAGGTGTCCAAGTCTGACCTTGCCCCTAGGTATTCCTGCACCATGTAAATCAGACGCTGGCGATGGTTGCTGGAACCGATCATACCTTGGGGCTGCGGACTAAAAAATTGTCTGAAAGCATCAGTCAGACGGCCACCTTCTCCACCGCTCCTTCTGACCGATGCCTCAGCAACACGTTGTCCAGGACCAGGAGTTTGTAACCTCCCAGTCTCTGGGAACGCGTTGCACAGACCTTTCTGCAAGGCCTCCCGGAGATGTCTCATCCTCTGCTCCCTCTGCAATGGCAAGATAAGGTCGGCAACCTTACCCTTGTACCGTGGATCAAGGAGAGTGGCAAGCCAGTAATGGTCCCTCTCCTTGATCCGAAGAATACGAGGATCCTTCCGCAGGCTTTGCAGGATCAGGGAGGCCATGCAGCATAGGTTAGCTGAGGCATTCGGTCCGGAGTCCTCTGGGTCACTAAGGACAACATGATCCGCAGCTACCTCCTCCCAGCCACATACAAGTCTACGTGTTTCTTGGGACTGTAAATCATCCCTACAAGACTGCTGCTGCTGATGCTGAGTGCCAGCCTCCACCTCCATGCTGACACAATCATCCTCCACCTCCTCTTCCTCCTCCTCATCCTCTTTCTGTGTGATGGGTGGCACAGCAGGAACACTGTCTGGATAAAGGGGGCCTTGAGAGGCAAGGAAGTCCTCCTCTTCCTGCCTCTGTTCTGCCTCAAGTGCCCTGTCCATTATTCCACGCAGCGTATGCTCCAAGAGGTGGACAAGAGGTACAGTGTCACTAATGCATGCACTGTCACTGCTCACCATCCTTGTGGCCTCCTCAAACGGTGACAGGACAGTGCATGCATCCCTGATCATGCCCCACTGGCATGGTGAGAAAAAACCGAGCTCCCCTGACCCTGTCCTGGTGCCGTAGTCGCACAGGTACTCATTGATGGCCCTCTGCTGCGTGTGCAGCCGCTGCAGCATGGCCAACATTGAATTCCTCCTGGTGGGCATGTCACATATAAGGCGGTTCTTGGGCAGGTTCAACTCCTTTTGGAGCTCAGCCAGCCGAGCACAAGCATTAAATGATTGGCGGAAATGCACACAGACTTTCCTGGCCTGCTTCAGGACATCCTGTAAGCCGGGGTATCTGCCCAAGAACCGCTGCACCACCAGGTTAAGGACGTGAGCTACACAGGGCACATGGGTCAGTTGTCCCTGACGGAGGGCGGAGAGGAGGTTGGTGCCATTGTCGCAAAACCACCATTCCTGGCTTAAGCTGGCATGGCGTCAACCACCTCTCGACCTGCCCCTGCAGAGCTGACAAAACATCCGCCCCAGTGTGGCTCCTGTCCCCCAAACAAACCAGCGCAAGCACGGCATGGCATCGTTTTGCCTGCGTACTTGCGTAGCCCCTCGATCGCCTACGGAGCACTGGAAGAGGCCATGGAGGAAGAAGAGGAGGGGGTGGAGGAGAGAGGTGTGTCACAACCAATAGTAGCATTTTGGAGGCGTGGTGGCGGAACAACCTCCAACACTACTGCACCTTGTCCTGCATCCTTCCCAGCTGCCAGAAGAGTGACCCAATGGGCCGTGAAAGACAGGTAATGTCCCTGCTGGACCATGAGTCAGCGGTAATATGCACCTTACCGCTGACTGCCCTGTCCAGCGAGGCAAGGACATTGCCTTCCACATGCCGGTAGAGAGCCGGAATCGCCTTCCATGAGAAAAAGTGGCATTTGGGGACCTGCCACTGAGGAACCGCACATTGTACAAACTCACGGAAGGGGGCCGAGTCTACCAACTGAAAAGGCAGCAATTGAAGTGCTAGCAATTTAGCCAAGCTAGCATTCAACCGCTGGGCATGTGGATGGCTGGGATCGAACTTCTTTCGCCGGTCCAGCAGCTGGGACAGGAACATTTGCCTGCTATAATCGGACGTGGGTGTACTGCTAGCAGAGTGCCCGGAAGCACTTGGCTGTGACACACCTAATTCTACACCTTCATTCCTCTCAGAGCAGGTTTCAGAGAGGACTGAAGGTCTAGTGGGGTTGGAGATGCCAACTGAGTAGGAGCAAGGAGAGGTCCGCTTTGTTCTTTGGTGTACGCTTGCCAACGAGCTGCATGGCAGGTCAACATATGTCTGGTCAAGCATGTGGTGCCCAAGCGGCTGATGTTTTGGCCACGCGAGATACGCTTGAGACATATGTTGCAAATAGCAGCGGTGCAATCTGATGCACTCGTCTCAAAAAAGGCCCACACCAAAGAACTTGGTGTGGGCACAGGCGGAGCTCTGCGGTGTGATTCAGTCGGTGTGCTGCCCCTAAGCTGGCCCCCGGAGGGCATCCTGCCTCTTTAGACATGTGCCTCCTCCTCCTCCTCCTCTCTCCTACCAGGCACCCACGTGGAGTCAGTGCCCTCATCATCCCCTCCCTCTTCATCGCTGTAGCAAACCTGGCAGTATGCTGCAGGTTGTGGAACATGACTGCCAGATTGCTGTCCTTCTTGAGCATCCCCTCTCTCTGCATTCACGCTACTGCCTTCCTCTAGCTGAGTGTCATCATCAGTGCCTACAAAACACTGGGCATCCTCCTGGAGCATGTACCCAACACTGTGCTCAAAGAGTTCAGGAGACTCCTCAGGAGGACGTGGTGGGTCTAGGGAAGGAGTCACTGATGATGACATTGAGACGAGGGAAGACGATGCGTTGGCAGCTGCTTTGCTAGTACCCTGAGACTGGGTGAGAGAGGATGAGGAGGATGAAGAGGGCTTGGTCATCCACTCTACCAAGTCGTTGGCATGTTGCGGTTCAACATGTCCAGCTGCTGAAAAGAAGTACAAGCGTGTCCCATGGCCACGTGCTGATGACAATGCACCGCGTCCACGACCAGCACTGTTGTCTCTAGACACAGAGCCTGCTTGCCCTCTTTTATCGGCTCGCGCCTGTCTGCCTCTCCTTGCTGGCCTTCCAGACATGGTAATGGCCTGAAGGGAGGTGGGTAAAACAGCAGTTAGGTAGTGTATATTGTGCTGGAGGCACACAACACCCAATAACTCCTGCAGATGCCTTTATCATAGAACACCAGAGATAAAGGGGTATACTGTACTGGAGGCACACAACACCCACTAAGCCCTGCAGATGGCTCTATTAGAGAACAGCAATAAAGGGTAGATACAGGTGTATATTGTGCTGGAGGCACAAAACACCCACTAACTCCTGCAGATGCCTTTATTATAGAACACCAGAGATAAAGGGGTATATACAGATGTATACTGTGCTGTGCTGGAGGCACACACAACTTCCAATAACTCCTGCAGATGGCAGATGGCTTAAATAGAGAAGAGCTATGTAGGTGGATATAGCGGTGTGTACTGGGTACAGAGCACGCAGACAGCAACCACTACAGAAGAGCAAGATCGAAAAATCGGCCGATAACGATCGGTGTGTACTGTGTTGAAGGTACACAGAACACGCACTAACTGCTTCAGACGCCAACACACTACACAAGGCCGCCGCGCTAGCGGCCTTATATAGTGTGGGGCGTTTACTACACAGCCTGAGCTATGATTGGCCACAGGCATCCTGCCTGTGGCCAATCATGGCTCTCCTCGCTGCTGGCGCTGTGATTGGCCAAGCATGCGGGGTCACAGTGCATGCTTGGCCAATCATGAGCCAGCAATGCACTGTGATGACGCAGTGCATTGTGGGCCGTGAGCGCCACACGAATTTGGCGCGAACGGCCCATAATGTTCGGAATTCGCCGAACGGGCGAACAGCCGATGTTCGAGTTGAACGTATGTTCGACTCGAACACGAAGCTCATCCCTAGTTTCAACCAAGTTCGAATACCGTTTATTAGTTACATATGTTTCTATGTTTAAGATGTTTAAGATCTACCACCGTTAGGAGCTCTAATTAACATCAATATTCTTTTTTTTTTTCCTTTTTTGAAGCAGTAATGTAAAACTAACCGAAACACGCAAAGACACTTATAGCATCTCACCTTGAGGCCTTCACAGCAAGTACTACACATCAAAAGTATCCCTAGGTCTTCAAACATAAATATCCACAATACCTCCATATACTCACACCATTCCACAAATAAATGCCCTAACCCTCCATTTGATAAAACTGATAAAACTCCCACTCACTCTTCTGATATCAGAGGCTCCTTGAGTAGCTATACGGAAAACATCCATACTTAGTATATAACATTTACAGCAATCTTCACCAGCCCAACCTCACCCTACAACAACACAGGTCGTAGACTTGTGTTGACCGTCTCCGAACACTCTAACTTCGTAAGGCAGGATAGCGGGCCTACCCTAGCCATCGGAAAACTCCCTATCCACACATATGCACCCCTCTAATACCCCCTCCCCCTTGCCTCCCACCCACCCCTCACTCCCTTACTATCAATATTACCCCCCCTTACTCCCCAAAACCTCACTATACAGAGCAAGCTGACACACCGCCTTTTATACTCTACTAGAGATATACGAAAAACGTTAAAATTACCAATACACGACCATCTACTACAAAAGTTAAACTTAAAATAGTTTCCCTTAACGCAAAGGGACTTAACATCCCTCAAAAAAGGGCACAACTCCTGCTACATATGTGAAAACTCAAAGCTGACATTATACTACTCCAAGAAACTCATTTTAAAACGGGCCATACACCTAAATGGCAAAACAAAGATTTCTCAACGAATTTTAATGCTACCAACCCTTTAGCCAAGACAAAAGGGGAATCTACAGTATCTTAATATCCAAACATACTCCATTAGAGATAGCAGAAACACAGTTAGATGAATTTGGCCGATATGCATTTATCAAAGGTACAATATGGGGTAAACCCATTACAATCGCTAACATATATACTCCCAACACCAGACAAGTAAGTTTCTTCCGCGACATAGCGATGGCCCTTAGCTCCTTCCAGTCAGGAATGCTCTTACTTGGAGGAGACCTCAATGTAGCTTTAAATATCCTAGAAGACACCTCTACTGGAACATCCTCCATCCCCTTTAAAGCTCTCAAACAAATAAAAACCCAACTGCACGACTTACTATTACATGACTCCTGGTGCACTTTACATCCTAAAGACAGAGACAATACATATTACGCCCCACCTCACGACCGACGATCCAGAATTGACTATCTCTTTGTCATGCAAAGAGACCTCCCACTGCTATCTGAAGGAACCATCGAACCAACCTTTCTTTCTGACCACAACCCCATTACCGCCACAATAACATTCTCAAATTATATCCAACACACAAAAACCTGGAAATTAGACGCATCCTTAATCACAGATCCCATACGCATAGTCCAAATTGAGGAAAACATTAAAGAATTCTTTGAAACCAACAATACGCCAGACACTTCACACTTAACCCAGTGGGAAACACACAAATTCATAATCAGGGGTACATTTATTAAGTTAGCAGCAGCCCGTAAGCGTGCCCAAGAAGTCACCAACACTCTGTTACACAAAATACAGAAATTAGAACAGACACATAACCGCACACATGCACAATCCATAATACATGAGCTAGAGCAAGCAAGAAGCCACCTAAGGGAAGAATTAGGAAGAAGGTGAGGCGAAACTACATCCTCTCTCAAAAGCTCTTTTATGAGCACAGCAATAAAAGCGGGAAGCTACTAGCCAGAGCCCTCCGGACCAAAAGAGCTCATTTCACGATACGGAACATCCCCGTCTTCAACACTACATAATAGCGATGATATTGCAAACCACTTCGCCAAATTTTACACGGAACTATACAATCTCCCCCCAGAACTGAAACCTCAGCCGCACGACAAAACACGCAAAGAAATCATATCAGAATTCTTAACGCACTATGGCCCTAATTCAATATCACAAGAACAAGCTACAACACTAGACGGCCCCTTAACAACTGAAGAAGTTCAGACAGCCATCAAACAAATGAAACTGGGCAAAAGCCCAGGGCCAGACGGCTTTTGTATGACATATTACAAAACATTTGCAAATCTACTCACTGCTCCATTCCTAAGAGCTTTCCACCTACTAGCGCTTCCCAATATAACCTCCAACACACTTCTTGAAGCGCATATATGTGTTATCCCCAAACCCGGAAAAGACAGCGAATTAGTCACAAATTACTGCCCAATTTCCCTATTAAACACGGACCTAAAAATCTTTGCAAACATTATAGCTAATCGCATATTACCCCTTCTCACAAAAATAATTTCTAAATATCAAGTAAGGTTTTTACCAGGCAGGGAAGCCAGAGATAATACACTCAAAGCAATCAGCATACATCATTGGCTATCAACCACAAACAACCCTGGCTCCCTGCTATCATTAGACGCAGAAAAAGCCTTCGACAGGCTAGCCTGGGACTACCTAGAAGCAGTGCTACAAAAAATCGGCTTTGGTGAACGCTTAATAAGCTTCATAATGTCCCTATACACGAACTCCAAGGCAAAAGTACGGGTTAATGGACTGCTGTCAAAGACCTTCCAAATAAAAAATGGTACGGGTCAGGGCTGCCCCCTGTACCCCATCTTATTTATCCTTACACTGGAACCCTTCTTATGCAAACTACGCGACAATATGGATATTTAGGGAATTATCATAAAAGGGAAAATATACAAGATATACAAGATAGCAGCGTTCGCAGATGATATTCTCTTATTTTTGGCCAACCCCCTAGTAACCCTCCCAAACCTTCTCAAAGCCTGTTCCAATACATAGCCCACTTCAAAATAAATTTTACAAAATCGCATGCCCTAAACATAACCCTAACAGAAAGACATTCATCTGGGCACCTGAGGCAATAACATATCTAGGAATACAACTTCCAGCAAAATTAACAGACTTGTTCACTAGAAATTATCTTCCACTTCTCAAAACCATTACAGAGGATTTGAAAAAATGGAACAAAACACACTTTTCATGGTTTGGGAGAATAGCAATAGTGAAGATGAACATCCTACCACGTATATTATATCTCTTCCAAACTATTCCTATCAAGCTTCCGAAAACGTTCCTAC
The DNA here is from genome assembly GCF_037356315.1 of Lithobates pipiens. Lineage (NCBI taxonomy): Eukaryota > Metazoa > Chordata > Amphibia > Anura > Ranidae > Lithobates > Lithobates pipiens. Next base: position 61,744,129 of record NW_027507685.1, on the reverse strand, counting down.
AGTCGGCCACAAAAATAAGTAAAAACTACATTTGGAGCCAAAAACACCCTAGAATTAATTACAATCAGTTAATAAAGCCCAAAGCCAAAGGGGGAACAGGCCTACCGGATATACAATATTATTACTGGACATGTCATCTCCAAAGAATAGTAGACTGGCACACACACCTACAGACGTAATTCAAACTTTCCAAAGTACCAGGACCCCTCTCACCGATCCTGCTCAATCCACAATTCCCGCCCGGGATGGAGCATCACTCACTAACCCTTAAGCAACCAGAAATAGGCATACGCATACACCACATATTACAGAATGGTAAATTACAAACCCATGACCACGTAAACACACATTGGGCTCCACCACATCTAAACCCATTAGAATATATGCAACTCAGACACTTTGTAAACAGTATACTAAACAAGTCAAACCTCTCTGACGCACTGATTTTGAAGAATTATGCCTAAGTCAATCCCCGCAGCGACACACCATTTCTAAAATTTACAACATGCTTTGGGATAACATCCAAGCAGACAAGGGAATAACATGCAAAGCTTGGGAAAGAGACCTCACGAGAGCAATGACCAGCAGAAATTGGGAAGACATATATAGAAATGTACACAAAAGCTCTATAAACGTTTCCATCCAAGAAACTAATTACAAAATTGCCTCACGGTGGTACCGCACCCCCACCATCCTTCACAGATTCGACACTGTACATCCAAACAAATGCTGGCGGTGTCAAGAGACACCAGGTGACCTTTTACACATCTGGTGGACATGCCCGCACATCCAAACCTTTTGGACTCAAGTCCATAAACACATCGAGGAAATTACCACAGATGTGCTAGATTACACACCTGCACAATATCTTCTACATCTCCAGAACTCAAACGAAACCTCATACCTCAAATCATTAGCTGTGATACTCGTCAATGCAGCCAAAATGTGCATACCCCCCCTATGAGGAACACCTAGAATACCCTCCATCACCGACTGGTACAAAAGAATAAATAAGATAGCAGAAATGGAAGAACTCATAGCAATCTCACGAAACGCCCCACACAAATTCTCCACACACTGGGCCTGCTGGAACCATTTCAAATCCACTATAGAATACACTCAAAAGATGCATAGCTAAAGCAGTGACCCAGACAGACTATCGTCCACAAAATACACAACTATACTCAAATCGTAAGATACCCCCGGACAAAGCACATAATGACACCATAATAGACACGTTATCTCAAAACTAAGGAAATTCTTTCACACATGCCCCAAAATTACATGTGCACAACAGTTAACTATACAAATAGAACCCCATCACCCACATCATGTCTCTAGTAGCCTTGTTCACGAACCTAATCCGCTACCCCACAGCCACACTTACCCAACCCCACTCTCCCACCCTATGTAAGATAACTGTAGTAACACAAGTATGGTGTGCAGGTCACACACATACCAATTAAAGCAAACAAGTACTACACTATGCATAACCTTCAGAATGCCTCCCCCCTCCCCACTTTACTCCCTTCCTTCTCCCACTTTTGGTGTTAAGTACTACATCCTCCCCCTTCTTTCTAAATGCAAATGTCCAACTTAATGCCATATGTATATGTACATCTCCCTATGTATAAATATTGCTTAAATTAGATCATATATAATGTAACAGTCTTTGTATAACTATATAATTGTACTACGCTATGACTCTATAATTGTATCACTGTAAAAAACAAATAAAAACTATTCTGGAAAAAAAAAAGAAAACGACCACAAAGGGACTCGAACCCTCAATCTTCTGAACCGAAGTCAGACGTTATCCATTAGGCCATGCGGTCTGCCACAATGAAGCTATTTTGGCTTGTGGCACCCGGATCAGCCAAACACTTGAAGATCACCTGGGACATCTTCTACTTGCTTTGCTCAAGCAGATTTGGTAGAAAGGATCTGAAATGTATGACTTGGTGCAAGGTCATGCTTTAAGAAGTGCATTTGCAAAAGGGCCTAGGTTCAGAGTGTTCATACAGCTCCTTGACAATGGTAATAGAGCAATAGAGTACCACGAGTAGATGATATTTCCAGAGGCAGCCAAAGGACCTCAATGTATCTTGTCAGGGTGGCCGAGTGGTCTAAGGTGCCAGACTCAAGAGCTGTTTCTTCACATTGTGTGAGTGTTCTGGTCTCCAAATGGAGGCATAGATTCAAATCCCACTTCTGACAATCTGTTTACACGTTTAGCTTGAACTACAATCACCACTCCCGCTGTGTTTTCATGCTACCATGTCACTGACAAAAAAACATTTAAAAAATCCAAAAACTTTGCACATCCTACATAAAGATCAAATTCTTGAGGAAAATCTGCTAGACCATGCTCTTAAATCTGTCATTCAAAGTGCAACTTTAGTCAGAAAAGTAAGTCCTGCTACATCTCTTCCGGTTTTCCCATTTTGCATATATACTCATGTAAAACATTAAAAAATATGGTTCTATACACTTTGAAATCCAGTAATACCGCTGTTTCAACCTGCTCTGCACATACTCAGTTGCTCTCCCATTTTAGGCATATTTAAGCACTTCTGAGTTTGGAGAGGCTGATCTACTGACAGCCTTAAAGCGCACTCAAACCCTCCTATCCTTTATAGCCAATGAAGCTGCTTCTGTTCAAACTGCAAATGCCATAGTGCTGCACATGTGATCAGTTATGACACCAGCCATTTGATGATTTGATAGTTTGGTTGAGAACACAAGCAAATGGGACAGTTATCAATCTGGGGATTCCAGGAATGTAACTGTGTTTTGAAACCCTTAAATCAATTGGTTTAGTTCCACTTTATGATTTACTGCCGTTTGGAGGCTCTGGCCTTCAGCAAATTGGAAGCCTCCAGCAAGAAGCAAGTTGTTATGGGTAAAGCAAGAATTTGTGAGTGAAGGTCACAGGAAGGAACTGGAAAGCAGAATAGAAAATGACAACAAAGGGAGTCGAATCCTCAAACTTCCGATCCGAAGATGCCTTATCCATAAGGCCACGCTGTCTGCCACAAGGATAACATTTTCATTTGTGGCGTCTGGATCAGCCAAACACTTAAAGATCACCTAGGACATCTTCTACTTGCTTTGCTCAAGCAGATTTGGTAGAAAGGATCTGAAATGTATGACTTGGTGCAAGGTCATGCTTTAAGAAGTGCATTTGCAAAAGGGCCTAGGTTCAGAGTAGGGATGAGCTTAGTGTTTGAGTCAAACGCAAGTTCAACACGAACACCGGCTATTCGCCCGTTTGGCAAAGCCAGAACTCTGTGGGCCGTTCATGCCAAATTCGCATGGCGCTCACGGCCCACAATGCACTGCGCCATCGCAGTGCATTGCTGGCTCATGATTGGCCAAGCATGCACTGTGACCCCACATGCTTGGCCAATCACAGCGCCGGCAGCGAGGAGAGCCATGATTGGCCACAGGCAGGTTGCCTTTGGCCAATTATAGCTCAGGCTGTGTAGTACATGCCCCACACTATATAAGGCCGCCAGAGCGGTGGCCTTGTGTAGTGTTCTAGCATCTGCAGGAGTTAGTGGATGTCGTCTGTGTGCCTTCACCGCACAATACATCTGTATCTACCCTTCATTGCTGTTCTCTAATTGAGCCATCTGCCATCTGCAAGAGTTAGTGGGTGATTGGGTGTTGTCTGTGTGCCTTCATCGCAGCATAAACCTGTATTTACCCTTCATTGCTGTTCTCTAATTGAGCCATCTGCCATCTGCAGGAGTTAGTGGGTGACTAGGTGTTGTCTGTGTGCCTTCACCGCAGAATACACCTGTATCTACTCTTTATTGCTGTTCTCTAATTGAGCCATCTGCCATCTGCAGGAGTTAGTTGGTGGTGTGTGCCTCCAGCGCAGTATACACCTGTAGCTACCTATATTGCTCTTCTCTAATTGAGACACCTGCAGGAGTTAGTTGGTGTTGTGTGCATTCAGCACAGCACAGTATACACCTATATCTACCCTTTATTGCTGGTGTTCTATAATAAAGGCATCTGCAGGAGTTAGTGGGTGTTGTGTGCCTCCAGCACAGCACAGTATACCCCTATATCTACCCTTTATTGCTGGTGTTCTATAATAAAGGCATCTGCAGGAGTTAGTGGGTGTTGTGTGCCTCCAGCACAGCACAGTATACACCTATATCTACCCTTTATTGCTGATGTTCTATAATAAAGGCATCTGCAGGAGTTAGTGGGTGTTGTGTGCCTCCAGCACATCACAATATACACCTGTTACTGCCCTTTATTGCTGGTGTTCTATAATAAAGGCATCTGCAGGAGTTAGTGGGTGTTTTGTGCCTCCAGCACAATATGCACTACCCAATTGCTGGTTTTCCCATCTCCCTGCAGGCTATTACCATGTCTGGAAGGCCAACAAGGAAAGGCAGACAGGCACGAGCCAATAAAAGAGGGCAAGCAGGCTCTGTGTCTAGAGACAACAGTGCTGGTCGTGGACGCAGTGCATCATCATCAGCACGTGGCCATGGGACACGCTTGTCCTTATTTTCGGCAGCTGGACGTGTTGAGCTGCATCATGCCGAAGACTTAGTAGAGTGTATGACCAAGCCCTCTTCATCCTCCTCATCCTCTCTCACTCAGGCTCAGGGTACTAGCAAAGCAGCTTCCAAGGCATCCTCTTCTCTCGTCTCATTGTCATCATCAGTGACTCCTTCCCTAGACCCACCACGTCCTCCTGAGGAGTCCCTCAAACTGTTTGAGCACAGTGTTTGGTACAAGCTCCAGGACGATGCCCAGTGTTTTGTAGGCTCTGATGATGATACTCAGCTAGAGGAAGGCAGTAGCGTGATCGCAGAGCGAGGGGATGCTCAAAAAGGACAGCAATCTAGCAGTCATGTTCCACAAGCGGCAGCATACTGCCAGGTTTGCTCCAGTGATGAAGAGGTAGGGGATGATGAGGGCACTGACTCCACGTGGGTGCCTGGTAGGATAGAGGAGGAGGAGGCACATCTCCAATGAGGCAGGATGCCCTCCGGGGCCAGATTAGGGGCAGCACACCGACTGAATCACACCGCAGAGCTCCGCCTGTGCAGGGCGCTGCCTCTGCACGTTATTCTAAAAGTTCTTTGGTGTGGGCCTTTTTTGAGACGAGTGCATCAGATCGCACCTCTGCTATTTGCAACATATGTCTCAAGCGTATCTCGCGTGGCAAAAACATCAGCCCCTTGGGCACCCCATGCTTGACCAGACATATGTTGACCTGCCATGCAGCTTGTTGGCAAACTTACCTCAAAGACCCACACCAAAGAACAAAGCGGACCTCTCCTTGCTCCTCATCAGCTGGGATCTCCAAACCTACTAGACCTTCGGTCCTCTCTGAAACCTGCGCTGAGTAGAATGAAGGTGTAGAATTAGGTGTGTCCCAGCCAAGTGCTTGAGGGCACTCTGCTAGCAGTACACCCATGTCCGACTGTAGCAGGCAAATTTCCCTGTCCCAGCTGCTGGACCATAGAAAGAAGTTCACTCCCAGCCCTCCACATGCCCAGCGGTTGAATGCTAGCTTGGCTAAATTGCTAGCACTTCAACTTCTGCCTTTTCAGTTGGTAGACTCGGCCCCCTTCCGTGAGTTTGTGCAATGTGCGGTTCCTCAGTGGCAGGTCCCCAAATGCCACTTTTTCTCACGGAAGGCGATTCCGGCTATCTACCGGCACGTGCAAGGCAATGTCCTTGGACGGGGACAGGGCGGTCAGTGGTAAGGTGCATATTACCGCTGACTCATGGTCCAGCAGGCATGGACAGGGACGTTACCTGTCTTTCACTGCCCATTGGGTCACTCTTCTGGCAGCTGGGAAGGATGCAGGACAAGGTGCAGTAGTGTTGGAGGTTGTTCCGCCACCACGCCTCCAAAATGCTACTACTGGTTGTGATACACCCCTTTCCCCTACCCCCTCCTCATCTTCTTCCTCCACTGCCTCTTCCAGTGCTCTTTCCTCGGAACCAGCGGTGCTCCATAGGCGTTCAAGTGGCTACGCAAGTACGCAACAAAACAATGTCATGCCGTGCTTGCGCTGGTTTGTTTGGGGGACAGGAGCCACACTGGGGCAGATATTTTGTCAGCTCTGCAGGGGCAGGCCGAGAGGTGGTTGATGCCACGCCAGCTTAAGCCAGGATTGGTGGATTGCGACAATGGCACCAACCTCCTCTCCGCCCTCCGACAGGGACAACTGACCCATGTGCCCTGTGTGGCTCACGTCCTTAACCTGGTGGTGCAGCGGTTCTTGGGCAGGTACCCGGGCTTACAGGCTGTCCTGAAGCAGGCCAGGAAAGTCTGTGAGCGTTTCCGCCAATCATTTAATGCCAGTGCTCGGCTGGCTGAGCTCCAAAAGGAGTTGAACCTGCCCAAGAACCGCCTTATATGTGACATGCCCACCAGGTGGAACTCAACATTGGCCATGCTGCAGCGGCTGCACACGCAGCAGAGGGCCATCAATGAGTACCTGTGTGACTACGGCACCAGGACAGGGTCAGGGGAGCTCGGTTTTTTCTCACCACGCCAGTGGAGCATGATCAGGGATGCATGCACTGTCCTGTCACCATTTGAGGAGGCCACAAGGATGGTGAGCAGTGACAGTGCATGCATCAGTGACACTGCACCCCTTGTCCACCTGTTGGAGCATACGCTGCGTGAAATAATGGACAGGGCACTTGAGGCAGAACAGAGGCAGAAAGAGGAGGACTTCCTTGCCTCCCAAGGCCCCCTTTCTCCAGACAGTGTTCCTGCTGTCTCACTCATCACACAGGAAGAGGACGAGGAGGAGGAGGATTGTGTCAGCATGGAGGTGGAGGCTGGCACTCAGCATCAGCAGCAGCAGTCTTGTAGGGATGATTTACAGTCCCAAGAAACCCGTGGACTTCTATGTTGCTGGGAGGTGGTGGCTACGGATCATGTTGTCCTTACTGACCCAGAGGACTCCAGACCGAATGCCTCAGCTAACCTACGCTGCATGGCCTCCCTGATCCTGCAAAGCCTACGGAAGGATCCTTGTATTCTTTGGATCAAGGAGAGGGACCGTTACTGGCTGGCCACTCTCCTTGATCCACGGTACAAGGGTAAGGTTGACGACCTTATCTTGCCGTCGCAGAGGGAGCAGAGGATGAGACATCTCTGGGAGGCCTTGCAGAAAGGTCTGTGAAACGCGTTCCCAGAGACTGGGAGGTTACAAACTCCTGGTCCTGGATAACGTGTTGATGGGGCATCGGTCAGAAGGAGCGGTGGAGAAGATGGCTGTCTGACCGATGCGTTCAGACAATTTTTTTGTCCGCAGCCCCAAGGTATGATCACTTCCAGCAACCATCGCCAGCGTCTGATTTACATGGTGCAGGAATACCTAGGGGCAAGGTCAGACTTGGACACCTTTCCCACCAAAAATCCTCTGGCTTACTGGGTCTTGAGGATGGATCACTGGCCAGAGCTTGCACAGTATGCAATTGAGCTACTGGCCTGTCCTGCATCCAGCGTTCTTTCGGAACACACCTTCAGTGCTGCTGGTGGCTTTGTAACCAATCACAGGGTGCGCCTGTCCACCGACTCGGTTGATCGACTGACCTTCATAAAGATGAATAAGCCTTCGATCACCACCAGCTACCAAGCACCTGAAGCTGATGTAACCAAATTTTCTTTTTAAATGTCACATCCCTTCAAGACTGCCTATTCTGATGCTGAGTGACTGTCCTGTTATGTTGACTGTCTATCCTCTTCCTCCTCCGCTGATATCTTGGAAGAACATTTTTGGTTCTGGGTGATGCCACCAGCCCAATTTTTCAGCCCTGTTTAACAGGGGTGTGTAATTACAATTTTTTTTTTCAAATATAAATTTTTATTAGATTTTAACAAGTATTACAAATGACAGTGCGTTACAGTAGTCTCAAAATACATATATTCGTTAACTTGTCGATATCGGAATTAACCCAGAGTGAATCAAAAACAAGGGTAAGTGTACAATAATGTAGAATACAGGCAGTTACTAGTAATAGAGATGTTATCTTGTTGCTAATTTGTCTAAGGGGACAGTGGAGCTTTCCCCCTGGACACCCCTCACGGGAACAATGCTGTGGCCAGGAGGAAAGTACACCCCTCTGGTGGTAAGTAGAATACTAATCGTTTAGTACAGCAGGTACAGCTATAAGCAAAGTATCATAATACGTATGGTTGACAACATAACTATGGTGCATAGGGTAACGACATTAACGTTCCTGTATTCAGAAATCTGCGTGCGGATTAATGATAGTACTCTCTTGCGACAATGGAAGGATGGTTTGGTGCTTGATCCATGTTGACCATGGGAGCCATACCTGGGAGTTGTGTTGTAGGGTACCTTGGCAGCGTGCTATCGTTCGTTCGTAGGTGAAATGCAGGTGGGTCATTTTCACCACATCTCCCACCGTGGGCGGTAAAGGATTTTTCCACATTCTAGTAATACACAGCCTGGCTGAGAGTAAGACATGTAGAATCACATGTCTGAGATGTTTGGGGTACATATCTAGGTTTAGGGAGAGAAGTGCCAGGCCGGGTTGAGAGGTTACTGGTACCTGGGCTATATCAGAGAGTAGTTGAAAAATGGACTCCCAAAAGGATGTCAGCTTGGGGCAGCTCCAAAATGTGTGGAGCATGTCCCCTTTGCCGCCACATTGTCTCCAACATCGGTCATTTTGGGGTGTGCAGAATTTCGATACTCTCGTAGGAGTTAGGTACCAACGCTGTATTATTTTGAAAGCTAGTTCCCAAAGATTAGAGCATTTGGTAACCTTAAATGTGGAATTATACGCTGTAGCCCATTGTTCCGAGGTGTATGTATGGCCTAAATCTGATTCCCATGCAAGCAGTGAATTGTTTTTGGTGAAAATGTTTTTCTGTTGAAGTATATTGTAGAAAAGGGAGATGCCTTTTCTGATATTAGGTTGGGACTTAAAGAATTTCCATGCGGGGTGAGGGAGTGTGCAGGTCCACTTTGGGGTTGTGGCCAGGTAGTGTCTCGCCCGGAGATAGAGGTAGAAGTCAGTGTCAGGAATATGAAATTCCTCTTGTAGGATGGGAAAGGTTTTAAGTTTGTGGTTGGAGAAGAGATCATTAATATAAAGGATACCGCTGTGTTGCCATTGGTTAAAATAAATTAGGTCAATCTTGTAGTGGAGAACTTGTAAGGGGATTTGTATAGTAGTTTTAGTAGGGTATGATTGGCCGAGGCGAACACATTTTTTCCAAACCTGGGCCGTAGCAATCATTGTAGGGGGAATGTGTGAGTACGGCGGTAGGGGTCTAGGGTTAGATAGGAGCCATGCGGAGAGATTCTTCCCTGGGATATGAGATGCTTCAATTTGTCCCCACTCCGTAGACGGAAAGGGTGAGAACCAGTCTTTAGTTTGGGTCAGTATCGATGCCATGAAGTAGTCCTGAAAGTCAACATATCCAGCACCCCCAGCCCTACGGTGTTTGATCAATTTTGTGTGTGCGCTTCTACTTTTTTTACCTTGCCACATGTAGGAGGAGAGAAGGGACTGTAAGGATCCGAAGTATTTGGCAGGAATGATTATAGGTAATGTTCGGAACAGGTACAGGATTTGGGGGAGATGCATCATTTTAAAGGCCGCTAGACGCCCCATCCAGGACAATTCAAGAGACGCCAGCCTGCGCAGATCTTCCTGCAGCTTGGATTTAAAGGGAATGAAGTTATGTGAAAATAGTTCTGCTGTTGTTCTGGTTAGTTGGACACCAAGATAAGATATACTTTTATCTGCCCAAGTGAATGGCGTTTGTTGCTGTAGGATCAGACTAGTAGTGGAATCCACTCCTAGGTTCAATATGCAGGATTTGGTGTCGTTGACTTTGTAGTAGGAAACTTTGCTGAAGGAGGCTAGCGTCTCTCGGACCGCTGGGAGGGAGGTGAGAGGGTCAGATAACATGAGGATTACGTCATCCGCAAATAAGCTGATTTTATGTGCTCGATCTCCTACGGTAATACCTTTAATTAGAGGGTTTGTGCGAATCGATTGTGCCAGTGGTTCCATTATTAGATTAAATATTAGGGGGGATAAGGGGCATCCTTGCCTAGTGCCATTGGATATAGCGAATGGGGAGGATAGTGCTGCAGCAGAGTACACTTGGGCTGAGGGGGAAGAGTAAAGTGCCATAATAGCATTGAATATTGGACTAGTAAATCCAAATTTTTGTAGAGTAGAGGACAGGTACCCCCAGTGTACTCTGTCAAACGCTTTTTCAGCGTCAAGGGACAAGAGTACAGAGGGGGTACCCGAGCTCCCTGCGTGGTGGATAATGTCAATCATCCTTCTAGTGGCATCGGAGGATTGGCAGCCTTTTGTGAAGCCGGATTGGTCCTTGTGTATAAGATGATGTCTATCATTCGGTTGGCTAACAATTTGGCATAAATCTTGACATCCACGTTTAATAAGGATATAGGGCGAAAGTTTTGGGGGACATTTGGTTCTTTACCAGGTTTTGGAAGTGTAACTACTATTGCGTTTAGCATCTCTGATGGGAAGGAGGAGGAAGATACAGCGGAGTTGTAGACCTCGCAAAGTGTAGGAGCTAAAATATGTTGAAAGGATTTGTAGTATTCCCCATTAAGTCCATCTGGTCCCGGGGATTTATGGTTTGGGAGCCTATTTATAGCATCTAATATTCCAGGGACCGTAAAAGGGGCATTAAGGGTAGCTAGCTGTTCCTGTGAGATGGAAGGTAGTTTAATCTGCTCTAGGAATGCATTTATTTCCTCCTGCGATGGTTGTACTGTATGCTTATCGTCCCTCAGATTATATAGATCTGTATAGTAGGACCCGAACACGTTAGCGATCTCATGGGGTTTCAGAAGTTTTTGTTTGGAGTGAGGGTGAATCAGGAATGGAATTTTGGATTTGATTTTGTACCCTTTTATTCGCAAGGCCAGTAGTTTTCCCGCTTTATTACCCGTTGAATATGTAGTCGCTCTAAGTTTGGTGAGAGTTTTCCCATAGGTTTCTAGGAGGAGTGAGCGTAGCTCGTGACGTAATTAAAAAATTTGCGTTTGGAGTGCAGGGGAGGGATTCTGTTTATTTTGGGATTTAGTGCATTCAATGGCGGCTGTGATTTGGTCAAATTTCAATGATCTCTGCTTCTTTTCCCTAGCTCCCAGTTGGAGAAAGACACCCCTAATAACAGCTTTGTGGGTTCTCCACACCAGCACCGGGTCAGACACTGATTGGGAATTAATAGAAAAAAATTCTTCTAGTTGTTGTTTGAGAGAATTTGCAGTATGTGGGTTATGGAGAAGGTAGTTGTTTGTTCTCCAAAGATATGAGTTAGGCAAAGGCAATTTAGCATTGATAGTAATACTAATAGGGGCATGGTCTGACCAGGTGGTGGTGTGAATCTCCGAAGCTGACACTTGTTGTAACAGACATTTATCAGCAATAAACAGGTCTATGCGTGAGTAGGTGTTGTAGCGCGGCGATAGGTACGTATAGTCTCGTTCAGTCACGTGACAACACCTCCACACGTCGAACGTTTCGTTTGAATACAGGAATTTGCTTAGTGGTGAGGCAGTTCTCTTAAGCCCAGCAGTAGAATCGATACCATAATCTGGTACGAGATTAAAGTCTCCACACCATAATAGATTACCCTTCCTGTGAGAATTGACCTTCTCCGATAGGTCCCTTAGGAAGGACATCTGGCGATGGTTCGGTGCATACAATGAGACTAATGTGTATTGGACGTTGTTGATTTTGCAAACCAGGATGATGTAGCGGCCTTCTGTGTCAGTAATGCAGTTCTGTAGCTGAAAGAGGACAGTGTCCCGAACAGCGATCATTACTCCTCGTTGTTTTTTGTAATAGGAGGATTGAAAGATGTGAGGAAATGCTTTGTGTTGGCACCGGGGCGAGGATTCTTGTATAAAATGCGTTTCCTGGACGCATATTAGATCGCTTTTGAGCAATAAGGCCGTTTTCCACAATGATATGCGTTTGGCCGGGTGATTTAAGCCTTTCGCATTAAGGGAGACTACAGTAATTGACATTGTGGTACTAGTGGTTGGAGCAAATTGATTGGTAGACTTACAGTTGGGAGAAGTAGGGTAGCTGTCATCAAGGAGATCCTTTCTTCAAAGGTTGAGAGCAGAGTCCAGGTAGGCTGGTAAGTAAAGGTTCCGACGGTCAGAAGTTTGATGTATGCGGCGAGATTGATACTATGACTCTAGGTAATGCTCTGCGAATACAATTCAAAGTGAGAAAGCAAGGTAACGGAATAACTCGGTGCGAGGCGAATGAAAACAGCAAAAAGAGAACAGAAAAAAAAAGAACAGAATAGCATAAGATGCTGGAACAAGTACTGTGAAGAACAAGTCAGCAGTGTTCATCCCTAATGGGCGCTGACGTAACCAGGGGGAAAGTTCGGGCACTAAGGTCAATGGAGGAGACGGTCAGCCGGACCGGATTCTTTAGGTAGCTCCGTACGGAACACGGAGAAAAATAGGTAACAGTATATCAGTTCATCTGTGGGTGGTAGCTCCTGCGGAGAGATCCTTGAGGTGGGGAGTTATGTCTCCTGGATGTTGTAGGGTTACCACTCGATGCCTCTGGACTAATGCCCCATGAATGTAAAAGCTTCATGCCTCCCTCCACCGTAGAGATGGTATGAGGTATGCCATTGTGCAGGACCAGGACAGTGGCAGGGTGGCGCCATTTGTAGACGATTTTATGGTTTGTAAGAGCTTTAGTGATGGATTTCAACTGTCTGCGCAGTTGGAGAGTGTGCTGCGATAGGTCAGCGAAAAGTTGAATTTCTGCATAAGGGGCAGGTAAAGTAGTGAGGGTTCTAGCTCTAGAGAGGATTTGTTCTTTCGCTTGGTAAAAGTGGATCCGTAATAGGACATCTCTGGGAACCGTGTCCGCCAAGTGGCCTGGTTTAGGGATCCGGTGAATGCGGTCTATAGTGAGTTCAATGGGTGTCAATTCAGGCAGCATAGTAGAGAACATGGTGGTCGCATATTTATGCAGGTCCATGGGAGGGGTCTGGACTGTATTTGACCCCTGGCCTGCCTCCTGGATTCTGCTTTTGCCTTATGGACTTGCTACCATTGCTTCTGGACCTTCCCACGGGACATCACCTTTCAGCTCTGCTCAAGCTACCTGCTGATCTACTAGCAAGTGACTGTCCTACTGGTAGCTTGTGCTTTTTTGTGCAACCACCCTCTGTGCCACATTTAGGAGTGGTCTGCTCCGAGTCGCGACAGTAACCGCTCTCGATATCTTGGCCTCGGTGAGTACATTTATATGATAGTGGCTGCTTCATACCATCATACAAATGTACTCACCGAGGCCAACATGCCGAGAGCGGTCGCTGTTGCGACTCGGGGCAGACCACCCCTGAAGGTGGCACAGAGGGTGGTTGCACCAAGAGGCACAAGCTACCAGTAGGACAGTCACTTGCTAGTAGATCAGCAGGTAGCTTGCGCAGAGCTGAAAGGTGATGACCCGTGGGAAGGTCCAGAAGCAATGGTAGCAAGTCCGTAAGGCAAAAGCAGAATCCAGGAGGCAGGCCAGGGGTCAAACACAGTCCAGATCAGAAGACAACAAGTACCAGGAATGCTGAGACAGAAGGGTAATCCAAAGACAAGCCAGGGGTCGAACACAGGAGATAGCAGGTAAGTCTAGATGCAGGCTGTGGGTCAAACACATTCAGAAAGCGTGAGTCCAAGGTCAAGCCAGAGGTCTGGTCAGGAGAAGATCAGCGAGGTTGATGAGGCAATCCGGGTCACAACGGGTAATACAGATCACAAGAGCAGACATGGGAATCACAGGAAGCTGAAGACGAACCAGCAGTGTGTTTGGATGACCTCACTTCCTTTATAGGTCAGCGAGGGGGTCACATCCTGTGTGTGTGTGCTTGTGTGCTTGTGTGCTTTAGCACATTCCTATTGCGCACAACTGTGCACCAGAGCGCTTTACCCGTGCGCATCTTATGACACTTACAGTGTTGTGGCACCAGCACCACTACCACCACCACAACCACCAAAGGCCCTTTTTTCTACCACTGATCAACAATGGCATGTAAATACAATTCTTGATATAATTGTTCACAGCAGGGCTCTCCAGCACCTACCAAGAGTCACTTTGAGAGCTTACAGTGTTGTGGCAACACCAACACCTTAGGCGCAAATTTCTGCAGAGCATATAGGGCAGGCCCCTACTTTCAAACATCCAACTTACAAACGTCTCCTACTTGCAAATGGAAGGAGACAACAGGAAGTGAGATGAAAAAAGACAGACGGCAAAACAAATTATACAGGGGTGATAACACTTCCCTATGTTTTCCAAAAAGCTTAAAAATTTATTTTTTGACTGGAGCTACACTTTAAAAATGTACCAGTTCAAAATTACAAACAGATTCTACTTAACACAACAAACCTACACATTCCCTGTCTTGTTTGCACCACCTGTATACTCCTGTTCTGTGTATATAGGATCTGGGGGCCCCACTCCTTTCCTTTTTTTAATATGGGTACGGGGTTCCCCTTAATATCTGCACAAGACCCAAAGGGGCAGGTAATGGGCAGGGGGGGGGGGGCTACCTATGCCATTTTTCTCAATGATTTTCATCCATATTGCCGGAACCAGATATTACATTAAAACCGCAAGCAGTTTTAAATTACTTTTTTTTTCTGTTAAATGTAATTTTGTGAAGGGACTGTTCTAAACGCGGGAAACACGTGTCACTTCACAGGCATACTATAGACAATCCCCCAGGCACGATATTTAAAGGAATATTTCACTTTTTTTTTCACTTTAATCGTCATTAAAATCAGTACTCCCGAAAAAACGGCAGTTTTTAAAAACATTTTAGGCATTGTCCCATGTCCCCTTGGGCAGGAGCCAGGTCCCCAAATCCTTTTTAGGACAATATCTTGCATATTAGCCATTAAAATTAGCACTTTTTATTTTGAACACTCGAGTCCCATAGACTTCAATGGGGTTCTAAAGTTCGCACAAATTTTCGGTCCGTTCGAAAGTTCTGGTGCGAACCAGGGGGTGTTCGGCTCATCCCTAGTTCAAAGTGTTCATACAGCTCCTCGACAATGGTAATAAATAGAGTACCACATGTAGTGATATGGCTGAACCAGAGTGACTCCATCTTTATAAGTTCATATAAGATTAACTTGGGTTAAACTGCTAGTTAGTAGCAGTTTCCTATAAAGCATACATATAAGAAAATATAGCTTGCAAAAGCAGTTTTATTCTGTACTGTCTAAGTAAAGAAATTGTGTCTCAATATGTCTGGGCCACCCCAGACATGACATAGGGATATGGGGAAGCAGGACTCATGACTATGACTCATGAAAGCAGATGGCATAATTAATGATATGTAATGATATGTAATGTACACATCTGTATTAACCACACCTATGTTCTATGCTTCTATGATTGGCTAATAATAGCGTATATAAGTTATATACCTGCCCAGAATTAAACCAGATAAGCTTTGAACATCAACTTTGACTCATTTCTTCTTTTGTTCAGTAATAAGCTGTCTCATCAGTGCTGCAGTGCTGAGCGGGTTCCGTAAGTGTGGCAATTGCCGTAATTATACCTAGCTGGTCTTTGTCAGGTATATAGAAATACCATTTTAATCACAACAGTTTTGGAGGCACTAGCTGAAATTTGGATTTAGGACTTGACAGGGTGGGTGGTGAAACTTTGAAGTATACGAATAAATGTTTATTGCCTTAGCTTTGACACAACCTTGGTCGGATACATTTTAATTAAGAAGAGAATTGTAAGACGGACCAGGCTGTTAAGAAGTGGCTCCTGGGAAGCCTGTGTCCTGTGGGACTGTTGAGAAGTTTAAAACATAATAATATGCTCTTTTTGGGAAAGAGAATAAGAAAATGGTAATGGCGCAATTATCAATTACTACCGGGACCCACAAAACTTTTGCTTTATCTGGCTTTTCTTGTCTATCGCATTTGCATAAAAGTAATAAGATATCTGTTGTGTTGTGTGGGATACAGGGCTATATGGGGTAAGGCAGCCCCTGTTTTCACTGTTATATGATGTCCCAAAAGGGGAAAATTAGATTAGAGTGAAGTAAATTTCCCTTGTTATGTTCAGGTTTTTTTTTTTGCAAGGTTTTTCAATGCATTGTTCTTTTTAGACAAGCCAATTTCAAGGCTGTTTTAAAACTGACGCAAAGAGAAAGGAAAAAAAAGTGAAGGAAAGTACTTTAAAAAAACGGGAAGTGTTGAGAGTTGTGTTGAGATTTAGAGGGGACATTTTACCGGCATTGCATACCGAGCTTGAGGGATTTTTTCTCATGTTTCCTGCAGCAATGTGGAGATATTCGTGGTCATGCATTTATTGATTATGAAGTATCTTTGAGGAAACGATTTTAAAGGACAGGAGAGGTAATTTGAAAGTTGTGGGAATGGGAAGGGAGCTGTACAGATTAATCTCCTTATACCAATTCACAAACCAAAATACCAAAAGGAAATGTTGGACTATACCGGTACTAAATTGGATACATAAAGATCAGGAAATATATAATATAATTTCATATAAATGTTAATACAAAAAATAAAGCAAATTTACATAACACAAGAAAAAATTATTACACAAAGACAAATCATATTTAACTGGTTGCCGACCGCCGGCCGTCAAATGACGGCCAGGCGGCGCACCTATTGTGGCGGGAGGCCGTCATATGACGGCCTCCCGTTTAAACAGGGAATGCGCGCGATCGTGCGCGCGCATCCCTGTTTCTTCGGTGGTGCCGTTCACGGAGACACCGCTCGCCACCGAAGGGGGTGAACAGCCATTCGTTATGGCTGTTTACCACGTGATCGGCCGTGATGAAGTCACGGCCGATCACAGATGGTCACACCCCGAACGTGCACGGCGCATGCGCGCGATCGCGAGCGCGCTGTGCGTGCACGTCGGTGGCGGCGTGTTCCCCGGGAACACTGCTCGTCACCGACGCTGGTAAACAGCCATTGGCCGGCTGTTTACCCACGTGATCGGCTGTGATCCTTTCACAGCCGATCACTAAAATGTAAACAAACCGCGGTAACGGGATGTTACCGGGTTCTCCTCCTCACACACCGATCGTGTGTGAGGAGGAGATTGCGGTAACATCTCGTTACCGCATACAGTGTACACCAATCACACTGATTGCCCCCCCCAATAAAGAGGACCTGTCACCACCCCTCATAGTACCTGTCAATCACAGTCCATCAGAGTACCTGTAACAGTCCATCAGAGTATTTGAGTACCTGTCCCAGCCCATCAGAGTACCCGAGTACCTGTCCCAGCCCATCTGAGTACCCGAGTACCTGTCCCAGCCCATCTGAGTACCCGAGTACCTGTCCCAGCCCATCTGAGTACCCGAGTACCTGTCCCAGCCCATCTGAGTACCCGAGTACCTGTTCCAGCCCACCTGAGTACCCGAGTACCTGTCCCAGCCCATCTGAGTACCCGAGTACCTGTCCCAGCCCATCAGAGTACCCGAGTACCTGTCCCAGCCCATCAGAGTACCCGAGTACCTGTCCCGGCCCATCAGAGTACCCGAGTACCTGTCCCGGCCCATCTGAGTACCCGAGTACCTGTCCCGGCAGATCAGGGTACCCGAGTACCTGTCACGGCACATCAGGGTACCTGAGTACCTGTCACGGCACATCAGGGTACCCGAGTACCTGTCACGGCACATCAGGGTACCCGAGTACCTGTCACGGCCCATCAGGGTACCCGAGTACCTGTCACAGCCCATCTGAGTACCCGAGTACCTGTCACAGTCCATCTGAGTACCCAAGTACCTGTCACAGTCCATATGAGTACCTGTCACTGCCCTTCAGAGTACCCAAATACCAGTCACCAAACCATCAGAGTACCTGTCACCAGGCCATCAGAGTACCTGTCATCAGGCCATCAGAGTACCTGAGTACTTGTCACCAGGCCATCAGAGTACCTGAGTACTTGTCACCAGGCCATCAGAGTACCTGAGTACTTGTCACCAGGCCATCAGAGTACCCGAGTACCTGTCACCGTCCATCAGAGTACCCGAGTACCTGTCACAGTCCATTAGAGTACCGAGTACCTGTCACAGTCCATTAGAGTACCGAGTACCTGTCACAGTCCATCAGGGTACCCGAGTACCTGTCACAGTCCATCTGTGTACCCGAGTACCTGTCACAGTCCATCTGTGTACCCGAGTACCTGTCACAGTCCATCTGAGTACCCGAGTACCTGTCACAGTTCATCTGAGTACCCGAGTACCTGTCACAGTCCATATGAGTACCTGTCACCGCCCTTCAGAGTACCCAAATACCAGTCACCAAACCATCAGAGTACCTGTCACCAGGCCATCAGAGTACCTGAGTACTTGTCACCAGGCCATCAGAGTACCTGAGTACTTGTCACCAGGCCATCAGAGTACCCGAGTACCTGTCACCAGGCCATCAGAGTACCCGAGTACCTGTCACCAGGCCATCAGAGTATCCGAGTACCTGTCACCAGGCCATCAGAGTATCCGAGTACCTATCTCCAGGCCATCAGAGTACCCGAGTACCTGTCACCAGGCCATCAGAGTACTCGAGTACCTGTCACCAGGCCATCAGAGTACCCGAGTACCTGTCACCAGGCCATCAGAGTACCCGAGTACCTGTCACCAGGCCATCAGAGTACCCGAGTACCTGTCACCAGGCCATCAGAGTACCCGAGTACCTGTCACCAGGCCATCAGAGTACCCGAGTACCTGTCACCAGGCCATCAGAGTACCCGAGTACCTGTCACCAGGCCATCAGAGTACCCGAGTACCTATTTGCAGCCCATGTCTCAAAGAATATACGTTGGGGTGTTTGCTTTCCAAAATGGGGTCATTTTGTGGGTAATTTCACTGTCCTGGTGGTCCAGGACCTTCAAAAGTGTGATGGGTAGGAATGAAATGAGATGTGTCATTTATGCTCCTAGAACGCCTGAACGTACTACTTCAATGTTCGGCCTCTCTATGTGGCCAGGCTGTGTAAAAGTCCTACACATTGGTATCGCCATACTCGGGAGGAGTAGCAGAATGTATTTTGGGGTGTCATTTTTGCTATATACATGCTATGTGTTAGAAATATCTTATAAATTGACAATTTCGTGTAAAAAAAAAATGCGTTTTCATTTTTTTCCACATATTCCAAAAACTTCTAGAAAAAAATTAACCATTCAAAATACTCATTATGCCTCACAGATTATACGTTGGGGTGTCTGCTTTCCAAAATGGGGTCATTTTATGGGAAATTCCATTGTCCTGGTACTCTAGGGACTTCAAAGTGTAATAGGTGGTTGAGAAATGAGATGCGTCATTTTTGCTCGTAGAACGTCTGAAGGTACTACATCAATGTTAGTGCTCTGTGGCCAGGCTGTGTAAAAGTCTCACACATGTGGTATCGCCGTACTCGGGAAGAGTAGCAGAATGTATTTTGGGGTGTAATTTGTTGTATGCATATGCTGTGTGTGAGAAATAACCTGATAATATGACAATTTAGTAAAAAAAAATAAAAAAAAATAAAAAATCTTCATTTTGCAAAGAATTGTGGGAAAAAATGACAACTTAAAAAAACTCACCATGCTACTTACTTAATACCTTGGGATGTCTACTTTGTAAAAAGGGGTCATTTGGGGGGTATTTGTACTTTCCTGACTTGTTAGTGTCTCAAGAAATGAGATACACCTGATGTACTGAAGGCCTCATCAGAAGTGATCAATTTTCAGTGATTGGCACCATAGTTAGTAGACTCTATAACTTTCACAAAGACCAAATAATATATACTAATGTGGGTTATTTTTACCAAAGATATGTAGCAGTATAAATTTTAGCCAAAATTTATGAAGAAAAATTACTAATTAGCAAACATTTATGACAGAAACCAAGAAAAATGCATTTTTTCACAAAATTTACGTTTTATTTTATTTATAGCACAAAAAATAAAAAACCCACTAGTGATTAAATACCACTAAAAGAAAGCTCTATTTGTGTGGAAAAAAGGACGCAAGTTTCATATGGATACAGTGTTGGATGACTGAGTAATTGTCATTCAAACTGTGAGAGCGCTGAAAGCTGAAAATTGGACTGGTCAGGAAGGGGGTGTAACTGCACTGTATTGAGGTGGTTAAAAGGTAGTACACCCCAGGTTCGTATGTACAGTTACTCATGGTGGAGTTCCATTCTAGGGGTACAGATGGGGAGTTCCTCGACTAGTTTCGTGGAATTTTCCGCTTCATCCGGAGGTCTAAAAATTGGATATACATTAGACAATAGTACCTATTAATAGTTAATATAGTTGTACAGTCGTATGAGTATATACAAGAGAATAAACAAAAATAAACAAGAATATACAATTGTATTTACAAAAAGGGGATTATAAGAGAAATTTATTACCTAGAATTAAAAAAAAAAAAAAAAAAAGGGGGGGGGGGGGGAAGGGGAACAGGCATACCAGACATAAAACAAGGGTCGAGTCCACTCCAAAAATTTCCCCCACCGGCGGACATGGGGGATATAGTGCATATGATGGAGAGAGAGAGAGAAAAAAAAAAAAAAAAAGGGGGAACTTGTAATGATATTTATGAACTTATAATAAAGTATAATAGGTATGAAATATGAAGGTCAAAAAATAACATAGTTTGAGATAAATATTACCTGCTAGAGACTGTGCATCAGGTAAGTGACGTTGGCCAATATATGTTTGGGGGTTTTGACCCGAAGATTAATTATGTGCTTTAGCTCACCACGCTAGCTATAAAACAGAGAGGGGGGGGAGGGGGGACAAGGGAAGAGGAAAAGGAAATCCAAATATGATGAAGTATGTTATAAAGCTATAAATTAAATTATAAAGCTTATTAGGACAAAGAATATACCTGACAAGGGGGATATCCCAATGGTAAGATTGGTAGTATAAATTGGCCACAATATCAAAAGAGATTACTGCCAGTAATTGCTAGGTATGGGGACCAAGATATCCCACACCCATCCAAGAATGGTCGGCGGGGGTGAGGACTTCTCAAGTTCAGTAGATCCAAAAGGAAGTAGAATGTTCCTATAAATAAATGTATATAGAAATTGGGTCTTATATAGAGGGGTGCCTCATATGACCAAGCATAGTATAGATAAGTGATAAAGTGGGAAATGGGACAGTCTAGCAAATAACCACATACCTGGTAGTCTTAGATAGCATAGGTCAAGCTGAGAGACAACAAGTTCCCATCCATCACATGAAATGCAAGCCCAGAACAGCGGTCAATCAAGACCGCTGTTATATGGGATCCCCAACGGATGTGACATCAGATGCCGCCGCCGTTCCCACCGGCGGGAAGCCCATCGTCACACCGTCAACACCTCCACACTAAACAGGTGGGCGCCAATCAGGCGTCACACCGGAAGTGCGCTGGGGAAGGGCGGAAGGCATCAGATGCACCGATGTCCAGCCCAAAAGAACCAGCAAGCCTAAAAGGAGGGGAAGAAAAAGGAATTAACCCCCCCTCCTGGCCAGGAGGTGTACATGTCCGCCAGGGGGAGAAAGGAGCGAGAACCAAGCAACTCCAAGGAAAAGACAAACCATATGATGCAATCATCCAAATGAGGGCAAAAAAATAAATAAAAAATAAATCTAGTACGCATGCGCGGCGCCCTGTGATGGACGCTTGAACACAGGGCTCCGCACCGCCCCAGCCAGCCCGCACACTTAGCGGCCGAACACCGCAGCGGATCGGGACCAAAGTACCTGCGGAGGTGCCCGCTGACACGGGGGCACTTTTTAATGTACGGGGGGGCCGTCAGGAGGAGTTTAAACTCCCGTTTTGAGGGAATCCCGGGAGCGGCCGAAAAATCCAAGATGGCGGCGGAGCGGCCGCCTCACGAGGCTCACACAGGCTCCTCAGGCTCTTCTCCCTGACGTGACAGACTGCATGAGGAGGTATGCGGAGAGGGTCTCTCACACTTATCCCAGGGAGGGCCTTTATCCCCTGCTACCACTGTCTCCCTGCTTAATCAGACGCTGGAGGAAATTCAGGGGCTTTCCCCTGGAGGGGAACACACAGGCAGGATTCAGAATACTTTATCTTACAAGGAGGCAGCCCTGCTCATCCCTCAGCCATCCCAGTCTCCTCAGGCACAGGACATGTCAGTGCTCTTTTCTAAATTTGCTGAAATGCTTGACAGAGGGCTAGCACAGACTGCATCTGTAATCACTTCTGATATCAAAGCTGATCTTCATATGCTGGGGAACCGAATTGAACATATTGAACTCAAATTGGACGCCACAGTTGACCGGGTGAACCAGAATACTGATCGATTTCAAGAATTACATGAGCAACTCGAAGGGGCGTACGCCAAAATTGATGATTTGGAAAATAGATCGCGCAGACTGAACTTTCGCGTCAGAGGACTACCTGAGTCCATCACTGATGTGCATGAAGCAGTGCATTCTCTTATCAAGTCCCTTATACCTGACATAAGATCACACAGATTGGAATTAGACCGTGCACATAGAGCTCTGGGCCCTCCCCGCAAGGATGGACTCCCGCGCGATATTGTAGTCAAACCGCACTACTTCAGCGTTAAGGAAGAGGTTATGAAGAGGGCCCGGTCTTCGCCTCAAATTCAGTTAATGGGTCATCAAATACAAATTTACGCAGATATCTCTCCCTCCACCATTCAAAAGCGGCGTTCCCTCAAGCCTTTGCTAACGATCCTGACGCAGAAGAATATCAAATACTGGTGGATGTTCCCGTTTGGTCTGAAATTTGACTTTAATGGTAAACCTTATCGCTTCTCTTCACTGCAGGACGGGGAACATTTGCTACGAAAGCTGGGTCTTATTCCCACGGATCCTCCTTCACCCATGCAGACCTCCTCTTCTGGGATGTCCAAGCGACCACCACCATCTAGCCCCCTCACCTCCCTCTGGGTCTCGCCCAAGCACAAGAAAGCAAAGGATGGACTTCCTCCATGATTTTGAGACTCTCCTCTTCCGGGTTCCTATTTTTGTCATACGATTTTTTGGGCAGAGTTCACTCTGACCATGGGCCTCAGGGCCAGTTGAAAACTTTTTGAAAATTTTTTTTTTTTTTTTTTTTTTTTGGGGGGTTTTTGCCCATTGGACATTATTACACCTTAGTGCAGGCCTTATCTCAGGCCTTTAATTTGCATTATTTGGTCTTTAGTATTTAAAAGTTGATTATAGGTGTTCGGTTTTTCTTTATTTTAATGCATGCTTATTCATTGGTGTTGTGGGGGTTGGGGCGTACCTCCTGCGCACTCACTCTATCCTGGGTGAGAGATTCCCTAGTGGAGTGTTCTTACCTAGGATGGGACATTCCTCCTTTGGGGGGACTATGTGGTTGGTGGCTTCGGGCGGAGGGATTCTGTCCTTTCCTCCGTCTCGGATCCACTGTTTTTCTTTTATTTTTATCTCTTCTTTTTATTCTCTCTCTCTTTACCCCTTCTCTTCTTCCCTTTTTGCAGCTCTAGAAATGGACCCCCTCACCTGTGACACACGAAATGACGCTTGGTGGATCTCATGGATTCTCTGGAACTCGCATCTGGCATATAGCGCGAAGGTAGGCTTACAGAGATTTCCTGCCTTCGGTACCTCTCTGCTCCATG
Source organism: Lithobates pipiens (assembly GCF_037356315.1). NCBI lineage: Eukaryota > Metazoa > Chordata > Amphibia > Anura > Ranidae > Lithobates > Lithobates pipiens. The sequence goes on along the minus strand of NW_027507685.1, from coordinate 61,720,455 downwards.
GCTAATCCCCCCAGTAATAGCACTTCACTACGCCTAGCTTCTCATAACGCCCAAGGCCTTAATTCCCCGGTCAAACGTAAAAAAAAATTCCAACAATATTATGGCCAAAAAATTGATATCTTATTCCTTCAAGAAACACACTTCCCTAAATCGTACCAACCATCTTTCATTCATGCCAAATTTCCCAAATTTTTCTTAGCCAACGCTGACAATAAAACGAAAGGGGTGGGTATTTTCTTTGCACGTGGGGTTCAGTTTTCGGAAGTCTCCATTTTTAGAGACCCTGGAGGCAGATTCCTACTTGTTAAGGTTCTCATAGATGATCAAATTTATTCTCTTATTTCCTACTATGCACCGAATAAAGGACAAGCAAAGTTTTTTCAATCCATGTTCAATACCCTAGCCCCAATAACAGAAGGTATTGTCATTTATGGTGGGGACTCTAACCTTGCGTTCGACTGTGGTGTTGACAAATCACGTCCCCCAGGAAAGGACAGGGTCCGTCCGACCAAGCAGAGTCTGTAAGTTGCTAGACAACTGTTTCATTATGGTCTAGTCGATATATGGAGGGAACTTAATCCTAGAACTTGGGATTATACTCATTATTCTAGTCCTCACCAAACCTTCGCTAGAATTGATCACTTTTTTGTCCTCCAACAACATATTCCGCTGGTTCAAAGGGCAATTATTAAAGACTCTGCTTTGTCGGATCACTCCGCAGTTCTTCTCTCTCTCCAGGGTGGCTCACTCCCGCGATCAGGATTTCATTGGCGACTGAATGCTTCCATACTTAGTAACCCGGTTCATGTGACTGAGATAGAGAAACACATACAGGATTATTTCCACCTCAATGACGTGGACGACATCTCCCCTTCGTCGCTCTGGGCGGCTCATAAGGCCACCATTAGGGCCGGGGTACCTTTATTCAAATCTCCTCTAGACTTCGCAAGGCTCGCAAATTAGACATAGACAGGCTTGAGAGGGAATTCTCCTCCTTAAGCAAATTAAATAAAGCTCATCCCTCTAAACTCACTGCTGACCAGCTTAATGCTACTCGCACCAATCTAAACCTTGCACTAACAGCTGTAGCGGAAAAAGATCTCAGATGGGAAGGGGGGCGCTTCTATCATCAAAGTAACAGATTAGGCACATTACTTGCTAAAAGACTAACCCCCAAAACCAGACTGTTTTCTCTTCCCAAGATAAGATTGAAAGACGGGTCTCCCTCTCAGAATCCCCGTAAAATTTTGGCCGCTTTCCACGACTTTTATCTCTCTCTTTACGGTAGCAAGGTTGACTGCTCATCTCCTGGTGATGTCCATTCTTTTCTACAATCGATACAAATACCTAATTTAAAAGGTCGCCATAGGGATGAAATGGATGCGCCAATTTCGGCTGAGGAAATAGAAGGGGTCATCAAAAATCTAAAGACCAACTCCGCTCCTGGGGCGGATGGGTTCTCTGTTCATTACTATAAACACTTTTCTCATGTCTTAGCCCCTTACTTAGCACGCTTCTTTAATCACCTCCGGTCTGGTTCTTCCCTGGATAAAGCCCTGAACTCAGCTTTCGTTACGGTCATACCTAAACCGGGAAAAGATCCCAGTTGTGTTGCTAATTATAGACCGATATCCTTGATAAATAATGATCTTAAAATCCTAACTAAAATCCTAGCTAATCGACTCTCTAACTTCATCAGTCTTTATATTCACGCTGACCAAGTGGGCTTTATCCCGGGAAGACAGGGACCGGATCAGATTAGGAGGGCAGTGGACGTAATTTCGCTCCTGGGTTCGAAGTGGGATGGGGGACCCCCCCAACAGGGTTGTCTCCTTTCTCTTGATCTTATGAAAGCGTTTGACTCGGTTTCCTGGTCTTTCCTGTTTTCTACCCTGGAAAGATGGGGATTTGGTAAGTCATTTATGAATATCATTCACGCTCTCTACTCAAACCCAGAAGCCCAAATTAAGATGCAGGGTTACTATTCCAGCCCTTTCCCGATTCTCAGGGGCACGAGACAAGGATGCCCCTTATCGCCCCTGCTCTTTGCCATGATCATTGAGACTCTGGCAGTAGCGATTAGAGCGAACCCAGACATTACAGGTGTACGGTGTGGCCCTCAAACTCATAAATGTGCCTTGTTTGCGGATGACGTTCTGCTTTTTATTACTCATCCTACCACATCGCTCCCAGTTCTCTGCAGACTTCTCAATGATTTTGGTGAACTCTCGGGCCTTAAGGTCAATTATGCGAAATCCTCTGCGCTTAACATTAACCTTCCATTATCACTTGTCTCCCGACTAAAATCTAGCTTCAAGTTCACATGGTCAGACTCTTCCCTCCCTTACTTAGGAATACACCTGACGGCCTCCATTGACAGATTATACAATGCTAACTTTCCCTCGACTTTTCGCAAATTGGAGGAAGATCTTGTCTTTTGGGACTCTCTTAAATTATCTTGGTTAGGTAGGGTGAATTCAGTTAAAATGACTCTTCTCCCACGTATCCTGTATCTTTTTCGGTCTCTACCTATCCTGGTACCTAAGGATCGTATCTGTATCTTTCAGGCCAGAATTATGAAATTTATTTGGGGATCCAAAAGCCACAGACTATCGAAGGAAACTATGTTCCATATGAAAAATCAAGGGGGTCTTGGAGTCCCCAACATTCTCTGGTATTATAAGGCGGCACAACTCTCCCAATTATCTACGGTTTATTTAAAAATCGCTCACCCGGATTGGGTAAATATGGAAAGACAGGCAGTTCCCAACTTTACACTTGACTATCTTCTTTGGTGTGCACCTAAGATCAGACCAGCCATACTAGCACCTACACTCTCACACTCAATTGCTCTCTGGGACTCCATGAAAGCAAATCCACATATTACCTCCAACTGGAAGCCCCTCTCTCACGTTTTTAGGAACCCTCTATTTCCTCCGGGCCAGGACATTAAGGCATTTCGTTGGTGGCTCGATAAGGGCATTTATAGGATTGGCCACCTAGTCTCCCCCTCAGGTCCTTTTTCTCTAAGTCATTGTCTGAGGAAACTGCACATGCCAGTCTCGGAAAAATTCAGATTCCAACAAATCTCTAATTTCCTCAAATCTCTAGGATTGTCCTCAGGCTCTCCTCTCTCAATTACTGAATATGAACTTTGGGGTGGCCAGGCCATGGAGCAGAGAGGGGGGATTTCTGTGATTTATCGTGCGCTTGCCCAAACAGAATCTAAAACGCTTTTTATGCGGGAATGGGAAAATGATCTCCAGCAGCAATGGTCTTTAGGCGATTGGCACATGGCAACTCGTGCGGCAGCTAAAGGCTTACTCAATACAACTCTTATTGAAGCTAACTTAAAGGTTCTTATAAGGTGGTATATGGTTCCTCTGAGACTAGCCAAAATATACCCACACGCTTCTCCCCTCTGTTTCCGCGAATGTGGTCACATTGGCTCGATGGTACACATTTGGTGGGAGTGCCCCAAAATTAGAAATCTATGGAATAAGGTATTCCATATTATCCGGAAGATCACAACCTTGCCTATCCACAAAACGCCTCAAATAGCCCTTCTAAATTTCCCTCTACAGGGTGTTCCAAAATTAACACAACATCTCATTAGATTTATTCTCATTGGTACCAAACTTACCATTGCCAGGGCCTGGAAGCAGCCCACTGTTTCCTTGGGATTGGTAAAAAGGAAAATATCATGGATCATGGTTCAAGAAAAGATAGTGAGCATCTTCCTTGACAAGGTAGATAAACACTCAGCGACATGGGATCCGTGGATCAGATACACCACCAAATGTCTTCATTCTCCTGAGCAACATTCGTGAGCCAGGTGAGAGTGGTCCATTTCGATAGTTTCTTCTATCTCAACTGTTCCTTACTATCTCTACTTTTCCTTTTCCTCTCTATTCTTCATCTTTTCTTTCTCTTTACTGTTTTTCTATATCTAGTGCTCTCTTTGCTACCGTATCTAGGTTCAACATTGGGTTTCTATACTCTATAAGAGTACAACATTACCATGCTAAATGTGTTACATGACTTTCTCAGGGCAATTGCCTTTCTTTAGCTCAAACAGCTCTTTATTTACCTGATACGAGTTATTTTCACTCGCTTAGGCAAAGGGTTTTTTTTTTTTTTTTACCTACCTAGACCAGTTGATAGGTTATTTGCAGGCTTATGGTATTCTTTTTTCTTTGTTTTTTTTTGGGTCTGAACCTTCAGGTGTCTGACACAGTGTGATCCCATTTGGGGTGTCGGACACGAGTGGTCTTCCACTACTGTTTAGCTGCTAGTATTATGGGTTCTTAATCCCAAGTGTTGCTATGTACCCCTGCAGATATCTCTCGTGATACTCTTTGTATACCAGTTTGTATGCCTATCTTAGTCATCTCAACTATACTAGACTTGTTTTAGCAAACCTTATGCTTTGCTCTCTATCTATGTGAAACTCATTGTTGTCAGCTATCACTTTGAGCACAGATCTGCTGTTGTTATGTATTTCATTGTTATTTCAATAAAAATCTATTGAAAGTAAAAAAAAAAAATCTAAGTAAAAACGTCTCCAATAGTACAATTATAATAGAACGAATTACAATGAACATAATAAGGCAATATATATACACATAATAAATGAAATAAATTTACAATATTATTACAATATTACAAATTGGCATAAGGGGTTACCAAAGTCATCAGGGAGGACAATAAAGGGAAAAGAAAAAAAAAAGAAAAAATTATAAATTCTAAATTACAAGAAATATTTGTATGAAATGGTTTCGTTCAACCCGGGAGGGAGGGTGGCCTCAAGATGCTCAATCCAGAGGGTTTCTCTCTGGAGGATAGTCCGGTCCCAATCACCGCCCCTAGGGCTGGGGGGAACCACCTCCAATACAAAAAATTGGACAGTAGAGGTGTCAAACCGATGGTAAAGGCCAATATGTCTCCCAATCGTTGTTAGCTTCCCATTGCCTGAGTCATATAAATGGTCACCAATACGCTGTCGGAGCTCACGAATTGTTTTACCGACGTAGAATGCTCTACATCGGCAAATCATCATGTAGATAATGCCTTTAGTACTACAATTAGAAAAAGTGCGTGAATGAAGTATTTCACCATTAGGTAATACAAACTTGTTACCTTCCTTTATCCATGGGCAACGAGGGCATTCATTACATCTGAATGTGCCTCGGGGGTTATGCCCCGGTAATGATGGTGCAGTATAGTGACTTTTAGTAAGGTGGTCTCTAAGGGACCATGCTCTACGGAAAACTAACTCAGGGGTAGGGCGGACCAGTTTAGATATTACATGATGGTCAGTAAGTAGGTGCCAATTCCTATTTAGGATGTCTCTAAGGTTTGAATGGTGAGCAGAGTAGGTGGTAATAAATCGAACAGACTCCTTCTCGGGTCAAAACCCCCAAACATATATTGGCCAACGTCACTTACCTGATGCACAGTCTCTAGCAGGTAATATTTATCTCAAATTATGTTATTTTTTGACCTTCATATTTCATACCTATTATACTTTATTATAAGTTCATAAATATCATTACAAGTTCCCCCTTTTTTTTTATTTTTATTTTTTTTTCTCTCTCTCTCCATCATATGCACTATATCCCCCTTGTCCGCCGGTGGGGGAAATTTTTGGAGTGGACTCGACCCTTGTTTTATGTCTGGTATGCCTGTTCCCCTCCCCCCCCCTTTTTTTTTTTTTATTCTAGGTAATAAATTTCTCTTATAATCCCCTTTTTGTAAATACAATTGTATATTCTTGTTTATTTTTGTTTATTCTCTTGTATATACTCATACGACTGTACAACTATATTAACTATTAATAGGTACTATTGTCTAATGTATATCCAATTTTTAGACCTCCTCCGGATGAAGCGGAAAATTCTGCGAAACTAGTCGAGGAACTCCCCATCTGTACCCCTAGAATGGAACTCCACCATGAGTAACTGTACATACGAACCTGGGGTGTACTAGCTTTTAAATATGATTTGTCTTTGTGTAATAATTTTTTCTTGTGTTATGTAAATTTACTTTATTTTTTGTATTAAAATGTATATGAAATTATATTTTATATTTCCAGATCTTTATGTATCCAATTTAGTACCGGTATAGTCCAATATTTCCTTTTGGTATTTTGGTTTGTGAATTGGTATAAGGAGATTAATCTGTACAGCTCCCTTCCCATTCCCACAACTTTCAAATTACCTCTCCTTTTCTCGAATTACTACTGGATGATGGTACATCGTATATTAACAATTATCTTTTGTATTGAGGCTATACTTCAAAAAATTCTTCTCGATTTTAAAGGACAGCCGAGATAGGAGGTTTTGAGCAGTTAATGCCGCGTACACATGTAGCCGTCTATCCGACGGACTTAGTCTGGCGGACTTCCCGCCAGACTGTCCGTCGGACTTTCCGAATGGGCTACTTGCCCACACACGGCACTTTTTCAGCGGATTAATATGGCGTACTAAGTCCGCCGTACTATCCACCCTACTTTTGAAATGAACGGACTCGCCCACGCACGCGGAGGAAAGTCCGCTCATTTTGAGCGCGTCTCCAGGTAGGCGGGGCCTGCGAAGGAGACGTCGCTGGCCCCGCCGCCTGGTATGGACTTAAATGGGAACCCCAACGCCGAAAAAAAATCGGCGTGGGGGTCCCCCAGGTCCACATCAGACCCTTGTCCAAGCACGCTACCCGGCCGGCCAGGAAAGGGGGGGACGAGCGAGCAGCCCCCCTCCTGAGCCGTACCAGGCTGCGTGCCCTCAACATGGGGGGTGCCTTGGGGAAGGGGGGCTGCTCGGCGACTTTTCTAGGGACAAGGGGCGGGGTCATAGGTTGATGTCACATGGGTTGATGTCACATGGTGACCCCGCCCCCTTACGATGTCACAGAGGATGCTGGGACTGTCGCCATGTGACATCAACCCATGTGACATCAACCCATGTGACATCAGCCGATGACCCTGCCCCTTGTCCCTATAAAAGTCGCCATGCAGCGCGTCCCTGGCATTGCGGCCGCAGAGAGCTTTGAGTCAACATCTCCAGGAGAAGAAGAAGAAGAAGAAGAAGAACGGAAGGCGGCAGCGGCAGCGGCAGCGGCAGCGGCAGCGGCGGCGGCGGCAGCGGCGGCGGCGGCGGCGGCGGCGGCAGCGGCGGCGGCGGCGGCGGCGGCGGCAGCGGCGGCGGCAGCGGCGGCGGCGGCAGCGGCGGCGGCGGCAGCGGCGGCGACAGAAGACCGGGCCACCGCCTGTAAAAGAGCTATAAGAAGGCGCGGTGGCCCGGCAGAAGAACCGAAGAGGGGGACAAGACCCCCAAAGTCGGAAGAAGAGGCTGCGGCGAGGAAGAAAGCCGGGCTCCTCCGCTAGCAAAAGAGCTACAAGAAGATAGATATCAGAGGAGTCCGGCGAGAAGACCCCCGAAGACGGAAGACCCCCGGAGCTGTGCAATAAACTATTTTATCTTGTGTGTTGTGTTTTTTTTTGTACTTTATTTTACAGGTGAATGGGTAGGGGTACATTGTTCCCCATACTTATTCACATAGGGGGGGCCGGTATCCTGGGGCCCCCTTATTAAAGGGGCTCCCGGATTCCGATTACCCCCCCGCAGACCCGACAACCAACGGCCAGGGTTGTCGGGAAGAGGCCCTTGTCCTCATCAACATGGGGACAAGGTGCTTTGGGGTGGGGGGGCCGCGCGGCCTCCCTTCCCCAAGGCACCCCCCATGTTGAGGGTACGCGGCCTGGTATGGCTCAGGAGGGGGGCCGCTCGCTCGTCCCCCCCTTTTCTGGCCGGCCGGGTAGCGTGCTCGGACAAGGGTCTGATGTGGACCTGGGGGACCCCCACGCCGATTTTTTTTCAGCGTTGGGGTTCCCCTTTAAGTCCATACCAGGCGGCGGGGCCAGCGACGTCTCCTTTGCGGGCCCCGCCTACCTGGAGACCCGCTCGAAAATGAGCGGACTTTTCTCCGGGCGGGAAAAGTCCGCTCGTTTCTAAAGTACGGCGGACTGGCACACACACGGCCGGCTTGTCCGCCGAAATGCGAGTCCGGCGGGAAGATTGGAGTGCAAAACTACTTTCTAAGTCCGCCGTACTTTCGGGTCAAAAAAGTATGCCGGAGGCTACACACGGGGGGATTGTCCGGCGGACTTCAGTTTGCCGGACTTTTCCACCCACTTGTTTGATCATGTGTACGCGGCATAAGGAAATTAACAGAGAGAGAGTTTTGTTTAAAATAAGGATTTTTAAAGTGTCACAGTTAGTTTCTTTGGGACTATTTTTATTTGGCCTAAAGGCTATCATGCCCCTCCCACTTGTTTTTATGGACTCCCACGCCCCTTCCTCCCTTTTGCACTCCATGGACAATTGCTATGCAGCTGAGATTACATGTTTGTTGTTTTCTATTTTTGCATGCTTAGAAGGTGGTCCGGGTGAGGGTCAGGGGGGCATATTGGGATTGTTGTTGTAGTGTGCCAAGGACATGCTCGACCATTTCAGTGTGTATACTATTTGAAGGGATGCTGGCATAGGCACTGTATTATATATGTATTGGTTCACATGTCATCTACCAGCCTCTGTGTTCTGGGGGGAGCTTTAAGGTTATATGTGGCCTACCCGATAACACCACTAATAACACACTCATTGGACATAGATGTGTATTCAGACTCTACAGGAACTCCACAGTGTTTGACACCTTAGATCGTGCCCTACATCACACTCCATGCATACCTTTGACCCCCATACTGAGATGGTCAGGCTACTTTCACAGTTTGCCCTTGAAGGATTCTCTGAGGGTGCCCAACGGGTCCTTTAGCAGACCGCCACTGGCCTTGGGCAACAGTACGTACATATGTTGTGGAAGAACATGCCATCCATGGATTCTGAGTGATTCCAAGGGATGGTGTTACTTGGCCTCATTGGTTCCGATAGTGGTGATTCTCAGGGACAGTGGGGAACATCACTTGCTCAAGGCTAGTGTTCATCCTGGATGCCCCCTCAAACACTGTTATGCCGGGTCATTGTTTCTGGAAAAGAACATGACCTGGGCATGGTTCCCCTCAGGAACCTAATGGGGTATTGACATGATGAAAAGGCAAAATAATTGCTTGGGAGCCCCCTGGGTAACATGGTTGTTTGGTTTCAATGCTAGATCCTGGATTAATCCTGGATTAGGGATATTGCTATGTTTGTTGAACTGATTTTGCTCATGGTATTACTTTTATATGTCTGTTTCAAGTTTATTATGTGAATGATTTCTGAGGTACTTTACCTTCCGACCCAGCTGCAGCTAATTGAATATATCTTAACTCTTACTATGGATGAGTATGTCACAATGAGAAGAAATAAGTCATGTTCATGATTTGATTTCATGCCTTAAAGAGGGGATTGTAGTGATATGGCTGAACCAGAGTGACTCCATCTTTATAAGTTCATCTATGATTAACTTGGGTTAAACTGCTAGTTAGTAGCAGTTTCCTATAAAGCATACATATAAGAAAATATAGCTTGCATAAGCAGTTTTATTCTGTACTGTCTACGTAAATAAAGAAATTGTGTCTCAATATGTCTGGGCCACCCCAGACATGACATAGGGATATGGGGAAGCAGGACTCATGACTATGACTCATAAAAGCAGATGGCATAATTAATGATATGTAATGTACATGTCTGTATTAACCACACCCATGTTCTATACAATGATTGGCTAATAATAGCGTATATAAGTTAAATACCCACCCAGAATTAAACCAGATAAGTTTTGAACATCAACTTTGACTAATTTCTTCTTGTGTTCAGTAATAAGCTGTCTTGTCAGTGCTGAGTGGGTTCCGTAAGTGTGGTAATTGCCATAATTATACCTAGCTGGTCTTTGTCGGGTATATAGAAATACCATTGTAATCACAACGCCACATGATATTTCCAGAGGCAGCAAAAGTACCTCATGTATCTTGTCAGGATGGCTGATTGGTCTAAGGTGCTAGTCTCAAGAGCTGTTTCTTCACATTGTGTGGGTGTTCTGGACTCCAAATGGAGGTGTGGTTTAAAATCCCACTTCTGACAAGCAGTTTACACATTTAGCTTGAACTACAATCACCACTCCCGCTGTGTTTTCATGCTACCATGTCACCGACAAAAAAACATTTAAAAAATCCAAAAACTTTGCACATCCTACATAAAGATCAAATTCTTGGGAGAACTCTGCTAGACCATGCTGTTAAATCTGTCATTTAAAGTTGTTGTGCTTTTTAAGGACATTTTCCCGCACAATATTTATTAAGTAATTTTTAACGAAGATATTTTTAAGATACAGAATCAGTCTATATGACACAGTCTATATATGTGAAACTTATTCACGGAGACGAGTGATCATACAAAATAGCTACATTTATTGGTTGACAGAAAACAAATAATTACATGAAATATTAAAATACAGATTGCATTACTTTATCATTTTGACAATTACTGGAAACACCCTCCAACTGGGCGTAGTAGTACCTTGGACACAATTATCACCATTATCATTTCTCGGTAGAATCAATAACCTTTTGATAAATGACAATTAAACAGAATGTCTGTATTTCACACATCCAACCGTTACTATACTGCAGGTAAGTAAGTGGTTAACAATGTGAAATAAATTGGACATTTGTTTGTCAACAAAATTGGCATCTATGCAAAAAGAAATTTATGAAAAATTTAATTTAGAGAAAAATCTAAAAGGCGGTTATTGATTCGGGAGAAGTATTTCAATAATAGAATATTCAAAAACATCAATATTTAAGAGAACATAAAATAGATGATAAACATATATTTACCCATTTCCAATATGGCTATTAGTGTGGAGTATTAGTTACCAGGAATTTTAAGATGGCTGCCGTGGCTTCAACATTCCAAGGAGCAGGGATCTTCATGAATGTAAAATGTGTATTCATGCATGTCTTCCAGTGTCCCTTCTCAGGGGGGGTCCCTAAGCTTCCCCCTGACTCTCTCCCCCCAGCTCTCCTCCGAGCTTCCTTCTCTTTTCCCCTTTCCTCCATCTTTCTAGTTTCTTAAATATCCTCTTCAACAAAAGGATTATAAAATTATACGAAGTTCTGCCCAGAGGGTATGTGTTCCCCCCTCATTGGCCGGCAGACTTAATGGTTAGCTTTCCCGGGAGTCTCGTGATTTTAAGGTAATAGCACCTTCCACCACCAGGTGTCTCACCTATGTTTGGTGTTTTATTTCTTTAAGTGAATATTTTTCTAATTCTGTAATATGTGTTCGTTATTTATATGTTCTAACGAATATATTCGAGTGTTCAAGAATTATGGCATAATGTAGAATACGCTTTAACATAAATTTCCAATAATCACTTGCATAAATTGGTGATATATATGCATATCACTGTATATCTGTTAATCTTTAGTCCGTTTAGAAAGGACACAGGTTAGATATATATCAAACAAATCACATACAATTATTATCTATATGGATACATGTATAATTTGGGTATCCAATCAATATTTGTTTATCTAAACATAGGTTAAATTCTTATACAATTCTAATCATGATTTATGTTTTTTATAATACTAATTTGTTGCTAAAACACTTCTACTTATAATCATACTTTTATATATAATTTCTTTGTGACCAAGTTCTTTAGATCATTAGATACTAAAATTATAATCTCAGTTGTGACCTATATATATAATTTGAATGGCTTAGAAAAATATTGATGATACTGGTATATGAATCTTACAGCAGGTTTTGAGATGAACTCTATAATAAGATATCATATCCCGGCTTCTAATATACGTATATTATGATGTAAAAAAAAATACACAATTTTCAATGTTTCCTCGTCGTGTCTTCAATTGAACAGTGAACATTCATGCATACAGTCCCATTGTTTACTTTTCTAATAGAGGTGTCTTATTGCCCTGTGGGGGAGATCTCCATTTCATATCTTAGCCATTGTCTCATGAGAAGCTAGGACAACCCTGACTATTTGGCTTATTGATCTCTCACTTTCTGAGACAATGGGATATTTGTTCTGGTCATTCAGGTTTAATGGCTGTTGGTCACAGGTACTCCTGAGTATAGCCAAACCTTGCCATATATATTTGCATGGCCTTCCTTAGCCATTAAATGAGGTAGATAAGATTTCCTCTGGTGTTTGTGACCAAACATCCCTTTTGTTCAGGCCACACATTTTTCAGTACAGACTTGTAAAATTGGAAAAGATAGCTAATCCCTTTAACATTTAGAAAACCTGTGAGATCTTGTACTTTGCATTTTAAAGTTCTCCAAGAGGTCCTAGTCCAATAATATCAACATTGTAGTTCATCTGTTCCTAAAGCCTAAACAATCTCACCTCTTTGACAGTAAATATGAATGTATTATTATTATTTTTTCTTAATGAATTCACAACAAAGTGCAACCTTAGTCAGAAAAGTAAGTCCTGCTACATCACTTCAGGTTGTTCTATTTTGCATATATACTCATGTACAACATTAAAAAAATAAGGTTCTATAGACTTTGAAATCCAGTAATACGCTGTTTCAACCTGCTCTGCACATACTCAGTTGCTCTCCCATTTTAGGCATATTTAAGCACTTCTGAGTTTGGAGAGGCTGATCTACTGACAGCCTTAAATCGCAATCAAACCCTCCTATCCTTTACAGCCAATGAAGTTGCTTCTGTTCAAACTGCAAATGTCATAGTGCTGCACATGTGATCAGTTATGACACCAGCCATTTGATGATTTGATAGTTTGGTTGAGAACACAAGCAAATGGGACAGTTATCAATCCTGGGATTCCAGAAATGTAATTGTGTTTTGAAACCCTTAAATCAATTGGTTTAGTTCCACTTTATGATTTACTACTGTTTGGAGGCTCTGGGCTTCAGCAAATTGGAAGCCTCCAGCAAGAAGCACGTTGTTATGGGTAAAGCAAGAATTTGTGAGTGAAGGTCACAGGAACTGAAAAGCAGCATAGAAAATAACCATGAAGGGACTCAAACCTTCAATCTTCTGATCCAAAGTCAGACCCCCTTATCCATTAGACCATGAGGTCTGCCGCAAAGGTACCATTTTGGTTTGTGACATGCAGATCAGCGAAACACTTGAAGATCACCTGGGACATCTTATACTTGCTTTGCTCAAGCAGATTTGGTAGAAAGGATCTGAAATGTATGACTTGGTGCAAGGTCATGCTTTAAGAAGTGCATTTGCAAAAGGGCCTAGGTTCAGAGTGTTCATACAGCTCCTTGACAATGGTAATAGATCAATAGATTACCATGAGTAGATGATATTTCCAGAGGCAGTCAAAATAGCTCATGTATCTTGTCAGGATGGCTAAGTGGTCTAAGGTGTGAAACTCAAGAGCTATTTCCTCACATTGTGTGGGTATTCTGGTCTCCAAATTGAGGCATGGGTTCAAATTCCACTTCTGACAATCACTTTACACCAGTGTTTCTCAAATCCAGTCCTCAGGCCCCCCCAACAGGTCATGTTTTCAGGTTTTCCATTATTTTTCACAGGTGATTTGATCAGTTTCACTGCCTTAGCAATTACCACAGCCGTTTCATCTGAGGGAAATCCTGAAAACATGACCTGTTGGGGGGGCCTGAGGACTGGATTTGAGAAACACTGCTTTACACATTTAGCTTGAACTACAATCACCACTCCCGCTGTGTTTTCATGCTACCATGTCACCGACAAAAAAATATAAAAAAAAATCCAAAAACTTTGCACATCCTACATGAAGATCAAATTCTTGGGAAAACTCTGCTAGACTATGCTGTTAAATCTGTCATTTAAAGTGCAACTTTAGTCAGAAAAGTAAGTCCTGCTACATCACTTCAGGTTGTCCCATTTTGCATATATACTCATGTAAAACATTAAAATAATAAGGTTCTATACACTTTGAAATCCAGTAATATGCTGTTTCAACCTGCTCTGCACATACTCAGTTGCTCTCCCATTTTAGGCATATTTAAGCACTTCTGAGTTTGGAGAGGCTGATCTACTGACAGCCTTAAAGCGCACTCAAACCCTCCTATCCTTTACAGCCAATGAAGCTGCTTCTGTTCAAACTGCAAATGCCATAGTGCTGTAAATGTGATCAGTTATGACACCAGCCATTTGATGATTTGTTAGTTTGGTTGAGAACACAAGCAAATGGGACAGTTATCAATCCCGGGATTCCAGGAATGTAACTGTGTTTTGAAACCCTTAAATCAATTGGTTTAGTTCCACTTTATGACTTACTGCTGTTTGGAGGCTCTGGGCTTCAGCAAATTGGAAGCCTCCAGCAAGAAGCAAGTTGTTATGGGTAAAGTTCTGCTTTATTTTAAAACAGAGCAAGAATTTGTGAGTGAAGGTCACAGGAACTGGAAAGCAGCATAGAAAACGACCACAAAGGGACGCAAACACGTATTTTTCTTATCCAAAGGCAGACACCTTTTCCATTAGGCCACACAGTCTGCCACAAGGCTACCATGTTGGTTTGTGGCATCCGGATCAGCCATACGCTTAAAGATCAACCGAGAAATCTTCTACTTGCTTTGCTCAAGCAGATTTGGTAGAAAGGATCTGAAATGTATGACTTGGTGAAAGGTCATGCTTTATAAAGTGCATTTTTAAAAGGTCCAAGGTTCAAAGTGTTCATAAAGCTCCTTGACTATGGTAATAGATCAATAGAGTACCACGAGTAGAAGACACACCAAACTATATAACATTAAACTTGCAGTAACACACAGAACTATACGCTGTTAAACTTGCAGTAACGTAATGAATTATATGGCATTAAACTTGCAATAAAGTACAGAACTATATGGCATTAAACTTGCAGTAACGCACAGAACTATATGGCGTTAAACACAATAAAATATACTGCCTTAAACGGTCACTACACAGACTGAACTATCCATATATTCACACTAATGTAAAGATGGTTGGTCACACTACACTCACACTGAACTATCCCTAGATGCACACTAAATTGGTATTCTACATTGATAATAGAATCAGAATAGAACACTATAGCACTCGATCTTGTGAGGCAGATCACACGCCCTTCCGGGGGAGGAGTCTAAGAATGGTGCGTGTCTGTACCTAGCGTGCTGGAGCGCTCCAAGTCCCCCACCGCATGGACAATGCAGCTGTTTGCGGTCCTCCTCTGATCCCCACCCTCCTGTCCTAACCCTCGGCGGAGCCCCACCACTGGTGTGGTGGGTCCTCTCTCTCTCCTACCTTCCCCCTTGGCTTTCTTCCCCCCGGGTCGGAACACGCTGCATTGCGCTGAGCGGCGTGGCAGGCAGAGATCCGGACCTCCTGTGTGTCTGTGGAGATTTCTGTGTGAGAGCGGAGGGATGCCAGGGATGTCGGCTTTTCGGTAGTACTGGCTGTGCAGAGCAAGGTTAATCTTCTGGGAAGGCTTACGAGTGCTCCGGACGCCATCTACTGGACAAAGTAAGGTACTGCTCTCAAAAGACATTGAAAGGTATTGTGGAAAAAAGAAAAAAGAGGATCCCAAGAAGGTCAGTAAAAAAAAAAACCTAGAACTTAAATCTACAGGAGAATGCTGAATGTCGGGCAGAATTAAAATATACAGATAAACCAGACTGCAAGTAACCACGGGGTTAGTGGTCATATAATGGTCATATAATATAAAGCATTAAAATATTCTGCACTATATTCTCTGTTAAGTAACGGGACGGACTGGAAAATCCGCGAAGATAAAAAGTTAATATACTAGGAAAATACAGTTTCCTTTTTTTTTTTTTTTGTGTAATTGTATGGGCAAGTAAGCAACTAATTACACAACACAACAGTGATCCATCTTAATAAAATAAAATAAAAGGGGACAGATCTTTATATCACGTGAATGCTCTAGATGTAAAAAACAGAGTGAAAAAACGAGTATGCTGAGAATGGAATAATGGGGTATTAGCGCCATCTCGACGGTAGCACGTAAACACTGCGACAGAAAAAAAATCTTAAAATCACATCTTAGTAGCCGTGGGTGAGCACATATAACAAGAGTAATAAAGGTGCTCAAATATCGCGGTGCCAGATGAAGGGAAAAACAGTAAAAGCAGGGGCTGTTTCGAAATCACCACGCCGGAGCTTGATTACCAGTCCCGGTGCAATGAATAAGTACATTACACAGACAGTAGCTACAGATAAGCAGCACGTTGAAAAACCTCAACACAACAAAACCCAACAGGCGGAAAGCAGTGATAAAAAGGAGAGAGAAAAGAGCAAAAAAGAGAAAAGGAAACATCAAACTCAAAATATCTCCGTACATGACTCAGAAACATTACTTGATGTACCATCAGAAGAAGGAATAGACCCAATAACTGAACTAGATCGAGATGTAGAACCCTTAATAATTCAACAGGTACAACAAGATAACCGCCAAGTATTGCCCACTAAAAATGAGATAATATCTATGTTTGCAGCCCTGGAAAATACTATGAAATCCGAAATGGAAAGATTACATAAGAATCTTGGACACATACTAGAAAGAGTAGAAGAAGTAGAGAAAAAAGTGGAAAGAGATACGAATATAATAAAAAACCAGGAAGTAGAAATACAAAGTTTAAAAAAAGCACAACAAGAGCAAGCATATAAGATCGAAAATCAAGAAAATAGAGACAGAAGAAAAAACCTAAGAATCCGAGGAGTTCCAGACGCACAACAACGAGAGGATCTGAATGATATAATCAAGAAGATTTGTAACCCCTTAATGAATAAAGAGATAACTAACGTAATAAATGTAGAAAGAGTGCACAGAGTAAGGAAACCCAAAGGTCTCCCACAAGAAATGCCACGGGACATTATAGTGCGATTCCAAAACGAAGAGGAAAAATATCAAATATGGAGGAACATAAGAGCAAAAACACCATTAAGATATGAAGGGAACGACATTCAGATATTCCAAGATTTTGCACAGGAAACCTTGAGGAGGAGAAGAGCCTTAAAACCGTTATTGACAGTTCTGGTTGAGAATGAAGTGCAATATAACTGGGGTTTCCCTGCAAGTTTAATAGGAAAAAAAAATGGCCGCACAGCAAGATTAAGATTTCTTGAAGAAACTGCAGAATTTTGTAGAAAACTGGGGGTCCCAGTCCCGGGGGGGGTGGAGGGGGGAGGAGATGGGGGGGAGACGGGAAACAACCCTGCCCCTCTCTGCCGGGATGTGGAGGGGGGGGAGGGAGAGGTCGATAGAGATGTAAATTATTGAGAAGGTGGAGTTCTAGTTTTTTGGATCGCCTTTCCCTGCTCGCATTCGCCTTGCCCCTCCCCTTTCCCCCTTGGCTTTGCTGGGGGGGAGGGGGGTGGGGCGGGTTGGGTGGAATTGGGGGGGTGGGGGTTGAGGGTGCGGTGGGGGTTGGGGTGCCCCTGGTATGCGGGATAATCACCTTGTCAATGAAAGGCGAGTTGGGTGACGACACCGTTAAACAGAATTCCACCCTAGGGCCAAGGGACAAATGGAACGAGGGAGTTCCAGATAAAAGGTCCCGGACCAGTGGGTCAATTTTACATCTGAAGAGGGGTCAGGGAGGGGGGAAGGACGGGAGGGTAAATGGGAGGGTAAAGGGGGAATGGGAGGTGGGTAGAGGGAGGGGGGGGGAGGGTTAAATCTGTTGACAAGAAACCATTGCCACTACTAAAAAAGGATAGAAAAAATGTTAAACACGTATAATGCCGGAAATCAAAATAGTAACATACAACGTCAGAGGAATGAATTCTCCAAAAAAAAGGTACAATATACTAAGGGAGCTGGAGGGTTATTCAGCAGACATCGTGTTTTTACAAGAAACGCATTTGGCTCTAGACTTAAGTATTAGATTAAACACACAGAATTTTCCAACGTGGTATTATGCAGACACCCCAATCAGGGGCTCTAGGGGAGTGGCAATTGGGATCTCTAAAAAAGTCAATTGGAAAGTAGAAGAAATAAAAACGGATCCACAGGGGAGGTACTTATTTGTAAAAGGACTAATAGAAAGAGTTAGATACACATTAGTAAATATATACTGTCCCAATAAAGGCCCAAAGAAATATTTAAACAAAATGCTGAATACTTTAGAAACATGCAAACAGGGCCATATAATCTTGGGAGGGGATCTAAACTTCGCCATGGATCCGTATATAGATAGCACTTCACTGGGCATGGTACACGAAATCAAACAACATAGAACCTTGAAAAAGAAGATGCTGCAGCATCAATTAATGGACACCTGGTGCATACTTAATTTAAGGAAAAAGGATTACACATACTATTCCACAGTACACCATATGTATGTTAGATTGGACTATATATTTGTAGACCATGAACTACTAGAAAATATATTGGAAGTTAAAATAGGATCTATAACCCTCTCGGATCACGCACCTGTAATAATAAAATTAAAAGATCTAGGAAGAGAATATAGTAAAGGGTTATGGAGACTAAATGAGTCCCTTCTGGAGGATGTGGAAACAGAAAACACTATTAAATATGAAATTGAACAATATTTTCTAACCAATGACTCAGAGGAGATCCCAAGGGCTACACTCTGGGAGGCCCACAAAGCCCTAATCAGGGGGAAATTAATATCCATAGGATCCTGGGTAAAAAAAGAGAGTGAAAAGAAGCTAAACGATTTAAAAAAATAACTTCATTTATTAGAACAAAAACATAAGGGTCAACTCGATAAAAACACATATAAAGAAATAATACATAAACGTATGCAACTAAACAACAGATTGGAGCAAGAAGTAAGAAAGACCTATAAACACGTAGCTAAAGAAAGATACATGTGGGGTAATAAACCGGGGAAACAACTGGCTAGAATAGTAAGGGATAAAAAAGCTATTAATTATATAGAAAAAATCAAAAACGCGAATGGTGAAATAAAATACAGAACATCAGAAATAGCAAACGCGTTTAAAACATATTATAGCGCCCTATACTCAATCAGGAACAAGGAGACTGAAAGTCAGAAGGAGACCAGGAAAATTTAAATACAAGAATACCTGAGGGAAGTAGATCTACCAAAGATAACCCCCGAAATGTCTAATAGCCTAGAGGCTCCAATCACTCCAGAGGAAATTGAGTATGCAATAAAGGACATGCCCAACGGGAAAAGCCCAGGACCAGATGGTTTCACCATCAGGTATTATAAAAAATTCAAACAGCTGTTGGTCCCACAGTTATGTAAACTCTGGAACAAACTGGCAGAGGATGAGCTCCCGAGGAAAGAATCACTCCTAGCTAATATCATACTAATTCCAAAACCGGGTAAAGATCCCTCGAGTTGCTCTAATTACCGTCCAATCGCACTTTTGAATACGGATATTAAATTGTATGCAAAAGTGTTGGCAACGAGGATAAAAAACCTACTCCCAGAATTGATCAACGAAGATCAAGCAGGATTTGTACCAGTTTGCGAACGCTGTTATTAATGGGGAATGATAAGGAAACCAATCCTCCAATGATTTTGGTCTCGATCGACGCAGAAAAAGCTTTTGACCGAGTCGATTGGAGCTTTATAATGGAAACATTACAGTCAATGGGACTTGGCCGAAAAATGCTAAAATGGGTAAACAATCTATATACTCATCCATCAGCCAGAGTGGGGGTAAATGGGAGTATGTCGTCCGCGTTCGATATGCAGAATGGTACAAGACAGGGGTGTCCCCTTTCGCCATTACTATACGTGTTAGCTCTGGAACCCTTATTAGCAAAAATTCGTAACAACCCAGACATAGAAGGTATAAGAATGGGGGGGGAAGAACATAGAGTGGCGGCATATGCGGACGACATACTCCTATACTTGATCAACCCCCAAACATCTCTATTAGGTATGACGAAGGAGATGAGAGACTACGGGGCCCTTTCTAATTTCAAAATAAACCCAATTAAAACAGTTATCCTGAATATCGGATTAGATCTGCATGAGGAAGAAAAGATACGGCATAAATTCCCTTTCACATGGGAAAAAAAAGAAATAACATATTTAGGGATCAAAATAACAAAAACAATCCGGGGGTTATATCAAGCTAATTATGTCCCGTTGATAAACGAAGTCAAAGCGGAATTAATGAAGTTAAATAAAGGAAAAATATCTTGGATGGGAAGAATCAATGTGCTGAAGATGGTGGTATTACCAAAAATTATATACAAAATGCAAATGCTTCCGATAAATATTCCTATAGGTTTTTTTAATATATTAAGAACATTATTTTCAAAATTTATTTGGCAAAATAAAAAACCCAGGATAAAATTTAATTTATTAACTAGGAAAAAAAAAAATAGGGGAGGAATGGCACTACCTGACATTCACAGATATTATTTAGCAATTATTTTTACGAGATTGGTTGAATGGACAAATCAAAACACGAAAAAGAAATGGGCAAAAATGGAGGAGATATTGACCGGGTCACAATAAAAAAAAAACATATGGATTCCACCAAAAATTCAGAGCAATTAGTAGTAGGACGCACTAAATCACTTTAACGGCACTAAAAAAATGGGACACAACACAGCGTAAAAACAAATGGCAATATAATTCACCATTAATCCCTCTGGAGGGAACGAGTTTTTTTACACCAGGGCACGACACATCACTAGGGAATCGAATGAGGGACTTACAATTAAAAGACATTATAAGGGAGGGGAAGATAATGTCAAAACAAGATTTAATGACGAAGCACAATTGGCAAATATTGAAGGACTGTGAATACCTCCAGATTCAGCACTTCGTTAATTCCATCCCAAAACCAATAAGAAATGAAAAAAGGTTAACAGCAATGGAAAAATTATGTACAAAGAAAAGAGCAGTTAAACATTGTGTCTCACAGCTATACGACTGTTTATCGGAAATAGAAGGCCAAGGACATATCCCATTCATAGCTAAATGGGAGAGGGACTTGGGTTATGAAGTTGATGAGACCCAAATGATTAACTCAGTATATCATTCTGTATTTGATATAAGATCAATGGAAGTAAATTATAAATGCCTAATGAGATGGCATTTAACACCAGATAAATTACATAGAATGGAACCATCCAACTCCAAGTTATGCTGGAGAAAATGTGGGAAACCGGGAACGATATTCCACTTCTGGTGGGAATGCCCAGTAATAAACCAATATTGGAGTAAAATTACAGAATATATAGAGAAAATAACAGGGCAAAAAATACCTTTAACCCCAGGGGAATGTTTGTTTTTAGGGGTAGATGTAAAAACGAGTAAGCATTTCAAAAGAAGTATACAAAACTCATTAACACCCGTTTTACTCAATGCCGCAAAAGCTTTAATACCAAAAAATTGGTTACAGGTGAAACAACCCCTGATCAGAGATTGGATCCAAAGAATAGAATATATCAATAATATGGAATACCTAAGAAAAATGGAGGAAAATAAAATGATAAAATACCGTAGAACGTGGAAAAGTGGAGAATATTTAAAAAGATGAAGCATTATTCCCAAGCATTAATGGAATAAAGAGTAGTGGGTAAGGGGAAGGTCAACAGATGGGGAGAAGAGGGAAGGGTGGGTGTGGAAAAATCTAACAAAATAAGGAGTTAAATAAAGAGATAAGGTAGTAGAATAAGTTGGCAATGATAACCAAGTAGATGTCAATTTTAGTGTTGGTTTTTCTTTTCTTTCTTTTTCCCCTTTTTCTCTATATATGTACGGCTTCTATTTTTAAAATGAAAAATATTAAACAGAATTAAGCTTATAAAGGGAAAAAAATAAAATAAAAAAATAAAAGAGATTGAGAAAAGAAAAGAAAACTTTTGCCACAATGATGTTAAGTACACAGGATAAGATTCAGACAGTCAATCTGATTAGAATCCATAAATAACAAATCTTACTGAGTGGTAACAAAAAAAAAAAAAAAAAAAGAACACTATAGCACTCTAATGCCCTGTACACACGGTCGGACTTTCCGATGGAAAATGTGCGATCGTATTTTGTTGTCAGAAAATCTAATCTGATCTGACTTTTTCCATTGGAATTTCTGACACATAAAGTTTGAGAGCAGGATCTAAAAATTTCTGACAACAAAATCCGATCGTTTAAATTCCGATCGTGTGTAGACAATTCCGACGGACAAAGTGTTACGCATGCTTAGAATAAATTACGAGACGAAAGCTATTGGCTACTGCCCTCTTTATAGTTCCGTCCTACGTGTTTCTACATCACTGGATTTTCCGACAACTTTGTGCGACTGTGTGTATGCAAGAGAAGTTTGGCCAAAATCCGTCAGAAAAAATCCAACCGTGTGTATGGGGCATAATGCCCTGTACACACAACAGGATTTTCCAACAACAAAATCCATGTTCTTTTTCCAACGGTTGTTGGCTCAAACTTGTCTTGCATACACACGGTCTCACAAATCTTGTCAGAAATTCAGAATGTCAAGAACGCTGTGACAAGAACAACACGATGAACGAAGAAAAATTAAGTTCAATAGCCAGTGCAGCTCTTCTGCTTGATTTTGAGCATACGTGGAACTTTGTGCGTCGGAATTGTGTACACACGATCTGAATTTCCGACAGCGGATTTTGTTGTCGGAAAATTTAAGATCCAGATCTCAAATTTTGTGTGTTGGAAATTCCAATGGAAAATGTCCGGATGGAGCCTACACAAGGTCGGAATTTCCGACAAGAAGCTCCCATCGAACCTTTTCCGTCAGAAAATCCGACCATGTGTACGGGACATAATTGTCTAACTGCACTGAACAGAGCCCTGTTCTATCTCTCTCCACGCCGCTATTACACTACAAATGGCTGCTTTAGAAAGAATATTTTTATAGAGTAGGGCATGATTAAGAGCAATGAGCCATGATTGTATACAGTCATCATGATAGTGTCCAATCATGGCTCTGACAGTGCTCTGTGCCCTGATTAGGCGAAGCTTTCATTGTTTCAGCCAACTTAGGGCTTTCAATGCACTGTGCGGCAGCGCAGTGCATTGTGGTAATTTAGCAGCCCAAACAAACGGTCGAATGACCCAATAATTCGGTTGTTCGGAGAACTTCCAAACAGCCAATGTTCAGCCCGAACTCATGCTCGGGCCGAACCATTCGTCCACCCTTACTCCTCAGTAGTATACCTTTCTTTGGATATTTTGGGCACTAACTTTACAGGTACCTAGTGGCTACTATGGAAAAGAGCTCCTGGCAAGCAATCAGGCTAGCAATCAGGGACTGCTTGTGCTTTAGAAATAAAATTCAGGGGGGGCGTGACTAGTGCGGGAGTGTGGTAGCTGGGAAGATGTGTGAGGGTTGTGTGTGAGAGTCGGTGACTGTTCCCCTCCCTCTGCTTTGCTATGCTTGTCCTCCCTGAGGTAGCTCACTCCTCTCCCTGATCTTGACCAGCCCCGTTCGGCTGCCGGACGCGGCGGTGGAGCGCACTGCAGTACTTTTGTCCGCCCTCCTGCCCCTTCCCCTCACTCCTCGTTTTCTTCATTCCCGTGTACCTGGGGGGAGTCGGCGGGGCGACGGGACGAGGACGCTGCCTTCCGCTACATATGCTGTGTGACTTGAGTGGGAGAGTGCTCTGTGCCGCTGACAGGTCGGATGGAGAGCCTGGCGTGACTGCGGGAGGCGACTCGGTCCGTGGTTGGTGAGTTGTAGCAGCCTAGGTGAGAGATACGGCTGCTGCTCTGCCATACTGCCTCAAGTGGAAGATTTGGCTAACTTACGCTTTGAATAGATCATCTCTCTGAAGCCTATGAGATGAGAAGTGAAGTATGACATTAATGTCTTTTAACTGACTGCTATTTCTGGATTCCTTGAAAAGGGAGTTATAGTACTGCTTTTTGCAGGCTAAAGTGTCGGAGCGTTTAAGATTCATATGGACTGTGTTGCTGATTATTTGTACACTTAAGACTTATACTCACACTCATAAGACTCACACGCCCTTATTGCTTATTTGGCGTTCCGCTGCTGAGTTAATTTGGCTTGAGGTTCGGGTGTGGGGGGCTATCTGTAGAGATCTGTAGAGATCCGAGCAACGGCTTTTGTCTATATGCCCAAACCCCCCATAGGCTATGCTCCCCTTTATATAGCAGCTCTTCTGCCTTGGTTTTCAAGCCCTATTTTAACTGACCCCCATATACCTCTCTCTTTTTTTTTTCTCCCCTGGCGGAATAGGGTATCTTGGCTTTGGCGTGAAAGGGAGGCTTAAACATTATTTAAATAGTGATCTTTAAGTGGTTATTTCAACCATGTCTAGAAAAAGATCTCCTGAAGAGCAGCCACTTTCAGAGGGGTCTCAAATTACCCGCTCTGCCAAAGATAAAACCAATCATATGGCATTAGCGGCAGCTTCAAAATTAGAGAGATATGCTCACCCAAGCCCAGTCTCACCTTCTAAATCAGGTATTCAGCAAACAACTATCCAGAACAAAGATTCCAAAAATTCTTCTGTAGATAGAAAAAGCCAAGGCCACCCCTCGAGCAACCCCCCCACTCCATCGGTTGGTAAGCTCGGTTGTAATAAGGGAATAGGGGGAGGTAAAAATGCAACGGCCATAATAAACATGGATACAACTCCAATATTAGCCAGCATCTCTACACCTACACCTGCTATGCAAGAGGGAGAGCCTACACTAAGAGACATACTTAATGCGATTAAAGATTGCAAAGACTCAATATCTAACTTTGACACTCAGCTTAGATCTATCAAAGAGGAATTATTATCCATGAGACGGGAATTGAACAGGACCCTATTAAGGACTTCTGATCTGGAGGAGCGCGTAGGCGTGATTGAGGATGAGCTGACCCCTGTAAAGCATGAATTTGAATCGCTCAAAAGTATAATTAACTCTCAAGTCGCTAAATTAGACGAGATGGAGAACAGGAACCGTAGAAATAATATCAGGATGTTAGGTCTCCCTGAGTACTGCCAGGGCACTAATTTGACTGGATTTCTTGAGGGTTGGTTCCGGAATCTATTTGGGGCTACTGTACTTAGCCCCTTATTTGCAATCGAACGTGCACATCGGACCCCTGCAAGGGCTCGCCAAACGGGGGACCACCCCAGACCTATAATGCTCAAAATTCTTAACTATCAAGATAAAGTTTCTTTATTACGAGAAGCCAGGGTGAGGGGTGATATTAGGTTTGAGGGAGCCAGGGTCTCTTTATATCCTGACTTCTCGCCGGATCTCCAGAAGCGGAGAGCTGAATTTATTCCAGTTAAGCGTGACATGATAAAGTATAAGATAGACTATGCTCTCTCATATCCAGCTCGCCTGAGGGTTATAGCTCTGGGCAGGTCTTTTTTCTTTAATACACCGAAGGAGGCAGCCCAATGGCTTGAAGAAAACAGAAAAGAGTTATAAATTTATAAAGTTTGGGTTGGCTTGTTGATTTAAAAATTAGATTGCTTATAATTTATAATTTAATATTTGTTCACAATGTGTTTATAATTTGTTCTGTGGGGGGCGAGGGGGGTGAGATGGGGGTATTGCATGATATATTAAAAAATCTACACATTTATTACACGAATAAAAGCACCAGGGGCGGGGATGGACAGTGAGGGATTGGGATAACAGGGATGCAAGTAGGTGTGTGTGGAGGGGGGCAGCTGTGCTCCCGCCTATGGGCTTGTTTTTGGAGTGTATTGTTAACCAGGAATGATGGTAGCAAGTGCTGTTTGAGTGGTAAGAAGGTCACAGGCGTACCCCTAGTGGGAAGCCATGTTGGGCAAGGTGGGAGGGATGGGGGGGTGGATCTACCTATAGTAGGTGGGAGGGTTAGGGTGGGAAGGGTGGGAAATGTTGAACAAATACATGTACACACAAGTATGAGGATCTACTTCATAGGAGGGATACATCACACTTGGGGGGCAAAGAATCACAATTATCTTAAACCATGTAAGTGGGTATGGCACGTGGATCATTTTTTCTCTTTCTTCTTTTTTATATATATATTTTTCTTTCTTTTTTCTTGTTCTTCAATTAGCCTGATTTATAGATTATTAAAACGAGATGCTGACGAAAAGAATTAGTGTAGTATCGTGGAATGTGCGAGGTTTGGGAGATCCGACCAAGAGGGCCGTGGTATTATCGGCACTAGAGGGTAAGGGTCCCGGTTTGCTGTGTCTGCAGGAGACACATCTGACTGGGGAGACTGCCTCGCTTCTCCGAGGTCGGAGGTTCCAAACCCAATTTCATTCTGTATTTTCAACATATGCAAGAGGGGTGAGCTTTTTTTTTATTTTTTTTATATAGTTTTTATTGAAATTTTTACATGGTACAAATAATAAAACAAGTACAAATAGTGGTGGACTACGGAATGTTAATTAACAACCAAAGTTAAGTAAAGAGAGAAGGAGAAGAGAGAAAGAAAGAAAAAGAAAGAGAGTTACGTTTATGAACGTAGTTTAAGCATTTCACCTCTAATGACATGTTCATATCTTTGTAATCAGTTCAGTGGGATCGGTTGAAATACAACTATTGTGAATACATAGAATGTTCAATTTTTGCATTGTGGGACGCCATCTGGCTCCCCGGCACCCCATCTGGGATCACGCTGTGACGGGGGCCATCTGGCGTGCTTCTAGATCAGAAATATCACATTGTCAGGCAGATTATTTCCTGTACCACTCTGTCCAACACTTCCATTGCTGGTCAAATTTCAAGCCGCAAGAGTTTCTCAGTGCTAGCAATCTTTCATACTGATAATTTAAGTTCACCTGGACTAGTACTTCAGAAGGATTTGGGGATTGTGTACTTTTCCAATGACGGGCAATTATTAATTTGGCAGTAGTTAAAATGTGTATCACTACTATGCGGAATTGGGGTGGGTAGTCTTCTATACTAAGATGCAGTATCGCTAAGGCTGGATTTGGGGATTGAATTATTCCGGTGATTTCCGTGAGTATGCTAAATATCTTCCTCCAATAGCTAGAAGGGGTGAGCATTTTGATAGACAAGGAGGTTTTGTTTTCCTGTTATAACAGTCGCATAGATGTTCAGGGTCGCTATATCTTCCTATATTGTTGTATTGAAAATAATCCATATGTGATAGCAAACATATATATTCCACCCCCATTTAAGTTACAGATTTTACATGAATTAATATCATTCATAATAGATAAACCTGATATCCCCGTCATTGCAGTAGGGGATTTTAACGAAGTTTTGGATATGTCCCTAGATAGATTTCCAATAGTAAACACAATAGCAGCACGGGATAAAACGAGATTATCTCGCTTCTTATATGAAGTGGGCTTATGTGACTCATGGCACACTCGGCATCCGCTGGAGCGGCAATACTCCCGCCTTTCAACGTCTTTTTCTACGCTATCCAGACTTGATATGGCTCTGGTGAATAGCCATGCTTTGGCTCTGGTAGATGCTGTAGAATATGGCCCACGGGCCGTATCAGATCACTCTCCTTTGACT
Organism: Lithobates pipiens; assembly: GCF_037356315.1. Taxonomy (NCBI): domain Eukaryota; kingdom Metazoa; phylum Chordata; class Amphibia; order Anura; family Ranidae; genus Lithobates; species Lithobates pipiens. The sequence goes on along the minus strand of NW_027507685.1, from coordinate 61,693,037 downwards.
TTGACTCTTATTGTTGGGAAAAAGAAGCATTTCGGGCAATGGAAAATTGATCCCTCATGGTTAGAGATATTGACCGATCCAGATCGATTAATGTCTGAATTGAAAGAGTTTATTGATATAAATGATGGTACGGCATCGGCGGGAGTGTTATGGGACTCATTAAAAGCTTTTTTAAGAGGACTCTTTATCCAGCGCATTGCCAGAATTAAAGTGGAGATGAAGAATGGGGAGGAGGAAGCTAGGAAGACTGTATTAGCGGCAGAACAGCAGTATATTATTAATCCAACTCAATCTACACAGAAGGTATGGTTGGGTAAGCAGCAAGAATATAAGAGGATCATCAGGAGAAAGATGGATAATAGAAGTATATTCCAGAGACAAGTGAACTTTGGGGAAGGAGAAAAAGTGGGCCGGATATTGTCTTTATTGGTTAAGGCAAACACTGCTCCCTCAATGGTATTAGCAGTTAGGACTCCACAAGGAGAGACTACTTCTGAACCTTCAACGATTACTATAGTTTTTTATATAAATCCCAGAGGGGTAGAGACGGGGGCAGGATGGCCTCTTTCTTGTGCAATATTAATATCCCAATGCTACCAGTAGAAGACTCTATGTCTTTGGAGGCCCCAATTACTATCGATGAACTTCGAAAAGCTGTGGCTTATATGCCCAACTTAAAATCACCAGGACCTGATGGGTTACCCATCGAGGTCTAAAAAAGATACAGCGAAGTCCTGCTGCCTGAGCTTCTGAAGACGCTGAGTCAGGCCCTGATATCTGGGGCGCTGCCTTCTTCGATGTTGGAAGCCACTATAGTGGTTGTCCCCAAGGAGGGCAAAGATCCTTTGGACCCTGCTTCGTATTGCCCGATTTCGCTTTTATGTACTGACGTCAAGATTTTAGCTAAAATATTAGCAACACGTTTGAAAAGATGCATTCATAAGATCATCCACTCTGACCAGTCGGGATTTATTCCAAACAGGTCTACCAGTATTAACATACGTAGAGCTCATTTGAACATTCAGTTACCGGTAGACAATGGAGGATCCAGGGCCATTTTGGCCCTGGATGCAGCTAAGGCATTTGATTGCCTTGAGTGGGAGTACTTGTTTGCAGTTCTTGCCAGATTTGGGTCCGGAGCAAACTTTGTAAAATGGATAACATTGCTGTATACTAACCCAATAGCGAAAATCAAAATTAATAACGAGTATTCTGAAGTACTCCTCCTGGAACGAGGAATGAGACAGGGGTGCCCCCTCTCCCCTCTACTGTTTGTCCTAGCAATGGAACCATTAACTATTGCTATTAGGGCTAATTCAGACATACAAGGATTTAGGAGAGGCCAGACGGAGGAAAAGATCGCAATGTTCGCTGATGATATTCTGCTCTTCTTTGGGAGATATCCAGGCCTCGCTAAACGCGGCAATGGATATGGTTAGAGATTTTGGTCAAATATCTGGTTTGGCCATAAATTGGGATAAATCTGCATTACTCCCGATAGAAGCTGGGGCTCCCCATATATTACAGGCTATCTCCAATTTGAAGGTGGTGGAGAAATTTAAGTATTTGGGTGTTTTGGATGGCAAGGGACGTTAATCTATATTTGGAAGATAATCTAGCCCCCCTCTTGGTGAAGTTAAAACAGAAGGCGGATGTGTGGAGCCGCCTCCCTCTTTCGATGGCGGGTCGCTGCAATTTGGTTAAGATGATATGGCTTCCCCAAATTTTATACCTTCTCCACAACTCGCCGATTTGGATAGGCCCTAGGTGGTTTAAGAGAATAGAATCTCTATTTAGAGTTCTTATATGGAGAAAAGGGTCGCCTAGGATTGGCCTACGGATATTGCAGCTGCTACCGGAAGAGGGGGGGATGGCGGTTCCACAACCTAGACTTTATTATTTAGCGGCTCAGTTGCAGCATTTGGCAGGAGGAGGAGGATTAAATGAGGGCTCGCCTTGCCATCGCCTAATGATCCTGGGATGCCCACATAACACCCTTATGGAGGCCCTCGAGGCAAACTCATTTGCTCTACATTGTCCAACGATAAATCAGATTGTTAAACTTTGGAAAACAGTTAAGGCTTTATTAGGATACCAGGGGATATCTACATTGGCTCCCTTATGGGATAATAGGAATTTAGCTGAGCTAGCTAAAGTGGAAAGATGTAGGGACTGGACCAATCAAGGGATAAATCAATTAATTCAAATGTTTCAGGGTCCAGACATCAAATCATTTGCCACTCTAAAGCTTGAGTTTTCATTGCCAAATCGTTCATTCTATAAATATCTCCAAGTTAGACACGCTATTCAGGCACAATTTGGATCCCAAACGGTGAAGTGGGCCCAGATTCCTGTGCTCTCACAGATCATGTCTCTGGCCACGCTCAAGGGGGTGATTTCCTATTTGTACTCCAGACTTGCGTTTAAAACGCTAGATCGTGTAGGCCCATCTAAAAATAGAAGAAGATGGGAGAGCGACGTGGGTCCATTGTCCAATCCGGAATGGGAGCGGATAATGGAGCAGGGAACTAGAGTGTCAGTTTCCCCCTCCCAGAAAGCTTCCCACCTTTATTTTTTTTATCGGGTATATTATACCCCTAAGAAGATGTTTAAATTGGGTTGAAAAAACAATGATCACTGTCCTAGATGTGGATTAACTGGAGACTTTATCCACATGCTTTGGCGATGTCCAAAGTTATTTAGGTATTGGGCGCAGGTTATAGACCAGATCAATAGAATATTTAATTTAAAATTGCTAGCAACGGCTAGGACCTGTTTATTGGCAATACCCGAGGGACGCACAATTTCTAAAGATGTTATCACTCCAGTTATTAGATGTCTCTTTCAAGCTAGAAAATTAATCGCCCAACAATGGCAGTCGCATTCTAGCCCGTTAGTTGAAACTTGGCTAGCAAGTATAAAAAACACAATATGTAATGAGAGGGTTTTTTTTATTAAACAGGGTAATAACAAGAAGTTTCTGAAGTTATGGGGTCCTTGGCTACAGAAGTTGGGGATCTCTCCATAAGCAGATAGGCAGGAATAGTTGTGGTTCTAGGCAATAGATTTTACTCCTTTGCTTTTTGATATTGCTCTTTCTTTCTTCTCGCTCTTTTTTCTTGAGCTGGGGGGACTCTCCTCTCTCCCAAGGCTCTCCTGGCGGTCTTCTTTTGTTTTGCGTATTATCTGGTGATTGTGGATTGCCGGGGAATCGGGGAGGGGGGAGAGGAAAGCTTGTTTATGTTATGCTTGGTATATGTAGAGATCCTATGGGGACCATGGGGGGGGGGGGGGGCATGGGGTGGGGGGGAGGGGATAAAGCGAAGGGCAATCAAATTAGAAGACTATTTTACATTACATTAACATTAAGGGATATTGTGGTTTTCGTTTATATTACCTTGTGTTATTTGTTAATGATGAATAAATATTACGTAAACACAATAAAATCCTTGAAAGGATAAAAAAAAAGAAATAAAATTCAAGGAGAAGTCCAGCCAAAGCTTGTTTTGCTGTACTTCTCCTATGGAACACAGGAGTGCAATTCATTTTGCACTTCTGTAACCTGTTTTTAGCAGAGAGTGGACTGAAGTCACCATTGTCAGTCCAGGCACCACATCTTCCTGACCATGGAGTCTTGATCCGCCAGGTGCCTGGACTGACACCAGGCTCAGCCTTTCAGCGAGCCACTGAGACCCTGAGATGGCCGCTCTGCCCCCTCCACAGCCCAGTGCTCCAATGAGCGAGGATGGAGAAGAGCAGAGAGCTGTGGCTGACAGTGTGTAGCTCTCTGCTCATGGAGCTCTAAAAACTGAGCAATCAGCGGTGTGACACTGTGGAACTGTGACACTGTCCCAGCATTCCGATAAGCCCCCCGCCCACAGACCCCGACAACAGACGGCCAGGGTTGTCGGGAAGAGGCCCTTGTCCTCATCAACATGGGCACAAGGTGCTTTGGGGTGGGGGGGCCGCACGGCCCCCCCTTCCCCAAGGCACCCCCCATGTTGAGGGCACGCGGCCTGGCACGGCTCAGAAGAGTAGTGTGCTCGGATAAGGGTCTGATGTGGACCTAGGGGGGACCCCCACGCCGATTTTTCGGCGTAGGGATTTCCCTTTAAGTCCATACCAGGTGACGAGGCCAGCGACGCCTCCTTCGCTGGCCCCGGCTACCTGGAGACGTGCTCAAAATGAGCGGACTTTCCTCCGCGTGTGTGGGCGAGTCCGTTCATTTCAAAAGTACGGTGGATAGTCCAGTGGACTTAGTACGCCGTATTAGTCCGCTGAAAAAGTGCCGTGTGTGGGCAAGTAGCTCGTTCGGAAAGTCCGGCAGACAGTCCGGCGGAACTAAGTCCGCCGGATAGTTGGCTACGTGTGTACGCGGCATTACTGACACTGGCTGGGATGGACACTATCTGACTCTAACTGACAGTGACATCACTAGTGACATTTTTACAGTGATCAGTGATAATACTGTACATTGTCACTGTCCTAATGACACTGGCTGGGTGACAGGGGTGATCAAAAGGGCAATCAAGGCATTAACTGTGTACCTAACAAATGTATGTGTGCTGCAAGGATGAGCCGAACACCCCCCTGTTCGGTTTGCACCAGAACCTGCGAACAGACCTAAACTTTGTGTGAACTTTAGAATCCTATTAAAGTCTATGGGATTCGAACGTTCAAAATCTAAAGTGCTAATTTTAAAGGCTAATATGCAAGCTACTGTCCTAAAAAGTGTCTGGGGACCTGGGTCCTGCCCCAGGGAACATGGATCAATGCAAAAAAAGTTTTAAAAATGGCAGTTTTTTCAGGAGCAGCGATTTTAATAATGATTAAAGTAAACAATAAAAGTGTAATATTCCTTTAAATTAAGTACCTGGGGGAACCTACGGAAACCTGCGTTACATCAGAGAGGGGCGGGGTCACCCATAAATCATGGGGGAACCCCTGGCTTCCCTCAACAGTGTCAGAGGGGGCGGGGTCAGGTGACAGATGGCCCCGCCCTCCTAATATAAGAAACGTCAGCGCTGGGATCCCCGCAGTGTCTCCTCAGCGGAGACAGAAGACGGATGCATAGATGGACTGCGCTGGACTGAAAATCACCCGTCGCTGGATCAGATCAGCCATCGCTGGACCCCGGAGAGATGATCATCCATCACTGGATAGCAAGAGTGGATTAGCACCATTGGAATCTTTTTTTTATTTTTTTTATTTTTGATAAAGGAATTTTTCAAAAGTGTGTTTGTCTTATTTAACCGTTTTTTACACTTTTTTTGTGAAATAGTAGGGGTACTTTTGTACCCCCTTACCATTTCAAATGGGAGGCGGGATCTGGGGGTCCCCTTGTTAAAGGGAGCTTCCAGATTCTGATAAGCCCCCCACCCACAGACCCCCACAACCACCGGCCAGGGTTGTGGGGATGAGGCCCTTGTCCCCATCAACATGGGGACATGGTGCTTTGAGGGGTCACAGACCCCCAAAGCATCCTCCCAATGTTGAGGGCATGTGGCCTGGTACAGTTCAGGAGGGGTTGGGCCGCTCTCTTGTCCCCCCCTCTTTTCCTGCGGCCTGCCAGGTTGCGTGCTCGGATAAAGGGTCTGGTATGGATTTTTTGTTTTTTTTTAATTTGACGCGGGGTTCTCATTAATATCCATACCAGACCTGAAGGGCCTGGTAATTGAATTTAGGGCGCTTTTTTTTTTTTTATCAATGAATGAGTTGTCGGCTCCGTAATACAGAGAACACTCATTGAGTGTTCTCTGTTTTACGGGAGCCGACAATTCAAAGTGATTTTAAAAGACTTTTTTCCTTGCGAAATGACACTTTGTGCAGGGACAGTTCTAGGCACGGGAAACGCCCCTTCACAGGCATACTATAGACACCCCCCAGGTACGAAATTTAAAGGAATATTACACTTGTATTGTTTCACTTTAATCAATATTAAAAGAACTGCTCCTGAAAAAACTGCAGTTTTTAAAACTTTTTCTTGCATTGATCCATGTCCCCTGGGGCAGGACCCGGGTCCCCAAACACTTTTTAGGGCAGTAACTTGCATATTAGCCTTTAAAATTAGCACTTTAGATTTCTTCCATAGACTTGTACAGGGTGTTCCGGCTTTTCGAATTTGCTGCGAACAGCCCAAATTGCTCACTGTTCGCTAACAGGCAAACAGGCAATGTTCGAGTCGACCATGAGTTCGACTCGAACTCGAAGCTCATCCCTAGTGTGCTGATATGTCCACTGATTTCTGTGTATGGGGTGCTATTCTACGGAGAGCACTATGTATTGCCTTTTGCATGATTCATATGACATGGGAATTGTGATTGTCGACATACACACCTTGGATCTGCCAGCTGACTTATACCCAGAGTGGGAGTGTGTGTCTGACCCTCTACAATTAAAAGGTCCACTCTGTGAGGATTCATATGACATGGGAATTGTGATTTCTGATATACATCAATAATAAGGAGGGATTATCTTGGATTTGCCAGCCGTTTTACACCCTGAGTGGGAATGCGTGTTTGACCCTCTATAATTAAAGGGTCCACGCTGCGAGGTGAGCAGCCACTCTTACTATTGGTGGAGGTTTTGTTTATCACAAAGTCACTTTGCATGTTTTTCAGTCCATCACTGAAGGCCATCACAGATTGTGCTGATTGTACTCACTGGCTCACTTTTCTCTCTGATCTCAGCTCTGAACAATAAGTGGGATCAGGGAGAAAAAACAGCCAGATCTGTTTTCTGTGTTTACAAATACACTGATCTCTGTGCTGTGGTTGGCCACAGCTATCAGCAAGTTCACAGCCTAAATCATTGGCTGTGAACCTGCTGACAAACTCATGCTGTGTCCAACCACAGCATGAGCAGCAACCACCTGTTAAACCAGGGAGTTCCCCCGCAATGTACAGGAATGTTGCGGGGGGGGGGGGGGGGGGCAGAGCTGCCAGCCAGCAGTAAAGGTTCAATTGCTGGCAAGTGGATAAATCAATACCCATGCAGGCAGAGTTGACAATCCTGTGTCCAATCTTATGTGCCCCACAATGTGCCTTCTATAGTAAAAAATATGGGGGTAACTATAGCTAACATTTCCCTAACTGTCACTATAATAAATATGAAAAGCATTGTTCCCCCTGCAAAGAAGAGATACCATCCTTACCTCTCTCACCACCTACACTGATGATCTTTATAATCTGACATACTTCCAAGAGGAAGTTCGGATGCTTAGTCCCCCACCACACTCAGTGGTTTGATCGGCTGGTGACCATATCATCCTGTGATGACATAAGGGCTGGCAGAAGCAACCACAGAACACAGTAAGGGACTAGGAATCCGACATTCCCTGAAGTATCGGCTTTTAAAGATTCTTTATGTAGCTGTATCTGTAATACAGGTGTAGCAGAATCTCTAACCTCTAACTTCCAGTTTAATGAGAACCTTTGAGGCCACATACCGCTGACATCCTTCAATATGTAGTGGGTTGTGAGGTATACTGGGTGCAAAGGTGGTAAAAGTCATTGAGCGCCAGACACTTCTTGGATGCAAAAGAGATTTTATTTCTTTTAACAGTTCTTTTATATTTTTGCAAGGAAATGAGGGTTGGGGCCAGGACACCCTTAAGTAGTTGCAATTTCAATAGGCAGACGCCGTGACTTCAATAGAAGGACGGACGTACAGGGAAAGGCCGCAGCAAGATGCCATTTCTGCACATGCAGGTTTGCTGTCCCCTTAGCTACATTACCTAACAGTTCCTAATTCAAACGTAACAGTTCTCTCAGCTTTACTACAACTTCTACTTGTAGTTCTTCAGCCCCTTGAGCTCCTGGTCTCTCCCTGGACCCTCTGATTCACTCTGAATCCCATAAGCTCCTCAAGGCTTTCGTAGTGGTATCTCCCTTAAGTATCACCCATGCTTCCCTGCTGGGTCCCTACCTTGGCACTTCGGATACCTTTAAGCTTCACCTCTACTGACCCGCTCGGTCCCTAGATTGACACACAAGGCTGCTCTGCAAGCGTCACCTCTGCTGGTTGGGTTCCTGACTGGATCACCACCGGAAGTTTCCTGATTCTCCACCGTGCCCGTTCAATGAGCATACTGCTCCGGTATTTGCTTCAGTTACTCACTGTGGTCCCTGGTAAAGGTTGTTGGTCCCTTAGTGGCGACAGCTTCCCTTCTACCTCCGACCAAGACAAGTTCTCCAGCTGGCAGTACCTTCACTTTTGGTTGGACTGTAAGCCTCAGTTCCAACCCTGCGCTGCCCTCTTACTTCTGGATATACCCTCACACAGCCTGGCTGCCAGATGCCCCCAGGACAGGCCCAATCTCTGGCCTAGCAGCCCAGGGTAGATGACACACGTCCACTCAGAGAGCAGTCTGGGTGGCACAGAGCACAGATCACCTGACTCCATCCGAATATATAGGCTCTCCCAGCAAACCAAGGGATTCAAGAAAACCCCTGCCCACTGGCTGAGGTACCCCATATACCCATAATCTGACCTTGAGTTGTCCTTCTCATATCTAGTACCACCAAGTGCCTGGCCACCTAGTGGTAGAAGAGAAAAGTACAACAAGGCTAAACTTAGGGAAAAATCAATGGATCTCTAACAAATTAACTATGGTAGTTACCCCTGACAAGGAATTTGGTGAGGAGCTCCCTGACTAAACCTCAGGGCGCTACACAGGGAAAACCGACACTGTGGCTTGCAGGAGAGGTAAGAACGTACACTCTGCAGGGGGAACATTGCTTGTTGTATCTATTTTCATGACATGGTTTATTTAAAGCTTAGGTTTAGTATTTTTTTTTAATCAGCTCAAGGGGCCATACACTGATTGAGAAGTGTTCCTTGGGTTCTTGGCTGCTCTCTTTGTTAAATCTTCAGTCCCCCCATACATCTGCAAAACTAGAAGATAAAAATCAATAAAAGCAATCTATGAATGGAGGACAAACAAAGATCAGAAGTGTAGGCATAGTCAGCACTCTTAAAGACTGTGATGGATCCAGTGGCTCATAATAACCCCAATTTCACAAAAGAGAGCAGCCACCAGTGCAAGGGACACATCTCATTTAATGTAAGTACCGTGCCTTGTTTAAAAAACAAACAAAAAACAAAGGCTTATTGGGACTATTACACGTGAAAAGCTAACCTCAATACTTGCTGATACCTCTGCAAAATACCTAAAGATTTGAAGCCCAGGATTGAACTATAATGGTCATCTGCACCTAGATTGTTCCCTCCTCTCATTATAATTAATTGATTGATGCTACATGGAAGCTGCTATGGGCTGGGCTGGTTTTTATGTTATCATTAGGCTTTCTGAATATCACATGCCACATGCCAAACTTCAATTTTTTAAAATGCAGGCCATGTGGCTTCTATCCTTGTCCTAGCTCCATTGAGCTACTGGCAACATTGAATACAGTATTTCTATCCTAACAAATTACGCTGAAGAAAGTACTGAGAGAGGGATGAATATGCATTGCTTCCTTCAATGACAACACCTGTATACTGTTTTCCAGTTTGTATTGCACTGGCATTTGGCTGTTCATATATCCTGCAGTGCTTTGTGTAAGTTTCTATGAAAAGTGCTTATGCAGGGGCTTTTAACTGAATATTTTTTTTCTCATATAAAATAAAAAAAGTATTTTGACATATAAAATCTCCTCAATTGGCAATGAGTGACAAAAATACCAGCATAAACTTGTTCTACCTACTTTTTGACACTAGATGGCAGTCACATAGCTTTTTTCAAAAGTGGAAGAATCACAAATACACTGTATATTCCATCCTCATAAAGGGGGAAGGATGGAAAAAAGGAGCAATTGACTCTAACTACTGTTCCTGAACTTCAACACTCACCTCTACCATATGAAAAAAAAATATATTTTGAAACATGTCACTGAGAGCATACCAGCGTCTAATAACAAGACTTTTTTTTTACATGCCTTTCAGCTATGGAGTTCTATTATTTAATGCTGTTATGGTTTCTTGGGAGCTGGAAGACAGTGTGCAAAGGTAGACTGCTGATAAGGTAGCAACTGTCAGAAATCAGGTGACCTATGAATATGCAGGGCCGTCTTTAATATTGATTGGACCCTGGGCAAATGTTTTCTTGGGGCCCCCCCATACAATCTCGCTCTCCACCTGCTCTGAGACATACAATAAATAGCAGCTAGACTTAAAATCAGTTTACTGTATCAGATCAGGCAGCGACTGCATTTGGTTGCCAGAGGTTACATATCATTACCGCTCACTGACTGGTTCCTAGAGGTTACAGCACACATTAAGGCTTGCTGATTAGTTGCTAGATGTTACAGCACATGATTTCTGCTTGATTGGTTGCTAGAGATTACTGTACAGTAATACTGCTCACTGATTGGTTCTTAGAGGTTACAGCACATCATCTCCTCACTGTAGGGGGCATGATATACATATGAATGCCGCTTTTATTCACATATCTATGCCGCCATATGCAGCTATTTACATATAAATGTCACCGCTATTTACATATGATTACCGGTTATTTACATGTAAACACAGGGTCTGTAGGTGAGTAATTTGTACAAAACAATAGGGCAGAGCTGGGCAGCATTAGTAGCAGCACTTCATACTGAGATATCAGGACACAGAAGGGGACTAAAACTTCAAGGGGCAAGGGAATTTAAACTGGGATAGTTGGCAAGTATGAGGCAGCTGCTTTGGGCCCCACAACAATGACAGGACCCAGGGCAGCTGCCCCTTTTACCCTGCCTTAAAAACGGCCCTGTGGATATGAATAAGCAACTCCTGTATAATAATACTAATAATAATCACAAAATGTGCCTGGTTTGCAGGCTGTTCATGTAACCCAATGAAAACTGCAAACTTTGATCTGAACCCCCCTGAAGTCCATGGGGGTGAATCTTAAAAATAAATTCTGCCCAGTTTCAACTCTAACAGGTAAGGGTTGGAGGTGCGGGCAGGGAGGATGAAAAAAAGCTGCCAGCCCTTCCACAGTTCGGGGGGAAGGGCAGGCAGCATGACGGGGGGAATGGGAGAATTTATACAAGGGGGAAGGGAGGCCAGCAGAAAAAAAATAAGTGTGCACTTCTCTGACTCTAGTTTGCCCATCCTTCTCCAAATTTTCCTATGACCATCTGATCGGCTGTTATAGTCTATATGCTGTGTCTGTGGTTGTTACATACTAGCTGAACATGGCCCAATATGTGCTTGTAGTACTAGCCTACCCTGCTGCATGCATAGTTGCCAATAGTCCAGAATTTCCCGGGACATTCCTAGGATTTAGACCCTTTTCCCGATTTTATGTTGGGAAATGTCCCAGGAAATCCCTTTTTTCCCAAATTTTTTTTTTTCAGTAGAGGTCCGCGCCCGGCGGAGATAATGTCTCCACCGGCCGCCATTTTCCAGAAGACCAGAACATCTATGCACTCTGTGTTTGAGCAGAGCTCAGCAATGGGTGTCCTGTGGTTGGCCGAGCAGGTCATGTGCGGGATGAACTGAGGACATGAATCGCCTGGGGGAGCTGGTCACATGTGGATGCAGGGCTGGACTGTGTCTGTGGATAATCGCGCCATTCCTGGATGCTCCCGGAGTGTCCTATATGCCCCCCTCTTCTCTGTCAGCCGCCCCTCTCCTCTCTGTCAGCCACCCCTCTCCTCTCTGTCAGGCACCCCCTCCTCTCTTTCAGGCGCCCCCTCCTCTCTGTCAGGCGCCCCCTCCTCTCTGTCAGGCACCCCCTTCTCTCTGTCAGGCCCCCCTCCTCTCTGTCAGATCCCCCTCCTCTTTGTCAGACCCCCCTCCTCTCTGTCAGCCGCCCCCCCCCCTCCTATCTGTCAGCCGCCCCCCTCCTCTCTGTCAGCCGCCCCCTCCTCTCTGTCAGCCTCCCCCCTCCTCTCTGTCAGCCTCCCCCCTCCTCTCTGTTAGCTGCCCCCCTCCTCACTGTCAGCCAGGGCCGTCTTTGCCCCAGGGCAAAAGGGGCATCTGCCCAGGGCCCTGTCATTGTTGGGGGGCCCTGCGCTGCCCGCCGGAGTTCGGCCACCTCTGGTGCTGGTCGCATGCTGCCTCCTCACTACTGTCACTTTGCAATACACACACGCTCCTCTCTTTCATCTCTCGGGTATACACATTGCTCTATGAGAGAAGAGGAGGAAGGGGCGGGGACTCCACACAGAGGAAGCTGCTTCTGGGACTGGCACTCTGGCACGCTGCATGGTCATCAGAGGACAACATGCTGTGTCTGTGAGTAGCACTTGGGACAGAGGAAAACTCTGTACTGGAATGGGGGGGGGGGCTTTGTGGGAGAACAGCCTTGGAGAGGAGCTCTGTCCTGGAATCTGGGTGGGAGGAGAGCTGTGAACCCACCTCACTCTGTGAACTGGGTAAACATGCAACCAGGCTGGAGTGGCACTGCCCCCTGATAAAAGCCATCCAACTGTAGGATTGCCACCTGTACAGGATTCACCTGGATGGTCCGGGTCTTAAATCATGTGTCTGGGTTTCAGGTGGATTAAAATGTGGGGACAGGCAGAAATTTGAATGCAGAAGAGGCATGTGCCTAGACAGAGGGGAACAGATCCCTTTCTGTTTGTTTTTAGTGGACCGAATTGGATTGGAATTTACACCTGTTGCTCCATACAAGAGAATTGAGGGTTCAATTGGGTCCATCTGAAAAATGGACAAGCAGATCTAATTGGACTGCTCATGTGAAAGGAAGTGGTGGGTTAAATTTAGATGGGGATCACGATTTTAGTCTTGCCTAGGGCCGCATAAAACCAAAATACATCATTGCTGTAGCCTATGCTGGTATTGGGCCCTGAGCTAAAACTAGCTATGGAATCATAGACCAGAAGACCCAGGATTAACTAAAACAATAGGAGCGGCATGGTTCACCATTAAACCCATAGAGTAGCACAGACTTACAGTAGCTATCTGGCATTGTGAGAGATAATATCAATAGCACAGAAATGTGTCTGTCACAAGGATTTAGATACACACTCAAGAAACTATTGGGAACTGCAGGCAAACTATTAGAATGTATGAATACTAGTCTTTGATTCTGGTCTGTGTGAAAATACAGGAGCAGTAGCAGCCCCTGTGTAAATAAGGTTTTGTGGCTCAGTTCTCTGTCTCTCTCTCCACTTCCTCCTTCTGGGGTTTCTGACCCCTAAACACAGAAACAGGAAGTGATGTATATAAATAATCTCTGTGAAAATTAAGTAGCTTACATTTACAGACAGTAGAGAGCAGCAGATCCCTATATTTCTAAGCCACCCGTCCAAAGTTCAGAGGTCAGGAAATGCATTGTTAGTAATTGATTGCTATAGATTTAAACAACCACAAACTAGGCCAGAACCTGAAGCTCATCCCTACCTATGATCCCTGATGGTGAAACCAGACTTAAAGATGGTTAAGTTAGGCCGCGTACACACGCGCGGACTGTTTGCCCAACCTTGTTCGTCAAACAGTTTCGGCAAACAGTCCGCTCAAAATTTGCATGAGCGGACTTGCCCACACACGAGCGGACTGTTTGACGAACAAGGTTGGGCAAACAGTTCGCTCAACTTTTGAAATGAACGGACTCGCCCACGTAAGGAGGAGGCAAATCCGCCCATTTCGAGCGCGTGTACAGGTAGGCGGAGCCCGCGAAGGAGACGTCGCGGGCTCCGCCGCCTGGAATGGGCTTAAAGGGGAACCCCAACGCCGAAAAAAATCGGCGTGGGGGTTCCCCCAAAGTCCACACCAGACCCTTGTCCGAGCACGCTACCCGGCCGGCCAGGAAAGGGGGGCGAGCGAGCGCGCCCCCCCTCCTGAGCCGTACCAGGCCGCGTGCCCTCAACATGGGGGGTGCCTTGGGGAAGGGGGGGCCGCGCGGCCCCCCCACCCCAAAGCACCTTGTCCCCATGTTGATGAGGACAAGGGCCTCTTCCCGACAACCCTGGCCGTTGGTTGTCGGGGTCTGCGGGCGGGGGGCTTATCGGAATCCGGGAGCCCCCTTTAAGAAGGGGGCCCCCGGATACCGGCCCCCCACCCTATGTGAATGAGTATGGGGTACAATGTACCCCTACCCATTCACCTGTGAAATAAAGTACAAAAAAAAAACACAACACAGGGGAAAAAATATTTTATTGCACAGCTCCGGGGGTCTTCCGTCTTCGGGGGTCTTCTCGCCGGACTCCTCCGCTATGTGTGTGTAGCTCTTTTACTAGCGGAGGAGTCCGGCTTTCTTCCTCCCCGCCGCCGGCCTCTTCTCCCGACTTCGGGGGTCTTGTCCCCCTCTTCGGTTCTTCTGCCGGGCCACCGCGCCTTCTTGTAGCTCTTTTACAGGCGGTGGCCCGGTCTTCTGTCGCCGCTGCCTTCCGTTCTTCTGTCGCCGCCTTCGGTTCTTCTGCCGGGCCACCGCGCCTTCTTGTAGCTCTTTTACAGGCGGTGGCCCGGTCTTCTGTCGCCGCTGTCGCTGTCGCCGCCTTCCGTTCTTGTTCTTCTTCTTGTTCTTCTTCTTCTTCTCCAGGCGATGTTGACACGTCGCTCCCTCCGGCCGGAATGCCAGAGCCGCGCTGTGCGGTCACTTATATAGTGACAATGGGGCGGGGTCACATGGTATATGTCACATGGGTTGGTCACATGGTGACCCCGCCCCCTTACGATGTCATAGTCCCCATGTGACATCAACCCATGTGACCAACCCATGTGACATATACCATGTGATCCCGCCCCATTGTGACTATATAAGTGACCGCACAGCGCGGCTCTGGCATTCCGGCCGGAGGGAGCGACGTGTCAACATCGCCTGGAGAAGAAGAAGAAGAACAAGAAGAAGAACAAGAACGGAAGGCGGCGACAGCGACAGCGGCGACAGAAGACCGGGCCACCGCCTGTAAAAGAGCTACAAGAAGGCGCGGTGGCCCGGCAGAAGAACCGAAGGCGGCGACAGAAGAACGGAAGGCAGCGGCGACAGAAGACCGGGCCACCGCCTGTAAAAGAGCTACAAGAAGGCGCGGTGGCCCGGCAGAAGAACCGAAGAGGGGGACAAGACCCCCGAAGTCGGGAGAAGAGGCCGGCGGCGGGGAGGAAGAAAGCCGGACTCCTCCGCTAGTAAAAGAGCTACACACACATAGCGGAGGAGTCCGGCGAGAAGACCCCCGAAGACGGAAGACCCCCGGAGCTGTGCAATAAAATATTTTTTCCCCTGTGTTGTGTTTTTTTTTTGTACTTTATTTCACAGGTGAATGGGTAGGGGTACATTGTACCCCATACTCATTCACATAGGGTGGGGGGCCGGTATCCGGGGGCCCCCTTCTTAAAGGGGGCTCCCGGATTCCGATAAGCCCCCCGCCCGCAGACCCCGACAACCAACGGCCAGGGTTGTCGGGAAGAGGCCCTTGTCCTCATCAACATGGGGACAAGGTGCTTTGGGGTGGGGGGGCCGCGCGGCCCCCCCTTCCCCAAGGCACCCCCCATGTTGAGGGCACGCGGCCTGGTACGGCTCAGGAGGGGGGGCGCGCTCGCTCGCCCCCCTTTCCTGGCCGGCCGGGTAGCGTGCTCGGACAAGGGTCTGGTGTGGACTTTGGGGGAACCCCCACGCCGATTTTTTTTGGCGTTGGGGTTCCCCTTTAAGCCCATTCCAGGCGGCGGAGCCCGCGACGTCTCCTTCGCGGGCCCCGCCTACCTGTACACGCGCTCGAAATGGGCGGACTTTCCGAGCGGGAACAGTCCGCTCATTTCGAAAGTACAGCGGACAGGCCCACACACGGGCGGACTGTTCGCTCAAACACAGTTTCAGCGGACAGTTTTTCGGAATTTCCGAAAGACTTTGTCCGTCCAACTGTCCGCTGAAACTGTCCGCTGAAAGCCCACACACGAGCGGACTGTCCGCCCAAACACTGTTCAGCGGACAAGGTTGGGCGAACAGTCCGCCCGTGTGTACGCGGCCTTAGTCTTAAAGTATACTTAATACACGAGCTGCACAATTATAATACATTAAAACGGAATGTTCAGATTATTTCATAAGATCCATCATGACCGCATCGCTTTAAATCACCCCACAAAGATTTCAAATGTGAATTCCAAGAACAGTTTCTTCTCGTTAAACTATTACAGTACAGCATTTATAACACAATAGTATTAATAATGAATAAAGAATTATCCTCTGTGGTGTAGTATCGGGCCTTTGTAGCACCACAGACAAAAGGCCAGCAGCTGTATCATCTTCTTCAGCATGATTAGTAATATAAATGCCCTTTATTGCTGACAACCAATGTAAGACAATAAATGGTGCTGATATTCATACTTAAAAAAAAAAGAAGGGCTAAAGCATCAACATCTCCCTATGAACAAACAGCAGTAGTCCTGCATTCACTCCTCCATGTTGCATCAAAGTGCACCTTCTATAGGGATGAACGAAAAGTGCTGGGAAATGCATGTAATGCCTATAGGTATATAAACACACCACACCTTTTATCTAGTGGTATAAATAGTTAACTGCACTGCATTATTGTAATGGCAAATTTATATTGTTAGTAACTAGAGTTGCCACCTGTCTGGGATTCACCCAGACAGTACGGGTTTTGAAACATGTGCCCGGGTCTCTGACCACCTGAGACTCGGGCACATTATTCATTTCAGACCCGTCAGTGGCTCCCTGCGTGGCCGTGTCTCCTCAATTTTGGGTCTGCAGCGGAGTAGCACTGCTTGATTTCAGCTCCTGTTTAGCTGTCTGAGTGCAGGACGGGAGTCGGGACGCAGAGGCGGAGCCTCCATGGTGCTCTCCTCCAATCCTCTGGCTAGCTGCAAAAGGGACAAGGAGGTGGGCGGAGCCTCCCTATTCCCTGCTGCTCTGGAATGTGTGCAGAGATCACGCTGGGACTGCAGCCAAACCTGTAAGGTAAGTTTTTTCATTGTCAAGATTTCATAGTACTCTCACCTCTTCTCCCCCCACCATACACTATACACACACCCTTCCTCCCACCATACACTATATACACCCCCCTCCCCCACCATACACTATACATACACCCCCCCTCCCCCACCATACACTATATACACCCTCCTTCCCCACCATACACTATACACCCCCTTCCATACACTATACATACACCCCCCCTCCCCCACCATACACTATATACACCCTCCTCCCCCACCATACACTATACACCCCCTTCCATACACTATACATACACCCCCCTCCCCCACCATACACCCTCCTCCTCCACCATACACTATACACCCCCCTCCATACACCATCCATATATACAGTCCCCCCATATATACTGTTCTCCACTCCCCCAGACCAGACACCATCCATATATACAGTTCTCAACGGGTGACACCGTCCTCTGCTCTACTGACACCATTTACTGCACTACAGACACCGTCCACTGCTCTACTGACACAGTCCTCTGGTCTACTTACACCATTTACTGCCCTACTAACACCATTTACTGCCCTACTGACACCAATTACTGCCCTACTGACACCGTCCACTGCTCTACTGACACAGTCCTCTGGTCTACTTACACAATTTAATGCCCTACTGACACCATTTACTGCCCTACTGACACCGTCCACTGCTCTACTGACACCGTCCTCTGGTCTACTGACACCATTTACTGCACTACAGACACCGTCCACTGCCCTACTGACACCATTTACTGCCTTACTAACACCGTCCACTGCTCTACTGACACAGTCCTCTGGTCTAGTTGCACCATTTACTGCCCTACTGACACCGTCCACTGCTCTACTGACACCATTTACTGCTCTACTGACACTGTCCACTGCCCTAATGACACCGTCCTCTACCCTACTGACACCGTCCTCTGCTCTACTGACACCGTCCTCTGCCCTACTGACACCGTCCTCTGCCCTACTGACACCGTCCACTGCCCTACTGACACCATTTACTGCCCTACTGACACCGTCCACTGCTCTACTGACACAGTCCTCTGGTCTACTTACACCATTTACTGCCCTACTGACACCATTTACTGCCCTACTGACACCGTCCACTGCTCTACTAACACTGTCCACTGCTCTACTGACACCATTTACTGCCCTACTGACACCGTCCTCTGCGCTACTGACACCATTTACTGCTCTACTGACACCGCCCTCTTCTCTACTGACACCGCCCTCTTCTCTACTGACACCACCCTCTGCCCTACTGACACCGTCCTCTGCCCTACTGACACCGTCCTCTGCCCTACTGACACCGTCCACTGCTCTACTGACACCATTTACTGCCCTACTGACACCGTTCACTGCCCTACTGACACCGTCCACTGCTCTACTGACACCGTCCTCTGGTCTACTGACACCATTTACTGCTCTACTGACACTGTCCCCTGCTCTACTGACACCATTTACTTCTCTACTGTCACCATTTACTACTCTACTGACACCGTCCACTGCTCTACTGACACCATCCACTGCTCTACTGACAGCATTTACTGCTCTATTGACACTGTTCACTGCTCTACTGACACTGTCCACTGCCCTACTGACAATGTCCACTGCCCTACTGACACCATTTACTGCTCTACTACTGACACCATTTACTGATCTACTGACATCGTCCACTGCCCTACTGACACCATTTACTGGCCTACTGACACCATTTGCTGCCCTACTGACACCATTTACTGCTCTACTGACACTGTCCACTTCTCTACTGACACTGTCCACTGCTCTACTGACACCATTTACTGCTCTATTGACACTGTCCACTGCCCTACTGACACCATTTACTGCCCTACTGACACCATTTACTGCCCTACTGACACTGTCCACTGCTCTACTGACACCATTTACTGCTCTACTGACACTGTCTACTGCTCTACTGACACTATCTACTAGCTGCCCTACTGACACTGTCTACTGCCTGCCCTACTGACACTGTCCACTGCTCTGACACTGTCCACTGCTCTACTGACACCATTTACTGCTCTACTGGCACCATTTACTGCTCTACTGACACTGTCCACTGCCCTACTGACACCATTTACTGCTCTACTGACACTGTCCACTGCCCTACTGACACCATTTACTGCCCTACTGACACTGTCCACTGCCCTACTGACACTGTCCACTGCTCTACTGACACCATTTACTACCCTACTGACACCATTTACTGCTCTACTGACACCATTTACTGCTTTACTGACACCGTCCACTGCCCTACTGACACCATTTACTGCTCTACTGACACTGTCCACTGCCCTACTGACACTGTCCACTGCCCTACTGACACTGTCCACTGCCCTACTGACACCATTTACTGCTCTACTGACACCATTTACTGCTCTACTGACACTGTCCACTGCCCTACTGAGACCGTCCTCTGCTCTACTGACACAATTTACTGCTCTACTGACACTGCCCTACTGACACTGTCCACTGCCCTACTGGCACTGTCCACTGCACTACTGACACCATTTACTACCCTACTGACACAATTTACTGCTCTACTGACACCGTCCACTGCCCTACTGACACCATTTACTGCTCTACTGACACTGTCCACTGCCCACCTGACACTGTCCACTGCCCTACTGACACTGTACACTTCCCTACTGACACCATTTGCTGCTCTACTGACACCATTTACTGCTCTACTGACACTGTCCACTGCCCTACTGACACCATTTACTGCCCTACTGACACTGTCCACTGCCCTACTGACACTGTCAACTGCCCTACTGACACCATTTACTGATCTACTGACATCGTCCACTGTCCTACTGACACTGTCCACTGCCCTACTGACACCATTTACTGCTTTACTGAAACTGTCCACTGCCCTACTGACACCATTTACTGCCCTACTGACACTGTCCACTGCCCTACTGACACTATTAACTGCTCTACTGACACTGTACACTGCCCTACTGACACCATTTACTGCTTTACTGACACCATCCACTGCTCTACTGACACCATTTACTGCCCTACTGACACCGTCCACTGCCCTACTGACACCATTTACTGCTCTACTGACACCGTCCATTGCCCTACTGACACCAATTACTGCACTATTGACCATTTACTACCCTACTGCCACTGTCCACTGCACTACTGACACCATTTACTGCTCTACTGACACTGTCCACTGCTCTACTGACACTGTCCACTGCTCTACTGACATCGCCCACTGCCCTACTGACACCATTTACTGCCCTATTGACACAATTTATTGACCTACTGTCACTGTCCACTGCTCTACTGACACCATTTACTGCTCTATTGACACCGTCCACTGC
Organism: Lithobates pipiens; assembly: GCF_037356315.1. Classification (NCBI taxonomy): domain Eukaryota; kingdom Metazoa; phylum Chordata; class Amphibia; order Anura; family Ranidae; genus Lithobates; species Lithobates pipiens. The sequence goes on along the minus strand of NW_027507685.1, from coordinate 61,672,791 downwards.
TCTACTGACACTGTCCACTGCCCTACTGACATTGTCCACTGCCCTACTGACACCATTTACTGCACTACTGAAATTATTTACTGCTCTACTGACACTGTCCACTGCTCTACTGACACAATTTACTGCTCTACTGACACTGCCCTACTAACACCATTTACTGCTCTACTTACACTGTACACTGCCCTACTGACAAAATTTACTGCTTTACTGACACCATTTACTGCTCTACTGACACCTTCCACTGCCCTACTGACACCATTTACTGCCCTATTGACACCATTTACTGCCCTACTGACACTGTCGACTGCCCTACTGACACCATTTACTGCTCTACTGACACTGTCCACTGCTCTACTGACACTGTCCACTGCTCTACTGACACCGTCCACTGCCCTATTGACACCATTTACTGCCCTACTGTCACCTTCCACTGCCCTACTGACACCATTTACTGCTCTAGTGACACCATTTATTGCTCTACTGACACCGTCCACTGCTCTACTGACACCATTTACTGCTCTACTGACACCATTTACTGCTCTACTGACACCGTCCACTGCTCTACTGACACCATTTACTGCTCTACTGACACTGTCCACTGCCCTACTGACACCATTTACTGCTCTACTGACACTGTCCACTGCTCTACTGACACTGTCCACTGCTCTACTGACACCGTCCACTGCCCTATTGACACCATTTACTGCCCTACTGTCACCGTCCACTGCCCTACTGACACCATTTACTGCTCTACTGACACCATTCACTGCTCTACTGACACCGTCCACTGCTCTACTGACACCGTCCACTGCTCTACTGACACCATTTACTGCTCTACTGACACCATTTACTGCCCTACTGACACTGTCCACTGCCCTACTGACACCGTCCACTGCTCTACTGTCACCGCCCACTGCTCTACTGTCACCATTTACTGCTATACTGACACCATTTACTGCTCTACTGACACCGTCCACTGCTCTACTGACACCATTTACTGCTCTACTGACACTGTCCACTGCCCTACTGACACCATTTACTGCCCTATTGACACTGTCCACTGCCCTACTGACACTGTACACTGCCCTACTGACACCCTTTACTGCTTTACTGACACCGTCCACTGCTCTACTGACACCATTTACTGCTCTACTGACACCGTCCACTGCCCTACTGACACCATTTACTGCTCTACTGACACCGTCCACTGCCCTACTGACACCATTTACTGCCCTATTGACCATTTACTGCCCTACTGCCACTGTCCACTGCCCTACTGACACCTTTTACTGCTCTACTGACACTGTCCACTGCTCTACTGACACTGTCCACTGCTCTACTGACACCGCCCACTGCCCTACTGACACAATTTACTGCCCTATTGACACCATTTACTGCCCTACTGTCACTGTCCACTGCTCTACTGACACCATTTACTGCTCTATTGACACCGTCCACTGCTCTACTGACACTATTTACTGCTCTACTGACACTGTCCACTGCCCTACTGACACTGTCCACTGCCCAACTGACACCATTTACTGCCCTACTGACACCATTTACTGCTCTACTGACACTGTCCACTGCTCTACTGGCACAATTTACTGCTCTACTGACACTGCCCTACTGACACCATTTACTGCTCTACTGACACTATACACTGCCCTACTGACACCATTTACTGCTTTACTGACACCGTCCACTGCTCTACTGACAACATTTACTGCTCTACTGACACCATTTACTGCTCTACTTACACTGTCCACTGCCCTACAGACACCATTTACTGCCCTACTGACACTGTCCACTGCCCTACTGACACCATTTACTAATCTACTGACATGGCCCACTGTCCTACTGACACTGTCCACTGCCCTACTGACACCATTTACTGCTCTACTGACACTGTCCACTGCCCTACTGACACCATTTACTGCCCTACTGACACTGTCCACTGCCCTACTGACACTATTTACTGCTCCACTGACACTGTACACTGCCCTACTGACACCATTTACTGCTTTACTGACACTGTCCACTACTCTACTGACACTGTCCACTGCTCTACTGACATCGCCCACTGCCCTACTGACACCATTTACTGCCCTATTGACACAATTTACTGCCCTACTGTCACTGTCCACTGCTCTACTGACACCATTTACTGCTCTATTGACACCGTCCACTGCTCTACTGACACCATTTACTGCTCTACTGACACTGTCCACTGCCCTACTGACACTGTCCACTGCCCTACTGACACCATTTACTGCTCTACTGACAACATTTACTGCTCTACTGACACTGTCCACTGCTCTACTGACACTGTCCACTGCTCTACTGACATCGCCCACTGCCCTACTGACACCATTTACTGCCCTATTGACACAATTTATTGACCTACTGTCACTGTCCACTGCTCTACTGACACCATTTACTGCTCTATTGACACCGTCCACTGCTCTACTGACACTGTCCACTGCCCTACTGACATTGTCCACTGCCCTACTGACACCATTTACTGCACTACTGAAATTATTTACTGCTCTACTGACACTGTCCACTGCTCTACTGACACAATTTACTGCTCTACTGACACTGCCCTACTAACACCATTTACTGCTCTACTTACACTGTACACTGCCCTACTGACAAAATTTACTGCTTTACTGACACCATTTACTGCTCTACTGACACCTTCCACTGCCCTACTGACACCATTTACTGCCCTATTGACACCATTTACTGCCCTACTGACACTGTCGACTGCCCTACTGACACCATTTACTGCTCTACTGACACTGTCCACTGCTCTACTGACACTGTCCACTGCTCTACTGACACCGTCCACTGCCCTATTGACACCATTTACTGCCCTACTGTCACCTTCCACTGCCCTACTGACACCATTTACTGCTCTAGTGACACCATTTATTGCTCTACTGACACCGTCCACTGCTCTACTGACACCATTTACTGCTCTACTGACACCATTTACTGCTCTACTGACACCGTCCACTGCTCTACTGACACCATTTACTGCTCTACTGACACTGTCCACTGCCCTACTGACACCATTTACTGCTCTACTGACACTGTCCACTGCTCTACTGACACTGTCCACTGCTCTACTGACACCGTCCACTGCCCTATTGACACCATTTACTGCCCTACTGTCACCGTCCACTGCCCTACTGACACCATTTACTGCTCTACTGACACCATTCACTGCTCTACTGACACCGTCCACTGCTCTACTGACACCGTCCACTGCTCTACTGACACCATTTACTGCTCTACTGACACCATTTACTGCCCTACTGACACTGTCCACTGCCCTACTGACACCGTCCACTGCTCTACTGTCACCGCCCACTGCTCTATTGTCACCATTTACTGCTATACTGACACCATTTACTGCTCTACTGACACCGTCCACTGCTCTACTGACACCATTTACTGCTCTACTGACACTGTCCACTGCCCTACTGACACCATTTACTGCCCTATTGACACTGTCCACTGCCCTACTGACACTGTACACTGCCCTACTGACACCCTTTACTGCTTTACTGACACCGTCCACTGCTCTACTGACACCATTTACTGCTCTACTGACACCGTCCACTGCCCTACTGACACCATTTACTGCTCTACTGACACCGTCCACTGCCCTACTGACACCATTTACTGCCCTATTGACCATTTACTGCCCTACTGCCACTGTCCACTGCCCTACTGACACCTTTTACTGCTCTACTGACACTGTCCACTGCTCTACTGACACTGTCCACTGCTCTACTGACACCGCCCACTGCCCTACTGACACCATTTACTGCCCTATTGACACCATTTACTGCCCTACTGTCACTGTCCACTGCTCTACTGACACCATTTACTGCTCTATTGACACCATCCACTGCTCTACTGACACTATTTACTGCTCTACTGACACTGTCCACTGCCCTACTGACACTGTCCACTGCCCAACTGACACCATTTACTGCCCTACTGACACCATTTACTGCTCTACTGACACTGTCCACTGCTCTACTGGCACAATTTACTGCTCTACTGACACTGCCCTACTGACACCATTTACTGCTCTACTGACACTATACACTGCCCTACTGACACCATTTACTGCTTTACTGACACCGTCCACTGCTCTACTGACAACATTTACTGCTCTACTGACACCATTTACTGCTCTACTTACACTGTCCACTGCCCTACAGACACCATTTACTGCCCTACTGACACTGTCCACTGCCCTACTGACACCATTTACTAATCTACTGACATGGCCCACTGTCCTACTGACACTGTCCACTGCCCTACTGACACCATTTACTGCTCTACTGACACTGTCCACTGCCCTACTGACACCATTTACTGCCCTACTGACACTGTCCACTGCCCTACTGACACTATTTACTGCTCCACTGACACTGTACACTGCCCTACTGACACCATTTACTGCTTTACTGACACTGTCCACTACTCTACTGACACTGTCCACTGCTCTACTGACATCGCCCACTGCCCTACTGACACCATTTACTGCCCTATTGACACAATTTACTGCCCTACTGTCACTGTCCACTGCTCTACTGACACCATTTACTGCTCTATTGACACCGTCCACTGCTCTACTGACACCATTTACTGCTCTACTGACACTGTCCACTGCCCTACTGACACTGTCCACTGCCCTACTGACACCATTTACTGCTCTACTGACAACATTTACTGCTCTACTGACACTGTCCACTGCTCTACTGACACAATTTACTGCTCTACTGACACTGCCCTATTGACACCATTTACTGCTCTACTGACACTGTACACTGCTCTACTGACACAATTTACTGCTCTACTGACACTGCCCTATTGACACCATTTACTGCCCTACTGTCACTGTCCACTGCTCTACTGACACCATTTACTGCTCTATTGACACCGTCCACTGCTCTACTGACACTATTTACTGCTCTACTGACACTGTCCTCTGCCCTACTGACACTGTCCACTGCCCAACTGACACCATTTACTGCCCTACTGACACCATTTACTGCTCTACTGACACTGTCCACTGCTCTACTGGCACAATTTACTGCTCTACTGACACTGCCCTACTGACACCATTTACTGCTCTACTGACACTATACACTGCCCTACTGACACCATTTACTGCTTTACTGACACCGTCCACTGCTCTACTGACACCATTTACTGCTCTACTGACACCATTTACTGCTCTACTTACACTGTCCACTGCCCTACAGACACCATTTACTGCCCTACTGACACTGTCCACTGCCCTACTGACACCATTTACTAATCTACTGACATGGCCCACTGTCCTACTGACACTGTCCACTGCCCTACTGACACCATTTACTGCTCTACTGACACTGTCCACTGCCCTACTGACACCATTTACTGCCCTACTGATACTGTCCACTGCCCTACTGACACTATTTACTGCTCCACTGACACTGTACACTGCCCTACTGACACCATTTACTGCTTTACTGACACTGTCCACTACTCTACTGACACTGTCCACTGCTCTACTGGCATCGCCCACTGCCCTACTGACACCATTTACTGCCCTATTGACACAATTTACTGCCCTACTGTCACTGTCCACTACTCTACTGACACCATTTACTGCTCTATTGACACCGTCCACTGCTCTACTGACACCATTTACTGCTCTACTGACACTGTCCACTGCCCTACTGACACTGTCCACTGCCCTACTGACACCATTTACTGCTCTACTGACAACATTTACTGCTCTACTGACACTGTCCACTGCTCTACTGACACAATTTACTACTCTACTGACACTGCCCTACTGACACCATTTACTGCTCTACTGACACTGTACACTGCCCTACTGACACCATTTACTGCTTTACTGACACCGTCCACTGCTCTACTGACACCATTTACTGCTCTACTGACACCTTCCACTGCCTTACTGACACCATTTACTGCCCTATTGACACCATTTACTGCCCTACTGACACTGTCGACTGCCCTACTGACTCCATTTACTGCTCTACTGGCACTGTCCACTGCTCTACTGACACCGTCCACTGCCCTATTGACACCATTTACTGCCCTACTGTCACCGTCCACTGCCCTACTGACACCATTTACTGCTCTACTGACACCATTTACTGCTCTACTGACACCGTCCACTGCTCTACTGACACCATTTACTGCTCTACTGACACTGTCCACTGCTCTACTGACACTGTCCACTGCTCTACTGACACCATTTATTGCTCTACTGACACTGTCCACTGCCCTACTGACACCATTTACTGCTCTACTGACACTGTCCACTGCTCTACTGACACCATCCACTGCCCTACTGACACCATTTACTGCTCTACTGACACCATTTACTGCTCTACTGACACCATTTACTGCTCTACTGACACTGTCCACTGCTCTACTGACACCATTTACTGCCCTACTGACACTGTCCAGTGCCCTACTGACACCGTCCTCTGCTCTACTGACACCATTTACTGCTCTACTGACACTGTCGACTGCTCTACTGACACAATTTACTACTCTACTGACACTGCCCTACTGACACCATTTACTGCTCTACTGACACTGTACACTGCCCTACTGACACCATTTACTGCTTTACTGACACCGTCCACTGCTCTACTGACACCATTTACTGCTCTACTGACACCTTCCACTGCCTTACTGACACCATTTACTGCCCTATTGACACCATTTACTGCCCTACTGACACTGTCGACTGCCCTACTGACTCCATTTACTGCTCTACTGGCACTGTCCACTGCTCTACTGACACCGTCCACTGCCCTATTGACACCATTTACTGCCCTACTGTCACCGTCCACTGCCCTACTGACACCATTTACTGCTCTACTGACACCATTTACTGCTCTACTGACACCATTTACTGCTCTACTGACACCGTCCACTGCTCTACTGACACCATTTACTGCTCTACTGACACTGTCCACTGCTCTACTGACACTGTCCACTGCTCTACTGACACCATTTATTGCTCTACTGACACTGTCCACTGCCCTACTGACACCATTTACTGCTCTACTGACACTGTCCACTGCTCTACTGACACCGTCCACTGCCCTACTGACACCATTTACTGCTCTACTGACACCATTTACTGCTCTACTGACACCATTTACTGCTCTACTGACACCGTCCACTGCTCTACTGACACCATTTACTGCCCTACTGACACTGTCCAGTGCCCTACTGACACCGTCCTCTGCTCTACTGACACCATTTACTGCTCTACTGACACTGTCGACTGCCCTACTGACACCGTCCACTGCTCTACTGTCACCGTCCACTGCCCTACTGACACCATTTACTGCTCTACTGACACCATTTACTGCTCTACTGACACTGTCCACTGCCCTACTGACACGGTCCACTGCCCTACTGACACCATTTACTGCCCTACTGACACTGTCCACTGCCCTACTGACACTATTTTATGCTCTACTGACACTGTACACTGCCCTACTGACACCATTTACTGCTTTACTGACACCGTCCACTGCTCTACTGACACCATTTACTGCTCTACTGACCCTGTCCACTGCCCTACTGACACCATTTACTGCTCTACTGACACCGTCCACTGCCCTACTGACACCATTTACTGCCCTATTGACCATTTACTGCCCTACTGCCACTGTCCACTGCCCTACATACACCATTTACTGCTCTACTGACACTGTCCACTGCTCTACTGACACCGCCCACTGCCCTACTGACACCATTTACTGCTCTACTGACACCGTCCACTGCCCTACTGACACCATTTACTGCCCTATTGACCATTTACTGCCCTACTGCCACTGTCCACTGCCCTACATACACCATTTACTGCTCTACTGACACTGTCCACTGCTCTACTGACACCGCCCACTGCCCTACTGACACCATTTACTGCCCTATTGAAACCATTTACTGCCCTACTGTCACTGTCCACTGCTCTACTGACACCATTTACTGCTCTACTGACACTGTCCACTGCCCTACTGACACTGTCCACTGCCCAACTGACACCATTTACTGCCCTTCTGACACCATTTACTGCTCTACTGACACTGTCCACTGCTCTACTGACACAATTTACTGCTCTACTGACACTGCCCTACAGACACCATTTACTGCTCTACTGACACTATACACTGCCCTACTGAGACCATTTACTGCTTTGCTGACACTGTCCACTGCTCTACTGACACCATTTACTGCTCTACTGACACCGTCCACTGCCCTACCGACACTATTTACTGCCCTATTGACATCATTTACTGCCCTACTTACACTGTCAACTGCCCTACTGACACCATTTACTGCCCTACTGTCACCGTCCACTGCCCTACTGACACCATTTACTGCTCTACTGACACCATTTACTGCTCTACTGACACCATCCACTGCTCTACTGACACCATTTACTGCTCTACTGACACCATTTACTGCTCTACTGACACGGTCCACTGCTCTACTGACACCATTTACCGCTCTGCTGACACTGTCCACTGCCCTACTGACACCATTTACTGCCCTACTGACACTGTCCACTGCTCTACTGACACCATTTACTGCTCTACTGACACTGCCCTACTGACACCATTTACTGCCCTATTGACACCACTTACTGCCCTACTGACACTGTCGACTGCCCTACTGACACCGTCCACTGCTCTACTGTCACCGTCCACTGCCCTACTGACACCATTTACTGCTCTACTGACACCATTTACTGCTCTACTGACACCGTCCACTGCTCTACTGACACCATTTACTGCCCTACTGACACTGTCCACTGCCCTACTGACACTGCCCACTGCCCTACTGACACCATTTACTGTCCTACTGACACCATCCTCTGCTCTACTGACACCATTTACTTCCCTACTGACACTGTACACTGCCCTACTGACACCATTTACTACTCTATGGACACTATTTACTGCTCTACTGACACCGTCCACTGCCTTAATGACACCATTTACTGCTCTACTGACACTGTCCACTGCCCTACTGACACCATTTACTGCTCTACTGACACCATTTACTGCTCTGACACCGTCCACTGCTCTACTGACACCATTTACTGCTCTACTGACACTGTCCACTGCCCTACTGACACCATTTAATGCCCTTTTGACACTGTACACTGCCCTACTGACACCATTTACTGCTCTACTGAAACTGTCCACTGCTCTACTGACACCATTTACTGTTCTACTGACACCATTTACTGCTCTACTTACACCATTTACTGCCCTACTGACACTGTCCACTGCCCTACTGACACCGTCCTCTGCTCTACTGACACCATTTACTGCTCTACTGACACTGTCGACTGCCCTACTGACACCGTCCACTGCTCTACTGTCACTGTCCACTGCCCTACTGACACCATTTACTTCTCTACTGACACCATTTACTGCTCTACTGACACCATCCACTGCTCTACTGACACCCTTTACTGCTCTTCTGACACTGTCCACTGCCCTACTGACACTGTCCACTGCCCTACTGACACCATTTACTGCCCTACTGACACTGTTCACTCACCTACTGACACTATTTACTGCTCTACTGACACTGTACACTGCCCTACTGACACCATTACTGCTCTACTGACACCGTCCACTGCTCTACTGACACCATTTACTGCTCTACTGACACTGTCCACTGCCCTACTGACACCATTTACTGCTCTACTGACACTGTCCACTGCCCTACTGACACTGTCCACTGCCCTACTGACACCATTTACTGCCCTACTGACACTGTCCACTGCTCTACTGACACCATTTACTGCTCTACTGACACTGCCCTACTGACACCATTTACTGCCCTATTGACACCATTTACTGCCCTACTGACAATGTCGACTGCCCTACTGACACCGTCCACTGCTCTACTGTCACCGTCCACTGCCTTACTGACACCATTTACTGCTCTACTGACACCATTTACTGCTCTACTGACACCGTCCACTGCTCTACTGACACCATTTACTGCCCTACTGACACCATTTACTGCTCTACTGACACTGTCCACTGCCCTACTGACACCATTTACTGCCCTACTGACACTGTTCACTCACCTACTGACACTATTTACTGCTCTACTGACACTGTACACTGCCCTACTGACACCATTTTCTGCTTTACTGACACCGTCCACTGCTCTACTGACACCATTTACTGCTCTACTGACACCGTCCACTGCCCTACTGACACCATTTACTGCTCTACTGACACCGTCCACTGCCCTACTGACACCATTTACTGCCCTATTGACCATTTACTGCCCTACTGCCACTGTCCACTGCCCTACTGACACCATTTACTGCTCTACTGACACTGTCCACTGCTCTACTGACACTGTCCACTGCTCTACTGACACCGCCCACTGCCCTACTGACACCATTTACTGCCCTATTGACACCATTTACTGCCCTACTGTCACTGTCCACTGCTCTACTGACACCATTTACTGCTCTATTGACACCGTCCACTGCTCTACTGACACCATTTACTGCTTTATTGACACTGTCCACTGCCCTACTGACACTGTCCACTGCCCTACTGACACCATTTACTGCCCTACTGACACCATTTACTGCTCTACTGACACTGTCCACTGCTCTACTGACACAATTTACTGCTCTACTGACACTTGCCTACTGACACCATTTACTGCTCTACTGACACTGTACACTGCCCTACTGACACCATTTACTGCTTTACTGACACCGTCCACTGCTCTACTGACACCATTTACTGCTCTACTGACACCATCCACTGCCCTACTGACACCATTTACTGCCCTATTGACACCATTTACTGCCCTACTGACACTGTCGACTGCCCTACTGACACTGTCGACTGCCCTACTGACACCATTTACTGCTCTACTGACACTGTCCACTGCTCTACTGGCACTGTCCACTGCTCTAATGACACCGTCCACTGCCCTATTGACACCATTTACTGCCCTACTGTCACCGTCCACTGCCCTACTGACACCATTTACTGCTCTACTGACACCATTTACTGCTCTACTGACACCGTCCACTGCTCTACTGACACCATTACTGCTCTACTGACACCGTCCACTGCTCTACTGACACCATTTACTGCTCTACTGACACTGTCCACTGCCCTACTGACACCATTTACTGCTCTACTGACACTGTCCACTGCCCTACTGACACCATTTACTGCCCTACTGACACTGTCCACTGCTCTACTGACACCATTTACTGCTCTACTGACACTGCCCTACTGACACCATTTACTGCCCTATTGACACCATTTACTGCCCTACTGACAATGTCGACTGCCCTACTGACACCGTCCACTGCTCTACTGTCACCGTCCACTGCCTTACTGACACCATTTACTGCTCTACTGACACCATTTACTGCTCTACTGACACCGTCCACTGCTCTACTGACACCATTTACTGCTCTACTGACACCATTTACTGCTATACTGACACTGTCCACTGCCCTACTGACACCATTTACTGCCCTACTGACACCATTTACTGCTCTACTGACACTGTCCACTGCTCTACTGACACCATTTACTGCCCTACTGACACCATCCTCTGCTCTACTGACACCATTTACTGCTCTACTGACACTGCCCTACTTACACTGTCCACTGCCCTACTGACACCATTTACTGCTCTACTGACACTGTCCACTGCTCTACTGACACTGTCCACTGCTTTACTGACACCATTTACTGCTCTACTGACACTGTCCACTTCCCTTCTGACAACATTTACCGCCCTACTGACACTGTCCCCTGCCCTACTGACACTGTCCACTGCCCTACTGACACCATTTACTGCCCTACTGACACCATTTACTGCTCTACTGACACTGTCCACTGCTCTACTGACACAATTTACTGCTCTACCGACACTGTCCACTGCTCTACTGACACCGTCCACTGCCCTACTGACACCATTTACTGCCCTATTGACACCATTTACTGCCCTACTGTCACCGTCCACTGCCCTACTGACACCATTTACTGCTCTACTGACACCATTTACTGCTCTACTGACACCGTCCACTGCTCTACTGACCCCATTTACTGCTCTACTGAAACTGTCCACCGCCCTACTGACACTGTCCACTGCCCTACTGACACCATTTACTTTCCTACTGACACTGTACACTGCCCTACTGACACCATTTACTGCTCTGCTGACACTATTTACTGCTCTACTGACACCGTCCACTTCCTTAATGACACCATTTACTGCTCTACTGACACTGTCCACTGCCCTACTGACACCATTTACTGCTCTACTGAAACCATTTACTGCTCTACTGACACTGTACACTGCCCTATTGACACCATTTACTGCTCTGACACTGTCCACTGCTCTACTGACACCATTTACTGCTCTGACACTGTCCACTGCTCTACTGACACCATTTACTGCTCTACTGACACTGTCCACTGCCCTACTAACACCGTCCTCTGCTCTACTGACACCATTTAATGCCCTATTGACACTATACACTGCCCTACTGACACCATTTACTGCTCTACTGAAACCGTCCACTGCTCTACTCACACCATTTACTGCTCTATTGACACCATTTACTGCCCTACTGACACCGTATTCTGCTCTACTGACACCATTTACTGCTCTACTGACACCGTCCACTGCCCTACTGACACCGTCCACTGCCCTACTGACACCATTTACTGCTCTACTACTGACACCATTTACTGATCTACTGACATCGTCCACTGCCCTACTGACACCATTTACTGCTCTACTACTGACACCATTTACTGATCTACTGACACCGTCCACTGCCCTACTGACATCGTCCACTGCCCTACTGACACCGTCCACTGCTCTACTGGCCGAGAGTGTCCACTTTTAAGGTAGGCTATTTTCACTGACATTTCTTTTATTAATCAAATCATATTTTATGGGTACACTAAATGCTTTTGTTTTATTTAATCATGCCCCTTTAAGTCCCCCCACTGTTAATGCAATTTGGCTATAGCCACTGTTCACTGTAGCACACCTCATTACTACTCTTTTTGGGTAACCCAAGGTATTTTACAATCCTATAGCGTGTACTACAAAAATATTGCGATGCACCGTGAAAATTTTCGGGTTTGGCTTGAAGAAAAGGTGGCAACCCTATTAGTAACATTCGCCAGGCTGTCTCTATATTATAGTGGAGAGATGGTTTACCAAACTTAGAAAAAAATATCCAAGTGGGTTAGTGTGTCACACGTTGACTGATTAAATCAGTACTAAAAGCTGTGGGCCACATTTATCAAAACTGTCTTATTGTTTGCAGTTGAGTATCTGTTTTATTTTTAATGCAAGTTAGGGAAAGATTTTATTCTGTATGCGACTTTGAAAATGAGCATATTCCTATAGGTTAAAGGTGCTTTTTAGCACTTCTGAGTTCTGTGCTTGTTCTGGGGTTGAATTTTATCACTAAATAAGTGTTCACTGTTGCAGCAAAATCAGGAAAAACAACAAACAATCATTGTTTGACAGCACTAAAATGTGAAACTATGTCTGCCGCTTTGGTCACAAAACAGACTCAAAGATTAAAGCCTAGTACACCCGGGCTGAATGTCGGGGGGCATTGGCTGGTTCAATAGAAATCATCCGACATTCGGCCCATGTGTACTGCAGTTGCTCCGACAGAAGCCGAGCATTCGGTAATCCTATTTAGCAGTACTAAGCCAGCTATCGTTGGGGCTCATCTCCTGCAATCCTGTTCAAGACTTGGTTTGCTGGCATCCCTTCTGGCTCCAGATCCTGCTTGCTGTTCCACTACAGTGATCCCTGACTTCTGGCTTGGCTGACTATCCATTTCGGTTACTGAACTTTGGCTATGTTTTTTTATTTTTATTATTAAACAAGTGTGATTTAACTGTACTTCTGTCTCTGCCTGATTTCATGGTTTCTGACAGTAGGCGAAGGCCATGAACTCAGAAGATGCAGTCAATCCACTTGTTGGTAATATTTTTTCCAGATTGGATGAACTGGATCACCGTATGGATCAATTTGCCATGGCGTTACAAATGCTCCTAAGTTGCACGACTCAACTGGAATCTCCCACTGTGGCCACCCCGGTAAAAACGATGTTGCAGTCCGACCCTGCTGCTGCTCCAGTCTCTGTGCAGGCATCCGCCTCCAGTATTGCCTCTATAAGAGGTATGTCTGGTTCCGCTCCGCTTCCCCAGCAATTTGGGGGCAATCCAGTCCAATGCAGTCCAAGGGTTTCTCAACCAGTTTGAGATATACTTTGAGATGCTGCCCTAGGTGTTTGTGATGTTTGCCCCAGGCGTTTCCCTTGGCCTGGGCAAACCCTCTATTGAAGATGCAAAAACTGTTGTCTTGAGCTACCCTGAGTTGTGGCTTCATTTAAAAGGGTATTTGATGTTCCCGCATGCCCCGCTTCTGCTGCCAAGTGCCTCATATGTATCGAACAGAGTACAAGAACTGTTGCTGACTATGCCATTGAATTCCGTACTCTGGCAGCAGAGGTTGCATGAAACAATGAGGCCCTCATGGCTGCTCTTTCTCATGGTCTCTCGGATATCATCAAGGATGACATAGCAGCCTGAGATATACCCACTGAGCAGGAGAAGTTGATCACGTTTGCGATCCTCATTGACTCCAAACTCAGAGAGAGACTCTCTTTTAAGATGAGTTTACTTCCTCTTTCATTCCCTGCAAAGGCAAAGCATAATGGACTACTATGCATCGCATAGTAGTCCATTATGTGTCACTTACCTGACACAGGAGCCAGCGAAGTCACCGCTGTCCCCTGTAGTCCGCCGCATCCATCTTCTTGGTGGGGTCTCGCAGCTCGGCCGCTGTCATTCGGCGAAGCCGCGATGACATCACTCCCGCGCATGCGCACGGGAGCCGACACGCGCGGCAGCTCCGTCGTTGAGAATGCCGCGCTCAGTGCGGTGCCTGTTTTCGGGCAAATATCTCCTAAACCATATAGGTTTAGGAGATATTTCTTGGACCTACAGGTAAGCCTTAATCTAGGCTTACCTGTAGGTAAAAGTGGTTTGTAAGGGTTTACAACCACTTTAAGGAGTGCTTGTGGAAGCCTCCTGTACATTTGTCTCCGAGCTTTGCAGTCCCACCTGTGCCTCCCTCACCTCCCATGCCTCCTGTTACCCAGTCGGTCAGTAAAGGTGAACCCATGCACTTGGGTTTCAAGGGTCTCTCTGCAGATGAGAGAACCTTTAGAAGGAGGGAGAGATTGTGCCTTTATTGTGGTCAGTCAGGTTGTCATGGTTATGCAATAGAGTTTGTCTGTCAGCTTACCTGTCTCCATGTGTTCATCTCTAGAGAGCAGCCAACTCTCACCTGACTGCTTTTATAATCCCTCCTCTAGCATGGCTCCACCCTAGCTCCTATCAGAGAACTCTATATTAACCTGTGCACCGCAGGCCAACCCTGCTGATCAACCTTTGTGTGTTTGGCTTCCTGTTACCTGCCTGCCATGTTCTCTACATTTGTTTCTGTTACCGACCTTGGCGTGTTCTCAACTATTCTTGTCTGCTCCTGACCCTGACATTTTGGCATGTCCCAGACTATCCCTGTTTGCCTGTGACTCTGAACCTTTGGCGTGAAATTGGTTGTCCTTGTCTCCTTGTGGCCCCGACCTTGGCTTATTCCCTTACTATCCCTCTCCTCCTGTTGCCTACTGTGGGCGTGAGCTGGGGGACCCTTGGGGTCACGACCTGGAGCCAGTTGCAGCCCAGTCCATCCTCACCAGTAGAGGCTCTGGTGAACACCTGCTGGCTCTTAGACTTCGCGCCCTAGGGAATCTTATGCTCTAACCCCTGGTGCCTTCCTTAACACCTTGACTTCCATCCCCAGCAGTCAGCCGTAGGGTCCACTACCTTGCGGTGCACTGCTAATACCAACAGTGTGCATCTGTCACCTAGCCTCAAGGTGACCTGACAGTTTGATCAGCCATGGGCCCGGCTGATGTGCCACTTCCTGCAGTAGATGCTTTGCAAGGCATAGTTCGCAGACTGGAGACCCAGGAATCTGATCAGACTCAGGTGATGCGATTCCTACAAGATCTGGCTTCCCGCTTCGAGCAGCTGCAGGCTTCCTTGGGAACCCCGAACCTGCAGCCTCAAGTACAGTCAAAAGCTGCACCTATCGCACCAGTCGCAGCCACGCATTCATTTCCATCCCGTTTCTCTGGGGACTCCAAGGCCTGCAGGGGCTTCCTCAGCCAATGCACCATTCATTTTGAGCTCCAGCCTCAAAACTTTCTGTCTGATCAGGCTAAGGTAGCCTATATCATTTCCCTCCTCTCCGGTGAAGCTTTAGCCTCCCCCTGTGGGAGAAGAATGATCCGGTGGTTTCCAGCCTGTCCGACTTCTTGAAACGATTTCGTAATATCTTCGAGGAGCCAGTTCAGGTTTCTTCTGTGGCTAGTGCCCTTTAATGCCTTCGCCAAGAATCTTGTTCAGTGGGACAATATGCGATTCAGTTCCGTATCCTCACAGCTGAATTGAGCTGAAACAATGAGGCCCTGGTCGCAACCTTTTTACATGGCCTTTCTGACCGAGTGAAGGACGAATTTGCAGGAAGAGCTATCCCCGCCGGTCTGGACAATGTAATTTCTTTGTGCAATCAGATTGACATTCGCTTCCAGGAGAGGTGCCTAGAAAAAAGATGCCAGCACTCCCTAGGTCCTAGTCAGCCTAAACTCTTTCCCCGTCGCCCTGTGGAGCATCCTCTGCCTGCTGAGGAACCTATGCAGCTGGGCCGGACCAGAATAACCCCGAAGAATGTGCTAGACGCAGAACTCTAGGCTTGTGTGTTTATTGTGGGTGCAAGGGTCATTTTCATGGGTCTAATACATTTAGAAGAGTATTGGACCCAGAAACATCACCTTCTTGTCTTCTTCTTCCGGTGTTCCTCCATGTAGGTACTTCTCCCCAATCGGTCCTAGCATATCTGGACTCCGGGGCTGCCGGCAATTTTATGGACTGGAGAACTGCTTCTTCTATGAAGCTTACCCTTTCTCCCCTCGCTACACAACTGGTAGTCATAGCATTTGATGGCACTGTGCTCCCAGGGGGGCCCTATCCGTTACCTATTAGGAGTGGATTTCCTTACTCCTTCTACCCAAGGCCTCTACCCCCATTGTATTGGGCCTTCCTTGGCTACAGCTCCACTCTCCACATGTGGACTGGGTTTCTTGGCAGATCCTGGCTTGGGGTCCTTCATGTTTCTCGTCCTGTCTTCTTCAAGGTGGCCCCCAGGGGGAGACTTACCATTGCTACCACATCCGTATTGTCTGATCTTCCCACTGCATGCAGTGATTACCGGGATATGTTCTGTAAGAAGTCTGCTGCGGTACTTCCTCCCCACAGATTTTTTGACTGTGCTATTGACCTTGTCCCATGAGCAACCCTGCCTAGGGGTCGTACCTACCCTTTGTCCATTCCAGAGACCCAAGCCATGTCTGAGTATGTCGCCGAGAATCTGGAGAGAGGTTTCATCCAGAAATCCTCATCGCCTGCCAGAGCAGGATTCTTTTTCGTTTCCAAAAAGGATGGTACCCTCAGACCCTGCATCGACTATAGAGGTTTAAACACAGTGACTATAAAAAAACGATGCCTCTTATCTCTAATATCTGAGCTATTCAACAGGTTGAAGGGGGCTTCCATTTTCACCAAGTTGGATCTCAGAGGTGCATACAATCTCATTCGGGAAGGTGACAAATGGTAGACTGCGTTTAACACCAGGGACGGGCATTACGAATACCTGGTTATGCCTTTTGGTTTGTGTAGCGCTCCAGCTGTGTTCCAGAACTTTGTCAATTAAATCTTCAGGGATCTACTGTACCAGTTTGTTGTCATCTATCAGGATGACATTCTCATCTTTTCTGAAAATCTGCTTGCTCACAGAAACCATGTCTGCACCATACTTCAGTGCCTTAGAGAGAATAATCTCTATGCCAAGATGCAGAAATGTTCCTTTGAATGTTCTGAGGTCCTGTTTCTGGGATATTTTGTTTCTAGTTTGAGTCTTCGCATGGATCCCGGAAAGTTCTCAGCCATTACCAACTGACCCCTTCCCGCTAGCCTGAAGGCCACACAGCGCTTTCTTGGCTTCGCAAATTATTATAGGCAGTTCATAAGAAATTACTTTTCCATTGCCACGCCTATTATCGCTTTGACCAAGAAGGGTGCGAATGCCAAAGACTGGCCTTCCGAGGCTGTCTCTGCTTTTCACGATCTGAAACAGGCCTTTGTCTCTGGACCTCTCTTAAGGAGACCAAATCCTGGGGACCCATTTTTTATTGAAGTAGACGTTTCTTCGATGGGAGTGGGAGCTGTGCTTCTTCAGTTCTTTGAGAAGAAACGTCAACCATGTGCGTTCTTCTCCAAAAAAATCTTCTCAGGCAGAGAGAAATTATGCCATTGGTGATTGGGAACTTCTCACAATTAAATTGGCGTTGGAGGAGTGGCGTCATCTCTTGGAAGGTTCCCCTCACTCTATAACAATCTTTACTGTTCACAAGAATCTACAATACCTACAGAATGCTAAACGTCTGAACCCCAGACAGGCCGGGTGGAGTCTCTTCTTTTCCCATTTTAAATTCACCATTACGTACAAACCTGGTTCCTGGAATGGTCCGGCTGATGCGCTCTCTGGGTCATTTGACACTTTGGATGAGGAGTCCATCCCTGATCCCAAGCCGATCATTCCGACCTCATGCATTGTTGCCCATTCTACCACCCTGGAATCAAAAATTCCTCCTGGCAAGACCTTTGTTCCCACGGAGCTAAGAGCTAAGATTCTTCGTTGGGGACATGATTCCAAGTTGGCAGGTCATGCTGGATTCCTCCGATCCTTCTTGCTCATCAGTCATCACTACTGGTGGCCTAATCGCCGCTCGGATGTTAAAGACTACGTTAAGGTTTGTCATACCTGTGCTCAATCTAAATCTTCCACACAAGCCCCTGCTGGTCTTCTCATGCCCTTGCCCATTCCTAAGGAGCCCTGGACTCATATTGTGATGAATTTTATCACTAGAGATTTAAATAATGGGCTATGGCGCTAAAACCCAATACTTCTGCAACTCTGTGCATAAAAATATATGTAAATTTAATTTATATAACAGTGCTATCAAAATTCTTCTAATATGTCTAGTGTGTGCATATATGTGCTAGTATTACAGTGGCCCATACATATACTTTGCTTATATTAATAATAACAAATTCATAGAAATTCCTGGGAAATTCATAAAAACATCCAAAAGAATCAAAAAATGTGCAAATTAATTAATCTCAGCAAACATGCAAAAATCGTGCAAAACATTTAGTCCCAAAGAACGTCTTTATGCATAAGAACTTTTCAAAATCGCATTCTGAAATCGCTGGAAAGTCACATGCTGTAATATTTCAAGTGGTGGTAGTAGAATAAAGTGACTAGTGCAAAAAAGGTGCCAATCATCAATGTAGAGAGAAACACTCTTCCCTGGTGCGCCACTCAGTACCGTGGCAATGTGATTGCCCTCACCAGATCGAACACCCCTATGGGGTTGGACGGGCCTTCACAGCACAAGCCACCATGCCGCTAACTGAATGCTGCTGCTGGTGCGCTGGGGGAATGTCCGCTGCTCACTTCATATGTACTCCGTAATTATGTGCATGGAGGAAAGAGAAACACATCCACGGTGCAAATACGTTTTAATACCACTTTTATTTCGTTGTAAAAAGAGAGTCACCCACATTTGATCATAAAACAATTTGCATGACCTTGGTCTCGGCCCATCATGATGATTGGGCATCACTATTACCGTGGGCTGAGTTCACCCACAATAATCATGTCAACGTCAGTTCTCAGAACACACCCATTGTCACTGTTTATGGAAGACATCCTCAACTCTCTCTTCCTATGACTTGTTCTTCCGACATTCCAGCTTTGGCTACTGTTCAGGAATCATTCAATTCCATGTAGGCTGACGTTCATGATTCCCTCCAGGAAGCTGCCAACAAATTCAAGAGTTTTGCTGACCATCTCAGGCATAAGCCATCTTCTCTTAAGCCAGGACACAAAGTCTGACTCTTCACCAGGAACATCAAACTCCAGGTTCCTTCTCTCAAATTTGCCCCAAGATTCATTGGTCCGTACATCATAACTTCTAAAATGAATCCGGTTTGTTTCAAGCTCCAGATTCCCAAAAGCCTCGGTCTCTGAGGATGATCAGGAGTACGAGGTTAGCTAGAGGCATTCTCCAGTACCTTGTGCACTGGAGAGGGTTTGGTCCTGAGGAGAGGTCGTGGATCACGGCTTCCGAGGTCTTTGCACCTCTTCTGTTGAGGAAGTTTCATTTTGAAGTTCCCCTCTAAACCTGAACCAAGCGGGGAAGGGGGAGGCCTCGTAAGAGGGGGGGTACTGTCATGGTTATGCAATAGAGTTTGTCTGTCAGCTTACCTGTCTCCATGTGTTCATCTCTAGAGAGCGGCCGACTCTCACCTGACTGCTTTTATAATCCCTCCTCTAGCATGGCTCCACCCTAGCTCCTATCAGAGAACTCTATATTTACCTGTGCACTGCAGGCCAACCCTGCTGATCAACTTTTTGTGTTTGGCTTCCTGTTTCCTGACTGCCGTATGTTCTACATTTGTTTTTGTTACCGACCTTGAACCTTTGGCGTGAACTCAGTTGTCCTTGTATGCTTGTGGCCCCGACCTTGGCTTATTCCCTTACTATCCCTATGCTGCTGTTGCCTACTATGGGCGTGAGCTGGGGGACCCTGGGGGTCGCGACCTGGAGCCAGTTGCAGCCCAGTCCATCCTCACCAGTAGAGGCTCTGGTCAACACCTGCTGGCTCTTAGACTTTGCGCCCTAGGGAATCTTATGCTCTAACCCCGGTGGGATCCGTCTTGGTGTTCCAGCAGCCCTGCCTTCCTTAACACCTTGACTCCCATCCCCAGCAGTCAGCCGTAGGGTCCACTACCTTGCGGTGCACTCCTGATACCAACAGTGTGCATCTGTCACCTAGCCTCAAGGTGACCTGACATAGGTCACTTTTTGAAGTCTTGTTTTACCTGTCCAGGGAATGCCCGAACCTTGAGGTTCTGTCACAGACAGACCTTGGGTGGCGTTGTTTCGTCCCCAGTAGACATGTGCAATTTTTTTTATAACTAAATGAAATTAGGCCGAATTTTGCATCTTTCAGACATTCGGATGCATCCAAATGCATCCAAATGTCCGAATAGAAAAAATACAGAATTTCAACTAATACGAAAGAAATTATAGCGGATATAATGAATGAATTTGACATGATACGGTAATTCGTTAAAGATCTAATGAAACAAAAGGTCAACTCAAAGTAAATCTAAAGCCACGTACACACGTAGCGGTATGTCCGACGTACTTAGTCTGGCCCCCGGATACCGGCCCCCCACCCTATGTGAATGAGTATGGGGTACAATGTACCCCTACCCATTCACCTGTAAAATAAAAGTACAAAAAAAACACAACACACGAGATAAAATACTTTATTGCACAGCTCCGGGGGTCTTCCGTCTTCGGGGGTCTTCTCGCCGGACTCCTCCGCTATCTTCTTGTAGCTCTTTTGCTAGCGGAGGAGTCCGGCTTTCTTCCTCGCCGCCGGCCTCTTCTTCCGACTTCGGGGGTCTTGTCCCCCTCTTCGGTTCTTCTGCCGGGCCACCGCACCTTCTTATAGCTCTTTTACAGGCGGTGGCCCGGTCTTCTGTCGCCGCCGTCGCCTTCCGTTCTTCTTCTTCTTCTCCAGGAGATGTTGACTGGACGATCTCTCCGGCCGCAATGCCAGGGACGCGCTGCGGTGCCACTTATATAGGGACAAGGGGCGGTGTCACATGGGTTTATGTCACATGGGTTGGTGTCACATGGTGACCCCGCCCCCTTACAATGTCACAGTCCCGGAGGATGCTGGGACTGTCGCCATGTGACATCAACCCATGTGACCAACCCATGTGACAAAAAACCCATGTGACACCGCCCCTTGTCCCTATATAAGTGGCAGCGCAGCGCGTCCCTGGCATTGCGGCCGGAGAGATCGTCGAGTCAACATCTCCTGGAGAAGAAGAAGAAGAACGGAAGGCGGCGGCGGCGGCGGCGGCGGCGGCGCTGCCAGAAGACCGGGCCACCGCCTGTAAAAGAGCTATAAGAAGGCGGGGTGGCCCGGCAGAAGAACCGAAGAGGGGGACAAGACCCCCGAAGTCGGAAGAAGAGGCTGGCGGTGAGGAAGAAAGCCGGACTCCTCCGCTAGCAAAAGAGCTACAAGAAGATACCGGAGGAGTCCGGCGAGAAGACCCCCGAAGACGGAAGACACCCGGAGCTGTGCAATAAAGTATTTTATCTCGTGTGTTGTGTTTTTTTTGTACTTTTATTTTACAGGTGAATGGGTAGGGGTACATTGTATCCCATACTCATTCACATAGGGTGGGGGGCCGGTATCCGGGGGCCCCCTTATTAAAAAAAGTATGCCGGAGGCTACACACGGGGGGGGTTGTTTGGCGGACTTGAGTTTGCCGGACTTTTCCACCGGATTGTTTGATCGTGTGTACGCGGCATTACAGTCCAATCAGCTGATTAATTTTGTGCTGGAGGTTAGATTACTGGCAAATAGAGATGGCCTTGCGGTTTGCCCAGTGGTCGGTTTGCGGCAAATTTTGCTCGTTCGCGATTCGCCAAACCGGCAAACTTCTGCCGCTGTTCGCGTTTACATTGTGAAGAACTTTGACCCATGACACATCCATCATGGGGTACGGGACAGCCAATTAAGACATTTCAGCACATGGACAATTGGACATACCCCCTCCCTTATAAATAGACCTGATCTGGCGGCCATTTTACATTCTATCTTTTGTCAGTGTAGGGAAAGGATGCTGTGTGGAGCAGAGACAGTCAGTTTAATCACTAGCTATTACTATTAGGTCCACAAAAGTCCTTTTAAGGACTGGTATAGGTGTACAGTATATAGGGTTGTAATACACTTATAATATACTTTCTTTCAAATATAGAAAGTATATTATGGTGCACTGCTGACTGCTGTGCTGCTGAGTGCTGACCGATTCTGCAGCTATCTTTTATCAGTGTAGGGACTGAGGGACAGTTTGGTGTTTGGAGCAGGGACAGTCTGCAAATCACTAGCTACAAGGTTCACAAAGGTCCTTTTAAGGACTGGTATAGGTGTACAGTATATAGGGTTGTACACGTATAATATACTTTCTTTCAAATATAGAAAGCATATTATACTTGACTGCTGTGCTGCTGAGCTGATTGCTGCCCGTTTCTGCAGCTGTCTTTTATCAGTGTAGGGACTGAGGGACAGTTTGGTGTTTGGAGCAGGGACAGTCTGCAAATCACTAGCTACTAGGTCCACAAAGATCCTTTTAAGGACTGGTATAGGTGTATGTACAGTATATAGGTTTGTAATACGCTTTCTTTCAAATATAGAAAGCATATTATAGTGCACCGCGTGCAGTGCTGCTGACCGATTCTGCAGCTGTTGTTTCTCAGTATAGGGAGGGACAGTTTGGTGTTTGGAGCAGGGACAGTCTGCAATTCACTAGCTTCTAGCTAGCTACTACTAGGTTCACAAAAGTCCTTTTAAGGACTGGTATGTGGTGTCTGTGCTCTCTATCATGGTGCTGGTGTCAGTGCTCTCTATCACGGTGCTGGACCACCGCAGTGGAGCCCTGCATAGGTGGGGGTAAGGGCCGGGCAGAAGGATGGGCTCAAGCACAGGTTGACACACTGGGACACTGGCACAGGACTGCGCTGCCCTGACTGTGGCACTGATCATCTCCTGCACCCCCTTCATAGCCTGGCCTGAACTTGACTCTCCTTCATGGCCTTCATGCGCTCCCGAATTGTCAAAATTTCACACATAAAAAAAGAATGCTTGTCGTTGTCGATCCCAGATTAACTTAATACTTTTGTTATGTCAGTGTCCATGATGTGGGACTATGTGTGCACAGCTAGTAAGTATTTTGTGGCTGAAAATATGACCTGGAGGTTTTTAAGGTTTGCCTGCCATTAAAGTCAATGGTCACATTCGTGGTTCGCGTTCGCGAAACGTCTCGTTGGAAGTTCGTCCATCACTAGAGGCAGACAGGCACGAGCCAATATAAGAGGGCAAGCAGGCTCTGTGTCTAGAGACAACAGTGCTGGTCGTGGACGCGGTGCATCGTCATCAGCACGTGGCCCTGGGACACGCTTGTCCTTATTTTCGGCAGCTGGACGTGTTAAGCCGCATCATGCCAAAGACTTGGTAGAGTGGATGACCAAGCCCTCTTCATCCTCCTCATCCCCTCTCTCCCAGGCTCAGGGTACTAGCAAAGCAGCTGCCAATGCATCCTCTTCCCTGGTCTCAATGTCATCATCAGTCACTCCTTCCCTAGACCCACCATGTCCTCCTGAGGAGTCCCCCGAACTGTTTGAGCACAGTGTTGGGTACATGCTCCAGGAGGATGCCCAGTGTTTTGAAGGCTCTGATGATGATACTCAGCTAGAGGAAGGCAGTAGCGTGAGCGCAGAGAGAGGGGGGCCAGGTTAGGGGCAGCATACCGACTGAATCACACCGCAGAGCTCTGCCAGTGCAGGGGCAGCCTCTGCACGTTATTCCAAAAGTTCTTTGGTGTGGGCCTTTTTTGAGACGAGTGCATCACTGAGAGGAATGAAGGTGTAGAATTAGGTGTGTCACAGCCAAGTGCTTGCGGGCACTCTGCTAGCAGTACACCCACGTCCGATTTGTAGCAGGCAAATTTCCCTGCCCCAGCTGCTGGACCGTAGAAAGAAGTTCACTCCCAGCCATCCACATGCCCAGTGGTTGAATGCTAGCTTGGCTAAATTGCTAGCACTTCAACTGCTGCCTTTTCAGTTGGTAGACTCGGCCCCCTTCCATGAGTTTGTGCAATCTGCGCTTCCTCAGTGGCAGGTCCCCAAACGCCACTTTTTCTCATGGAAGGCAATTCTGGCTCTCTACCGGCATGTGGAAAGCAATGTCCTTGCCTCTCTGGACAGGGTGGTCTGCGGTAAGGTGCATATTACCGCTGACTAATGGTCCGGCAGGCATGGACAGGGACATTACCTGTCTTTCACGGCCCATCTGGCAGCTGGGAAGGATGCAGGACAAGGTGCAGTAGTGTTGGAGGTTGTTCCGCCACCATGCCTCCAAAATGCTACTACTGGTTGTGACACACCTCTCTCCTCCACCCTCTCCTCTTCTTCTTCCTCCATGGCCTCTTCCAGTGCTCTGTCCTCGGAACCAGCGGTGCTCCATAGGCGTTCAAGGGGCTACTCAAGTACTCAGGCAAAAAGATGCCATGCCGTGCTTGCGCTGATTTGTTTGGGGGACAGGAGCCACACTGGGGCAGATATTTTGTCAGCTCTGTAGGGGCAGGCCGAGAGGTGGTTTACGCCATGCCAACTTAAGCCAGGAATAGTGGTTTGCAGCAATTGCACCAACCTCCTCTCCACCCTCCGACAACTGACCCATGTGCCCTGTGTGGCTCACGTCCTTACCCTGGTGGTGCAGCGATTCTTGGGCAGGTATCCAGGCTTACAGGATGTCCTGAAGCAGACCAGGAAAGTCTGTGAGCATTTCTGCCGATCATTTAATGCCAGTGCTCGGCTGGCTGAGCTCCAAAAGGAGTTGAACCTGCCCAAGAACCGCCTTATATGTGACATGCCCACCAGGTGGAACTCAACATTGGCCATGCTGCAGCGGCTGCACATGCAGCAAAGGGCCATCAATGAGTACCTGTGCGACTACAGCACCAGGACAGGATCAGGGGAGCTTGGTTTTTTCTCACCACGCCAGTGGGGCATGATCAGGGATGCATGCACTGTTCTGTCACCATTTGAGGAGGCCACAAGGATGGTAAGCAGTGACAGTGCATGCATCAGTGACACTGTACCTCTTGTCCACCTGTTGGCGCATACGCTGCATGGAATAGTGGACAGGGCACTTGAGGCAGAACAGAGGCAGGAAGAGGAGGACTTCCTTGCCTCTCAAGGTCCCATTTATTTAGTGTTTCTGCTGCCCCACCCATCACACAGGAAGAGGAGGAGGAGGAGGAGGAGGAGGATGATTGTGTCAGCATGGAGGTGGAGGCTGGCACTCAGCATCAGCAGCAGCAGTCTTATAGGGATGATTTACAGTCCCAAGAAACCCGTGGACTTCTACGTGGCTGGGAGGAGGTGGCTGTGGTTCATGTTGTCCTTAGTGACCCAGAGGACTCCGGACCGAATGCCTCAGCTAATAACCTACACTGCATGGCCTCCCTGATCCTGCAAAGCCTGCAGAAGGATCCTCGTATTCTTCGGATCAAGGAGAGGGACCATTATTGGCTCGCCACTCTCCTTGATCCACAGTACAAGGGTAAGGTTGCGGACCTTATCTTCCCATCGCAGAGGGAGCAGAGGATGAGACATCTCCGGGAGGCCTAGCAGAAAGGTCTGTGCAACGCGTTCCCAGAGATTGGGAGGTTACAAACTCCTGGTCCTGGACAACGTGTTGCTGAGGCTTTGGTCAGAAGGAGAGGTGGAGAAGGTGGTCGTCTGACCGATGCGTTCAGACAATTTTTTAGTCCGCAGCCCCAAGGTATGACGGTTCCAGCAACCATCGCCAGCGTCTGATTTACATGGTGCAGGAATACCTAGGGGCAAGGTCAGACTTGGACACCTTTCCCACCAAAAATCCTCTGGCTTACTGAGTCTTGAGGATGGATCACTGGCCAGAGCTTGCACAGTATGCAATTGAGCTACTGGCCTGTCCTGCATCCAGCATACCTTCAGTGCTGCTGGTGGCTTTGTAACCGATCACAGGGTGCGCCTGTCCACCAACTTGGTTGATCGACTGACCTTCATAAAGATGAATCAGTCTTGGATCAACACCAGCTACCAAGCACCTGAAGCTGATGTAACCAAATAATTTTTTTTGAAATATCGCATCCCTTCAAGACTGCCTATGCTGATGCTGAGTGACTGTCCTGTTATGTTGGCTGTCTATCCTCTTCCTCCTCCGCTGATATCTTGGAAGAACATTTTTGGTTCTGGGTGATGCCACCAGCCCAATTTTTCAGCCCCTGTTTAACAGGGGGCGTGTAATTACAATTTTTGATACAATGCTTTGCAGCAGGGCTCATTCCTGCACTACAAATAGAGTATATGGGAGAGGTTGCAGTGTTGTGGCACCAACATCAGTGCCTAAGGCTAAATTTTTGAAAGAGGAAGGGGGCTCTCAGTGGATCAAAAGATTCTAGTGTGGTGGTCTCATCCCTGATACATTTTGAACAAAAAAATCCCCCTATATAAATGGGATTATAAGTGACCACCAACACCACACACAAATCAAAAACATGAATATTTTATTAACAAATACAGAACAAAAGAGACACATAAATACATTAAAACCAGAGGGACTACTAAGCAAACAGTGTCCCAATGGTATAGCAAAATGTTATAAACACATAATTACATAAAAAACAACAACCAATAAATATTAATTGTACTCTAAGCTGATGTGGGGTCATCAGCTTAGCGTATGATTAATATTTATTGGTTGTTTTTTTTAATGTAATTATGTGTTTATAACATTTTGCTACACCATTGGGACACTGTTTGCTTAGTAGTCCCTCTGGTTTTAATGTATTTATGTGTATCTTTTGTTCTGTATTTGTTAATAAAATATTCATATTTTTGATTTGTGTGTGGTGTTGGTGGTCACTTATAATCCCATTTATATAGGGGGATTTTTTTGTTCAAAAGGCAAAAATTTTCAGCCCCTATTTAACAGGGGCGTGTAATTACAATTTTTGATGCAATGCTTTGCAGCAGGGCTCATTCCTGCACTCCAAATAGAGTATATGGGAGAGGTTGCAGTATTGTGGCACCAGTGCCTAAGGCCCAATTTTTCAGCCCCTGTTTAACAGGGGCATGTAATTACAATTTTTGATGCAATGCTTTACAGCAGGGCTCATTCCTGCACTCCAACTAGAGTTTATGGTAGAGGTTGCAGTGCATATTTCAAACTTTTCAGCCCCTGTTTAACAGTGGCATGTAATACAATTTTCGATGCAATGCTTTGCAGCAGGGCTCATTCCTGCACTCCAACTAGAGTATCTGGGAAAGGTTGCAGTGTTGTGGCACCAGCACCAGTGCCTAAGGCCCAATTTTTCATCCCCTGTTTAACAGGGGCATGTAATTACAATTCTTGATGTAATATTTCACAGCAGGGCCCATTCCTGTACCCACCGAGAGTAACTGTGAGGACTTATAGTGTTGTGGCACCAGCACCACCACCACAACCACCAAAGGCCCAATTTTTCTACCACTGTTCAACAATGGCATGTAATTACAATTCTTGATATAATCGTTCACAGCAGGGCGCTCTAGCGCCCACCAAGAGTCACTTTGAGGGCTTACAATGTTGTGGCAAAACCAACACCTTGTTCTGCCATTTCTGCAGAGCATATAGGGCAGGCCCCTACTTTCAACTATCCAACTTACAAACGTCTCCTACTTGCAAATGGAAGGAGATAACAGGAAGTGAGAAGAAAAAAGACGGACGGCCAAAAAAATTATGCAGGGGCGATAACCCTTCCCTATGTTTTCCAAAAAGCTTAAAAATAGATTTTTGGACTGGAGCTACACTTTAAAAATGTACCAGTTCAAAATTACAAACAGATTCTACTTAATACAACAAACCTACACAGTCCCTGTCTTGTTTGCACCGCCTGTATACTGCTATTCTGAGTATATAGGGCCTGGAGGCCCCACGCCTTTCCTTTTTTTAATATGGGTACGGGGTTCCCCTTAATATCCGTACAAGACCCAATGGGCAGGGGGGGCCATGCCATTTTTCTCTATGATTTTCATCCATATTGCCGAAACCAGATATTACATTAAAACCGCAAGCAGTTTTAAATGACTTTTTTTCCCGTTAAATGTCATTTTGTGCAGGGACTGTTCTAAACGCTGGAAACACGTGCCACTTTAAAGGCATACTATAGAACACCCCCCAGGCATGATATTTAAAGGAATATTTCACTTTTTTTCCACTTTAATTGTAATTAAAATCAGTGCTCTCGAAAAAAAACGTCCTTTTTTAAAAACATTTTAGGCATTCATCCATGTCCCCTGGGGCAGGAGCCAGGTCTCCAAACCCTTTTTAGGACAATATCTTGCATATTAGCCATTAAAATTAGCACTTTTTATTTAGAACGTTCGAGTCCCATAGACTTCAATGGGGTTCTAAAGTTCGCACAAATTTTCGATAGTTCTGGGGGGTGTTCGGCTCATCCCTATCCCTATCCAGGAATTTATTAACGTTGTCCTCCAAGATTTGTTGCAGTTATGTGTGGTGGTTTATCTTGATAATATCCTCATATTTTCCAAGTCCCTGGAGAACCACCACACAGATGTCTGTCGTGTGCTTCAGAAACTAAGAGAGGACAATCTCTATTGTAAACTGGAGAAGTGTGAGTTCCATTATGAACAGGTTAAATTCCTGGGCTATGTCATTTCCACTGCTGATTTTTCAATGGACCTAGAGAAACTTTCAGCAGTTCTACATTGGCCCCAACACGTGGATTTAAGTCCTCTGCAGCGTTTCCTGGGCTTTGCCAACTATTATCAGAAGTTTTTTTGTAACTTCTCGTCTTTGGTCAAGCCCCTGACTGATATGACCAGAAAGGACGGTAACCCACAGAGTTGGTCTCCGGTGTCCATTAAGGCTTTTGAGAGTCTCAAGGCTGCTTTTGTTTCTGCTCCTGTGTTGGCACATCCTGATACTATGTTACCTTTTTTCCTTGAGGTTGATGCTTCTGAGACTGGTGTTGGCACCCTTCTGTCTCAACGTCCTACCCCTGAGAACGCTATGCATCCTTGTGGCTACTTTTCCAAGAAATTGTCACCTGCGGAGTGCAGTTACAAGATTGGTGACAGAGAGCTTTTAGCGGTCATTTTAGCCCTGAAAGAATGGAGACATCTCCTCGAAGGTACCACTGTGCCAGTTCACATTCTTACTGGCCATAAAAATCTCACATTCCTGTCTGAGGCTCCCAGAAGGGCGCGATGGGCTCCTTTCTTGTCAAGTTTCAATTACATTGTCTCATTCTTACCCGGTACTAAGAATGTAAGGACTGATGCCTTGTCACAACAATTTTCCTCCACTTCCAAGTCGGAGTCGGTTCCTGTGATTCCTCCTGATTGTATTCTGGCTACGGTTTGCACCAGTCTCACTTCTCCTTTAGGTGACAAAATTCTTGCTGCTCAGGTCCATACTCCTCCTGAGAAACTTTGTGACTGCTGCTTTGTCCCAGAGAGATTCCATACTGCCGTGCTCCAGACCATTCTCCCAAGGCTGCTGGCCACCCTGGGAAGAATCAACTCTTTTGGGTCATTTCCCAACAATTCTGGTGGTCTAGTCTTCGTGCAGATGTAACTGCCTTCGTAGCTGCCTATTCTGTGTCTGTTCAGAGTAAGACTCCACGACACCTTCCAGTGGGCCTCCTACAACCCATACCCAATGGAGAGAGGCCCTGGACCCACCTGTCTATGGATTTCAATGTGGAGTTACCCAACTCCCAGGGCAACACAGTTATCCTTATGGTGGTTGAGTCCTAGACACGTCAATAAATTTGTTTCATTTTGCTCCGTTCCGTTTTGTATTAGCCGTTAATTCGTATTTCATAATTCGTGTCAGAAATTAAATTTGGAAGCATACGAAATAGGAATTTTCCTTAGGTTCATTAACTTTTTGTAACAATTACGAACGTTTGTTATGATGAATTTTAAAAGCAATAAATACCTTTTTCAATATGTCAGTCGTCGACTCATTATGCTCATTATGAGGGGCTCCCACCATCCGTGTGCTGTGCTGACTTCCTCCTGGGGCTGTACCCCTGCTGTGCTCATTATGAGGGGCTCCCACCATCCCTGTGCTGTGCTCATTATGAGGGGCTCCCACCATCCCTGTGCTGTGCTGACTTTCTCCTGGGGTTGTACCCCCGCTGTGCTCATTATGAGGGGCTCCCACCACCCCTGTGCTATGCTGAATTCCTCCTGGGGCTGTACCCCTGTTGTGCTCATTATGAGGGGCTCCCACCATCCCTGTGCTAGAATTGTTGCTTGCTCTCTAATGCACGTGGCAAAATTCACATGTGTAGTTTGAATGGCATTTACATATGTGGGCGGGACCAACGTATGCGTTCACTTCTGACCACTAGCTACTTTTTTATTTTATTTTACTTCTTTTTTTTTTTTTTTTTACTTTATTTTTACAACTTTTTTTTTTGCTCACTTTTATTCCTATTACAAGGAATGTAAACATCCCTTGTAATGGGAATCATTCATGACAGGTCCTCTTTATGGAGAGATGTGGGGTCAATAAGACCCCACATCTCTCCCCCAGGCTGGGGGTGGGAAGTGGTTAAGTAGACAGGTCAGACGAGCATGATCAGGAACAGCTGGTAACTGTGGAGAGAGATGAGAGCTGGCAATTAGCCGACAGTTGAGCAGCCAGCCCAGAGAAGGAAGGGCTAAGCCAGCCCTGACACTATGGGGGTCTTCTTCCGACTTCACCGCTCTGTTTGGCCTCTTCTCCTGGTGTCCGGCCTCTTCTCCCACTCTCCAGCGTCTTCTGCTGCTCTCTCCGGTTCTTCTTCTGGGCTCCTCCGCTATCTTCTTGCAGCTCTTTTACTATAGGAGGAGCCCGTTCTCCTCCGTCCTTCTTCTCTCTTTTTTCTTCTTCCGATGTTGACACAGCGCTCTCTCCCACTGTAATGCCGTGTGAGCGCTGCGCGATCACTTATTTAGGAATCTAATTGATTACTCTTCCCCTCATGGTAACGCCGTTCCCATTACTTGGGTGGCGTTACCGCAATTACATCTACCGCCTGGGACCAGGTAGACGGGACTAGTGAAAGAAGTGAATGTCGCCACCTCCATCGGCGAGATTGACACCTCGCGAGCCCCGTCGCCTGGTATGGATTTAAAGGGGAACCGCTACGCCGAAAAAACAGTGTGGGGGTCTCCCCAAAGTCCATAAGCTGGCAATTAGCCGACAGCTGAGCAGCCAGCCCAGAGAAGGAAGGGCTAAGCCAGCCCTGACACTCCAGGGGTCTTCTAACGACTTCGGGGTCGTCTTCCGACTTCTCCGCTCTGTTCGGCCTCTTCTCCCAGTGTCCGGCCTCTTCTCCCGCTCTCCAGCGTCTTCTCCTGCTCTCTCTGGCAATGCTGTGTATTAGCAATGGGGCGTGGTCACCGGGTGATGTCACACGTGGCCCCGCCCCTTATGATGGCAGGTCCCGAGGCATGCTGGGACTGTGACGTCATACGGGGTGGGGCCACGGTGTGACATCACCCGGTGACCACGCCCCATTCCTATATAAGTGAACGTGCAGCGCTCACACGGCGTTACAGTGGGAGAGAACATTGTGTCAACATCGGAAGAAGAGAGAAGAGGAAAGAAGGATGGAGGAGACTGGGCTCCTCCGATAGTAAAAGAGCTGCAAGAAGATAGCGGAGGAGCCCAGAAGAAGAACAGGAGAAGACGCCGGAGAGCGGGAGAAGAGGCCGGACACCGGAAGAAGAGGCCTGAACAAAGCGGAGAAGTCGGAAAAAGACCCCCGATGTCAGAAGAAGACCCCCGGAGCTGATTAATAAATGACTTCGTAATTGCATCGTACCCCATACTCATTCACATAGGGTAGGGGGCCGGAATCTGGGGGCCCCCTTATTAAAGGGGGCTCCCGGATTCTGATAAGCTCCCCGCCCGCAGACCCAGACAACCAACGGCCAGGGTTGTTGGGAAGAGGCCCATGTCCTCATCAACATGGGCACAAGGTGCTTTGGGGTGGGGGGGCTGCAGGAACCCCCCCATGTTGAGGGCATGTGGCCTGGTACGGTTCGGGGGGGGGGGGGGGCGCTTGCTCGTCTCCAGCCCCTTTCCTGACCGGCCGGGCTGCATGCTGGGATAAGGGTCCGCTATGGATTTTGAGGGGACCCCCATGCTGTTTTTTCGGCGTAGGGGTTCCCCTTTAAATCCATACCAGGCAACGGGGCTCGCGAGGTGTCAATCTCGCCGATGGAGGCGGCGACATTCACTTCCTTCGCTAGTCCTGTCTATAGAATATTTTAAAAAAAGTCACAGTTACTTTGCTGATTAACTAATTACTTTTCCAATGTAGTAACCGAGTTACTAATGCAATTACTTTTTGGGAGAAGTAATTTGTAATTTAACGAATTACTTTTCTAAAGTAAGATGACCAACACTGCTCGTTTGTTCTGCAGTAGGGATGAGCTTCGTGTTCGAGTCGAACGTACGTTCGACTCGAACATTGGTCGTTCGGACGTTCGCCGAATTCCGAACGTTTGGGCCGTTCGCGGCAAAATTCGTGTGGCCCACAATGCACTGCGATGGCGCAGTGCATTACTGGCTCATGATTGGCCAAGCATGCACTGTGACCCCGCATGCTTGGCCAATCGCAGCGCCAGTAGCGCGGAGAGCCATGATTGGCCACAGGCGTCCTGCCTGTGGCCAATCATAGCTCAGGCTGTGTAGTGCACGCCCCACACTATATAAGGCCGCCTTTGAGGCGGCCTCGTGTAGTGTGTTGGCATCTGAAGCAGTGGGTGTTCTGTGTACCTTCAACACAGTTACACACCAATCGTTTTTGGCTGATTTCCTATCTTGCTCTTGTGTAGTGGTTATTGTCTGTGCCCTGACCGCAGTATACACCACTATATTCACCTCACCTATATAGCTAGTGATCTAGCTTTAATAATAGAGCTTGCAGTCAGTAGTGGCAGGAGATAGTGCGTGCTGTCTGCGTGCTCTGTACCCAGTACATACCGCTATAATCCACCTACATAGCTGTCAGTGTTCTCTATTTGAGCCCATTTGCCATCTGCAGGAGTTATTGGAAGTTGTGTGTGCTTCCAGCACAGCACAGTATACATCTGTATATACCCCTTTAACTCTGCTGTTTTCTGGTTATTGTCTGCGTGCCCTGACCGCAGTATACACCGTGGTATTCACCTCACCTATATAGCTAGTGATCTAGCTTTAATAATAGAGCTTGCAGTCAGTAGTGGCAGGAGATAGTGCGTGCTGTCTGCGTGCTCTGTACCCAGTACATACCGCTATAATCCACCTACATAGCTGTCAGTGTTCTCTATTTGAGCCCATTTGCCATCTGCAGGAGTTATTGGAAGTTGTGTGTGCTTCCAGCACAGCACAGTATACATCTGTATATACCCCTTTAACTCTGCTGTTTTCTGGTTATTGTCTGCGTGCCCTGACCGCAGTATACACCGTGATATTCACCTCACCTATATAGCTAGTGGTCCAGGAGATAGTGTGTGCTGTCTGCGTGCTCTGTACCCAGTACATACCGCTATAATCCACCTACATAGCTGTTCTCTATTTGGGCCCAATTGTCATCTGCAGGAGTTATTGGAAGTTGTGTGTGCTTCCAGCACAGCACAGTATACATTTGTATATACCCCTTTATCTCTGCTGTTCTATAAAAAAGGCATCTGCAGGAGTTAGTGGGTGTTGTGTGCCTCCAGCACAATATAAACTACCCAACTACTGTTTTACCCAACTCCCTTCAGGCCATTACCATGTCTGGAAGGCGAGCAAGGAGAGGCAGACAGGCGCGAGCCGATAAAAGAGGGCAAGCAGGCTCTGTGTCTAGAGACAACAGTGCTGGTCGTGGACGCGGTGCATTGTCATCAGCACATGGCCATGGGACCAGCACAGCACAGTATACATCTGTATATACCCCTTTAACTCTGCTGTTTTCTGGTTATTGTCTACGTGCCCTGACCGCAGTATACACCGTGGTATTCACCTCACCTATATAGCTAGTGGTCCAGGAGATAGTGTGTGCTGTCTGCGTGCTCTGTACCCAGTACATACCGCTATAATCCACCTACATAGCTGTTCTCTATTTGGGCCCAATTGTCATCTGCAGGAGTTATTGGAAGTTGTGTGTGCTTCCAGCACAGCACAGTATACATCTGTATATACCCCTTTAACTCTGCTGTTTTCTGGTTATTGTCTGCGTGCCCTGACCGCAGTATACACCGTGGTATTCACCTCACCTATATAGCTAGTGGTCCAGGAGATAGTGTGTGCTGTCTGCGTGCTCTGTACCCAGTACATACCGCTATAATCCACCTACATAGCTGTTCTCTATTTGGGCCCAATTGTTATCTGCAGGAGTTATTGGAAGTTGTGTGTGCTTCCAGCACAGCACAGTATACATCTGTATATACCCCTTTAACTCTGCTGTTTTCTGGTTATTGTCTGCGTGCCCTGACCGCAGTATACACCGTGGTATGCACCTCACCTATATAGCTAGTGGTCCAGGAGATAGTGTGTGCTGTCTGCGTGCTCTGTACCCAGTACATACCGCTATAATCCACCTACATAGCTGTTCTCTATTTGGGCCCAATTGTTATCTGCAGGAGTTATTGGAAGTTGTGTGTGCTTCCAGCACAGCACAGTATACATCTGTATATACCCCTTTAACTCTGCTGTTTTCTGGTTATTGTCTGCGTGCCCTGACCACAGTATACACCGTGGTATTCACCTCACCTATATAGCTAGTGGTCCAGGAGATAGTGTGTGCTGTCTGCATGCTCTGTACCCAGTACATACCGCTATAATCCACCTACATAGCTGTTCTCTATTTGGGCCCAATTGTCATCTGCAGGAAGTATTGGAAGTTGTGTGTGCTTCCAGCACAGCACAGTATACATTTGTATATACCCCTTTATCTCTGCTGTTCTATAAAAAAGGCATCTGCAGGAGTTAGTGGGTGTTGTGTGCCTCCAGCACAATATAAACTACCCAACTACTGTTTTACCCAACTCCCTTCTGGCCATTACCATGTCTGGAAGGCCAGCAAGGAGAGGCAGACAGGCGCGAGCCGATAAAAGAGGGCAAGCAGGCTCTGTGTCTAGAGACAACAGTGCTGGTCGTGGACGCGGTGCATTGTCATCAGCACGTGGCCATGGGACATGCTTGTCCTTCTTTTCTGCAGCTGGACATGTTGAACCGCAACATACCAACGACTTGGTAGAGTGGATGACCAAGCCCTCTTCATCCTCCTCATCCTCTCTCACCCAGTCTCAGGGTAGTAGCAAAGCAGCTGCCAACGCATCGTCTTCCCTCCTCTCAATGTCATCATCAGTGACTCCTTCCCTAGACCCACCACGTCCTCCTGAGGAGTCTACTGAACTCTTTGAGCACAGTGTTGGGTACATGCTCCAGGAGGATGCCCAGTGTTTGGTGGGCTCTGATGATGACACTCAGCTAGAGGAAGGCAGTAGCGTGAGCGCAGAGAGAGGGGGTGCTCAAGAAGGACAGCAATCTGGCAGTCATGTTCCACAAGCTGCAGCATACTGCCAGGTTTGCTACAGCGATGAAGAGGGAGGGGATGATGAGGGCACTGACTCCACGTGGGTGCCTGGAAGGAGGGAGGAGGAGGAGGAGGAGGAGGAGGAGGAGGCACATGTCCAACGAGGCAGGATGCCCTCCGGGGGCCAGCTTAGGGGCAGCACACCGACTGAATCACACACCGCAGAGCTCTGCCTGCGCAGAGCGCTTCCTCTGCGCGTTATTCTAAAAGTTATTTGGTGTGGGCCTTTTTTGAGACGAGTGCATCAGATCGCACCGCTGCTATTTGCAACATATGTCTCAAGCGTATCTCACGTGGCCAAAACATCAGCCGCTTGGGCACCACATGCTTGACCAGACATATGTTGACCTGCCATGCAGCTCGTTGGCAAGCGTACCTCAAAGACCCACACCAAAGAACAAAGCGGACCTCTCCTTGCTCCTCATCAGCTGGCATCTCCAACCCCACTAGACCTTCAGTCCTCTCTGAAACCTGCTCTGAGAGGAATGAAGGTGTAGAATTAGGTGTGTCACAGCCAAGTGCTTCCGGGAACTCTGCTAGTGGTACATCCACATCCGATTATAGCAGGCAAATGTCCCTGCCCCAGCTGCTGGACCGGCGGAAGAAGTTTACTCCCAGCCATCCACATGCCCAGCGGTTGAATGCTAGCTTGGCTAAATTGCTAGCACTTCAACTGCTGCCTTTTCAGTTGGTAGACTCGGCCCCCTTCCGTGAGTTTGTACAATGTGCGGTTCCTCAGTGGCAGGTCCCCAAACGCCACTTTTTCTCACGGAAGGCGATTCCGGCTCTCTACCGGCATGTGGAAGGCAATGTCCTTGCCTCGCTGGACAGGGCGGTCAGCGGTAAGGTGCATATTACCGCTGACTCATGGTCCAGCAGGCATGGACAGGGACGTTACCTGTCTTTCACGGCCCATTGGGTCACTCTTCTGGCTGCTGGGAAGGATGCAGGACAAGGTGCAGTAGTGTTGGAGGTTGTTCCGCCACGCCTCGCCTCCAAAATGCTACTATTGGTTGTGACACACCTCTCTCCTCCACCCCCTCCTCTTCTTCTTCCTCCATGGCCTCTTCCAGTGCTCTGTCCTCAGAACCAGCGGTGCTCCGTAGGCGTTGCAGGGGCTACGCAAGTACGCAGGCAAAACGATGCCATGCCGTGCTTGCGCTGGTTTGTTTGGGGGACAGGTGCCACACTGGAGCGGATGTTTTGTCAGCTCTGCAGGGGCAGGCCGAGAGGTGGTTGACGCCATGCCAGCTTAAGCCAGGAATGGTGGTTTGCGACAATGGCACCAACCTCCTCTCCGCCCTCCGACAGGGACAACTGACCCATGTGCCCTGTGTAGCTCACGTCCTTAACCTGGTGGTGCAGCGGTTCTTGGGCAGGTACCCCGGCTTACAGGATGTCCTGAAGCAGGCCAGGAGAGTCTGTGTGCATTTCCGCCGATCATTTAATGCCTGTGCTCGGCTGGCTGAGCTCCAAAAGGAGTTGAACCTGCCCAAGAACCGCCTTATATGTGACATGCCCACCAGATGGAACTCAACATTGGCCATGCTGCAGCGGCTGCACACGCAGCAGAGGGCCATCAATGAGTACCTGTGCGACTACGGCACCAGGACAGGGTCAGGGGAGCTTGGTTTTTTCTCACCACGCCAGTGGGGCATGATCAGGGATGCATGCACTGTCCTGTCACCGTTTGAGGAGGCCACAAGGATGGTGAGCAGTGACAGTGCATGCATCAGTGACACTGTACCTCTTGTCCACATCTTGGAGCATACGCTGCGTGGAATAATGGACAGGGCACTTAAGGCAGAACAGAGGCAGGAAGAGGAGGACTTCCTTGCCTCTCAAGGCCCCCTTTATCCAGACAGTGTTCCTGCTGTGCCACCCATCACACAGGAAGAGGGTGAGGAGGAGGAAGAGGAGGAGGAGGATGATTGTGTCAGCATGGAGGTGGAGGCTGGCACTCAGCATCAGCATCAGCAGCAGCAGTCTTATAGGGATGATTTACAGTCCCAAGAAACACGTGGACTTGTACGTGGCTGGGAGGAGGTAGCTGCGGATCATGTTGTCCTTAGTGACCCAGAGGACTCCGGACCGAATGCCTCAGCTAACCTACGCTGCATGGCCTCCCTGATCCTGCAAAGCCTGCGGAAGGATCCTCGTATTCTTCGGATCAAGGAGAGGGACCATTACTGGCTGGCCACTCTCCTTGATCCACGGTACAAGGGTAAGGTTGCCGACCTTATCTTGCCATCGCAGAGGGAGCAGAGGATGAGACATCTCCGGGAGGCCTTGCAGAAAGCTCTGTGCAACGCGTTCCCAGAGACTGGGAGGTCACAAACTCCTGGTCCTGGACAACGTGTTGCTGAGGCATCAGTCAGAAGGAGCGGTGGAGAAGGTGGCCGTCTGACTGATGCTTTCAGACAATTTTTTAGTCCGCAGCCCCAAGGTATGATTGGTTCCAGCACCCATCGCCAGCGTCTAATTTACATGGTGCAGGAATACCTAGGGGCAAGGTCAGACTTGGACACCTTTCCCACTGAAAATCCTCTGGCTTACTGGGTCTTGAGAATGGATCACTGGCCAGAGCTTGCACAGTATGCAATTGAGCTACTGGCCTGTCCTGCATCCAGCGTTCTTTCGGAACCCACCTTCAGTGCTGCTGGTGGCTTCGTTACCGATCACAGGGTGCGCCTGTCCACCGAATCAGTTGATCGACTGACCTTCATCAAGATGAATCAGTCTTGGATCACCCACAGCTACCAAGCACCTGAAGCTGATGTAACCGAATAATTTTTTTTGAAATACCACATCCCTTCAAGACTGCCTATGCTGATGCTGAGTGACTGTCCTGTTATGTTGATTGTCTATCCTCTTCCTCCTCCGCTGATATGTTGGAAGAACATTTTTGGTTCTGGGTGATGCCAGCAGCCCAATTTTTCTGCCCCTGTTTAACAGGGGCGTTTAAGTACAATTTTTGATGCAATGCTTTGCAGCAGGGCTAATTCCTGCAATAAAACTAGAGTATATGGCAGAGGTTGCAGTGTGATGGCACCAGTGCCTAAGGCCCAATTTTTCTGCCCCTGTTTAACAGGGACGTTTAAGTACAATTTTTGATGCAATGCTTTGCAGCAGGGCTAATTCCTGCAATAAAACTAGAGTATATGGCAGAGGTTGCAGTGTGATGGCACCAGTGCCTAAGGCCCAATTTTTCTGCCCCTGTTTAACAGGGGCGTTTAATTACAATTTTTGATGCAATGCTTTGCAGCAGGGCTAATTCCTGCAATAAAACTAGAGTATATGGCAGAGGTTGCAGTGTGATGGCACCAGTGCCTAAGGCCCAATTTTTCTGCCCCTGTTTAACAGAGGCGTTTAAGTACAATTTTTGATGCAATGCTTTGCAGCAGGGCTAATTCCTGCAATAAAACTAGAGTATATGGCAGAGGTTGCAGTGTGATGGCACCAGTGCCTAAGGCCCAATTTTTCTGCCCCTGTTTAACAGGGGCGTTTAAGTACAATTTTTGATGCAATGCTTTGCAGCAGGGCTAATTCCTGCAATAAAACTAGAGTATATGGCAGAGGTTGCAGTGTGATGGCACCAGTGCCTAAGGCCCAATTTTTCTGCCCCTGTTTAACAGGGGCGTTTAAGTACAATTTTTGATGCAATGCTTTGCAGCAGGGCTAATTCCTGCAATAAAACTAGAGTATATGGCAGAGGTTGCAGTGTGATAGCACCAGTGCCTAAGGCCCAATTTTTCTGCCCCTGTTTAACAGGGGCGTTTAAGTAAAATTTTTGATGCAATGCTTTGCAGCAGGGCTAATTCCTGCAATAAAACTAGAGTATATGGCAGAGGTTGCAGTGTGATGGCACCAGTGCCTAAGGCCCAATTTTTCTGCCCCTGTTTAACAGGGACATGTAATTACAATTCTTGATATAATATTTCACAGGAGGGCCCCTTCCTGTGCCCACCCAGAGTAACGGTGAGGACTTATAGTGTTGTGGCACCAGCACCACAACCACCAAAGGTCAATTTTTCTACCACTGTTCAACAATGGCATGTAATTACAATTCTTGATATAATCGTTCACAGCAGGGCGCTCCAGCGCCCACCAAGAGTCACTTTGAGGGCTTACAATGTTGTGGCAAAACCAACACCTTGTTCCGCCATTTCTGCAGAGCATATAGGGCAGGCCCCTACTTTCAAACATCCAATTTACAAACATCTCCTACTTGCAAACGGAAGGAGACAACAGCAAGTGAGATGAAAAAAGATGAACGACAAAACAAATTATACAGGGGTGATAACCCTTCCCTATGTTTTCCAAAAAGCTTAGAAATAGTTTTTTTGACTGAAGCTACATTTTAAAAATGTACCAGTTGAAAATTACAAACAGATTCAACTTAACACAACAAACCTACACAGTCCCTGTCTTGTTTGCACCACTTGTATACTGCTGTTCTGAGTATATAGGGCCTGGGGGCCACACGCATTTCCTTTTTTTAATATGGGTACGGAGTTCCCCTTAATATGCGTACAAGACCCAAATAGGCTGGTAATGGGCAGGGAGGGCTACCCATGCCATTTTTCTGAATGATTTTCAACCATATTGCAGGAACCAGATATAAGATTAAAACCGCAAGCAGTTTTAAATGGTGTTATTTCCGTTTAATGTCATTTTGTGCAGGGACTGTTCTAAACACGGGAAACACGTGGCACTTCACAGGCATACTACAGACACCCCCCAGGCACCATATTTAAAGGAATATTTCATTTTTTTTTTTTTCACTTTAATTGTCATTAAAATCAGTGCTCCCGCCAAAACGGCCGTTTTTAAAACTTTTTTTTGCATTGACCCATGTCCCCTGAGGCAGGAGTCAGGTCCACAAACCCTTTTTAGGACAGTATCTTGCATATCAGCCGTTAAAATTAGCACTTTCCATTTCGAACGTTCGAGTCCCATAGACTTCAATAGGGTTCTAACGTTCGTTACGAACGCGGGGTCCGTTCGAAAGTTCTGGTGCGAACCGAACCGGGGGGTGTTCGGCTCATCCCTATTCTGCAGAGTATTGCTGCGTTAGAGGAGCATCTCCATGGTCTTAGTCCCACTTGGGCACAAGTCCAGGAGGCTTTGCGACATGCTAATGATAGGTACTGTCTCCATGCTGACCACAGACGCTTGCCTGCACCTTCCTACCAGGTTGGGGACAGGGTCTGGCTGTCATCTCACGACCTCTGACTTCGTATTCTCACACCTCGGTTTATTGGGCCTTTCCGTTTTCTTTGCAGGATTAACCCAGTTGCTTATGCATTGGACCTTCCTTCTAATATGCGTATTTTAAATGTATTTCATGTCTGCTTATTAAAACCTTTGGTCTGCAACCGCTTTACCACCTCGGTGCCATTTCCTCACCCTGTACAGATTGAGAACCATGAGGAGTATGAAGTACAGTCTATTGTTGACTCCCGTAGGTTCAGTGGGCGCATACAGTACCTGGTGCATTGGAAAGTGTACGGTCTGAAGGAACACTCTATGGTCTCATCATCGGACGTACATACCCCTGTCCTCCTCCGTGATTTCCATAGATGTTTTCTCCTAAAACTTGTTGGTCCTCCGAGGAAGAGGGGTCATTGAGGAGGGGGTACTGTAAGGCTGGGCTCAGCCCTTCCTTCTCTGAGCTGGCTGCTCAGCTGCTGGCTAATTGCCAGATCCTATCTCTCTACAGTTACTCAGCTGTTGATGATATCCTGCTCGTTAGTCCTGCCTACTTAAGCCGTCCAGTCCAGATTAGCTCTGCCTTCACCTTGGTCATCATCACAAAAACTACTCCTGCGATCCTGTTGAAGACTTGCTTTAACATCCCTTCTGGCTCCAGATCCTGCTTGCTGTTCCACTACATTGATCATTGATTTCTGGCTTGGCTGACTATCCGTTCCGGTTACTGAACTTTGGCTATGTTTTGACTACGTTTTTTCTTTTTACTTTTATTATTAAACTAGTGTGATTTAACTGTACTTCTGTCTCGGCCTGATTTCATGGTTTCTGACAGTATACTCCACTCATAAACTGCCCCAAAGATGCTGCTTGCAGGACTTTTTTTAACATTCTGCAAGCGCACCGCCCCTGTGTGAAAGCACTTGGTCTTCCACACTGGGACTGCATATGAGGCATTTTTCAGGGGCTTTACAGGTGCTATTTTTATAAAATACTGGGGAAAAATGCCCCAGTGTGAAAGGGGTCTAAGACATGGGTTTCCATGCCCAGAACACTTGGGAGTAGTACGTGGCTGGGAA
The DNA here is from genome assembly GCF_037356315.1 of Lithobates pipiens. NCBI lineage: Eukaryota > Metazoa > Chordata > Amphibia > Anura > Ranidae > Lithobates > Lithobates pipiens. The sequence continues at coordinate 61,629,932 of NW_027507685.1, read as the reverse complement.
GAGGCAGTTCCAGATACTATAATCCTCAGTGACCCCAAGGATTCTTCTCATACCTCAGCAGATTTGTGGTGCATGGGCTCCCTCATGCTTCAAAGCCTGAGAAAGGACCCACAAATACGTGGCATAAAGGAGAAGGATCACTATTGGTTCGCAACCCTCCTTGACCACTGTTAAAAGGGGAAAGTCTCAGAACTCATCCTGTCCCCACAGAGAGTGCAGAAGATTAAATCTCTTGAGGATAACTTAACCTCTTACCCACTGGCCACTTAAACCCCCTTCCTAACCAGACCAATTTTCAGTTTTCGGTGCTCTCACATTTTGAATGACAATTACTCAGTCATGCAACACTGTACCTATATAAAAATTTTGTCCTTTTTTTCACACAAATAGAGCTTTCTTTTGGTGGTATTTAATCACCGCTGAGTTTTTCATTTTTTATGCTATAAAAGAAAAAAGACCAAAAATTCTGTAACGGAATGAATTTTTCTTTGTTTCTGTTATAAAATTTTGCAAATTAGTAATTTTTCTTCATAAATTGTGGGCAAAATTTATACTGCTACATATATTTGGTAAAAATAACCCAAATCGGTGTATATTATTTGGTCTTTGTGAAAGTTATAGAGTCCGTGAGCTATGGGGCCAATCTCTGAAAATTGATCACACCCGATGTACTGACGGTAATTTCTCGAGACTCTAACAAGCCAAGAAAGTACAAATACCCCACAAATTACCCCTTTTTGGAAAGTAGACAATTAAAGGTATTTAGTAAGAAGCATGAGGAGTTTTTTGAAGTTGTAATTTTTTCCTACAATTCTTTGCAAAATCAAGATTTTTTTTTCTTTTTTTGTTCACAAAATTGTTATATTAGCAGGTTATTTCTCACACATAGCTTATGCATAGCACAAATTACACCCCAAAACGCATTCTGCTACTCCTCCTGAGTACGGCAATAACACATGTGTGAGACTTTTACACAGCGTGGCCACATTCAGAGGCCCAACATGCAAGGAGCACCGTCAGGCATTCTTGGAGCATTAATTATACATATAATTTCTTGACTACCTCCTACGCTTTTGAAGGCCCTGGAGCACCAGGGCAATGGAAAAGCCCCAAAAATGACCCAATTTTGGAATTAAAACAACCCAATGTATAATCTATGAGGCACAATGAGTCTTTTGAACATGTCATTTTTTTTCTACAACTTTTTGGAAAATGTGTAAAGAAAATGAAAATGCATTTTTTTTACACAAAGTTTTTCCTTTATACAATATTTCTAACACATAGCTTGTAGATACCAAAAATTACACCCCAAAATAAATGATCCTACTCCTCCTGTGTATGGTGATACCACAGGAGGGAGACTTTTACACAGTGTGGCCACATAGAGAGTACCAACATGCAGGGAGCACCATCATGTGTTCCAGGGGCATAAATGTCAAATCTAATTTGACTACCTATTACACTTTTGTGAGGCACTGTAGTCGTGGCATGGATGTGGCATGGATGAGAACTGATGTGGCATGGATGGGGATTGATGAACCTTGGATGGGGATGGCTGAGCATGAATGAGTATGCCTGAGTACGGCCGGGTATGGCTGGGTACGGCTGAGTACAGCTGAGTGCGGCTGGGTACGGCTGAGTATGGCTGGGTACAGCTGGGTACAGCTAAGTACGGCTGGTACGACTAGGTACAGCTAAGTATGGCTGGTACGACTGGGTACGACTGGGTACAGCTGAGTACGGCTGAGTAAGGCTGAGTATGGCTGGGGACAGCTGGGTACAGCTGAGTATGGCTGGGTACGGCTGAGTATGGCTGGTATGGCTGGGTACGGCTGAGTACGGCTGGTATGGCTGAGTATGGCTAGGTACAACTAGGTACAGCTGGGTACAGCTGAGTACAGCTGGGTACGGCTAGGTATGGCTGGGTACGGCCGAGTACGGCTGGTTACGGCTGAGTATGGATGAGTATGGATGAGTATGGCTGGGTACGGCTGAGTATGGCTGGGTATGGCGGGGTATGGCTGGGATGGCTGAGCATGGATGGATGGATGAGTATTGCTGAGGATGGATGGCTGACCATGGATGAGTATTGTTGAGTATGGATGAATGGATGAGTATTGCTGAGTATGGATGGATGGATAAGTATTGCTGAGGATGCATGGATGGCTGAGTATTGATGAGGATGGATGGCTGAGTATTGATGAGGATGGATGAGTGCTGGAGTTGTCACATATCAAAAAGACCCCTAGTGGTGGACTTTACTGGCACATACAATCAAAAATTACAAATCGAAAACAATTAACTTTCTTTATTGAATGAGTATAAAATCAGATAAAAATATAGAATTGATACATATCATAAGAGTTTGTAACAGTAGCAAAACGCATTACTATACAAAACAACTATAGAAGCTATAGAAGCGATAACCCTATGTGTTTTGGATCTGAAAGTAGTCTCCTTCAGGGGTATAAGTACGACAAAGGATATAATTCTATTAAAGAACAGATAACAAAGTATTAAAACAGGCCAATGATGGAACACAGAGGGTCAAAAAAGATACATTTCAATTTCTACTTACATGACCAAGTATAGTAATAATTGAATGTATCTCACAATTTGAATTAAATGCGACGAACAATATTGGATGGACTGCGTGTCTTGCCAGTATCAAAGGCTTCCCAAGGGGAAAAGGGGAAATAGTAAAGCAGTAACGTGTTGTTTGTAATTCGGGTTGCTTAGTCTCTTATTGTTGCCCAAAGCAAAATAATTCCCATATAAACCTCCCCTGAGAGACTCCTGTAAAGAAAACAAGAGGGAGTAGTTGTTAACTGGGCCAATACCAGGGAAACACTGGGGAGGGCAATAAAATGCCGGGTCCAAGAAAATAGAGGGAAAACCATGCATGCATAGACATGTATGAAACAGCAGATTACTAAAATGTATATAGATATGGAAATAGAGACAATATGGAAAGATAATTTTTATGAGTATATCGTAATCTCCATACCCCACACCCACCCAAATTAAGAGTAGAGTATAGAGACAACGGTGCTATAAGCGACTGTTTCTATATAGGTAGGTAATTCATTATTAATTATTTTATATATTTATTAAATCTTTAAACAAGTGGAGATTGGAGGGGCTTATATATATGAATGTGAGTTAGGGACCTTAGATTGTAAGCTCCTTGAGGGTAGGGACTGATGTGAATGTACAATGTATATGTAAAGCGCTGCGTAAATTGATGGTGCTATATAAGTAACTGAAGTAAATAATAAATAAATATATATATCATTAAGGTACAGGGATATATTAAGAAGCATAAGGAAGATAAAGGTATTAAAATAAGTAATAAATTGCCAGATCACTGATTAGATATACATGGAGAGGGTAAAGAGTAATAAAGTAAGTAATGAATTGCCAACTCTCTGCATTCAGAGACAGCCAAAAGTATAAGGTTACCTAAAGCAGGGCAAAGCAATATTAACAGCCCTATATGTGTCCCTGTTAAAATGCTAGCTAGTAAGGAGTAGGGAAGTGGGGAGAAAGAGAGCGGTATTCATACCAGGAGGATGGATGACTGAGCATGGATGCGGATGGATGGCTGAGTATTGATGGGGATGGATGGCTACACATCCAGCCCACAGCGCTGCTGCATCTGATCTCTCCCCTCTCTGTAGCTATCTGTACAGAGAGGGGAGAGAGGAACCGGATGTGACGCCGGTTTGTTTCCAAGTGATCGCTTCGTCATTTGACAGATCGATCACGTGGTAAACAGCCGCTATCAGCGACCATTTACCATGTTCCGTGATGTGCTGGGTCCTCCGGACCCAGTGGTCATGGATATTCCCCCGTGAGTGCCCCAGGGAGCACAATTCTGGGAGGATGTCAATGTACACCCTCCCAGAGTTATCCAACCTCGCTGTAGCCGTAATTCGGCTATAACGCGGTCGGCAAGCGGTTAAAGAGGAGTTTATCTAATGCTTTTCCTGACTCTGTTAGGTTACAGTGTCATGAAAAATGTAGATTTGAGGCTTCTGTTGGTCAAGAGAGGAGCGCTGGAAAAGGCGTCTGCCTAAGTCATGCATTTCACTATTTTTTTAGTCCTCACCGCCCAGGGCTGTCAGCTTCCACATCCCATTGGCAGTGTCTGCATCACATGGTGAACGATTATCTAGGGGCAAAACAAATCTAGGGGCAAAAACAAACTTTTTTTCATTGATACGTCCATTTACTTGCATATAAGCCTTCAAAATTATTCGGTTCCGAACTTCACGAACTGAACAGGGGGTAGTTTGGCCCATCTCTGTATCTGACTAGTGCCTACAAGTGATTGGATGCAAGCACTGTGATGCCAAAAGTTTTCCACCTTACTACTTCCACAAAAGTCATAAAAAAAAATCACCTTTTGCCACACCGCATGGTGCTGATAGGCAGTGGCATTGCTTTGTGGGTGCGGGCTGCATCCAGATGACACCCTCCAGAGGGGTGACACCATCAAGGAAGCAGATGTAGTGGGTGCTGTTGAGCCCCCCCTCATATGTGAAGCGATCACAGACAGTGGGCTGCTGCTCAGCTGAAGAGAACTCAGCACCTGTTCTGTGACAGGGGAGAGCTGCAGGCCACTGTCAGAATGTTTCCCCTGCTAGCCCCCTTTCGCCTGTCATCAGCATGGGGGAAGAGAGAGCTTCCTGTCTGCTCTTCTTCCCTCCACATTGGGCACAGCGGAGGGCCAATCAAAAGAAACTAGAGGGGCATCATGGGTCATGTAGTCCTGGAAAATTGGTGGCCCACTTGTTCTCCACAGGGAGCAGGCTACAGCCCCCAGAATGCACTCTGCTGGGGAAGAGAGAGAACCCAGAAGCATGCCGAGGGAATGAATGCTACACTGTAGCAGCTACAGTAGACATAAAAAAGAAAGTGAGGTCTGTGCTGGGGAAAGTAATGGCCCTAGCACCACCAGAGAGAGCCATGCTGTACCCAGAACACCAGAGAAAACCACGCTGTACCCGCTCCACCAGAGAGAGCCACGCTATACCCACACCCCCAGAGAGAGAGCACAAATGCTGTCCAGCACCACCAGAGAGAGTGAGTGCCATGCTGTCCTGCTCCACCAGAGAGAGTGCCATGCTGTCCAGCACCACCAGAGAGAGAGAGACACGCTGCCCAGCACCACCAGAGAGAGAGAGACACGCTGCCCAGCATCATTGGAGAGAACCACGCAAAAATGGGAGGGGGGTGGGGGGGGTGACACTATGTTTTACCGTACCAGGTGACACCAACCCTAGTGATGTCACTGCCGATAGAGCTACTCACATAACAGATTTTGATAATTTAGCAAGAGTCAGGCAAAATTCAATCCATGTATGGTCAGTTTTATTGTCAATTTAACTGACACATGCCAATACTACCAAACCAGGCCTAAGCATATAAGCTTCAAAAAGGTTAAATTCACTTACTGTTGACTGACTCACTACCCCTGCTGGAAGTCTATTAACTTCTCTTTTGGCAATATAATACCTACTAAGGCTATTTTGAGCTTTCCTCCTGCTAATTAGCTCACTATGAGCCTCCCTTGCTATTTAAGGCCCACCCACTTCTATATCAAAAACATAAGTAATTTTGTATATTGCCAATTTGCAATGGTCAAAAGTTCACATAATCTCACATGGGTTAATTTACCCATGACATTTACCCTAATTGGCTGCAGTTCCCCTTTAAAATGCATGGCGAATGATGTAATGATTCTTTTCAATATCAAGCTGAGACAAGAGGAAATGATTTTGCTAATCAGCGCACTGCAAGGCCTGGTATCTGTGCACCAGCCATTGGCAGGAATGCCTGTTATTCACCTCCAAGAACCTTTGCTCTCTATGTGCTGCCCTTTCAGCTTACAACACCAACAATGGAAACAGAGCCCTGTCTATCACAGCCGGCTATCAACAACACCTCTCTGTGTCTGGAACTGCAGACAATGAGGGGAAACTGAAATGAATTCAAACACCAAAAATTTAGAAAGAAAAACAGCTGCATAAAAATGTATCTCAGCGGCTTGGCACAGAAATTATACAAATATCCGAGTATTGCTTATTTAATTTAAATAGTATGTATTACCAACCTTTTTCTTTAAAATTGTATTTTCTAGGTTGCAGGGCATTCTATTGCGGTGCAAGAATACAAAGGATGCAGTGCAGCTAAATATCAATATTTAAGATAATTAAATTCCATTTTTTAGTTTTCCTTTAGATAATCCATATTTTCTACATAATAAAACAGATTTTAGAAGATAATCAGGGTCCAGAATGTATGTATGGCCAGCTTAAAAGCCACTTGGTTGGTAACACATTCCCTTTAAAGAGGAGCTTCAGCCAAGTTCCAAAAAATGTAAAGTCAGCAGATACAAAAACTTTAGCTGCTGACTTTTAATAAACAGATACTCATCTGCCCAGGGAATCCAGCGCCAACCTCACCTGAGTTGGTTCTTCTTCAGTCTTCAGTCCCCGGCACCACATGTGTGAGAAAATGTCTTGTGGTTTCACAGGCACATGCACTAGTCTAGTGCTTTGTGAATGGTCCTGCAGCCTTCCTGTGACCCAGAAGGTTGCGGGGCAAACTTCTGCATCAGATTGCTTAGGCGACCCAAAAGGGAATAGGAATTGGTACCAAGGGCTAGTTTTTTTATGTGTTCTGGTGTGTTTTTTTTCCCCTCCTTTTTACTTCATCTCATTTCAGGACATATGCATTCCGGTGTGTTTTTGATACATTTCTGATGCATTCTGGTGTGTTTGAGTGCATTTTTCATGTGTTTTGCAATGTTTCACTGAACTGGAATGTACTATACTGGTGTGAATTAGGCCGCGTACACACTGGCGGACTGTCTGACGGACTTGGTCCGCTGAAACGTGTTTCAGCGGACAATCCGCTCGTGTGTGGGCTTCAGCGGACTTTTTCAGCGGACAGTCTGGCGGACTAAGTCTTTCGGAATTTCCGTAATATTGTCCGTCCAACTTTGGTTTCAGCGGACAGTCCGCTCGTGTGTAGGCAAGTTGGACGGACTAAGTATGGCGCATGCTCAGAAAGGATTTACACGGCCGAAGGTTGCATTGCAGTGTATTGGACGTCGTATTTCTAGTCCCGTTGTACGTGCTGTACACGTCATCGCGCAAGCTTTCAGCGGACTGTCTGTTCATCGTGTGTGGTCAAGTCCGTTCATTCAAAAGTAGGACGGACTGTCTGTCGGATTGTCTGAAGGACTTAGTTGGACGGACAGTCCGCCCGTGTGTACGCGGCCTTAGGACCACTGGAATATATTGAAAGACTGCTTGTGTTTTTGATGCAGACTAAAAATGCACTGGACTTCATTTAGTGTGAGCCAGCCCTAAAAAATATATATAATAGCTAAAGTGCATAAAGAAATAAAAAATAATCTTAAAATTAAATCACCCATACACCACCCTACTATGTTTTCTCAGTTCTCGGCCAAAAGCTGGCGCCATGTTGGGTCACGTGTCATACCAAGATGAGTCCTCTTTCAGAGATAGACTTCTCTAGGACTTTGCTGTAAGGTTTAATGATGATGACCATACATCTTGGAAAATAATTGAACAATGTTCTTTACAGCAAATCTACTAACAATTCCAGTATGTAATACAATAGCCAACCTGACTATATACAAACTGAGTGGTTTGTTTAGGAAGGGCCTCTGCTCAATAGTTTTAGTAAATCTTAAGAATACTGAATAGAGGTTGCACATTTAGATTGGAAGGTATGTGACCAATGTAATTCTAAGCCCTTGTACACATGGTCGGACATTCCGACCACAAAATCCGTCTGATTTTTTCCAACGGATTTTGTCCGAAACTGGTGTTGCATACACATGGTTGGACAAAGTTGTCGGAAAATCCAATCGTTCAGAACGTGATGACGTTTGTTCGTTTTACGACGGGACTACGTTCAGGCTAGTAGCCAATAGGTCTCATAATTTGATCTGTGCATGCGTGGCACTTTGTCTAATCGGAATTCTCTACAAACGATCGGACAAATTTTATATCCAGCTCTCAAACTTTGTTGGTCGGACATTCCGACGGAAAAAGTCTGATGGAGCCCACACACGGTCGGATTATCCGACAACACGGTCCGATCGGACATTTTCCGTCTGAATGTTCGACCGTGTGTACAAGGGCTAATGGTGAGTGTACAGCAAGCATTGTGTGACTTTGATAATACAGAATCAAAGTCACACAGCAATGCTTGTCCTCACTCTGGCATTGCACAGATGGCAGGAATGTGGAGATCAGAGGGCATGTGCAGAGCTGGTGTGTAAAAAGCAAATTTGCATAATTCCATTTATGTGTTTTTCACAGATTGATGTTTGCCCAATTGTATGTAGTGGGCACCACCGCGGCTTACTGGTTAGCACTTCTACTTTACAGCACTATGGTTCTAAGTTTATGTCCCAAACAGGACACTAACTGCATGGAACTGCATGGAACTTTCAACTACACTCCAAACAAAATTGGTTCCCATCTAAACGGTGTATGTGTGATAGGTAACAGAAAAAACCCCATCAATTGCAGCCTCACTGTACCATCAATTCCAGCCACTGTGCCATCAAACGCAGCCACTGTGCCCATCAATTGCCGCCACTGTACCATCAAAGCAGCCACTGTGTCATCAAATGCAGCCACTGTGCCTATCAATTGCCGCCACTGTACCATCAAAGCAGGCACTGTGTCATCAAACGCAGCCACTGTGCCATAAAACGCAGCCACTGTGCCATAAAACGCAGCCACTGTGCCCATCAATTGCCGCCACTGTACCATCAAACGCAGCCACTGTGCCATCAAACGCAGCCACTGTGTCATCAATCTCAGCCACTGTGCCATCAAACGCAGCCACTGTGCCATCAAACGCAGCCACTGTACCATCAAACGCAGCCACTGTGCCAATAAATGCAGCCACTGTGCCATCAATTGCCGCCGCCATCAAACGCAACCACTGTGCCATCAAATGCATCCACTGTGCCATCAAACGCAGCCACTGTGTCATTAAAACGTAGCCACTGTGTCATCAATCGCAGCCACTGTGCCCCCTGATCCCAAACACCATGATTGTCTCCTTAATAGCAGCCAGCATCTCTTTGAACAAGGGGGGAAGGGGGACAAGATATCAAAGAAGGATACTCGCAGTGATTTGGGGTGCTGGAAGAGGATGCTGTATGTTCTAGGGGGCACTTTGGGAAGAGAGAGGATTTGTGCTGGGGGGGTCTAGTTTTATATTCAACCCCCCTTCTAGCACAAATCATCTCTCCTCCCAAAAGTGTCTCCTAGCACATACAGCATCCTCTTATCGCCCCCCAAATCACTGTGAGTATCTTTCTTAGATAACTTGCCCCCCTTCCACTGCAAGTGTCATGTGGTATGTTGCATTCAGACATAACCTCAGATTAGCACCTCCCGTTGATGGTGTGTCCATTCTCCTCCCCCTCCTGTCTGTGTATAGGAAGACACCCGAGCCGAGGAGGGGGCTTCAGCCCGTGTGTGTTAGTGTGAGACAGGAGGGGGGGAGAAATGGGGGAGAGAGGGACAGATGCAGCTGGCTTACAGAGTAATTGCAGCGTGTGGGACCTGAAGCATCCCTCACAAGCTGTGAGACAGTCACTAGAGCCAAGTGCCAGAAGTGAGTACATGCTGAGCTGGAGCTCATCCTCCTTGCAGCCGCTACATAAACCAGACCGGTGTTCTGTCAAAAAGTGTCCGGCCATCGAATAGTGTCCGCCCCATACTGCGCATGCGCAGCGCTTGCGCAGTACGAAGGAGAAGAAGACTCCGAAAGTCTCCGAAAAGAATGGCGAATGCGCACTGAGTCCAGGTTGAAGCCCCACCATCAAAGTGGACATACGGTTGCTCATAGTAACAGGGCCCCTTGCGGGCTCGCTTCGCTCGCCACGCTTCGGGCACGGCCTCGCTTCGCCTCGCTATTTTTTATTCTAACTCTATGTCCACTTGGATGATGGGGCTTGAACCTGGACTCACAGCGCAGGCGCCGTTTATCTTCAGAGATGTTCGGCTTCTCCTTGCAAGCGCAGTACAGGGCAGACACCATCTGATGGGGGACACTATTTGATACATCACCGGAAAACATTTACTGCTGTCTTGGGACCCCCTTACAGTGGCTGTATCCAATCATAAACATGAACAAATGATCAAGTGGAACGTACATAGGAAGCACAATGACTCAAGGCCAGCACATCGTCCTCAGCAGCCCCGGAGGGATGGATGGCTGTTACACACCCTGCCAGCTGCCGGCTGTTACACACCCTGTATAAGACCAAGGATAGCGTACCGGGGGATGCCGATCAGGTTCCCAATCTCAGCATGCCAATAAGCCTGATGGAGGAGGGTTGAAGGTAGCCCAAGTGCTCCAAGACAGTGTACACAGCCCAGGGTACACAGCTCCCGGTGATCAGGGCGATGGAACAGGAGTCCACACAGGACAGCAGTGAGCCTGAAAACCAGAGGTGATGCTGCGCAGTGCCACAAAAAAAGCACCGCCCATTGACCACCATCCTCCTGTCCCCCCCCCAATTAAAAGATAGGAAAGGAGGACAGAGACCAATGAGTGTAGAGTGGGAATTGTTCAGGGTGCATCGCTTGTGCCCTGAACACTCCCTAAATACGAGCAAATCAGGTTCCCAGCTTGCAATCAGCTGATTGCAAGCTGCAAAGCTTCCCATAGACTGCTGTGTGTCCTGAGACTGGTCACTCTTAAAGCAACCTTTTTTTTGGGGGGGGGAATAGCTTGGGGGGGTGGCGCCCATGCTCCCCCTATGGATGGGCCACCACTGTTAAAGGTAAGGTCCTTAGATTGCAAGCTCCTTGAGGACAGGGATTGATGTGAACTTACATTATGTAGAGCACTATGTAAATTGTTGTGATATAGACACCTGTAATAAATAAAATAGTATTATGTTTAAATATTTCCCCTTAGAAGTTGAAAAATATTATATTTACTGGTCAGATCAGCAAGTGAAGATAAAGGGAAAAAAATAATGCAGCCACCACATTGAAGAATTGGTATGTTGCAACATATTACATTTTTTCTGTAATATTACATAAAACAGTTCTGGTTTGAATAAATATCTGAACCAGTTCTTGTGCCCTGTACACGCGGTCGGAAATTTCGACGGAAAAAATTTGAGAGCAGGATCTAAAATTTTCCGCCAAAAAAATCCGATCGAACTTTTTCCGATCGTTTGTAGAGAATTCCGATGGACAAAGTGCCACGCATGCTCAGATCAAATTACGAGACCTAAGCTATAGGCTACTAGCCTCTACGTAGTCCTGTCGCATGCAACAAACGTCACCACTTCCCAAACGATCGGATTTTCCGACAACTTTGTCCGACCGTGTGTATGCAACACCAGTTTCGGACAAAATCCGTCTGAAAAATTCTGACGGATTTTGTGGTCGGAATGTCTGACCATGTGTACAGGGCATTAGGATAACATTAACAACTTCTTTCATGGTGTCAGCATATTATGCTGTGTTGTTCAGAGAACCATACACACTGGCCCATGTCTTTCAAATGAGTTCAGAGCATAACATTCATTAGGGCCAAATTGGGTGGAAACCTACTGTCCTACCGGTAATTTCTTGAGCTGAAACTCACACAAACAAAAGGACAATATATAGCATTCTTGATAGGATTTGAACTCAGGCACCAGAGCTGTAGTAAGTGCAAACCACTTCACTTTAATGCTAACCTCTAGCATCACACAAACGTTAAAGGGCATTTTCAGTTTAAACATTGTGACAGCCCCAAAGCCATCCATATAGTAAGATCCTCCTTACCTGCTTTTATGTTACATTAACATTAAGCTAATTCCACCAGCCAAAGTTAAAAGAAATCAGAGCTTTTCAAGGACAGCTATTTTTTGTGTGTGTGGTCCAATAACTTTAGTGTCCAGCCAAAACTTTGTTTAATTTTGGATAGAGTCAGGATTGATTAGAATAGCTGTAATTTTTAATGCTTTCCAGAGATTTGTTAGAGAGATTTCCTCTTACTAGCTGTACAGTGACAACAGTTACAGCAGACAGGAAGTTAGAGGAAATCTGCAACAGGGACCCAGGTAACAATAAAAAGCTGACAGGTTCTAGCAGAAAAAAATGTGTTTTTCTTTATTTCTGTGTTTCTGTTGAAGACCGTTCAACAAGAACAGGACAATGTCATTTACTTTAAAAATAACCCTGGTCAGTATTCACATCACAGGCATAGTGTACAGAGCTGATTCAAGCAGCTCTGTACCTTCCAAAGGTAGCAGAAAATAATGAACGAACCATCATTCATTAGTTCCAGAGCACAAGCAGCAGCAGATTCAGAGGGGTTGTGACGGTGGAATTGTTTTTTTAGCCCTTTCACCACCCCCTCCCCTCCTGTACATCTGATCTCCATCCTTTTTTTGTGTGACTTGTACATGAACCCTTCACCTCCCTTATCCTGAACATCTGCAAATTAACCCTCCCACTGTATGTAACCTGTACATTAACCCGTTATTTAAAACAGCTTTAACTCTTCTGGGAAGGCTGTACGCAAGGTTTAGGAGTGTATTTATGTGAATGTTTAACCATTCTTCCAGAAGCGCATTTGGGAGGTCAGGCACTGATGTTGGACGAGAAGGCCTAGCTTGCAGTCTCCACTCTAATTCACCCCAAAGGTGTTCTATCGGGTTGAGGTCAGGACTCTGTGCAGACCAGTCAAGTTCCTCCACCCCAAACTCGCTCATCCATGTCTTAATGGACCTTGCTTTGTGCACTAGTCCAAATCATTTGGTGGATGGGGGGATTATGGTGTACGGTTGTTTTTCAGGGGTTGGGCTTGGCCCCTTAGTTCCAGTGAAGGGAAATCTTATGGCGTCAGCATACCAAGACATTTTGGACAATTTCATGCTCCCACCTTTGTGGAAACAATTTGGAGATGGCCCCTTCCAGTTCCAACATGACTACGCACCAGTGCACAAAAAAGGTCCATAAAGATACGGATGAGTGCGTTTGAGGTGGAGGAACTTGACTGGCCTGCACAGAGTCATCACTTCAACCCGATAGAACACCTTTGAGGTGAATTCGAGCAGAGACTGCGAGCCAGGCCTTCTTGTCCAACATCAGTGCCTGACCTCCCAAATGTGCTTCTGGAAGAATGGTCAAACATTCCCATAAACACACTCCTAAACCTTGTGGACAGTCTTCCCAGAAGAGTTGAAGCTTTTCTAGCTGCAAAGGGTGGGCCAAATCAATATTGAACCATAAAAACTAAGACTGGGATGCCAATAAAGTTCATGTGCGAGTAAAGGCAGGTGTTCCAATAGTTATAGTAATATAGTATGTGTGTGTATATCTATCTATCTATATATATATATATATATATATATATATATATATATATATATATATATATATATATATATATATATATATATATATATGTATAGTATCCCACCCCTCGCATTTTTTATGACATCACAGAGCTGGTGGATGTTAGAGCCCTTCACCTTCCATTTGAGGATGCCCAACATATGCTCAATAGGGTTTAGGTCTGGAGACATGCTTGGCCAGTCCATCACCTTTACCCTCAGTTTCTTTAGCAAGGCAGTGGTCATCTTGGAGGTGTGTTAGGGGTCGTTATCATGTTGGAATACTGCCCTGCGGCCCAGTCTCCAAAGGGAGGAGATCATGCTCCGCTTCAGTATGTCACAGTACATGTTGGCATTCATGGTTCCCTCAATGAACTGTAGCTCCCCAGTGCCGGCAGCACTCCCGCAGCTCCAGACCATGACACTCCCACCACCATTCTTGACTGTAGGCAAGACACACTTGTCTTTGTACACCTCACCTGGTTGTAGCCACACACGCTCTCTGCATATGTTGTCCTTAGTCTGCTTATCTTCAGCAAACTGTTTGCAGGCTTTGTTTGTGCATCATCTTTAGAAGAGGCTTCCTTCTGGGAAGACAGCCATGCAGACCAATTTGATGCAGTGTGCAGCGTATGGTCTGAGCACTGACAGGATGACCCCCCCCACCCCTTAAACCTCTGCAGCAATGCTGGCAGCACTCATACGTCTATTTCCCAAACACAATCTCTGGATATGACGCTGAGCACGTGCACTCAACTTCTTTTGTCGACCATGGCCTGTTCTAATTGGAACCTGTCCTGTTAAACCGATGTATGGTCTTGGCCACCGTGCTGCAGCTCAGTTTCAGGGTCTTGGCAATCTTCTGATAGTCTAGGCCATCTTTATGTAGAGCAACAATTATTTTTTCAGATCCTCAGAGAGTTCTTTGCCATGTTGAAATTCCAGTGACCAGTATGGGAGAGTGTGAGCGATAACATCAAATTGAACACACCTTCTCCCCATTCACACCTGAGACCTTGTAACGCTAACGAGTCACATGACAGAAAATGGCTAATTGGGCCCAATTTGGACATTTTCACTTAGGGGTGTACTCACTTTGGTTGCCAGTGGTTAAGACATTAATGGCTGTGTGTTAAGTTATTTTGAGGGGACAACAAATTTACACTGTTATACAAGCTGTACACTCACTACGTTTTTGTAGCAAAGTGTCATCTCTTCAGTGTCGTCACATGAAATAATAAAATATTTACAAAAATGTGAGGGGTGTATGCACTTTTGTGAGATACTGTATATACAGTATATATGTAACACCCTCTAGTGTAAGTAAAGGAAAATTTATGTTTAATTGATGGTAAAATGAGCATTTGAACTGCAGTTCAGGGCTTGGTGACTCGTAGGCAGGTCTTTGGTGCCTCCACCTAGTTCTGGAAGTTTGGAGAACTTTCTGGAAACTGGGGGGTTGATGCCAGGAGGGTTGACCTGCATATTTAGGGGGGTTTGGCCAATTTCCAGGCGATAGGCCTGGCATGTTGGCTAAGCCAGCCCTAAATATGGAAGAGTCATTGTCAGACTAGCACTTACCGAACCGGTGAGTCCGCTTGGGCAGAGGGTGGTCTCCCATACGTGTCCGACTTACAACCCCTGATAGAGTAGACAGGTGGCTGAGAGTGCGGAGTGGTAAGAGAGCCTGTGATGTGGCTCCAGGAGCAGGAACTTGCAGGAAACTCCAGCAGCAGGTACGAAGGCAGGACACAGGCAAAACTGGGTACAGAGCAGGAACTGAGCAGGCTGGTCCGGGTTCAGGCAGGGTTTGGCAACAGGCAGACAGCAGAGGTACAGAAGGAGCAGGCAGGAGCGAGATCAAACAGGCCGAGGTCAGGTGCAGGCAGAGGTCAGAGGTGTCCAAGGAGAGCCGGGTCGTCAGGAGATCAGAAAACAGGAACGCAGGATACGGGCAACGGAACAGGAACCAGGGAGCTGTTGATCAGGCAGCACCTGAATGGTCTAAGCAGCAGGCCTAAATAGGGCGATTGGCGGCAAGCGCTGCGCACGTGCGCGCGCCGACGCGCCAACGCGCCGACAAGCGCACACAACAGCAAACACCGGCGCGCACCAGCGCCCGCAGGAGCGCGCTCCACCGCGCGCACCGCCGCACATCTGCTACCTTTCCTAGACCTTAAAGAGGAACTGCAGTATGCTCACATAATTTGTAATAAAATCATATTTGCCATCCTGAAGCTTCCCTCTAACCACTTTGCGTATTATTTTATATATACTGTGACTTGCCAAATATGCTGCAGAAATCTGCCTCCACTAAGTCTGGCTGCATCCATTTTAACTTTGGGCAGCTGAAGCTGCTGCCTGTTCACTTCCTGCATTTACGCAGACACACAGAGGCACACCTCCAGCTCTGCAGCCCTCATTGGTTCTCTTATGATTCATCCACCCTCCCTTCCTGGCAAACTCTCACAATAGTGAGAGAGAGAGCTGTACATGATGTCATAAGCTTAGGCTTTTTACCAGACAATAAACAGGAAGTAGGCTGTATAAGGTATTTACTCGCAGAACAAAAAATACTATACAAAGTTAAAACAACAAGGGCAGAATTTTTAGTAGATGAAAAATTCAAAAAATGACTGAAGGTCCGCTTTAACCGGTTCCCGACCAGCGCACGACGATGTACGTCGACAGAATGGCACGGGCAGGCATATTGGCGTACAGGTACGTCCAATATTCAATGCCGCCCTGCCATCGGGAGCGCGCCGCCGCCGGCGCGCTCCCGCACTGGTCGGGACCCCCGTGAGTCCGGTCGTGGGACCCGTGGACTCGATCGCCGCGGGCATCCCCGCGATCGTCTCACGGAGCGGCCGAATGGAGGAAATGCAGAGTAAACAGCATTTCTCCATTCTGCCTAGCAACTAGTGACGCTGATCTCTGCTCCATATGATTGGAGCAGAGATCAGTGTTCACTAAATGAAAGCCCAACCCCCCCACAGTTAGTAACACACCCCTAGGAACACTTAACCCCTACACTGCCACCCACTGGTTAACCCCTTCACTGCCAGTGTCATTTACACAGGAATCACTGCATTTATATAGCAGTGATTACTGTATAAATGACAATGGTCCCAAAAATGTGTCAAAAATGTCCGATGGGTCCCCCACAATGTCGCAGTCACAATAAAAATCGCTGATCGCCGCCATTACTAGTAAAAAAAAAAAAAAAAAAAATTATTAATAAAAATGCTATAAAACTATCCCTATTTTGTAAACGCTATAACTTTTGCGCAAACCAATCAATAATCGCTTATTGCGATTTTTTTTTACCAAAAATATGTAGAAGAATACGTATTGGCCTAAACTGAGGGAAAAAAATTTTTTTTATATTTTTTTGGGGGATATTTATTATAACAAAAAGTAAAAAATAATGTTTTTTTTCAAAATTGTCGCTCTATTTTTGTTTATAGCGCAAAAAATAAAAACCGCAGGGGTGATCAAATACCACCAAAAGAAAGCTCTATTTGTGGGAAAAAAAGGACGTCAATTTTGTTTGGGAGCCACGTCGCACGACCGCGCAATTGTCAGTTAAAGCGACGCAGTGCCGAATCGCAAAAAGTGGTCGGGTCTTTGGCCAGCAAAATGGCCCGGTCTGAAAGTGGTTAAGGTTCTTTTGCTTTTCCCTATCAGAGACTGTCAGCAGCTGGGAGTGAGATCAATCTGGAGCTGTACTGTCATGGTTATGCAGTGATCTTCCTGTGTTTGCTTACCTCCCCTCATGTCTTCAGACTAAGAGGCCAGCCACTTCCACCTGGTGGTTTTTATAACCTCTCCTCTAAGCATGGCTCCACCCCAGGCCCTATCAGGGAGCCCTATATTAACCTGTGCACTGCAGGCCATCAGTGCTGATCAACCATTGTGTATTCCTTTGTGTGTTAGCTTCCTGTTTCCTGCCGTGTGCTCTGCTACTGGTTTCCGTTACCGACTTTGCCGTGTCTTGACTATCCTTGTTTGCCTGTGATCCTGACCTTTTGGCGTGTACCCGACTATTCTTGTCTGCTTGTGGCCCCGACCTTGGCTTTGTCCCTCTCCATCCCTATCCTCCTGTTGCCTACTGTGGGTGTGAGCTGGGGGACCCTGGGGGTCGCGACCTGGAGCCAGTTGCAGCCAAGTCCATCCTCACCACTGGAGGCGCTGGTGAACACCTGCTGGCTCTTACACTCCGCGCCCCAGGGAATCTTACGCTCTAACCCAGTGGGATCTGTCCCCCATCTGCCACGGTCAGCTGTAGGGTCCACAACCTTGTGGTGCACTCCTGATCCCTACGGTGTGCACCTGTCACCTCGCCTCAAGGTGACCTGACATGTACGTAGAGAAGTTGCCCCTAGTTTTGTTGCTATCAAGTTGGGCATCCCTCAACCAAGTTACCCCGAATAAAACATAAAAACCAAGCTCAAAGACCGTTCCTTGTGTCTGGAGAAAGTGTGGAGAATACTTGTAGCCTTGGTGTGCAGGAGCGGGGAACCCAATCAACCAGCGGCTCCTTCGGGGTTGGGCGCTACATATATTTAAAAAAAAAAATGTAATCATTGTGGTCTTTATATATCTCCAACAATGGTTTAAATTAATTTTGGTACAGTGTTGCATGATGGAGTAATTGACAGTCAAACTATTATTGCATTGAGAGCTGAAAAATGCCCTGGTAATGAAGTGGTATTACAGGCTAGTATGCAAGTGGTTAAAAGATCCCTGGATTTTAGTAAAACCTCAAAGCATTGCAATAGCGCACTTAGTAGAAGTATTAGAAATATAAAATTAACTTCTGTGGTCGTTCTGTACTAAATGGATAATTAAAAAGTATTGTTGTGAGAGACGGAGCTGCTAACACTCGCTTACATTTGAGCTCCAAATCTTCTCAGGGTAGCAGATTTCAGCAATGTTTGCGATGCAGTAGTTGAAGGAGCTGAGATTCCTAACAAAAGACTGTGGAATGTTTGTAGAGACGAATGAAACATGATGTAGCAAACAGAATCACTAACACAAGGCCAGTTTAGGCCTGGATTTACAAGATTCCTGCTGGAGATTCCTGAAATTCTCAGAAAGATGATATCATTAACCAGGCTTTGTTCATGCCCCAGTCAATTGCAGTCAGCACAACGACATCTGTCTTCATTACATAAAATGCACCTATCAAGGCACTACCTAATGTTACTTTACCTACAGCTAGGAAAGCAGCTGACTATGCTAAATATTTTTCTAAAACGAAGTCTCCAACATGTTAGAAAATGTTAGTGTTGTAGAACAATGCAGAAACAGATTTTAAGTTTTTAATTCATGCTTTCTGTGTGCCCTTTTATACTCACCATGCTCAGATGCAGACCTAGGTCATTTTAACTGTATTTCTCACAACTTCCCAGATTCCTGAACACACCCAAGAAAGATGCCCAATGAGGCATCTAAAGCCCCATACATACTATCAGATTTTCTGCTGAGTTTTTCCTTCAGGTTTACCAAAACCATGTAGTACAAGGGCCTGCCTGATTGCATTCAAACTGAAACTCCTAAGGTTTGACCTCATATTATATAGTTTTGGTAAATCTGAAGGAAAAAATCTGCAGAAAAACTGATAGTGTGTATGGGGCTTTAGTGATCTGCAGTCAGGTGAGAACTCCACTGTGAGATGCATTGTGCTGGCAGCCGGACCAGGGTCTAGTAGCATGCACCTTCTCCAGAAGATCCAGCTACTGTAGGGAAGCACCACCCCAATTTCTAACAGAGTAGTATGCCACATACACATGACCAGTTTTCCCATTGGAATAAACGCTGAAGGTTTTTCAGACAGCGTTCCGCTGAAACTGTCTTGCGTACAGAAACGATCACACCAAAGTCCGATCGTCAAGAACGCGGTGACGTACAACATGTACAACAGGACTAGAACAAGGACGTTCAATAGCCAGTAGCCAATAGCCTCCGTCTCGTACTTGCTTCAGAGCATGCATAGTTTTTGGTCTGTCAGAACAGCATACAGACGAGCGTTAATCCCGATAGGAATTGGTTCCGTCAGAAATATTTAAAACATGTTCTATTTCTAGGTCCGTCAGAATTTTCGAGAAAAATAAATCGGATGAGGCATACACATGATCGGAATATACGATGAAAAGCTTTCGTCTGACTTTTTCTGTCGGACATTCCGCTCGTGTGTACGCGGCATTACAGTTCGAGCTGGGTTGCTCTACTGTGTCCCCAGGCATTGAATCCCTCCAGCTGTTTTGTGGTACTAGAGCTACATTGGTCTGCAGGGAGAGAGATGCTGTTTATGAGGATAATTGCAAGTAGTTGTTTGTGCTCTGAACTCTTTTACTAAAGTACTGATTCTAAGATGGACTATCTGTTGTGACAGAGTCTTATAGAACCACATGAACTACATGTGGCTCTATAAGACTCTGGACTTTGCAGCCACATGAACTACAGAGACATTCTTGTGATGGATCCATGATTGTGTAGGTTTCATAACCTGTTTTATATTGTTCTGCAGTGTATGCATGCTTTTTGCCACCCTGAGCCTGTTTAGCATTTTGATTCTACTTTGCACCAGTTTAGTAAACTGCAGGTTACAAGTACTCCCTCTCTGATCATTTTGCTGATTACCTATTCTGTTAACTACCAGTGATCACTAATATATAGTGGAAACAGACACTAAGCCCCTTTGGGTGGGACAAAATGTATCAGGGTGTATGGTTTGGTGGAGATATGTAGGCTACGGTTGCTCCTTATCGCTCATTCACTTGGGCTTGTTGGAAGTAGCGGCAATCTTTTCCTCTTTACTGTACCTGAAAGCTATATAGCTATTAGTTCTGCTTTGTGAATGTGTATTGTAAATAATAATAATTATTCAACTTTCCACATACAGAAAAATAGTTCTCTTTATGTAAATAATAAACTGCTACTCTTCAACTGACATTGATAAAAGGTTTTTTTTACCAGCTGCCCTATTAACCTTTCCTGACACAGCATGACAGCATATACGTCACTGCTACAGCCAGTTACGCTGCTGCTGAAAGCAGAATTTTTCTTTTTCCTCACCTTGCCGGATTCATCTGGCCAAGCTGCACAGGTTCAAGCCTCTCCTGTGATGAAGCTCCCGCTGTACAGGTTGAAACAAACTCCTGTATGGGGGAGACTCCCCCCCCTCAGGATCCAGGAGGAGGGGGATGATGGTATCTGGTCTCTAGGGATTGCTCCTTCATCATCACTCTGTGGATGGACATTCATTGGACTTCTGGTTTGGCCATGAAGCGTGCAGGTGGTAAGGCACCACAGGGTGCACAAATCCATAGTATTCAGTTACTGCTGCAAGCATATGTCACGCATGCAAATTTTATGGCTTGTCCATAGTTTCAGTCTGTTTACTATTGCCTCACAAGTTGTGATTTTTGTCTGCAATACTGCTAATGCTGATAGCAGTTGTGCTATGCTGGGCTGAAGCTTTCCTATTAACTCAGTAAGGCCTGGTCCTACAGGCTTGAGGCTTGACTTACTGTCTGCAGGTATGCTGTTAGTTTGCACCACTGAAAGTAAAAAATCAAATTTAGGGGTCTCCAAACAAGACAGATGATGAGATAGTGAGTCCAGATCTTAAAGAGGGATTCCGCCCAAAAAAAATAATATTAAAAGCCAGCAGCTATAAATACTACAGCTGCTGACTTTTAATAAATGGACACTCACCTGTCCCGGGTTCCAGCGATGCCGGCAGCCGAGGCCGATCGACAGCTCGGGCCTCGGCTGATGCCGCCGCCATTCGAGGTGAGGGAATCAGGAAGTAAAGCGAATCGGCTTCACTTCCCGGTTCCCTACTGCGCATGCGCGCGCCGCGCCGCGCAATAGGAGATCTCCGCGCTGTCACTGGGACCCGTGTGTGTCCCAGCAGACAGCGCGGCAGGGCAGGAAATGGCGTAGACTCCCGTGGGAGTCTATGCCCGGAAGTGGGTGAAAATACCTGTCTTTGACAGGTATCTCCACCCCCCTCCCCCCTGAAAGGTGTCAATTGTGACACCGGAGGGGGGGGGGGGTTCCGATCAGCGGAGGTTCCACTTTAGGGTGGAATCCCGCTTTAAGGTAAGATAAGTATGTGCTTTTTATTATAGACACTGCAGTGGAGAGACACAACACACACCAATATCCAGCACTACCAGGCCGAACGTAGAAGAAAGTGTCTCTGACTTAAAAACATCAAGTTTAACAATATATACTTTATGAATATGCATAAGCACTAGGCGTGTTATAGGTGTGATCATATAGTTTAGTCCAATCAGCATTCATATCTTCTTAGTAGCAAGGGAACAGTTAAATGGGTGGTTACATCATGTGACTGATAGAAAGCAAAAGAAAACATGAGCTCAGCCATCTCAGTACTGGTTCAGACCAGCTAGATAAGACTGTCCATTTCTTGGAGCAAAAAAGGGAGTAACTGTTGCTTCCTATCTGGCGGTGAAGGTCATCATAGACTGAAAACTCTGTCTAAGAAGAAGCAAAAAAGTGTATTACAAATTCTTAAAGTGACAGTCTCTATATATGTAACTCAACATTATCAGACCTCTATAATTCTACTCATTTCCCTCCTCTTGACCCCTATGGAGGGTTCACTACCAAATCGTCCCTACCTAGTATGATACCAGAGGGTCCACAGTACTACTCCACATTTATGTGGAGTAAAGTTCTTCTTAAACTGACCATACACCTATAGATTATCTGCAGATTTTCTATGGTTAGATGGAAAAAGTGCAACAGATTTCTTCATGTTCACTAAACTGTGTGGATGGAGGAATCTCCCACTTTTTCTATCTAGCCATAGAAAATCTACAGATAATCTATAGGTGTATGGCCAGCTTTAGGGTGTATGTGGATACATATCTTTACTCATTTGCATCACCTATCTCGAGTCTGCTAATCTGACTATCTAATAACACTCTATCTCTTCCTTGGGGTCATCTTCCTCAGTTCTAACTGCCATTGTAGTAATCCTTGCATTTCACATTTAGCACACCTGAAAAAAAACGAATAAACAGGCAATCCTATAACGATGATTCCCATGAGGACAAAAAAAAATATCTGTTGAATCCATGAAAATTTACAATTTCTAAACAAAGTGTAATCTGAGTTTGTCATATTCCCTATCATAATGTCACATTGTATACCTCTTTTCCTTACTAAACAAGGGATATTCCCAAGGGCTTTAAGTTATATTTAGCAAAAAATTTATTTTCACAATATTAGAACATTTGTGGTGTTTCTAGACATACTGGTATTTTTGCCAGCTTTGTATGGCTTAAACTCAAAATGAAAGTAAATGGGTACCAGGTGCATGGCTTTTTTTTTAACTGTCTGGCCTATGTGAACATATTTAGCAATTATTCAAATTACTACTGTAGTTAATTAGTTACTGTATACTTGTCCATGATAAGGGGAATATAGACCCTTAAAGAATGCACCCATCCAGGTTTCTGCATGTTCTCTAAAGCTTCCCTATTGGACTTCCTACAAGACTAAAATCTCTGGTGTCTGAATTTTGACCAACTCCATTGTCAAGATATCTGGATATACTTTCAATATCAATCCTCTATATTGGATGGGCATTATTAAAGGCCTATAGTGAAGAGCAAGTGATACATGAAGGGGCAAGATTAGGCTACAAAACTAGGCTCCAAAAATGAGCAAGAATAGCCAGCCATACTTGAGGGACTCATAAAAACCAAAGTGCCCAATTGAAGATTCCTGGAAAGACACGCTAGTGGCACTATAGCAATCGTTCTCCAAATAATGGTATTCTTTAAAGTGGGAGTAAACCCATAGATTTAACAGTTTAAAAAGAAGTCAAATTCCCGGCATGCCAGAAATGCTAACTGCCACATTGGTTGAGCTCTCAACCAAACTGTCAAACCATCCAATGGCGCTGGTGTAATAACTGATCACATGTACAGCATCAGTTGAATAATAAACAGAGGCTAAGATGGCTGCTTCCATGGCTGGAAACAATAGGAGGGTTTACTTCCACTTTAAGTTACTGAAGGTTTCATTCCAATTGGTTACCAGATTTACTACACACCCTTGCTCTCAGTGCTTTGTTATTCACTAAGTCTAAGCTTGTCTGTCTTTGCCTGTGGATGTAATTACAGGGCAGCCTAAATGACATTCACACATCCACCATGACTAAAACGCATTTCAAACACGATGCTTCATAGTGTATTTTTTGCCAAGGGAAAAATAATTTGTCACTTTCACATTTAAAAACTAGCAAGTTCTCTTCTGACCTTTGTTGGCACTAAATGTCAGAACAGAAAAACTGTCTTGTCTTATCTTTGAAGCTGGCAGATTGTAACCCTGGGGCGATTAGTAAATTCAGTAGCCAAATGTTATCTTAATCTTGCTGCTAACATGCTGCGACAAATATATTACTTCGAATGGTTTGATCCTTCCTATTTTCTCAGTGAACAGAAAGAAACTGCTAAACCTAATGTTCTCTAATTGTGGCTTTAATCATAATTACTAAACAAGAAAGGCAACTGAATGCAGACTATGCAATCGATTAGAAATGCTGATTGCAGCTGGAAACACTACAGTGAAGGTCAAGGAGCATTTACAGAAAGAAATGTCGTTAAATATTATAAAATGCTAGATGACCAGAAGATTGGCATAGTTGGCATAGTTAGTTAGGTTGAAATTAAAGACACAAGTCTATCTAATTCAACCCAAAAAAATAAAAATACAATCCCATATACACAATCCTTTACCTTACCTTTACCCACCCAGAGTTGATCCAGAGGAAAGCCAAAAACTCCAGCAAAGCAAGCTCCAATTTGCTACAGCAGGGGAAAAAATTCCTTCCTGATCCCCCGAGAGGAAACCAGATTTTCCTTGGATCAACTTTACCTATAAATGTCAGTACCCTTATATATTATGTACATTTAGGAAATAATCCAGGCCTTTTTTAAAGCAATCTACTGAGCTTGCCAGAACCACTGGAGGGAGTCTATTCCATGTTTTCACAGCTCTTACTGTGAAGAAACCTTGCTGAATTTGGAGATGATTTTTTTTTTCCTTCTAGACATAAAGAGTGCCCCCTTGTCCTCTGTGATGACCTTAAAGTAAATAACTCAACAACAAGTTCACTATATGGACCACTTATGTATTTGCACATGTTGATCATATCCCCCCTTAATCTCCTCTTCTCAAGAGGGAATCAATTCAGTTCCTCTAATCTTTCCTCATAGCTGAGCTCCTCCATGCCTCTTATCAGTTTGGTTGCCCTTCTCTGCACTTTCTCCAGTTCCCCAATATCCTTTTTGAGGTGCCCAAAACTGAACTGCATATCTCAGATGCAGTCTTACTAAGGATTTGTACAGGGGCAAAATGATATCTCTCTCTCTCTCTGGAGTCCATACCTCTCTTAATACAAGAAAGGACTTTGCTCACTTTGGAAACCGCAGCTTGGCATTGCATACTAATATTGAGCTTATGATCTATCAAAACCCCCAGATCCTTCTCCACTATGGATTCCCCCAGTTGTACTCCCTGCTAGTATGTATGATGCATGCATATTATTAGCCCTCAAGTGCATAACTTTACATTTATCAAAATTAAACCTCATTTGCCACTTAGTTGCCCAATTAGTGCATTGAGGTCAGCTTGTAAATTGGAGACATCCTGTAAGGGCGTTATTCCACTGCATAGCTTGGTGTCATCTGCAAAGAAAGACATTTTACTTTTAATCCCAGACCCCATTTCATTTATAAAGATATTAAAAAGTAAGGGTCCCAGCACTGAACCTTGGGGTACACCATTGATAACCCTGGACCATTCAGAGTACAAGTCATTAACCACTACTCTCTGAATTCTGTCTTTTAGCCAGTTTTCTATCCATTTACAAATTGATCTTTCCAAGCCTGTAGACTTTACCTTACACATGAGCCGTGTGTGGGGAACTATGTCAAACGCTTTTGCAAAATCCAGGTATATCACATCCACAGCCACATTTATTCAGTGACACAAAGAATAATGTGCACAGAACAGTAATCCATACCAAACTTTTAGCAATTCTTGTTCGTTGTTCTGACTTTTCTTAGCTGACAGAATAGGAGATTGAATGTTATTGGAGATAAACAATGTTGTCCATTTGCACCTAGATTTGATCCAGGTTAGGCACATTCCTTTCCAATAAAAAACAGATAAAGAGACTCTTTGGTTCTCATCCTAGTTCACTCACTTTCCAGCCTTAGCCCTGGTT
The DNA here is from genome assembly GCF_037356315.1 of Lithobates pipiens. Lineage (NCBI taxonomy): Eukaryota > Metazoa > Chordata > Amphibia > Anura > Ranidae > Lithobates > Lithobates pipiens. The sequence continues at coordinate 61,604,247 of NW_027507685.1, read as the reverse complement.
CACACTTAGGCCCGGTTCACACTTGCGTACCTGATGCAATCAAAAAGGCATAGATTTGCATGTCATCTGAAAATACATTGTTTTCTATGAAGGCTGTTCACATTGATGCAATGCGATTTTGATCTGGTAAAAAAAAGTGTCCTGTTGGGTTCGGTGCTAATTTAATCTCCAGTTATGCCCAGCCCCCTCTGAAATCACACCTGTCAAAACACAAATCGCACTGTGAAATTGCATCAATTTGTAGCGCATCAGTGTGAACCAAGCCTAATGCGACTTCTATGCGGATCGGAGAGGTAAATAGTTACACATTAGGGCTATTTCACTTAAGAGGCATCTAACGGGGTGCCCACCGAGGCCCTTAACCTAGGATTGTCCCAAGGAAATTTACATATCACTCTAGGAGGCTCTGGGTGGTGGATGTATGGATTTCTTCCCTGTTGTTAGACTGCTTTCCCATCTCAAGGAGGCAGATTCCCCTTTGACATTCACCGGTATACACCCCTCACCATTCCCATACCCCTGGATTCAGTTCAATTAGGTGGATCAGTGGGCCTAAATCCACCTTCGGTACACTCTAAGAACTACCTGCGCTGTGGAGATCTGCCACACGCAGGTAGAATTATTTTACCCACCACCTATAAAACCTGAAGCTCATAAATTGGCTTTAGATATCTTCTACTTTTCTCTATCCCTTGACATCTTCTAGTCTCTCCCTCTTTACCTTCTGCCTCCCCCCCCCCCCCGTGACCCCTCTTCGTCTACGTCTACAAGTGCAATCCACGCACGCTGATAATACTTCTCCATGTCTTCCACAGTCCAAACATCCGTTCCTTTATCGCTCAAAGTATATCCGTTAAATGCTAAGGGCCTCAATGTACCGGAAAAGCATAGTAGTGTCTTAGCAGAGGCTCATCGCTGCAGAACAAAGGTGGTTTTCCTCCAGGAGAACCATTTTAAAACAGGGTCAACCCCCCACCTTGCTAACAAACGTTTCACCGAAACATATCAGGCGACATGCGCAGACTCCAAAACAAAAGGAGTTTCTACCCTGCTGGCTATGTCACTCATGTTCCACCTGACAGACCAAATGCTGGATTCAGAGGGCAGGTTTCTGTTTCTAAAAGGCACCTGGAAAGGAAACCCTATGACCCTAGCAAACATATACTGCCCCAACTCCAAGAGGGTGACCTTTCTAAAAGTGATATTCCTGAAAACTTGCCTCCTTCCAAACAGGCCTACTAATACTGGGGGGTGACTTCAATATAGCCTTGGACCCCTTATTAGATACCTCTACGGGTACCTCCTCCCTTACATTTTCGCGCTCTAAGACAAGTGAAAATTCAACTAACATCCCTTGCACTACATTATAACCGGTGCAGTCTTAACCCTAGAGAGAGGGACTATACATTCTTCTCATCCCCCCACAATCGATACTCGAGGCTGGACTATCTCTTCATTAGCCAATCTGACCTGACATACCTTGCGGACGCTACCATTGAAAGTGGCCCTTTCCGACCATCACTCGATTACCCTAACTTTGCAATTTCCACAAAAAGTAAACCAGGATGTGGAGACTGGGTGCCTCTATTTCTAAGAAAATAGTTAAGCTGGAAGCCCAATGTAAATACTTTCAGGCTCTTCAAGTAGCTAAGGAACTAGCAGACACAGGGGCTCAGTTAGTGGAGGAACTGTTTAAGAAAGCACGCAAGGGACTGGTCCTGTCACACAAACTGTTCTATGAGCAGAGCAATAAGGGTAAGCTACTAGCCAGACTTACACAGAAACGCACACAGACCCACACAGTACACCATGTGACCGACTCGTCCGGAACAATTCACTCCAAAAACGAGGAAATTGCACACTAATTTTGTCGCTTTTATAGTGAACTCTATAATCTTAAAGTGGCAAGTCAGAATCAGGACCCTACCAATGTTGAAACGCGATTGCAACTGATAAAGAACTTTCTTAACAAGTACAGCCCAAAAGCCCTCTCAGAGGCTGACAAAATCGAATTGGAAGCCTCTTTGACCTCCGAAGAGTGGACAGAGGCAGGAAAAAGCCACAAAATCTAGCAAATGCCTGTAACCAGATGGCTTCTCGGCACAATACTATAAAAGTTTTGCAGACCTTTTAGCCCCACACTTCCTTAGGGCCTATAATACATTAGCCACCTCCTCATGCCCCTCAGAGACCTTTACGAGAAGCCTACATTTATGTAATCCACAAAGAAAATAAGGACCCGAATAATGTGGCCAATTATTGGCCGATTTCACTCTTAAATGTGGATATCAAACTCTTGGCTAAAATTTTGCCCAACCAACCTGTCTTCCACATACCAGCCTGGATAGGCTTGGACCAAGTGGGTTTTGTCCCTGGTAGGTCCACCATCAAAGCCGTGAATCTACACCACTGGCTCACCTCCTCCCAACAAGAGGGATTCTTCCTGGCAATGGATGCAGAGAAGGCGTTCGATAGAGTGGCCTTGGACTATATGGAAGAGACACTGATTGCTCTTGGTTTAGGGAGCGGGATGCGTGCATTTATAGGCTCCCTTTATGTGAATCCAAGAGCTAGAGTCCGAGTTAACGGCCACCTGTCGAACGCCTTCAGTATCCATAATAGCACTAGGCAAGGGTATCCTCTCTCACCCATACTCTACATTTTGACCCTGAAACCCATGCTTCATTGCATCAAAGAGAATCCAAGCATAAAGGGTATTGCAGTCCACCAAAAAGAATACAAGATTGTGGCTTTTGCGGACGACATCCTGCTCTTTCTTTCCTCACCACTGATGTCCTTATCTAACCTTATGCACACACATCCTCTTATTGAAGCAACGCTCCAAGCCTGTGAGAAGGCATGGAAGACCCACGCAATGTCAGCAAAAGAATGCCCGATCACCCCCTATTAGAGGCAACCCAGACTTCCCCCCGGGCTTACCAAAATCCTATGTTCTAAAGGAATGGCCCTACGCACGGATACATGCTAATCACTTCTTCCACAGAGGTAAGTTTCTAAGAATACAAGATCTTGCAGTATTGTCCAACACTAAATTTTTCCCCTCTTGGTCTTATATGCAACTCAAACACTTCCTAGACGTGCCAACAAAAATACCCAAATTCACAACCCCCCCCCCCCCCCCAACAGTGTTTGAATCTTTATGTTCAAGCTCTTCACCCAGAGTCACATGATCTCGGCCTTATATGCCTCCATGTTTGGAGAACCATACTCCTCCCTACGCTCAGTCCATGCATTTTGGGAATCAGCCTTAGACAGGGAGATAGGAAAAGCCAACTGGGATCGTATCCACTTATACATACATAAAGGCTCTCTCAATGTCAATACACAGGAAAATGGGTATAAACTCAAAACGAGATGGTACAAGACTCCGCAAGTGCTTCATAAGATTTTCCCGACGGTGCCAGACCACTGTTGGTGATGTGAAACAGAGGTGGGTGCCCTCCTTCATGTCTGGTGGTCTTGCCCTCTGATCCAGCCATACTGGCGTAAAATACATGAAGTGAGTACAGCAATTTCCTCACTCCCGTTGGAGTTCACACCAGGACAATACCTGCTACACTTATCCAAAATTCCCCCCAAAAAATACTTCAAATCAATAGCTATGCGCCTAATAAATGCCGCTAGGCTCTGTGAACCGGTACATTGGAGGCCCATGCAACCGCCTTCGTTAAAAGAATGGGCCCTACAGGTTGACCGCATAGCAACGATGAAGGAACTGATCCTCACTGCACAAGATAAAATCACTAGCTTCTCAGTTGTCTGGGAGGCGTGGATCACATACAAGAATTCTCAGCCATATCAGGATTTATTTCAACAAACTTTGTAACCAATTACACTTAGGCAAATTTACTGTGGATGGGCCTCCCGGGGATCTGGGTAACCTAGTGGATGCAACAGATGGACAGTAGACTGAGAGGGTAGCAGGTGGGATTCCATCCCCCTCTCCACATCCCCCCCACCCCCCTCTCTTTGTATTCTTCCCTCTCCCCCTCCCTCTACTTTATCTTCTTTTTCTTCCCTGGATACAATCTGAGCCTTATAACTGATGGATGTGGTGCCTGGTTAGGGTAACCAATACCCGATACTGAGCCGTATGTCCCTGACTACAGATGAGGACAAGTGGGTAAAGTTGAACTAATATATCTATGTTCTAACAGGTAGTCTCCGGAAAACTGCTGAAATAGTAATAAACTATCCTGAAAGTAGTCATATTGGCCTGAGGAACACATAAACCCTAGAGCATTGACCAAATTCTTTCTATTACGCAAATAAGATACATATGGAACTTGAGTGTCTACGGGATAATTACTATACTCCGAACAATTTTTGCTTGGAAAAACTTTTAATGGAACCTGTTACCCAATTTGTTACATTGTTGTATTGTTACACTGTGCTGTATTTTTCTGGAAATACATAATAAAATCTTTATGAAACAAAAAAAATTGTTGACAAATGCACAGAAAGTTGAATATTTTAAATGATTGCTGCAATGTTTTCCTTTCCATTAATATTTTTTTTACTTACAATGCAATGCTTTTGAACTAGAAAATATGACTACTCAAGGAGAGTCAATTCCTCTCTCTTTGTGAATGTCATAGCCTTTTCTTCTGAGAGTGTTTAGTTACTCTGCCCATCTTCTCACCTCCCTACATACAGTAACTTTATATGTAGCTGGTGGAAGGGGAGCAAAGGACCTGCTGATACCACATCCAGGATGACAGCACCAAGCAACAGTTTTAAGAGCATTTAAAATGCATAAAATTCAATAAATATACATGGTTTTTTTTTTTGTTGAATCAATGAGCTGGTAACAGGGTCTTTTTAACATAGAAAATATACAGTATCTTATGATAGGTCAACTTCAACAGTCAATTCAGTGAAGTGATGTTAGCACAGTTTTAAGGTTAACTGAATAGCTTAAGCAGTTCAGAGACTGATTTGCCTGTAACCTCAGGTCGCCCTTTAACAGAGGGTCACAGCGTCACCTTAAGCATGACTGTACTTTGTAAACTCTGTTTCAACAGTATGCATGTTTGGGTCAGACACACGAGATGCAAGGATATTTATTGTCAGGGCTGGCTTAGTCCTTCCTTCTCTGGGCTGGCTGCTCAGCTGTCGGCTAATTGCCAGCTCTCATCTCTCTCCACAGTTATCAGGTGTTCCTGATCGTGCTTGTCTGACCTGCCTACTTAAAGCTGTCCAGTTCACTTCACCTCTGCCTTTGCCTTGGTCACATCACAAGAAACCATCTCCTGAGGTTCTGTTTAAAGACTGGCTTGCTGACATCCCTTCTGGCTCCTTATCCTGCTTGCTGTTGCTCTAGTTGGATCCCTGACTTCTGGCCTGGCTGATTACCCGATCTGGTTACTGGACTCTGGCTTGCTTTGACTATGCTTTTTCTATTTACCTTTTAATTTTTATTTAATAAACAAGTATGATTTAATTGTACTTCTGTCTCGGTCTGATTCATGGTTTCTGACATTTATAGAATCAAACCTTCTTACATAAGAGTAAACCCTACCTCCAGGGACTTCCCTAGCCCTGTTATTCTAGGTTCTAGAAAATGCACATGGTATTATATTTTTATATGTATATTGTGGCGATGCGACCCCATGTCATAGGTGCATATGAGCAGTGAATGCCTGATTTTGGTAGACTTGCTAATTGCACACCTGTGCGCTGGCTTCATAATCATCCCAGGAATAGAGTTCAGTGCTCATCCTTAAACCTCGTACACACGTTTGGATTTTCCATAGACAAAGCCTCTGACTTTTGTCCGAAGGGCGTTGGCCCAAAACTTGTCTTGCATACAATTGTCGACCAACAAACCCAAACATAGTGACATACTAGACGTACTACAAGCTGATAAAGAGGAAGTTCAATTGTCATGTGCGACCCTCTGGGCTCCTTCTGCTAATTTCATGTTAGTAGAAGTTTGAGTTGAGTGTTGATTCAAGCTTTACAGTTCATTTCTGAACGGCTGTTCATCAACCAGCCATGTTGCGGAATCGGAGGAGAGAACATACTATCATTGGGCTTGGAGTTATTGCTTTGACCCAAGTCCAGTCCAGGAACAAGAGGAGGAGGCGTTCTTGAACCAAAAATTGGTTGCTTATTCGTGACCAATTTTGTCATATGCCTTTGCTGAGGGAGCTCCAGGAGAATAATCTTGAGAATTTTAGGAATTATCTCCGGATGACAGACCCCTGCTTTCACCGTCTCTTGGCATTGTTGACACCCTATATTAGGAAGCAGGGCACATGCATGCGGCTTGCCATCACTCCAGATGGAAAACGCTCATAGCCGCTCATAGCCACCTTGCGGTACTTGGCGATGAGGAGAAGTCTCCAGGACCTCAAGTTTATGACTGGGATCTCCCCCCAGGCTCTGGGACTCATTATTCCAGAGACCTGTTCTGCCATTGTTCAAGTCCTGCAGAAGGAAGAAGGACTATATGCGGGTAAGTTTTAGCCTTTAACATCACATTCTATGTATTTAATGTTTAATGTATTGTATTAATTTATTGATTCCATAATTACCATTATTGTAATATGCTGTGAATGTTCTCTTTGTCCTCATGCATGCTGTAAGCTTTTTATGCTCCTTTTTTGTTTTTCATGCATATTTTCCTTCACTGACCTCCCCAGCATGCTGTCCTGGGCCCATACACACCTAGCCTAGTAACTTAACAATGTATTTTGTCAGCTACATTTTTGTGCTTACCCTAAACACCCCCTAAAATGTGTCCAAATGTTATTGTTGTCCTCAAATTCAGGAAGAGTGCAAGAGGCAATTTTTTGGGGGGCACAAACTCATTTGGAACCCTCCCCCCAAAATGCTAAGTCAACTGATACAAATACTCTATCTGCTGACTTTGCAAAACCCATACACATTATACCTCTTTTGTGGTCATATTTGTAGATGAATTTACCAAAGCATGTAGTGCAAGGGCCTTCCTGATTACCTTAAAATTGTAAGGTAGAATTTGTTTTTCTCCTATTATCTTGATAGGTGATTTATGAATGTCAAAATGTGGTTCAATTTGGACAGTGTGTCCCTATTTTTGGATTATGACATGTCTTACCTTTCCACTGGGCTGCCAATAGTGTGAGTAGGGAGGGGGTGGACAATGTATCACACATTATTTATACATTCAGCTCTCATGGAAGTGGAGATGGTTACCTGTCCAAAACAAGTACCCATTACCTCCCTCCACTATAACATTTTTTGAATGAGCCACCAGAGGGGGTAAGGAATCTGATAAGTTGACCATACACTTTTGTCTTTAAATACTAATTGAAATGTTATACTTATGTTGGCCAAGAATGTTTGTGTTAAATCTGCTTGCAATGTTATCTGCAGAAGTAGTCATTTCTTCTTTCTTTTTTGACTCCACAGTTTCCATCCAACCCACAGAAATGGCAGAATGTTGCAGCCCATTTACAGCATCAGTGGGATTTTCCCAACTGTGGTGGTGCTATTAATGGCAAACATGTCAGGATTGTCCCACCACCAAACTTGGGATCCTATTATTTTAACTACAATGGCTTTTACAGCATATTCTTGCTTGCTGTAGTATCTGCAACCTATGAGTTCCTGTTTTTGGATGTTGGGAAGAATGGCTGCAACTCGGATGGAGGTGTCATTATGCAGACAGAGTTCTACCATCGGCTCCAGAATGGCACCTTAAATTTGCCCCCTGCTGAGGACAATGTCGAGAGCCCCAATTTTGTTTTTGTGGCAGATGAGCCCTTTGCTTTAGGGGAACATCTTATGAAGCCCTTTCCTATGAGGAACCTCACCCCAGAGAAGAGAATCTTTAATTATAGGCTCTCTTGTGCCAGAAGAGTGGTTTAAAATGCCTTTGGCATCCTCTCCAGTTGCTTTAGGCTGTTTTTAGCACATTATAAAAGAGAAAGACTTGTTGCGCTATAAAAATGAAAGTATATATAAATATCTGCTAACACAATATTGTTGGGTGCAATAAAAAAGATATGGAAAAAGAGGTGTAGCACTTAAAAAATAGTGATCAATAAACATAAAGTTCATATGAAGTAAATTATTGAAAAGATGATCTCATATTCGCAAAATAGTCCATCTGAAGAATCCAATAAGGTAGGGAAAGGAGACCGTCACCAAAACCCAATATAGCTGACTCTTACCATCAGTACATAGGACACAGTACATAGTACAATATGCAATATGAAAAACACTGTATGGTTAGATCCACAGTTCCTCCTATTCCTCAAAACGATCCACTAATTCTGCAAGAGATCTTTCATCCAAATGACCCGCTAGATATTATGCAACTAGAACTCAGCACAACCTTGGTTTAGGAGGTATGCTCCAAAGAAATGGCACGGTGGTCACATGTATGAAAAATGAACGAGACGCAAGATGGCGGCAACTCCTCTGTCCACACCTGTTACATCAAGGGACAAGTGACGTAACAGGTGTGGACAGAGGAGTTGCCGCCATCTTGCTGGTAGGAAGCACTGGACGCATTCCTTTATGCTTGCACTACATTTGTCATATGTGAGTTTGGATACATAGTTTTTAAATGGAATAAATTACCCCTTTTTTGGATATCTGCGCAATGAGTGTGTCTCTTTTGTTTTTCATACATGTGACCACCGTACCATTTCTTTGGAGCATACCTCCTAAACCAAGGTTGTGCTAAGATCTGGTTGCATAATATCTAGCGGGCCATTTGGATGAAAGATCTCTTGGGGAATTAGTGGATCGTTTTGAGGAATAGGAGGAACCGTGGATCTAACCATACAGTGTTTCGCATATTGCATATGTCCTATGTACTGACGGTAAGTCAGCTATGTTGGGTGTTGGTGAAAGTCTCCTATCTTATTGGATATTTCAGATGGACTTTTTTGCGAATATGAGATCATCTTTTCAATAATTTACTTCATATGAACTTTATGTTTATTGATCACCATTTTTTAAGTGCTACACCTTTTTTTCCATATGTTTTTAACACATATTAACCTGACACAATATAAAAGAAACCATGTTGAATTGTGCTGTTGTATCCTCCACATTTTTTTACGGAGGAATGCTAGCAACTACCTTTCCTCAGTGCTAACTGATGTGGGCCCCACAGTGACAGGCCAAGCTGAAGAGACTGCAGCTCATCCGTCTGTGGGCATGATGACGGCTCTCGAAACTGGCCGTGCTGGTTTGCCCCCCCAAAATGCACGAGATATCCAGCAAAAATACATGCATTATTTTGTGGGTAGAGGGGCAGTGGCTTGGCAGCAAACTGTAGCTGATCCAGAATAATATATTTTTTTATTATAAACTCCTATTTCATTTGAACTACTGCTGTCTGTTTTTCTTATCTGTATAATAGGTTCTCAAATGGCCTTTATTTTGGCGATTTTATACAATAGTGCAAATGTACCTTATTTGCTACACGAGGTGGCAATCTCTTCTTCAGCTAACTATTATGTTGTGCTGTGGGTCTGCTACACACACACAATGTTTTTGTTCTAAATGTATGTAATGCGTTGAGTTCAAAAACATTATGCCTTTTAAACCCATTTAATTTCTATGAGACCATGAAATTGCCTGAGTTGGCCACATTTTAGAGCACATTGTCACTGTAACTACGCAAACTTAGCAAATACACTGGTATTGAGCATTAAAATAATAAGCCACACATTCTTTAGTAAAAAAACATTTTACTCAAAGCACATTTACATGTGCGTTTTTAAGGTTTTAGAACAAACCAACATCTTGGTGTATGAGCATGTATGTTTGCCATTATTTTGTATTTTTTGGGGGGATAAACAGGCATGTTTGAAAACATAAGATACACATACCCAACTCAGGAACTTACAAAGTTTGAGTTTGGTAAAGTGAAGGCCATATGAGACATTAGTATCCCAAGACGGTGTTGATGTTGCCTTCCTCACCCCTCTAAAAGCCCAAATTTGAAGCCACGTACAATCTTTTGCTAAAGTGAAGTTGTACATTCAAATATAGCAGTTACAAAAATGGGCAAAGGTTATTCAATTTCAAACTGTACAAACACATGTACAACAGAACGAAAAAAAAACATGATTTCTTTTTAAATTTTAGCTAAAATATTGATGATGTTGATAACTCTGTTTTGGAGATCATGCATGTTTTCTTTCATTTTCTACAATTCCCTGTTGCAAACCAAGAGCTCACTGATAAGTATTTGTGCACTTGCACTGCTGATGTGAGTTTTGTCTTCCACAACATCCACATCACCTAAAAAAATATAAAAAATAAAACACACTATGTATTAGAAATATGCAGGCATCCATCTGTTACTTAAAGCTGTGGTCTTAGACACTGACCTGTGGTCAACAGTTTTGAGAATTTCACACAGTACTTCCTGCACATTGGCATCAACATCACCTTCAGGGTGTCTGGTGAGTTGAATTAAGTTGAATTGAGTTGAAAAAACAATTGTTTTCTCAACTGATCCTTGTTTCGTGGTACCCCAAAATTCCTGTGCAGACTTCTCACAGCTTTATCCATGATCTTGGCCTTTCTGGCATTTGGGTTTCTGTAAGGTCCATGCTTCCCATCATAGTCCGTCCTCACTAAGATGTCCACCATCTCCACTATTTCTTCAAAGGACATATTTGTGGCCTTATAGCTCCTCCTGGATCTGGATATCGCTTTCTCTGGGTTTTCATAATTGCTGCACTCTCACCTGCTGTCTCACCGCCATTCGCTCTCCCAATCCCCCAAAAGGGAAGACACAGGGAATACACTGGAAAGAAGGACAGGGGCAGAGTTTCACGCCTGTGTAGTGCATATAAAGCCATAACGCGTGATCGATGGAATGGCCGTAGGAACGATCTGGGATCTGATTGTAAATTGGGGCATCGGTGGTTAGTGGCCTATACTGCTTATATTGAGGCCTATATTAGGACCAGATTATGAGTTAAGCCTGACATTATGTGTTCTGTCTTGCAGACATCTGATAATTTATCATGGTGGATAAATTCACTGTGCCCAACTTTTTGCCTCAATTTATAGACCAGTACCGGGAGTTGCCCTGTCTCTGGAAGGTGAAGAGTAGGGATTACTCTAATAAAATCAAGAGGAAGGCAGAGATGGAGAAACTTCTGGAATTGGTGAAGCTTCTGTACCCTAGGGCAGACATCAATTTTGTGAAGAGCAAAATTGGGAACCTGAGGAGTACATTTAATAGGGAGCACAAGAAGGTCCAGAAATCACAGACATTGGGAGCATCAGCTGATATCTATGTCCCCAGGCTGTGGTACTACAACAGCCTGCATTTTTTGTCTGACCAAACCCAACCCAGGCCATCATTCTCAACACTCACTTCCACATCGGATGAGGCCACAGCTCCTGAGATCCACCATGGTCCTTCGACACAGGATGAAGATGTAGAGGAGACCAGCTTGACCCAGGTATAGCATTGTTGAACATATTTGTATCCAAAAATAGAATGATGATAACTAGACGTTTCTGCCTTAACAAAGTTGTTTCCATCTCAATAGACAGTAGTGGCCAAAAATGATTGGGACAAGAATGAAAAATGCTGGGGTCAGAATGATAGTCTTTTCTATTTCTCCACATTCAATTTACGAATGCTAGTTTTACAAGACCGACCGCTTCTGGCTCGTACTTGCTTTCAAGCATGCATGTTTGTACTTTGGACTTTTGTCCAAAGTACAAACTGGTGTACGCATGCTCGGAAAATCCGAAAACAGATCATTGTCCGCAGATAATTTGAAAGCCTGCCATCCAACATTTGTCTACGGAAAATCCGACAACAACTGTCCGATGAAGCGTACAAATGAGCGGATTTTCCCACAACATCTGTCATCACACAATTTCTATTTCTCCACATTCAATTTGCAAGTCATGAGCTCAAAATTGTGTGTGATTGATGACCAAAAAAAAAAAAAAAGCTGCTTCATTATTATCCCATTATAAAGAAGAAGAGAATGTGCGCTGCATTTCGAGATTTCATAATCTGCCGTGTCACGAATGTGAATTCTCCATTACGAATGCTAGTTTTACAAGACCGACCGCTTCTGGCTCGTACTTGCTTTCAAGCATGCGTGTTTGTACTTTGGACTTTTGTCCAAAGTACAAACTGGTGTACACATGCTCGGAAAATCCGACAACAGATCATTGTCCGCAGATAATTTGAAAGCCTGCCATCCAACATTTGTCTGCGGCAAATCCAACAACAACTGTCCGATGAAGCGTACAAATGAGCGGATTTTCCGACAACATCTGTCATCACACAATTCCCATTGGAAAATCCGATCGTGTGTACAAGGCTTTAGAGACAGCTCTGCCCGGCAGACAGGAGCAAGGCCGGACTGGGAATTAAAATCAGCACTAGAAAAAATTGCATACCAGCCCATAGCATTATTATACCAGCCCAACATCATAACCATCATAACATCATTAATTCAGTGTTTATGAAAGGGAAAATCATGCATTTTAAAGCACATTTGAAGAGTGTATTGTGTTACATAAGTGACCCCCCTCAGACTTGCCTGGCGGCGTTGTCACTGACCTCATCTCAGATGCACTGTGCAGGGCTCAGTTAGAGGACTGCAGGTTGGTGGCTCTGGTTTTATCCTATAGTGTCCTCTCCACAGTCCACACGCATCTGACTTCTCCCATGACCCCCATCCTGGTGGCACTCCTACTCTTAACTCCTCTCCAGACTCCCCCTCAGAGACTGCAGACATAATATAAGACAAGAGATGGTCAGAGGTTGCGGACATGGTACAAGAGATGGTTAGAGACTGAGGATATGATACAAATTATGTTTAGAGACTGAGGACAGAATATACAAGATGGCTAGAGACTGAGGACATGATACAAAAGATGGCTAGAGACTGAGGACATGATACATGAGATGGTCAGAGGTTGCGGACATGATACAAGAAATGGTCAGAGGATTCAGGCATGATACAGTAGATGTCAGAGGCTGCAGACATGATACAGGAGGTGTCAGAGGCTGCGGGATGGTACAGGAGATGGTTAGCGGCTGCAGGCACGATACAGTAGATGTCAGAGGCAGCAGACTTGATACAGGAGGTGTCAGAGGCTGCGGGCATGGTACAGGAGATGGTTAGAGACTGAGGACATCATACTAAAGCTGGTCAAAAACTGCAGACATGATACAAGAGATCAGTGCAGCCTCTCTGTGCCCGTGAATGCAGCCTCACTGTGCCCATCAAATGCAGCCTCACTGTGCCCATCATTTCAGCCTCACTGTGCCCATCAAATGCAGCTTCATGGTACCCATCAATGCAGCCTCACTGTGCCTATCATTGCAGCCTCGCTGGCCCCGTCAATGCACTCTCACTTTGCCCATCAATGCAGCCTCGCCGTGCCCATCAATGCAGCCTCGCTGTGCCCATCATTGCAGCCTCACTGTGCCCATGAATACAGTCTCACTGTACCCATCAATCCAGCCTCCCTGTGCCCACCAATGCAGCCTCCCTATGCCCACCAATGTAGCCTCCCTGTGCCCACCAATGCAGCCTCCCTTTGCCCACCAATGCAGGCTCCCTGTGCCCATCAACACATTTTCACTGTGCCCATCATTGCAGCTTCAATGTGTTCATCATTGTAGCTTCATAGTGCCCATCAAGGCAGCCTCTCTGTGCCCACCATTGCAGCATCTGTGCCCATCATTGCAGCCTCAATGTGCCCATCAATGCAGTACCCACTTTTGTTGTCAGCGGTTTAGACATTAATGGCTGTGTGTTGAGTTATTTTCAGGGGACAGCAAATTCACACTGTTATACAAGCTGTACACTCACTAATGTACATTGTAGCAAAGTGTCATTTCTTCAGTGTTGTCACATGAAAAGATATAATAAAATATTTACAAAAATGTGAGGGGTGTGCTCACTTTCATGAGATACTGTGTGTATATATATATATGTATTATATATCACTTGTAGGTGGAGTGCACCGTGGTACAGAGCCAGCATACACAGTCATGTGCAATAGAAAACTTGTATTGATGTAGGACAGCAACAGTTCAAAAACAACCCAGTGGGACAGCTACCCAGCCGAATGACATGAAGAAGTGGGTTCCAGCCAACCCAACATCTGTTGAGAGGGGTCAGAATGCATACCGGCAACTAGTGCTCAATTGGTAAGGTATCCAGAAGAGATGCAACTGTAAGCTTTCCCTCCTCGTCAGGAACCTTTCCCTGCCTCCTAGTATTGTGCTTAACAGATAGGGAACCTTTCCCTACACTACCCACTCACACAGAGCCAGGGCCGGTCTGGCCTACTGGGATACTGGGAAATTTCCTGGTAGGCCACCTGCCCTGGGACCGCTTTGTGCTGCGGCTGCAGCACTCCACTCCCCTCTGCCCTCCTCCTCTTGCGGAGCTGGGTCTGTGTGTGTACGGCGGTGATGTAACAAGGTCCCACCCCCCTAGAGCGGCTCATGTGATAGTCTTCTATGGAACACTGATTGAATAAGTGTTCTGCCTATCACACAAGCCGATCTATAGGGGGACGGGACCTTGTTACAGCACCACCGTACACACACAGACCCAGCTCCATGACATACAGTGGGAAATGGGCGATGTGTCTTCGATCCAGGAAATGGTGAGGCTGCAATCATGGGCACAGAGAGGCTCCAGTGGTTGGCACACAGAGGCTGCAATCTGTGGGCACACAGGGGCTGCAATTGGTGGGCACACCTAGGCTGAAATTGGTGGGCACAGAGGCTGCAATTGGTGGGCACAGAGAGGCTGCAACTGGTGAGCACAGAGAGGTTGCATTCACAGGCACAGTGAGGCTGCATTCACGGGCACAGTGAGGCTGCATTGATGAGCACTGTAAAGCTGCATTTGATGGGCACAGTGAGGCCACAATGATGGGCACAGTGAGGCTGCAATAATGGGCACAGTGAGGCTGCAATAATGGGCACAGCGAGGCTGCAATGGTGGGTAAAGCGAGGCTGCATTGGTGGGTACAGTGAGGCTGCATTGGTGGGCACAGTGAGGCTGCATTCACGGGCACCATAAAGCTGCATTTGACGGGCACAGTGAGGCTGCAATGATGGGCACTGTAAAGCTGCATTCGATGGGCACAATGAGGCTGCAATGATGGGCACCAGAAAGCTGCATTGGTGGGCACAGTGAGGCTGCATTGGTGGGCACAGTGAGGCTGCATTCACGGGCACAGTGAGACTGCATTCACGGGCATAGTGAGAGTGCATTGATGGGCACAGGGAGGCTGCATTTGACGGTCACTGGTGAGGCTGCATTGATCTCTTGCATCATATCTGCAGTCTCTGGCCATCTCTTGTACTATGTCTACAGTCTCTGACCATCTTTAGTATGATGTCCTCAGTCTCTAACCATCTCCTATACCATGCCCACAGCCTCTGACACCTCCTGTATCATGCCAGCAGCCTCTGACCATCTCTTGTATCATGTCCTCAATCTCTAAACATCTCTTGTATCATGTCCTCAGTCTCTAAACATCTCTTGTATCATGTGCTCAGTCTCTAAACATCTCTTGTATCATGTCCTCAGTCTCTAACCATCTCTTATACCATGTCTGAAACCTCTGACCATCTCTTGTCTTATATCTTGTCTGCAGTCTCTGAGGGGGAGTCTGGAGAGCAGTCAAGAGTGTGAGTGTTGCCGGGATGGGGATCATGGGAGAAGTCAGATGTGTGTAGACTGTGGAGAGGAGATTATAGGATAAAACCCGAGCCACCAACCTGGAGCCATCTAACTGAGCCCTGCACAGTGCACCTGAGAGGAGGTCAGTGACAGCACCACTAGGCAAGTCTAAGGAGGGGTCACTGATGTAAGGGGGGAGTGAATACAATAATATAAGGGGGCACTGATATAAAGGTTTCAGTAACCCACCCCCTTACCTATGTGTATTCTTTCTGCAGAAGGTGGTGTGAGGAGTTAGCTCGGCAGCGGGTGTGTGTGACCCCCTGGATGGGTTCACAACACAAAATCAGGCACAGCAGTCAGGGTTGTAGGTGGAAAAAACCAAAAGGTGCGGTTTATTTATGCTACATGCAGTGAAAAATATAACAGCCAAACAAAAAAAAAAAACATGAAAATAAATCCTGGTCAGCTTGACCTCTAATTACACACATAGATTCCCTGTCTAACAACTGAGTGCAGCCTTGTGCTGCACCAGTCCCTGTCTCTGTTGTAGAGATTTGCCACACAGGCGTTAACTCACCGCACAGAACAGGTGTCACACTCCCCAGTCTATACAAACACAAAAACTGGTTCCAGGATGGAGCATCTCCCTAAGCATGCTGGGGTTTTTTGTAGAGGTCTTATTGAGCCCACTTACTTCAGCTGGGCTCATTAACTCTTCCCCTATAGGACTCCCAGCACTCCCCTCTAGTTGTACAAGTCCGCATAAAGCCTGAATCTAGGGCATACATATTTTCCATCCTTGATACAACCAGGGGATTTTACCTGTCTGCTGCCACAGTGGTCTCTGGAAACCAGAGTCCCCCCGACGTTCTCAGAGTTCCTGGGGTGCCCCTTGATGATTGACCAATTTACCACTTTTAACTGGAATTTGCTTATATATATATATATATATATATATATATATATATATATATATATATATATATATGTGTGTGTGTGTGTGTGTGTGTGTGTGTGTGTGTGTGTGTGTGTGTATATAAAATACACTCTTCATATGTGCTTTAAAATGCATGGTTTTCCTTTCATGAACAAGGAAATAATGACATTATGATGGTTATATGGTTATGATGTTGGGCTGGTATAATAATGCTATGGGGCTGGTATGACATTTTCTCCAGGGCTGGTTTTTATTCCCAGTTTGGCCACAGTCAAGGTCTTAAATAAACTCTGCCGCAGCTAAGATGACCACCAGAGTCACATGGGAGGCCAGTGTCCAATTGGATTGCTGCCCCGGTGACTCAGGAAACCATAGATAAACCCTGTTCCTCTTGACTACCTTTCAATATGCATTGCTGCTGCGATTGAGTTTCACCCACAGTGGAAACAGCAAACTGCACCTGCCTACATACTCCTGACCCAAAACACACTTCATCAATAAGCTCATGTTTTAATGGAAGGATAAGGGGACACTTACAATGATTCTACAATCCATAAAGACCTAGGTCCCCAATAGGTAACCCATTTTCTTTCTTGCCTTTTTCATTTTCTCTTAAGCGTGTTTCACAGTTCCCTCTCCTTTTAGCCCCCCCCAATACTTTAAACATGCTCAATTTTATAGTAGTACAGCAGTATGATGATTTATTTATGGGGAATCAACACCCTTCAAATGTAGTTCCTTCTCAACACTGGTAACCAAACAGTATATTTCGTGACTGAACCACAGCTTTACTCACCTAGACAAGTGTAATTTACTTGGGCTACTTGCAAGTGGACAAGAAGCCAAAGGCCAATGTATACACTGCCATAGGCTGGCAACAACCTTGGGCATCCCTTTTTTTTGGGGGGGGGGGGTGACCAATTGGACCACTAAATGAATTATATGAGTCAAATGCATCTGTTGGAATCCCTCTAGCTTTTAAGGCCAATGCAATAGATCTGGAATCAAGTGTCTGAAATTTCTTCCAAAATATTCACAGTCCTGTACTAGATTTAATTATGAGACAGACTAGTAGTTCAGCCATTATGATGTCATATAGACTCCAGCAGAAGCTAAGCAGGGGACAGCTGAGTCACACAATCCCCTCCCCTCCTCCCTTTGTGAAAATTCCGAGCATTCTTACTAAGCTTCAACTTTCCTGCAGAAAGTTTTTTTTTTCCATTTGCCAGCTCTGTAGACTTTTCACTTCGGCACAAAGTAAAATGAACGTAGACTATACAAAACACCTACTTATAAAGCTCAGGCATGTGTAAATGTTTGCAACACTTCAAAACTAAAGGAAAAGGAGAAAGGGAGAGTTGACATTTAAGGTATGCTAGGGTGTGAGAACTTTTCCTTATGTTACTTTTATTTTTTTGGTGCTCTACTCTGAAGCATACTTTCACTCTCATTTTCCTTTGTGCAGGGATCAGATCATGCAGTGCATAGGCAACGTTTGCTGTGTGTGACCGTCCAGACACCATCTTGTGGGGAGCTGGATTCTCACCTCTTTCAACAATTTATAATAAAGTTAATTGTATCAGCTATAGTAGATGTACATAAGTCCAGTAATTCTCTCTAGTACTTCAGCCTGTTTCACACATGTGGCTCATTTGTTTATTTTTCATTTATCCGTTGACAGATGAAAAATGGGCATCAATGCATCTCTATGGAAAAACAAGTGTAAATGGATGATCATCCATATACATCCATTTACAACCGCTTCTGTCAACATCTGTCAAAATGTCAACCTTTTGGAAGGGATCAAAGACCTATTTTCCTTCCTTTAAAAAAATGGATCAGAATTAAAACAAATGTAAATGGATAAATGGTTCATTTTTGCATGATAAAAATGTCTCAGAGATTCAAGTGGTTAAGGACTGTAGCTGGCGGATGTAAAGAACTGATGTAAAAACAGATAAAGAACTGATGACAAACTGTTGAAAAAATGGATGAAAAACTGATGTAAACTTATTCTGCTTTTTCTTTGAAAAAACATGACTGAACTGATGTAATGAATGAACTGCATGTGTGAAAGGGGCCTTCAGTTGGGTCATCTGCTCCCTCCCTTTCCTCCACCTGCATATCAACTACTCGTCCTTTCTTCCATAGAAAGTTGCCCTTAAAGCCTATACTGTGTATATTTGAAATACTGTAAACTGGTCCATATACTTTGAATAGTAGTTGGACACAAAGGGCATGCAGGCTCAATATGACTGGACCCAGGTCAACAACTCATCTATGCCCTGCAGAGCACTTTGTAAACTCTTTCCACCTTTCAAATGTATTTCTATCTATAAGAAAAGTGAAAACAGCTCAAGCAGATGCTGCCAGTGTTGAAATACTTTGGGGAAGACTTGAAAGTGGTACAGACATGTTTTCCAACCTGTGCAGGCATTATTACCCTTAAAAGCTGTTGGCCAGTAGGTGCATGTCTGCGCCCATGAAGATGAGATGGTCAGCTGAATTAGCTGAAAGTGGCCAGATTATGTAATTTACACAGGGTGCAATATAATCTGTCTTGCTCTACTCCTGGGTAATGATGTGACAGCAGATGCAGATTCAAATTCCTGTGCAAGGTTAAATTGTTTTTATTGAAAAGAAACGGTATACAATACAAGTATAATGTACTCATTTCAGATGAAAAAGTGTTACAGGTACATGACAAATATCAAACAAAGTAAGAAAAAGAAAAAAGATATGCTGGATCACGGAAAAAATACAAAAAGAAAAAAGGAACACAAGGGGAAAATAACAGGACAAAGAAAAGGGGAATTGCAGTACGGTTGACAACATGAAACCGGTTTTTTTCCTAGGTTAATCTCCAACATTCAACTCTAGCGCGACATAAGTAACTAGTATTTAAGATGAAACATATGCCCTTATAAGGTAACGGTTTCCGTATGACTCCTCCGCACCCCAAATGGGATCACGCTGTGACAGAGGAGTCATACCGAGCCTTGTTGAGTAACTTTTTCCACAGAAGGCGTGGAATTGCATTGTACATCATAGAGGAGGCTACTTTCTATACCAATCCGTCCAACATTTCCATTGCACGTCTACGTTTTTACCACACGAGTTCCTAAAGGCCAATAACCTTTCATATTGAAAATTGAGATTCACTTGAGCTAGTACTTCTGATGGATTTGGGGATAGTGAGCTTTTCCAATGTCGTGCGATAATCAACTTAGTTGTGTTCAGAATTTGAATTACTACTGTACGGAATTGGGTCGGATAAGTATCAATTCCGAGGTGTAGAATTGCTAAGGCGGGGTCTGGAGATTGTAGCACACCTGTAATTTCAGCGAGGATGGTGAACATTTTCCTCCAGAAACTAGAAATGCTCTTACAATGCCAGAATATGTGCAATGTCGTACCTACGTTACCACAATCTCTCCAACAGAGAGGAGATTGTGTATTAAACATTCTAGCTAGTTGGCGGGGAGTCCTATACCATTTATGTAAAATCTTTTGAGTGAGCTCCCAGTGGCTTACACATCGAGTAGCAATATATGTGCATTTAAGGGCTCTGCTCCATTGGATAACATCATAAGATTTGTTCAAATCCTTTTCCCACGTTAGCATGGACGAGGACTTCACCATTTCCTTTTTATATTGGAGGATGTTATAGAACACTGAGATACCCTTTCCCACCGTGGTGGGGGAGAGAAGGAACTTCCATGCCGAGCTGTCAATTTCAATGTTTGGTGGAGGAAACTTTAGGAGAAAGGATGAAACCTGTTTATACAAAAATTCACTCGTTTGGGGAATTGCATATGTAGATTTTAATGAGTGGAAAGGCATTAGTTGTGAATCGGAGTATAAGTCGTCAACCCACTCTAATCCATTCTCCTTCCATACAGTAACTTTACTATACGGGAGTAGAATGTTCAGTGTTTGAATTGGGAACCTGATGGTGGTACCAAGGTTTTCCCTCGGTTGTTGCAGGCGTAAGTGTCTCCAGGCTAGGATAGTAGCCATGATCGTAGGGGAAAGGTAGGTTAAGGTTCTAGGTCTCCAAGCGTCAGCCAGTAGAAAAAGACTTAAGTGGGAGGTGTTCGCTATGGAAGCTTCTAGGTTGGTCCATAAAGGCTCAGAGCCCTGTAGGAACCAATGCTTAGCTTGCGCTAGAACTGCTGCCCAGTAGTAGTCCTTAATGTCAGGGAGGCCCATTCCTCCCGCATTTCTATGTATTATAAGTTTGTTAGAAGGGCATCGAGCCCTCTTTCCCTGCCATATGTATTGTTTAAGGAGCTTACTTAGGTCCTGGAAGTGTGACTGTTTATATACTATTGGTAGGGTTCTGAAGATATATAGTATTTTTGGCAAAATCATCATTTTGTAGGACGCTATTCTTCCTGCCCATGATAACTCTGTTTTAGAGAATTGTGAAATATTCTTCTTCACATCTTGTAGAAGGTTTTTGATATTTACTTCTGCTATATGAGATAAGTCAGTCGTTAGCTGAATGCCTAAGTAGGGGATTTGTTTGGAGGTCCATACGTACGGGAACGTTTTTTTGAGATGTGAGCTCGTGTGTTGGTTTATTCCTAAGTTCAATATTAGAGACTTGGTAAAATTCACCTTATAGTACGAAATATGACCGAACGTTTCTAAGATTTCATGCGCGAAAGGTAGAGATACAGCTGGGTTAGTTAAGTATAGGATGAGATCATCTGCGAACAAATTAACTATATGGTTTTTGTGGAGGACTTTGAGACCTGATATATGTGGATGTGATCTAATGGTCTCCGCCAGGGGTTCTATCATCAAATTAAATATAAGAGGAGACAGGGGGCACCCCTGGCGGGTACCATTCGATATTTGGAAGGATTTAGACAAGTGTCCCATAGTAAACACCTGAGCTGAGGGGTTGGAATATAATGCTAAGATAGAAGAAAGGGCCTCCTCCCGAAAACCGAATTTTTGCAAAGCCGCCGCCATGTAGTCCCACTGGACTCTATCAAACGCCTTCTCTGCATCTATAGATAGAAGCAGAGAAGGCGTTTTCCGAGCCGTTGCCTGGTGTATAATATTAAGCAAGCGCCTTGTAGCGTCCGACGCCTGCCTCCCCTTCGTGAAACCAGTTTGATCCGGGTTTATCAAGGTTGGCATAAGATCAAAAATTCTATTGGCTACCATTTTGGCATATAATTTAATGTCTCCATTGAGAAGGGAGATGGGGCGAAAATTATCCGGTGTATCAGGAGATTTACCTGGTTTGGGTAAGGTAACGACGTAGGCCTTGAGCATTTCTGTTGGAAATGAACCGGTCGTCCTGGCTGTATTAAAGATAGAAAGGAGATGAGGGGACAATATTTTGGAGAAGGTTTTATAATATGCATTTGATAGTCCGTCAGGGCCAGGGGATTTTCCTAAAGGTAGGGAGTGTATAGCTTTCTCTAATTCGCTAAGTGTAAATGGCTCATTAAGGTCATGTAGTTGGGTATTGGATAGTGAAGGTAGTTGAATTTTGTCTAAAAAGGAATTTATTTGTTCGTTAGATGGTCTGGAGGAGTTGGGATCAGCGTGTAGGTTGTATAAGGCTGCATAATAATCCGCAAATGCATTTGCGATTTCTTGAGGGTGTTCCAGTCTCTGTGCGGTTTTAGAGTGGAATAAGAATGGAATTGCTGTTTTGACACGTCTTTCTTTCAGGCGATTGGCTAAGAATTTACCTACCCTATTATTATGTCCATAATAATTAAGTCGGAGTCTTTTCATGGCTCGGTCGTGTATTGTGCAGTACCATTCTCTAAGTTTGTAGCGTACATTGTATAATTGGTTTGCGAGGTCAGCAGATGGGTTTGATTGATTGCGGGTTTCTAGATTACGCAAGTCAGCTAATAGGTCATTTAGCGTGGAAGCTCGGATTTTTTGGATTTTGGATTTAATTTTAATTAAGATTCCCCTTATATACGCTTTGTGTGCGTTCCAATTGTTGAAGGGACTAGTATTAGTAGGGTCATTAATGATGAAGTATTCATCGAGCTGTTGGGCAATTTCTTTATGCAGTTTCGGGTCTTGTAGTACGGTTTCATCATTTCTCCAAATACGTACCGGGACATGAGATCTACCACTATCAATATGAATTAGAACAGGAGCATGGTCCGACCATGTAATGTCAAAAATAGAGGATTTTGTAATTCTATGTAACATGTTCTTATCCGTAATAAACATATCCAACCTGGAGTAGGAATTAAATCTGGGGGAGTAATATGTGTAAGATCTTTCACTGGCGTTAAGGCAACGCCAGGCATCAAATAGTTCCTCTTTAATCAAGAAATCTTTAAATTTGGGGAAATGATTCCGAACTCCAGAGGATGTGTCTAAATCTTTATCTAGTATCATGTTGAAATCCCCACAAATCAGGATGCTGCCAACTCGCATCAGTTCTATGCGGTTAAAAACTTTCTTCAGGAACCTTAACTGGTGCGAGTTAGGAGCGTAAATACACGTAAAAGTAATAGGGATTTTGTTCACTTTACATACCAGAACAATGAATCTTCCATCAGGGTCAATAAAAGAGTTATCAAGTACAAAATCAACCGAGTCTCTTACCGCGATCATTACCCCCCTTTTTTTAGCTGAAATCGAAGAGTACACAATGAATGGGAAGTTTTTATGCGTGCAAGGCGGCATGGACATTTTGTGGAAGTGAGTTTCTTGTACCGCCAATATGTCTACATTCAGTTTGGTTGCTTCTTGCCATAAAGATCGTCTTTTGGCGGGGTGGTTGAGACCCCGCGCGTTAAGTGACATTATATTAATGCTCATAGGTCAATAGCATGGAGCGACGTGTGCTAAAATGTAATAGACTCCAACTCGCTGTCCTAGAAAATACTCCCATCAGAAAGCAATGGAAAAACAAAAATTTAGCACAATCTTGTAGGAAGTGACCACCTATGATCGAATATATACGAAATGCTGAAGAAAGTTTGTAGGGTAGTTAACTGAGGAAGGCATTCTGTAGAGGAATAGTTCCGTCTGTAGTCTGTCAACCTTTGAACAAGGCTAAGCGCCATGAGATATTCAACCGTGAAAACAATAATTGGGAAAAAAAGGGGTAAATAACCTAAAACAAAAAAACACAAAACGACGTAACCAGAATAAAAAGTAAGGCCTTCAGAGACCGGGCACTGATGTGCCCTATGTGGAGGGATAATGGTACGATGACAGGTACCTGGTGCGCTCGGGGAATTCTAATGGATCCATTAACGGGAGGAGAACATGTGAACAGATCAGATCAGGTGCGACGTGTTTTCGACCTTCTGGGCCTCACCACTTGCCAATCGTCATGAATCTTGGCTGGAAGGTGTACTATCTGTTGATGAACAGAAGGCGTTGAGTCGGGAAGCACAATTTGCCATTGTCTCAGAAAAGGAAGACCTTCTTCCAAGGAGCGGATGATGTGGGTGGAACCGTTATGGGTTACCTGTAGAGTAGCGGGATATTTCCATTTATATAGGATGTTGTGATTCCTCATGGCCTTAGTTAGCGTTGCCATATTGCGACGAAGTTGCAAAGTGTATTGCGACAAATCGGGTAGAATTTTAAGGGTGGACATACCCTCAGGTAAGTTATTCCCTTTCCGTAATGCTTCCATGACTTTCTCTTTAGTGGTATAGAAGTGGAGTCGAAGCAGAACGTCCCTGGGGATTTCTTGAGGCAGGAAAGACGGTTTAGGGACCCTGTGGATTCTGTCGATTGTCAGGTCCAGTGGTGACAATGACGGCACTAAAGTGCGAAAGAGGTCTTGGGCGTAGGGCAAGAGTTGTTGTGTGGTGACCATTTCTGGGACCCCCCTAATTTTAAGATTGTTCCTACGGGAACGGTCCTCAAGGTCCGCCATTTTCCGTTGGATTTTATCAATAGCTTCATGGTGTGCTGAGTGCGAGTCCACCAATGTATTAAATGAGGAGGTGACATCACTCATTTTGTCTTCCACCTGTTGTACCCTGTCGCCAAGTTCGTTTATTTCAACTCTGCATTGGCGTAAGCATGTTGTCATGTCTGTTTGCAATGAGGATCTCAATAGCATTAATAGTTCCTTTAACATAGTGTCAGAAATGGGTTGCCCTGTGGTCGGAAACTGTGCAAAAGGGTCTTGCGTGCACTGAGGGGTATTTCGGCCGCTGGTCAGGTCACTCACCTCCATATCCCTGTCTGTTGCCCTGGGTTGTGGGTGGGTGACTGGCTCCATCCTGGGTTTCGACTTGACTGGGCTCCTGGACGACGGAGACGTGTTGGGAGAGTCAGAGTCTGAAGATGGAGTTCCTGTATCTTCCTCCATCTGCGCTGCATTTTCCGCTCGAGCCTCCGTGCACACTGGAGGCTGCAGTAGTTGCTGTGTGTGTCTCCCTCCGCCATCTTTCTGTGGCCCGCGATCTATGGCCGGGTAGAAAGCCGACATTTTCAGCTCGTTTGGCTGCTTCTGATGTTTCCGCGGCATGTTGATATGCACGGCGGGTGTCTCCGAGATGCGGATCGGTCGTTCTGCTGGCTCTTGCAGGTCTATAGCGGGCGATTGCTGCCTAATTCCCCGAGCGCTGAGCGGAGCTCTTTTAGATAGCGGCCATCACGCTGCGCGGTCGCCACGCCCCCATATCTTTTCATTTTTTAAAGTAGTGAGTGTACAGCTCGTATAACAGTGTGAATTTGCTGTCCCCTCAAAATAAATCAACACACAGCCATTAATGTCTAAACCGCTGACAACAAAAGTGAGTACACCTCTAAGTGAAAATGTTCAAATTGGGCTCAAAGTGTCAATATGTTGTGTGGCAGCCATTATTTTCAAGCACTGCCTTAACCCTCTTGGGCATAGAGTTCACCAGAGCTTCACAGGTTGCTACTCTTCCGACATCACGGAGCTGGTGGATGTTAGATACCTTGCACTCCTCCACCTTCCGTTTTTAGGATGCCCCACAGATGCTCAATAGGGTTTAGGTCTGGAGACATGCTTGGCCAGTCCTTTACTCTTGGCTTTTTTAGCAAGGCAGTGGTTGTCTTGGAGGTGTGTTTAGGGTCCTAATATTGGAATACTGCCCTGCAGCCCAGTCTCTGAAGGGAGGGGATCATGAACTATGTCAGTATGTCATAGTACATTTTGCCATTCATGGTTCCCTCAATGAACTGTAACTTCCCAGCAGCTGGGTAGTCCATTTTGCTGAAATTTTATTGCAGCAGCTCAAAATGGTACTCAGTATTTCGTATGCCCCCCACATGCTTGTATGCAGGCCTGATAACGTCGGCGCATGCTCCTAATGAGACGACGGATGGTGTCCTGGGGTATTTCCTCCCAGATCTGAACCAGGGCATCACGGAGCTCCTGAACAGATTAAGGAGCAACCTGGTGGTGTTGGATGGACCGAAACATAATGTGCCAGTGGTGTTCCATTGAATTTATGTCAGGCAAGCATGGGGGCCATTCAATGGTATCAATTCCTTCATCCTCCAGGAACTGGCTGCATACTCTCACCACATAGTTAGTAAGGTTGAATAAAGACACCAGTCCAACCTGTGTGAGTGTCTACAATTGTCCCTATCCCTGTACATATACTAGGGCCAATTTTGGACAGAAGCCAATTAACCTACCTGCATGTCTTTGGAGTGTGGGAGAAAACCAGAGTACCTGGAGGAAACCCACACGGGCACAGGGAGAACATGCAAACTCCAGGCAGGTAGTGTTGTGGTTGGGATTCAAACCAGTGACCCTTCTTACTGATAGGCAAGAGTGCTAACCACTACACCACTGTGCTGCCACTCATGTCACATGAGGTCAGGCATTGTTGTGCACCAGAAGGAACCCAGGACCCACTACACCAGCATAGGGTTTGATTGGCTTCTTGTGCTGCTTCTTCCTCTCCCTCTCTGAGTTCTTCTTTACAGGGAATGCAAGTATTTAATACCAAATCCAATTAATTTACTTACACTAATAGCATTTAAAAATATATTTAATGACATATTAATGAAAACAGAACTGCATGTATTTGTGTCTTTACATTCCTGAGTTTAGCATTAGAGAAGAACTCCATCTTTAAAAACACTGTACATAGTTAATTTGGGCTAGCTTGGCCAGCTTGGTGTTTTGAAATGTGGATTTCTTCTTTAATGCTAAACTCAGGAAGGTAAAGACTACAGGCTAAAGTTTGCTGTCCACTGATGTCACAGAATCGGTCCAGTCTCTGGAGGGATCCCGACTTTAGTGTCGGGATCCACCTAGATGCCTGAGCGGCAGCTGGCTAATCCTCTCGGCGTGCTGATGGGAGCCTGAACCAGCTGTTCCCTCTCCCTCTACAACCCGGTGTTCCAGTGAGTGCAGGAGGGGCAGAGTAGAGAGCCATTTACTGACAGTCACCAGCTCTCTGCTCAATGGAGACCAAGAACTGAGTGATCAGTGAACTTTGATCGCTCAATTCTTGGTGTAGAAGCAGCGAGGGACTAATGTTGTATCCCCAGATGATGCATTATTAAGGCGAAACGTGTCAGGTTTTGCTGATGCCACTGCGTTGCCAGATTTTAATATATACACTTTGTATGTCTTTTCACATGCGAGTACCCATTTTTAAGATTCAATAAACAATTTTATCTACGGTATCACACTATCTGGCTATATTTTTTTCCCTCTCGGTATATGTAATTTTGGGAAGAACCACAGTGTGTACCAGCCTCTATACTTTTGTTGGAGTTCCACAGAATCAATTTAGTGAAGAATCCTGCTAATTTTTTGATGTGTACTGAAGTTCAGAGTTTCTATGTCCCCAGGTGTGATTACACCAACAAGCCTTTGAGACTCATTGGGCATACGCCTAGTTGGGTCCATTGCATCCGGTAAGCCTTTTTCCATAAGGTGATGGATATCTTCAGACAACTTATACAGTCCCTTTAATTTATTTTCAACACTGTTCGGACTTCTTCACATGCCCAGTTTTTCGATTTACACGATTGTCACTATTTATGTACAGTAGTCATTATTGTATCTTTTTCACTTTGCACTTTATTTATGCTATTTATTGTTTGTTTACATATTTGCTCCGATCATTGATATTAATATTGCACATAACTACACCAATATTTGCACAGTTGATTTTGGTAACAGATTTGATACTGATTGTGTATCATACACACACTTTCACAAGCACCGCACTTTACTATTATTTTAATGTAGTATTGGACAGATACTCTATTCACCTGAGTATTTATGATTGTTATTTTGAAATCCTGCACTTCTCTTTTGATTTTAAGTGCATCTGCACTTACAGATTCTGTCAGTCCCCCTGCAAAGTGCCACAGCTTTTTCACAACTTATTTATGTAATGTGTGCCGATCATTTCCTTTCCTATATAAAAAGTTAAGTAAACCTTCGTCATGTACAGTATAAGCTGTTCATTCACAAATGAGAAAGAAGATCCAGCAAAGCATCAGGACAGACAGATGTTATACTGCATACTGTCCATAGTGAGATGTATTCCGGTCTATGATTAGCCAAAGTTTTAACCATTTACATGCTCCTTGCTTACTTCCTGTGAAATGAAGCAAAACAGCTAATAACTTTTACTTTATTTGCTTAACTTTTTATAATCAATCTGAAATGGAGTGTTTTCTTGCTTAATCCAGGAGAGTCACAGGAAAAGAAAATATTTGTGCGTTATTTCGGTTTGAAGTTATTCATTGCATTCAATGATGCAGTCAGGATGTTTTGGTGGATGACAGATTGAGTCATGCTTTTTCTTTGAAAGTTTGGTAAGGATATGGCAAATATAGAAACACTGACACATTCATTGACTCCTTGCGCACTTCCTCTTACAGTCTGTAATGCCCATATATTGCTAGTGATGGCTGTTAACATGATGATGCATGTCAATGACATCACTATTAGGGAAACTACAATGGTTTTGGGTCCATTTCATTTAGCATGTTTTTTAAATGTATACGTTTTATATATATTTTACCATATGCATATAATCTTTGTTTAACACTTAAACATTTAATACAGGGGTCACCTATGACAATGGAGCACTATAGATTTTCTAGAGAGCACAGCAAAAATAGGATTTTTTAACAGCTTACCTGTAAAATCTTTTTTTTTATGCACATCAGGGGACACAGAGCCATAGTAATAACTATATGGGTTATATCGGCGTATCAGGTGCTGGACATTGGCACGCCCCTTAAGGCGTGTACGTCCCCCATATAACCCCTCCCATTACTGGGAGTCCTCAGTTTTGTAGCCAAGCAATATAAGTGTATAAGAAGAAGGGAGGGAGCTCTGTGTCCCCTGATGTACATCAAAGAAAAGGATTTTACAGGTAAACTGTTATAAAAATCCTATTTTCTTTTCTTACATCAGGGGACACAGAGCCATAGTAATAACTATATGGGATGTCCCATAGCAATGGTAACTGAAGGGTGGGAGACAGAATAAGGAAACAGGAAGCCAGAGGACTCATACTGCAGCCTGCAGTATATGCTGTGCCCAAAGGCAATATCCTCATGACCTTTAATATCGATCTGATAAAATCGGATAAACGTATGAACCGAAGACCAAGTTGCGGTCTTACAGATCTGAGCCATAGAGGCCTGATGATGCACCACCCAAGAGGCACTAATCGCCCTGGATGAGTGTGCTCTTAATCTGAGAAGGAAGAATTTTCTTCTTTAAGCTGAAACTTGATCAATCACTTGACAAATCCATTTGGAAAATAGTGGATCTTGACGCTGCCTGTCCATATCTTGGACCCTTTGGCAGTACAAACCAAACCTGTGTTTTGCGAACCTGAGTGGTCGCCCTTAAATAGACTCTGATCACTCTTACTACATCAAGAGAATGTAGTGCTTTCTCTTCCCCAGATTAAGGCTCCTGTGGAAAAAGAAGGAAGAATAATATCTTGGTTTAAATGAAAACCTGTACCTGTTACCACCTTTGGTAGAAATTTAGGATGAGGACATAAAAGCACCTCATCCTTATGCATGATAAAATATGGCTCTTACAAGACAGAGCCGTCAGTTCCGATATTCTTCTAGCAGAAGAAATGGCAAGCAGAAAAGATTATCTTTCTTGTCAAAGAACCAAGAGAATTTCTCGTAAGGTTCAAACGGCTGATTTAACAAAGCCGATAAGACCAATTTTAAATCCTAAGGATTTAGAGGTGCCTTGATAGGGGGAATAAACCATGTTACCCCCTGAATAACCTACACACCAAGAGTGGGAAGCAAGAGGCCATAGAAAAAGACACCGACAAGGCCTGAATCTGGCTCTTAATAGAAGTCAAGGCCAGCTTCATTTCAGATCCCATATGCAGGAATCCTGCCTATTGACATACTTCCTGGGGTGCCAACCTCCGGATCCACACCAAGAAACCTATGCCTTCCAGACTCTAAAGCAGGGGTGCCCAACCTTTTGAAGCACAAGGGCCACTTAAGCGACTTGGTAACTGGTCACGGGCCACAATCAGCAGAGCGAGAGGATGGCAGGTCCATGTCCGCTCTGCATATGCAGAGCGGACACGGACACAGCCGGATCAGATTGGAGGTAGGACATGAGTCGGTTTACATCTGCCAATTGGGTCAGACAGACCATGTGAAAGGGGCCCATGGCTGCTTTCACACTGATGCCCTGCAGTTTACCCGCACTGCGGGTGCAACACAGTGTACCCTTTGGCTTTTCTGCACTTTGCAATAGACTTCTATTATATTCTGCAGGTTTGGTGCACTTTCAGAAAGCTCACCACACTCGCAGAGGTAATAACAGAAGTCTAAGGCTCAGTGCAGGTAACCCACAGGTGCACTGCTCTGCATCTGCGGATTTGTTTGAAAGCAGCCCAGAAACCACTGCAGAACAGATATGCCTATATATACACTGATTTTAGTAATAAACTGACCTTTAATAACGATATTCTATTCTATTCCATCCCAGAGCAGAAGGTCACGGGCCACATCAGAGGGCTCCACGGGCCACATGTGGCCTCCGGGCAACTGGTTGGGCACCCCTGCTCTAAAGTAAGTGATTCTGGAAGCCGGCTTCCTGGAATTTGTCAAAGTAGACACTACCGAAGTAGATCACTGGAATACCCTATCTGACATATTGCTAGGAAGATGTCGGGGTGAAGAGCTCATTCTCCCAGAAATATTTGTTGGCGTCTCAAGTACTACGCCTGAAAAATTATGCCGCGTACACACGGGCGGACTGTATGGCCTACTTAGTCCGCCGAAACACATTTCAGCGGACAGTCCGCTCGTGTGTGGGCTTCAGCGGACTTTTTCAGCGTGCAGTACGGCGGACTAAGTATTTTGGAATGTTCGAAATACTGTCCGTCGTACTCGCATTTCGGTGGACAATCCGCCCGTGTGTATGCCAGTCCGCCGTACTTTTGAAATGAGCGGACTTTTCCCGCCCGGAGAAAAGTCCGCTCATTTCGAGCGGGTATCCAGGTAGGCGGGGCCCGCGAAGGAGACGTCGCTGGCCCCGCCGCCTGGTATGGACTTAAAGGGGAACCCCAACGCCGAAAAAAATCGGCGTGGGGTCCCCCCCAAGTCCACAACAGACCCTTGTCCGAGCACGCTACCCGGCCGGCCAGGAAAGGGGGGCGAGCGAGCGCCTCCCCTCCTGAGCCGTACCAGGCTGCGTGCCCTCAACATGGGGGGTGCCTTGGGGAAGGGGGGCCGCGCGGCCCCCCCACCCCAAAGCACCTTGTCCCCATGTTGATGAGGACAAGGGCCTCTTCCCGACAACCCTGGTCGTTGGTTGTCGGGGTCTGCGGGCGGGGGGCTTATCGGAATCCGGGAGCCCCCTTTAATAAGGGGGCCCCCCGGATACCGGCCCCCCACCCTATGTGAATGAGTATGGGGTACAATGTACCCCTACCCATTCACCTGTAAAATAAAAGTACCAAAAAAAACACAACACACGAGATAAAATACTTTATTGCACAGCTCCGGGGGCCTTCCGTCTTCGGGGGTCTTCTCGCCGGACTCCTCCGCTATCTTCTTGTAGCTCTTTTGCTAGCGGAGGAGTCCGGCTTTCTTCCTCGCCGCCGGCCTCTTCTCCCGACTTCGGGGGTCTTGTCCCCCTCTTCGGTTCTTCTGCCGGGCCACCGCGCCTTCTTATAGCTCTTTTACAGGCGGTGGCCCGGTCTTCTGTCGGAGTCCGGCGAGAAGACCCCCGAAGACGGAAGACCCCCGGAGCTGTGCAATAAAGTATTTTATCTCGTGTGTTGTGTTTTTTTTGGTACTTTTATTTTACAGGTGAATGGGTAGGGGTACATTGTACCCCATACTCATTCACATAGGGTGGGGGGCCGGTATCCGGGGGCCCCCTTATTAAAGGGGGCTCCCGGATTCCGATAAGCCCCCCGCCCACAGACCCCGACAACCAACGGCCAGAGTTGTCGGGAAGAGGCCCTTGTCCTCATCAACATGGGGACAAGGTGCTTTGGGGTGGGGGGGCACCCCCCCATGTTGAGGGCACGCGGCCTGGTACAGTTTAGGAGGGGGGGCGCTCGCTTGCCCCCCTTTCCTGGCCGGCCGGGTAGCGTGCTCGGACAAGGGTCTGTTGTGGACTTGGGGGGGACCCCCACGCCGTTTTTTTTCGGCGTTGGGGTTCCCCTTTAAGTCCATACCAGGCGGCGGGGTCAGCGACGTCTCCTTCGCGGGCCCCGCCTACCTGGAGACGCGCTCGAAATGAGTGGACTTTCCTCCGCGTGTGTGTGGGCGAGTCCGTTCATTTCAAAAGTAGGGCGGATAGTATGGCAGACTTAGTACGCCGTATTAGTCCGCTCAAAAAGTGGTGTGTGTGGTCAAGTCCGTTCATTCGAAATTATGACGGACTGTCCGTCGGATTGTCTGACGGACTAAGTTGGCCAGACAGTCCGCCCGTGTGTACACGGCTTTAGAATTGCCGATAGGCAAGGAGTGTTGTGTTCTGGCAAAGCTAGAACATTATTCACCTCTTTTTGGGCTGCACGACCTCTCATGCCTCCCCTGGTGATCGATGTAAGGCACCGCCGTGGCCCTGTCAGACTGAATCCTGTCAGGACAGTCCCGTAGTCTGACCGCCAATATTATAGGGCCAGATGTTCTGCCTGAAACATCCAAAAAAGTTGATAGGCAAGGTCCTCTAATCTGGACCATCTCCCCTGGATAGAATCTTCTTCCAGGGGTGCTCCCCAGCCTAGAAGGCAGGCATCTGTTGTTAACACCTTCCAGGATAAAGATCTTCCCTCTTGCTGGATAACAACCAAGAATTTAGGCTC
Source organism: Lithobates pipiens (assembly GCF_037356315.1). Classification (NCBI taxonomy): domain Eukaryota; kingdom Metazoa; phylum Chordata; class Amphibia; order Anura; family Ranidae; genus Lithobates; species Lithobates pipiens. Next base: position 61,571,350 of record NW_027507685.1, on the reverse strand, counting down.
TGACCTATGTCAGGAGGAAAGCGTATTAGAAACAAACAAGGCCTGAATCTTCTTTATTCCAGACCGATAGGATGGTGTCTTGAAGCAGCCTTTGAATAAAACTGCAAGTAAGGGACGGCCTTGAAGGAGGCCACCATTTCCCCTAAAAATCTCCTGCAACCGAATGAAGGAATTTTCCTTTGTCCTGATAAGTTGAATTAGTCCTACCTTCTTCTGTATGGTATCTATAACCCAAGTAACTTCCTTGATGGTTTTAAGGAGAATCTTCCTTGGCTGAAAATCCAACCTAGAGATTTCAGATATCTACAGCTGAGATCAGACTCTGGTTTTAGACCTGAGACTGAATGATCTATTAAAAATAGATCTTCTAATAGGCTAGGAACGTAATGACTTGAGCTCTTAACCTGGCTAAAGGAAGTGCCAGAAACGTTCAGAACACTCGTGGTGCTGTGGCTAAACCGAATGGCAGTGCCACAACTGAAAAAAATAATTTTATATTTCAAACCGCAGAAATTTCTGGTAAGTGGGAAAATTTGGCACTAAGGATGAGCCGAATACCCCCCCTGGTTCGGTTCGCACCAGAACCTGCGAACAGACCTAAACTTCGTGTGAACTTTAGAACCCTAATAAAGTCTATGGGACTCGAAAGTTCAAAATCTAAAGTGCTAATTTTAAAGGCCAATATGCAAGTTAATGTCCTAAAAAGTGTTTGGGGACCTGGGTCCTGCCCCAGGGGACATGTATCAATGCAAAAAAAAGTTTTAAAAACGTCAGTTTTTCCGGGAGCAGTGATTTTAATAGTGATTAAAGTGAAACAATAAAAGTGTAATATTCCTTTAAATTTCGTATCTGGGGGTATCTATAGTATGCCTGTGAAGGGGCGCATGTTTCCCATGCTTAGAACTGTCCCTGCACAAAGTGTAATCTTTGCAGAGAAAAAGTCATTTAAAATCACTCGCGGCTATAATGAATTGTCGGCTCCCGTAATACAGAGAACACTCATTGAAAGTCATTGATTAAAAAAAAAAGCGTGGGGTTCCCCCAAATTCAATTACCAGCCATCAGGTCAAAAATTGACGTGGGGTTTCCCCTAAATATCCATACCAGACCTTTAAGGTCTGGTATGGATATTAAGGGGAACCCCGCATCAAATTAAAAAAAATTGACGTGGGGGTCCCCCTAAAAATCCATACCAGACCCTTTATCCGAGCACGCAACCTGGCAGGCCGCAGGAAAAGAGGGGGGGACGAGAGAGCGCCCCCCTCCTGAACCATACCAGGCCACATGCCCTCAACATTGGGAGCATGCTTTGGGGTCCCCCCCAAAGCACCATGTCCCCATGTTGATGGGGACAAGGGCCTCATCCCCACAACCCTGGCTGGTGGTTGTGGGGGTCTGCGGGCGGGGGCTTATCAGAATCTGGAAGCCCCCTTTAACAAGGGGACCCCCATATCCTGGCCCCCCACTTGAAATGGTAAGGGGGTACAAAAGTACCCCTACAATTTCACAAAGAAAGTGTAAAAAATAGTTTTACACGTCTCTGGACCCCGGAGAGATGATCATCCGTCGCTGGATAGCAAGAGTGGATTACCACCGCTGGAATATTTTTTTTATTTTTAATAAAGACATTTTTCAAAAGTGTGTTTGTCTTATTTAACAATTTTTTACACTTTCTTTGGGAAATGGTAGGGGTACTTTTGTACCCCTTACCATTTCAAACAGGGGGGGCGGGATCTGGGGGTCCCCTTGTTAAAGGGGGCTTCCAGATTCTGATAAGCCCCCTGCCCGCAGACCCCCCCAACCACCGGCCAGGGTTGTGGGGATGAGGCCCTTGTTCCCATCAACATGGGGACATGGTGCTTTTGGGGGGACCCCAAAGCATCCTCCCAATGTTGAGGGCATGTGGCCTGGTACAGTTCTTTTCCTGCGGCCTGCCAGGTTGCGTGCTCGGATAAAGGGTCTGGTATGGATTTTTAGGGGGACCCCATGTCAATTTTTTTTTGACGCGGGGTTCCCCTTAATATCCATACCAGACCTGAAGGGCCTGGTAATTGAATTTGGGGGAACCCCACGCTTTATTTTTTATCAATGACTTTCAATGAGTGTTCTCTGTATTACGGGAGCCGACAATTCATTATAGCCGCGAGTGATTTTAAATGACTTTTTTTCTGCAGAAATTACACTTTGTGCAGGGGCAGTTCTAAGCATGGGAAACATGCGCCCCTTCACAGGCATACTATAGATACACCCCAGGTACGAAATTTAAAGGAATATTACACTTTTATTGTTTCACTTTAATCATTAAAAATCACTGCTCCCGAAAAAACTGACGTTTTTTAAACTTTATTTTGCATTGATCCATGTCCTCTGGGGCAGGACCCAGGTCCCCAAACACTTTTTAGGGCCGTAACTTGCATATTAGCCTTTAAAATTAGCACTTTAGATTTCTCCCATAGACTTGTACAGGGTGTTCCGCGGCTTTTCGAATTTGCTGCGAACACCTCAAATTGTTCACTGTTCACTGAACAGGCGAACAGGCAATGTTCGAGCTGAACATGAGTTTGACTCAAACTCGAAGCTCATCCCAATTTGGCACATGGAGATATACAACTCCCCTCCTTGTAGGATGGACACAGACGATTGAGTTATGAAAGGATCAGTTGTTTAAGTGCCGATTCAAATCTCCAAGATCTAGAAAGGGTCTTACCTCTCTGTTTGGCTCTGGAACCCTAAAAGGTTTGCGCCAAAACCCCCTGTTCCACTAAGGGAATCTCTGATATCACTGACTGGGATAACAGCTGATCCAGAGGCCAGAAAGAGAGACTTCTCTTTTCTTTTCTTTTTTTCTGGAAACTTAAGCCGCGTACACACGGGCGGACTGTCTGGCCTACTTAGTCCGCCGAAACACATTTCAGCGGACAGTCCGCTCGTGTGTGGGCTTCAGCGGACTTTTCAGCGTGCAGTCTGGCGGACTAAGTATTTCGGAATTTCCGTAATACTGTCCGTCGGATTCGCATTTCGGCGGACAATCCGCTCGTGTGTGTGCCAGTCCGCCGTACTTTTGAAATGAGCGGACTTTTCCCGCCCGGAGAAAAGTCCGCTCATTTCGAGCGGGTATCCAGGTAGGCGGGGCCCGCGAAGGAGACGTCGCTGGCCCCGCCGCCTGGTATGGACTTAAAGGGGAACCCCAACGCCGAAAAAATCGGCGTGGGGGTCCCCCCAAGTCCACAACAGACCCTTGTCCGAGCACGCTACCCGGCCGGCCAGGAAAGGGGGCGAGCGAGCGCCCCCCCCTCCTGAGCCATACCAGGCCGCGTGCCCTCAACATGGGGGGGTGCCTTGGGGAAGGGGGGGCCGCGCGGCCCCCCCACCCCAAAGCACCTTGTCCCCATGTTGATGAGGACAAGGGCCTCTTCCCGACAACCCTGGCCGTTGGTTGTCGGGGTCTGCGGGCGGGGGGCTTATATAGGGACAATGGGGCGGTGCCACATGGCTTTATGTCACATGGGTTGGTCACATGGGGACTATGACATTGTAAGGGGGCGGGGTCACCATGTGACACCCTATATAAGTGGCCGCGCAGTGCGTCCCTGGCATTCCGGCCGGAGAGATCGTTGAGGCAACATCTCCTGGAGAAGAAGAAGAAGAAGAAGAAGAATGGAAGGCGGCGGCGACGGCGGCGACGGCGGCGACAGAAGACTGGGCCACCGCCTGTAAAAGAGCTATAAGAAGGCGCGGTGGCCCGGCAGAAGAACCGAAGAGGGGGACAAGACCCCCGAAGTCGGGAGAAGAGGCCGGCGGCGAGGAAGAAAGCCGGACTCCTCCGCTAGCAAAAGAGCTACAAGAAGATAGCGGAGGAGTCCGACGAGAAGACCCCCGAAGACGGAAGACCCCCGGAGCTGTGCAATAAAGTATTTTATCTCGTGTGTTGTGTTTTTTTTTGTACTTTTATTTTACAGGTGAATGGGTAGGGGTACATTGTACCCCATACTCATTCACATAGGGTGGGGGGCCGGTATCCGGGGGCCCCCTTATTAAAGGGGGCTCCCGGATTCCGATAAGCCCCCCGCCCGCAGACCCCGACAACCAACGGCCAGGGTTGTCGGGAAGAGGCCCTTGTCCTCATCAACATGGGGACAAGGTGCTTTGGGGTGGGGGGGCCGCGCGGCCCCCCCTTCCCCAAGGCACCCCCCCATGTTGAGGGCACGCGGCCTGGTATGGCTCAGGAGGGGGGGCGCTCGCTCGCCCCCCTTTCCTGGCCGGCTGGGTAGCATGCTCGGACAAGGGTCTGTTGTGGACTTGGGGGGGACCCCCACGCCGATTTTTTCCGGCGTTGGGGTTCCCCTTTAAGTCCATACCAGGCGGCGGGGCCAGCGACGTCTCCTTCGCGGGCCCCGCCTACCTGGAGACGCGCTCGAAATGAGCGGAATTTCCTCCACGTGTGTGGGCGAGTCCGTTCATTTCAAAAGTAGGGCGGATAGTATGGCGGACTTAGTACGCCGTATTAGTCCGCTCAAAAAGTGGTGTGTGTGGTCAAGTCCATTCATTCGAAAGTATGACGGACTGTCCGTCGGATTGTCTGACGGACTAAGTTGGCCAGACAGTCCGCCCCGTGTGTACGCGGCTTTAGCGTTACAGCCGGGAAGGGATATATGGAGACATTAAGGAAGATCTCTACATAGAGCAACCACCAGAGTTTGAGCAAGGAGATAACCTTGTGTGTAAACTTCAGAAGAGCATCTATGGTCTTAAGCAATCTGCAAGGATGTGGAATGAGAAAGTAAACAAAGTACTTACTAGAGAGGGATTCTCAAGAAGTAAAGCGGACCCCTGTCTCTACTCCAGGAATCAAGAAGACAGATGGATGTACATCCTTATCTATGTCGATGACATTATAACCTGTTTTAAAAAAGAAGGAGATTACAATCATATAGTTCATAAGCTGAAAGAAAATTTTTAAATCAAAGAACTAGGGAACATTAGCTACTATCTGGGAATCCAAATAGAGTGAGAAGAAGATGGAAGTTATCTTCTCAACCAATCTCAGAAATCTCAGAAATATTGGAACAATTCCATATGTAAGATGCAAAGGAAGTGAAAACTCCTACGGAACCAGGCTATCTAAAGAACAATGAAGCAGACAACTTGCTACCCAACAATGGCATTTAATACTGCTCATCAGAGGAGATGACTGCTGATGCACTCACCAAGCCTTTGTTGAAGGAACATCATAGTTATTTTCAGAAGGAGCTTAACCACTTGGGATCCGCGCTATTGCAAAATGACGGCAATAGCGCGGACCCACATTTCCGGGACTACGTCTATTGACGTAGTCCTGGTTACGAGCGGCCTGCGCGCCCCCTGAGGGGCGCGCGCGGCGCGCTCTGTGATCGGCGAGTCCGTGAGACTCGCCTGATCACCGATCCGTGTAAGGGGTCGATCCCGACCCCTTATCACGTGATCAGCTGTCAGCCAATGACAGCTGATCATGTGATAAAACGGAGCCGGTAATCGGCTAGTATTCCTCCTCGCGCTGACAGCGCGAGGAGAAAAAAAAAAAGCCGATCGCCGGCGGCCGTGTTCGGGACATCAGTCCCGATCACGGCCAGCAATATAAAAGGACACCTGCCCCCTGCCAGTGCCCACCTGCCACCCGCAGTGCCATCCTGAATAAAGTAAGTGCCCCCCTGTCAGTGCCACCCAGCAGTGCCCATAGTGCCCACAGTGCCACCCAGCAGTGCCCACAGTGCCACCCAGCAGTGCCCACAGTGCCACCCACAGTGCCACCCAGCAGTGCCACCCACAGTGCCACCCAAAATCTGCCTCAGGTGCTGCACCCCAGTGCCGCCCATCAGTGCCCAGCAGTGCCGCCCATCAGTGCCCAGCAGTGCCGCCCATCAGTGCCCAGCAGTGCCACCTATCAGAGCCACCTATCAGTGCCACCTATCAGTGCCCATCAGTCCCATCTATCTGTGGTACCTATCAGTGCCCATCCGTGCCACCCATCCGTGCCACTTATCCGTGCCACCCATCCGTGCCATCTTATCTGTGCCCATCTTTGCCCATCAGTGCCGCCTTATCTGTGCCCATCGGTGCCGCCTTATCTGTGCCTATTAGTGCCGCCTTAACTATGCCTATCAGTGCCCACCAGTGCAGCCTATCAGTGCCCACCAATGCAGCCCATCAGTGCCCACCAATGCAGCCCATCAGTGCCCACCAATGCAGCCTATCAGTGCCGCCTAATCAGCGCACTTCAATGAAGGAGAAAAATGACCCGTTTGCAAAATTTTATAACAAACTATTAAAACATGATTTTTTTTTTTTTTTTTTTTGCATCTTTTTTTGTTTGTTTAGCAAAAAATAAAACTCCGAGCTGTAACTAAATACCACCAAAAGAAAGCTCTATTTGTGGGAAAAAAATGATAAAAATTTCATTTGGGTACAGTGTTGTATGCCCGCGCAATTGTCACTCAAAGTGCATCAGCGCTGAAAGCTGAAAATTGGTCTGGGACTGAGGGGGGTTTAAGTGCCCAGTAAGCAAGTGGTTAATATAATTTGACAAAGCACATGCTGTTGAGAAGGGGTGTTGGAAGGGCAACAAGGGTCACTGCTCTGATTCATTAAACGTGGTTGTAATGGCTAAAGGTTTTTTACTTCCATTCAATCTATGCATGAAGGTAAAAAACCTTCAGTGTGCCTGTGTCAGAAACCATGAACCAGATCGAGACAGAAGTACAGTTAAATCACACTTGTTTATTAATAAAAAATAAAAAGGTAAATGGAGTAAGCATAGTCAAAGCATAGCCAGAGTCCAGTAACCGGATCGAGTAGTCAGCCAGGCCAGAGTTCCGTAACCAAATCAGGTAATCAGCCAGGCCAGAAGTCAGGGATCCAAGTAAAGGAACAGCAAGAAGGATAAGAAGCCAACAGGGATGTCAGCAAGCCAGTCTTTAAACAGGAACGCAGTAGATGGTTTCTTGTGCTGTGACCAAGGTGAAGGCAGAGATGATGTGAGCTGGACAGCTTTAAGTAGGCAGGTCAGACGAGCAGGAACAGGAACAGCTGGGTAACTGTGGAGAGAGATGAGAGCTGGCAATTAGCCAACAGCCATCCCAGAGAAGGAAGGGCTAAGCCAGCCCTGACAGCCTGATCACCTGAGCCTGATCCCAATCCAGCACTGTGCATTGCAGCCCCAGGCCTCCTTCTCTTCATTGGTTGAAACAGAGCATCGGGAGGTAATTGCTGCTGTCAATCACAGCCAGTAAGAAGGTAGCAGAAGGTGGGCTGAGCTGTGCACTGTATGTCTTATAGAAATTCTAGATAACCCTCTGCACACCGTCAGTGACCAGACCTGAATCTAGTAGCTCTCTCCCATTTTGTGTGTGTTTGCCCCATGTTAGCATTGCTTTTCACCATAGCATTTGCATTGGCAGAGCAAAGTTAGACTGGCCTGAAGAGGAAGTACTTTGACGCAGATAGTCATCTTAAACATGTATTGCAATATATGTGAACTAAAAATCCCTGTTTTTCATTGCAAAGTTTGCTAGAAATGGTATATAAAAGTGTGCAGAGGGTTATCGAGAATTTCTAGTGTTAACATGTTGTCTCACCCTATTAGCACCTGATAGATTATATGCATGTACAAGCTATTGGGACTTGAGCAGAGTTATAAATTGTATCTGTTGCAATGCAGGCCACTGACCAGACCTGAACCTAGTAGCTCTTCCCCATTTTGTGTGTGTTTGCCCCATGTTGGCATTGTGTCCCCAGAGAATTTGCATTGGCAGAGCAGAGTAGAACTGTCCATAAGAGGAATTACTCCTGTAGACTCTTGTAGACCCACAGAGGTGGTTCAGGAGTGAGCACGCACAAGTGCAAACAGCTTGCTCTGGGGGCACTTAGCAGAGGGGAAGAGTCAGGAACCCCAACAGGTGACCAAGGATGGGGGCTGCTCTGTGTTAAACCATTGCACAGAGCAGGTAAGTATGAAATGTTTGTTATTTTTAAAGCAAAAAATTTGAAGCTTTAATGTCACTTTAAGTGTTTAACTTTAAACTTGAAGTATTACGCTCTGTGAACAACTGGCTTTTTACAACAAAAGAAGAAAGACAATAAAGGAAACCATGCAAAAATGAGCCAAGAAAGTCACCTGTTGGCTGCATATTAAGATACAATAGATCAATAGGCAATATTTCATACTTACAGTACATGGCTAAAAAAACAATGGCTTGGCTCGCAGTCTCAGCTCTAATTCATCCCAAAGGCGCTCTATTGGGTTGAGGTCAGGGCTCTATCCAAGCCAGTCAAGTCACTTTAACCCAAACTCACACATCCATGTCTTTATGGACATTGATTTATACACTGGTGCGCAGTCATGTTGAAACTGGAAGGGGCCATCCCCAAATCTTAAGAGTTCCCTTCACTGGAACTAAGGGGCCAAGCCCAACCCCTGAAAAACAACCCCACACCATACTCCCCCCACCACCAAATAATTTGGACCAGTGCACAAAGCAAGGTCCATAAAGACATGGTAGAGTGAGTATGGGGTGGAGGAACTTGACTGGCCTGCACAGAGTCCGAACCTCAACCCAATAGAACACCTTTGGCCTGAATTAGAGCGGAGACTGCGAGGCAGGCCTTCTTGTCCACATCAGTGCCTGACCTCACAAATGCGCTTCTGGAAGAATGGTCAAATATTCCCATAGACACACTCCTAAATCTTGAAGCTGTTATAGCTGCAAAGGGTGGGCCAACTCAATGCTGAACCCTACAAACTAAGACTGGGATGCCATTAAAGTTCATGTGCCCCAATTCTTTTGGTATAATAGTGTGTGTGTATATATATATATATATATATATGTATGTGTATATATACATATATATATATATATATATATATATATATACACATATATATATATATATATATATATATATATATACAGTATTACATCTCACAAAAGTACACTCCTCACATTTTTGTAAATATTTTATTATATCTTTTTCATGTGACAACACTGAAAAAATGACACTTTGCTACAATGTAATGTAGTGAATGTGCAGCTTGTATAACAGTATATATTTGCTGTCCCCTCAAAATAACTCAACACACAGCTATTAATGTCTAAACCATTGGCAACAAAAGTGAGTCCTTCCCTAAGTGAAAATGTCCAAAGTGTGAATATTTTGTGTGGCCACCATTATTTTCCAGCACTGCCTAAACCCTCTTGGGCATAGACTTCACCAGAGCTTCACAGTTTTCCACTGGAGTCCTCTTCCACTCCTCCATGACAACATCACGGAGCTGGTGGATGTTAGAGACCTTGCGTTCCTCCACCTTCCATTTGAGGATGCCCCACAGATGCTCAATAGGGGAGAGTTCTTTGCCATTAGGTGCCATATTGAACGTCCAGTGACCAGTATGAGAGAGTGAGAGCGATAACCCCAAATTTAACACACCTGCTCCCCATTCACACCTGAGACCTTGTAACGCTAACAAGTCAAATGACACCATGGAGGGAAAATGCCTAATTGGGCCCAATTTGGACATTTCCATTGGAGTGATGAGTCCCGGGATGGACACCAAGTCGTGTCGCGCTGATGGGTCCCGTGGTCATGCCCTGATACGTTTCGTGATTACGTCAACAGAGGGTGCCCTCTGAAGATGTAATCACGAAACGCATCAGGGCGTGACCACACGACCCATCAGCGTTACACAACTTGGCGTCCATCCCGGGACTCATCACGGCGGTCTGTCTAGAGGTATACTAATCGATGGTTAGCAGGTGCTATTTGGTGATATGCTGATTTTGCTTTTTAACCATGTAAGCTGTATTTTATGGGGGAGGGGGGGGTTCTATGCAAATAAAGGTATAACACTATGTCGAGTATCCCCTTGTATTTTTACATGGCATTTAATGCATCACTGCCTTGGTTCTGATATGGAATTTTGGAGCATTTACTAAACCCATTGTCCAAAGCAAGTAGAAAGGCATGAGAAAGGCGCTGTGTATTTAAACATCTGGTAAGCAGAGGCACAAAAGGTGTTCTCACGAGGTGGAACGGTGAAGGTGTAGCAGTTAGAGGAGCATGTGAATTCCATCACTGGGGAATCTGATGCTGATTACATCTTCTCTGCACTTCTTTATGTTCTGGACTATTCTTTTAGGATAAAAGGGTGGTTTGGTCTCCCTTCACCACCCATTTTATTATTGCTTATTATGCTTCTATAGGTGGACAATCGGACACCCATGCAGCAGGCATGGGCGTGTCCCTGCTTTAGCTGTTCAAAGGGCCAGCGTACACCTACGGCGATTTGCGCAGGAGAGCTGGCTGATCGGCCGTAGTAGAATGACGGAGGCTGGTCAGCTAGTGGTTAAACATTGTCCCCCAATTCAATGATGTAGATCATCTTCAATCACAACAACTCATTGTATAATAATGTTCTCTAGCCGTCAACAATGTTTCCATGCCTTCAGAATGACCTGCCAACAACAAAATTGACCTGTTGCACTACCTCCATTAAATGGTCCCAAGCTGGCACCAAGATTGAGGTCAATCTTTGGCCACCTGGTATTGAAAGGAGAACATAGTAGAAGCCAGATCAAGCAGGTTAGATGGAAATAGGGTTGTCACCTTTTCCTCAAGCCAAACCCGAACACTTTAGTGGCGCATGGCACTTTATTTGTGGTATGCACTATAGTATTTTACTGGAACTACTGGTACCATCCACTGCCCTACTGACACCATCCACTGCTCTAGTGACACCGTCCACTGCTCTACTGACACCGTTCACTGCCCTACTGACACCGTCCAATGCCCTACTGACACCTTCCACTGCTCTACTGACACCGTCCCCTGCCCTACTGACATTGCCCACTGCTCTACTGACACCACCCACTGCTCTACTGACACCGTCCACTGCTCTACTGACACCATCCACTGCTCTACTGACACTGTCCACTGCCCTACTGACACCGTCCACTGCTCTACTGACACCGCCCACTGCTCTATTGACAACTCCCACTGCTCTACTGACACCATCCTCTGCTCTACTGACACCGTCCACTGCCCTACTGACACCGTCCACTGCCCTGCTGACATTGTCCACCCTCATCCCTACAGACTCCCCTTCCCTTATATCAGTCCCCTCCCCCTCGATTAGATCAGGTAACCCACCCATCAGTGTCCCCTGCCCAAAAGACCCCCATTGGACTGCCTTACCGAGAGCCGCATCGAGCCAGGAAGTGTGGGAGCTGGAGTTTGGGGGTGAAGCTCCTCTACTGTAGTGCTTTTTTCCTTCCTTTCATTGTGTGGGGAGCCTTGGGGAGAAGTGTGTCGGCAAGACACAGTATTCAGGACACATCTGAACTGGTGCACTCACTCCCAAGGCTGCTGTTAGCAATTATTGGGGCCCCATACAGCTATACTCATGGGGCCCCCATCCCCTGAGGAGGGAAAGAGGTGGGGGGGAGGGAAGTGAGAAAGGGGAAGGTAAGAGGAGGAGGTGAGAGAGAGGCGGTGATGAGGGGGTTAGAGAGAGGCGGTGGTGAGGGGGGGTGAGAGAGAGGAGGAGGTTAGGGGGGTGAGAGAGAGGACGAGGTGAGGGGAGTGAGAGAAAGGGAGGAGAAGTTAGGAGAAAGAGGGGGTGAGAGTGGGGGTGGGGTGAGATGGTGGGGGTGAGAGGGATGGGGATGAGAGAGAGGGGGTGGTGGTGAGAGGGTGGGGATGAGAAGGTGGGGGTGAGAGAGGGGGGATTAGAGAAAGAGTGGTGGTTGCGATAGAGGGGGTGAGCGAGAGGCTGAGATTAAGAGAGTGTGTGAGAGAGAGAAAGGGGGGCTGATACAGAGGAGGGGGGTGACACAGAGGAGAGGGGGTGACAAAGAGGGGGGGAGCTGAGACAGAGGAAGGGGAGCTGACACAGAGGAGGGGGGTGACACAGAGGAAGGGGAGCTGACACAGAGGAGGGAGGCTGACACAGAGGAAGGGGAGTTGAGACAGAGGAAGGGGGTGACACAGAGAAAGGGGAGCTGCCACAGAGGAGGGGGCTGACATGGAGGAGGGGGAGCAGAGACAGAGGAAGGGGGGCTGAGGCAGAGGAGGTGGAGCTGAGACAGAGGAGGGGGGACACAGAGGAGGAGGGAGGTGACACAGAGGAGGAGGGGGTGACAGAGGAGGGGGCTGACACAGAGGAGGGAGGCTGACACAGAGGAAGGGGGTGACACAGGGGAGGGGGGTGACACAGAGGAGGGGGGTGACACAGAGGAGGGGGTAACACAGAGGAAGGGGGTGACATAGAAGAGGGGGTGACACAGAGGAGGGGGTGACACAGAGGTAGGGTGACACAGAGAAGGGGGGTGACACAGAGGAAGGGGGGTGACACAGAGGAGGAGGGTGACACAGAGGAGGGGGGTGGCACAGTGGAGGAGGGAGTGACACAGAGGAGGTGGTGACACAAAGGAGGAGGGGTTGACAAAGAGGAGGGGGTTTACACAGAGGAGGGGGGTGACACAGAGGAGGGGGGTTGACACAGAGGAAGGGGGTGACACAGAAGAGGGGGAGACACAGAGGAGGGGGGTGACACAGAGGAGGAGGGGGTGACACAGAGGAGGGGGTGACACAGAGGAGGGGGGTGACACAGTGGAGGAGGGGGTGGCACAGAGGAGGGGGGTGACACAGAGGAGTAGGGGTGACACAGAGGAGGGGGGGTTACACAGAGGAGGGGGGGTGACACAGAGGAGGGGGGTTGACACAGAGGAAGGGGGGTGACACAGAGGGGGGTGACACAGATCAGGGGGTGACACAGAAGAGGGTGAGACACAGAGGAGGGGGGTGACACAGAGAAGGAGGGGGTGACACAGAGGAGGGGGTGGCACAGAGAAGGGGGTAACACGGAGGAAGGGGGGTGACACAGAGGAGGGGGGTGACACAGAGGAAGGGGGGTGACACAGAGGAGGGGGGTGACACAGAGGAGGGGGGTGACACAGAGGAAGGGGGTGTGACACAGAAGAGGGGGTGACACAGAGGAAGGGTGACACAGAGGAAGGGTGACACAGAGGAGGGGGTGTGACACAGAGGAGGGGGGTGACACAGAGGGAGGGGGGGTGACACAGAGGAGGGGGTGACACAGAGGAAGGGGGGTGACACAGAGGAGGGGGGTAAGCTGAAAGAGCAGATGAGACCTCAAAAACACACATCATGAGGCAGCAGGGAGGTGAGAAAGGGGAAGGTAAGAGGAGGAGGTGAGAGAGAGGCAGTGATGAGGGGGTTAGAGAGAGGCGGTGGTGAGGGGGGGTGAGAGAGAGGAGGAGGTTAGGGGGGTGAGAAAGAGGATGAGGTGAGGGGAGTGAGAGAAAGGGAGGAGAAGGTAGGAGTAAGAGGGGTGAGAGTGGGGGTGGGGTGAGATGGTGGGGGTGAGAGGGATGGGGATGAGAAAGAGGGGGGTGGTGGTGAGAGGGTGGTGATGAGAAGGTGGGGGTGAGAGAGGGGGATTAGAGAAAGAGTGGGGGTTGCGAGAGAGGGGGTGAGCGAGAGGCTGAGATTAAGAGAGTGTGTGAGAGAGAGAAAGGGGGGCTGAGACAGAGGAGGGGGATGACACAGAGGAGAGGGGGTGACAAAGAGGGGGGAGCTGAGACAGAGGAAGGGGAGCTGACACAGAGGAGGGGGGGTGACACAGAGGAAGGGGAGCTGACACAGAGGAGGGGGAGCTGACACAGAGGAGGGGGCTGACACAGAGGAGGGGGGCTGACACAGAGGAAGGGGAGTTGAGACAGAGGAAGGGGGTGACACAGAGAAAGGGGAGCTGGCACAGAGAAAGGGGCTGACATGGAGGAGGGGGAGCTGAGACAGAGGAAGGGGGGCTGAGGCAGAGGCGGTGGAGCTGAGACAGAGGAGGGGGGGCACAGAGGAGGAGGGGGTGACACAGAGGAGGAGGGAGGTGACACAGAGGAGGAGGGGTGACAGAGGAGGGGGCTGACACATAGGAGCGAGGTTGACACAGAGGAAGGGGGTGACACAGAGGAGGGGGTGACACAGAGGAGGGGGTGACAGAGGAAGGGGGGGTGACACAGAGGAGGGGGGTGACATAGAAGAGGGGGTGACACAGAGGAAGGGGAGTGACACAGAGGAGGGGGATGACAAAGAGGAAGGGGGGTGATACAGAGGAGGGGGGTGACACAGAGAAGGAGGGGGTGACACAGAGGAGGGGGTGGCACAGAGAAGGGGGTAACACGGAGGAAGGGGGGTGACACAGAGGAGGGGGGTGACACAGAGGAAGGGGGGTGACACAGAGGAGGGGGGTGACACAGAGGAGGGGGGTGACACAGAGGAAGGGGGTGATACAGAGGAGGGGGGTGACACAGAGGAGGGGGGTTGACACAGAAGAGGGGGTGACACAGAGGAAGGGTGACACAGAGGAAGGGTGACACAGAGGAGGGGGTGTGACACAGAGGAGGGGGGTGACACAGAGGGAGGGGGGGTGACACAGAGGAGGGGGTGACACAGAGGAAGGGGGGTGACACAGAGGAGGGGGGTAAGCTGAAAGAGCAGATGAGACCTCAAAAACACACATCATGAGGCAGCAGGGAGGTGAGAAAGGGGAAGGTAAGAGGAGGAGGTGAGAGAGAGGCAGTGATGAGGGGGTTAGAGAGAGGCGGTGGTGAGGGGGGGTGAGAGAGAGGAGGAGGTTAGGGGGGTGAGAGAGAGGATGAGGTGAGGGGAGTGAGAGAAAGGGAGGAGAAGTTAGGAGAAAGAGGGGGTGAGAGTGGGGGTGGGGTGAGATGGTGGGGGTGAGAGGGATGGGGATGAGAGAGAGGGGGTGGTGGGACAGAGGAAGGGGAGCTGACACAGAGGAGGGGGGGTGACACAGAGGAAGGGGAGCTGACACAGAGGAGGGGGAGCTGACACAGAGGAGGGGGCTGACACAGAGGAGGGGGGCTGACACAGAGGAAGGGGAGTTGAGACAGAGGAAGGGGGTGACACAGAGAAAGGGGAGCTGGCACAGAGAAAGGGGCTGACATGGAGGAGGGGGAGCTGAGACAGAGGAAGGGGGGCTGAGGCAGAGGCGGTGGAGCTGAGACAGAGGAGGGGGGGCACAGAGGAGGAGGGGGTGACACAGAGGAGGAGGGAGGTGACACAGAGGAGGAGGGGTGACAGAGGAGGGGGCTGACACATAGGAGCGAGGTTGACACAGAGGAAGGGGGTGACACAGAGGAGGGGGGTGACACAGAGGAGGGGGTGACAGAGGAAGGGGGGGTGACACAGAGGAGGGGGGTGACATAGAAGAGGGGGTGACACAGAGGAAGGGGAGTGACACAGAGGAGGGGGATGACAAAGAGGAAGGGGGGTGATACAGAGGAGGGGGGTGACACAGAGGAGGGGGGTTGACACAGAAGAGGGGGTGATACAGAAGAAGGGTGACACAGAGGAAGGGTGACACAGAGGAGGGGTGTGACACAGAGGAGGGGGGTGACACAGAGGGAGGGGGGGTGACACAGAGGAGGGGTGACGCAGAGGAAGGGGGGTGACACAGAGGAGGGGGGTAACTTGACGGAGCAGATGAGACCTCAAAAACACACATCATGAGGCAGGACTCCGGGAGCAAGCAGGCTCGATTATCAAATCCACAGTGCAGCCCCGCCCCGCCCCGCCTCCACACATGACCAGCACCAGCTCCGCAGGGCCATTCACAGACCGATCATGCGCACAGTCCCTCTATATTTTGCGGCCGGGGGCAGACATCGGGCTGCCACTGGCCACAGGACAGTGGAATGTGTGCCCAGGTTTCCAGCAGGTGGAAACCCCGGCACATGTGTCAAAACCCAGACTGTCCCAGTCAAAACCAGACAGGTGGCAACCCTAGATGGAAAACATGAACAAACATGCGCAGAAACACACACAGATTTGTGCAGGGTATTAGCCCTTGTACACACGTTCGGACATTCCGACAACAAAATCTGTCAGATTTTGTCCGACGGATTTTGTCCGAAACTTGTGTTGCATACACACGGTCGGACAAAGTTGTCGGAAAATCCGATCGTACGTAACGTGACAACGTTATTTCGTTGTGACGGGACTACGTTCAGGCTAGTAGCCAATAGCTTTGGTCTAGGAATTTGATCTGAGCATGCGTGGCACTTTGTCCGATCAGAATTCTCTACACACAATCGGACAAAGTCCGATCGGATCATGTTGTCGGAAAGTTTTATAGCCCGACTCTAAAACTTTGTCTGTCGGATATTCAGACGAAAACAGTCCGATGGAGCCCAAACCTGTGATCTGGCTAAATATTACAGCATCTCTTTACTCATGTCCTCTGCATAATAATAACACACTGTGGGATAGGTGAAGTGTGCCTGGAACAACAAGAATAATGCCCTGTACACACGACCGGTTTTCCCATCGGAATAAACTCTGAAGGTTTTTCTGACAGAATTCCGCTAAAGCTGTCTTGTATACATGCGATCACCACCAAAGTCTGTCCGTCAAGAACGCGGTGGCGTAAAAAAACACGTACGACGGGACTAGAAAACTGAAGTTCAATAGCCAGTAGCCAATAGCTTCCGTCTCATACTTGCTTCAGAGCTTACGTCGTTTTTGGTATGTCGGGACCGCATACAGACGAGCGGTTTTTCCGATAGGAATTGGTCATCGGAAAAATATAGAACATGTGCTCTTTCTAGGTCCGTCAGAATTTTAGATGTAAAAAGTCAGATGGGGTATACACACGGTCGTAATATACGATGAAAAGCTCTCGTCTGACTTTCTGTCGTGAATTCCGCTCGTGTGTATGGGACATTAGGGATGGTCAACTCTTTACTAGCAAGCCGAGACTGCTGAAACCATGGTCCATACATCACTATGCCTATACACACTGAAATGCTGCACAAAAGGCAGACAGTATAGTATTTGACACATTACCTCACATAACCTCTTCACATGCACTCATTCTAGGGGTTGGGTTGCTTGAGCTTTCCCTCTGGAAATATTAACAAGCTTCTTCAACCATCTGTTCACATTTCTTCTTCTTTAAAGTGGTTGTAAATCTCTGAAACGAAAAATGAATAACCCAGATAGCAAGGATAACTTGTCATAAATTTGTGGCAGTGCAAATTTTCACTGACAGGTTGTACTCTTGCAGAGCACTTGAAGCACAGGTTCTAGTTGACACTTTTCCAAGAAGCTAGTCTCCAGCAAGGGCAAAGTTGCAGTGGGAAGTCTACATCAAGAGCTCTGCAAGTCTACAATATGAAAATTCAGCCACAGTGACCCCTGTGGTGGGATGTTGCACAACATAACCGAACCAGAACTATATAACAAGCAATAGACTTGCAGAATGTTTGCAAAGAAGATTGATCTGGAGTCATGCAATGCGGACTTGCTGCAATTATGCAACAATATTTTAAAGCCTGGCAAGTCTAGCAATAGTCCATTTTAATAGTCATTTTAAAACTTGCAGCACAATTGCTTGCTATCTGGGAAAGCACATCCTTCTATATTGTGTGCTTGCTACAGTCCAAAGTGCTTAGTGTATTTCTGTTTGCTTTATCCTTCCTCTGCTATCTGCATGAATAGTTTTTAACAGGTTATGCCAACTCTAGGGGATTCAGGGGGTCAGGGGAGGGGATCTCCAGCACATAGTCTATCATTATTATTATACAGGCATACCCCACTTTTAAGTATGCAATGGTGTTTATTTACTAAAGCTGGAAAGTGCAAAATCATGCTCACTTCTGCATAGAAACCAATGAGCTTCCAGGTTTTATTACCAAAGTTTAATTGAACAAGCTGAGGTTAGAAGCTCATTGGTTTCTATGCAGAAGTGAGCCTGATTTTGCACTTTCCAGATTTAGTAAATAAACTCCATTGCGTACTTAAAAGTGGGGTATGCCTGTATAGGATTTTTATAGCACTGACAGTTTGGCAAGCGCTTTACAACATGAGGGAAAACAGTGCAGTTACAATACAATTCGACACAGGAGGAATCAGAGGGCTGCTAGCTTACAATCTAGAAGGCAGGGCCAAGTGATACAAGAGGTAATAACTGTGGGGGGAGATCTGATGGAGAAAAGACGTACTCGTCGTAGAGTTTGTGCTGTGCAGGAGCTTGGTGTTGAGCTTCTAGCTTTGACACAAGCCCAGTCCATGAACAGGGTGGGGAGGAGTTTGTGGACGAAGAATTGGTTGCTCCAGCATGACCAATTCTCACACATGCCGTTGCTTTGTCAGATCCAGGAGAATAATCCTGATGATTTCAGGAATTATCTCAGGATGACGGACCCCGTTTTTCACCATGTGTTGGCTTTGCTGTCCTCTTATATCAGCAGGCAGGACACCTGTATGCGGCAAGCCTTCACTCCGGAGCAGAGGCTAGTCGCCAAGTTGCGGTACTTGGTCGACTGGAAGAAACCTGTAGGACCTCAAGTTCTTGACAGGCATCTCCTCCCAGGCTCTGGGGATCATTATCCCAGAGACCTGTTCTGCCATTATTCAGGTCCTGCAGAAGTACTATATTAAGATAAGTTTTCTCCTTTAACATCACATTCTATGTATTTAATGCTTGCTAATATATTGTATTTCTTTCATCATTCCCCAATTACCATGATTGTAATATGCTGCGCCCCTTTGTCCTCATGCATGCTGGAAGCTTTTAAAGTTCCTTTTTTGTCCTTCATGCATATTTGCTTTCACTAACCTCCCCAGCATGCTCTCCTGGGCCCATATACACCTATAGCCTAGTCACTTAGCAATGTATTTTGTCAGCTCCATAGTAGTGCTTTCCCCTAAACACCCTCTAAAATGTGTCAAAATGTTATTTTTGTGTCCTTAAATTCATGCAGAGTGCCAGAGACTTTTTTTTGGTGGCCCAAACTCATTTGGAACCCCCCCCCCCCCCAACCGCTAAGTTGGTTGATAGCAATCCTCTATCTGCTGACTTTGGCAACCCATACACACTATACCTACCTTTTTTCTGGTCAGATTTATGGATGAATTCACCAAAGCATGTAGTGCAAGGGCCTGCCTCAATACTTTTAAATGGTAATGTTTTAAGTTGGTTTCTCATATTATTATCTTGATAGGTAATAGCAGTGTGTATTTTTATTTTTTTATTATGACACTTCTTACCTGTCCAGTGGGCTGCCAATAATGTAAGTAAGGAGGGGCTGACCAAAGTTAACACACATTATTTATGCATTTAGCTCTCAATGAAGTGGAGAAGGTTACCTGTCCAAAACATCTCCCCCCTCTGATAAGTGGATCTTATACTTTTGTCTTTAAATACTAATTTCCAAAAATTTTATTATACTTATGTTTGCCAAAAATGTTTGTGTCTAATCTGCTTGCAATGTTTATGTGCAAAATTACTATTTTTTTTGTTTGACTCCATAGTTTGCTTCAACGCCACAGGAATGGTAGACTGTGGCCTCCCACTTTGCCACCCGTTGGGACTTTCCCAACTGTGGAGGTGCAATTGATGGGAAAAATGTCCACATAGTCCCACCCCCAACTTAGGGTCATACTATTATAATTATAAGGGGTATAATAGTATAGTGATGTTGACGGTGGTGTCAGCTACTTACGAGTTCCTCTATGTGGATGTGGGGAAAAATGGCCGGATGTCAGATGGTGGAGTGATTGCCCAGACGGAGTTCTACTGGTGTCTCCAGAATGGCATCTTGGGCGTGCCACCTCCAGTGAACTGAAAACACAATTTACTACAAAAACTGCTTTTGAGCATTGAAAGAAGAAGCCCCACATTGTTGATGATAATAAAACTTTTTACTCAAAGCACATTCACACGTGCGTTTATGAAAGGGTTTTTTAACAAACCAACATTTTTGGTGTATAATAACATTATTTTCTGTAACATTAATATAACTAGCCTTTTTTTTTAAAACAAGCATGTTTCAAAGCATAAACATACACAACTCAGGAACTTACAAGGTTCAACTTTGAAAAGTGAAGGCAATATCAGACATTAGTATGTCAAAACTGTGTTGATATTGCCTTCATCAGATGGGGTGATGTCACCCCTGTAAAAGCCAAATTTTGAAGATGCACACAAATTGGGATTCAAACTGGGCATTACCCTCCTGATCCCATGCCTAATGTCAACATGTGCTAGCTCACATCATGGGGGATCAATGGACATGTTTTGGGGGTGCAACCCCTTCATCTCAGTCACTTTAGTAGCAAGGGAGGGGTTGCACCCACAAAACGCCTATATTGATCTCCCATGATGGCAGAAAGCACAAGTTGGCACACTGTGTGCACCTTCAAAATTTGGCTTTTCAAAAATTTTTAAACTTGTTTTTAAAATCTCAAATAAATGCTAGTTAGTTTTGTGTGTTTTAGATTCTCCCTAAAATATCAATGATGCTCTTCATTTTTTGTTGAACATCATTAATGTTTTTCTTGAGATTTTCTAAATCGCGATTGCACCTCATTATCTCCCCGATGATGATCTGGGCACTTTCACTGGTAAAATTAGATTCTTCTTCTACAAAAATACACATCATCTAAAAATAAACAAAAAAAACTAACCATGTATTATAATTATGCAGGCATTCATCTATTACCTGAAGCTATGGTCTCAGACACTCACCTGCTGTGGTGACAATTTCACCAATTTCAACAGCCTCTCCCTCCTCCTCCTCCTCTGTTTGTGGTGTTGGTATTTCCCCTTCTTTCGGAGGTGTGGGGTCCCTGGTGTCCTCAGACATCACGAGCCTTTTCTCCCCTATGAGAAATTTAAAAAGGAATACTTAGCACACCGATGGTGGAGAGCAGAAATAGGAATATGAAACATTGCATAGAAGTGTCGTACAATTGTCTATTTTGGCAGAGTTCAAAGCTGCAAAAAATTTTTTTTACACTTTCTAAAGCTGGAATCTTTACCTGTTTTGTGCAAGTTTCACAGATGGAGACACCCCTATAGTATCCACTGGAGCACGTGTGTGAGACACCCTAATAAAAAGGGTGTTTTGGTGTGCCACACTAGTCCTGAGTCCAGATGTGTAAACAGCTGCTGAGTGTCCTCCACTTTACAATGAATCAAGTTTGCATTTCATTCTAGTTACAAACCTATCTAGACAACAAACTTCTTTGAATAGAAATAGGCCTGAAGAAATGCAGTTAACTGCAACTTCCCAAAACATTGTATTTTAGTGGGGAACAAACGATGTTTTCTATGACCAATTGAACCCATGAAAGTTGTCATTTTAAACTGTACAACAGTAAAGAAAAGCACATGGAGCAGTATGCAAGTAATAATAATAATATGAACATAGGACAACTACTTACCTTTTTGAAGAACTCGCTTGATCTTTCTGTACTGATCGTGCTCCCTCAGTTTCAGGTCTGACCAGCGTTTCCTCAGTTGATCCTTGGATTGTTGTACCCCAAAATTCTTCTGCAGACTCTTCACAAATTTAGTCATGATCTTGGCCTTTCTCACATTTGGGTTTGGGTAAGGTCCATACTTCCCATCATAGTCGGCCCTCTTCAAGATGCCCACCATCTCCACCATCTCTACAAAGGACATATTTGAGGCCTTAAATCTCCTCCGGGATCGGGATATTTCTGTCTCCGGGCTTTTGTTGTCCTCCTCATTGCTGAAATTAGCACGCACCTGCTGTGTCTCCGCCATGTGCTCTCCCCACTGCGCTGAAAGAGAAGGGGCGGGGAATAGACTAGAAAGAACGCCAGGGGCAAGTGGCGTTTCACGCATGCACAGTGTATATAAAACCTAACACGTGTGCGTCGTACGTAGATCTGTGTGGAGTATTGGAAGCGACGAACGTTATAATGAAGGTACAATTTAAACTTGGTGCATCACTGGCCTATACTGCTTATAGACTGAGGCCTATATTGGGTCAAGATTAGGAGAGTTTAGCCTAACATTAGGGTTTGTCTTGTGTTGTGTCTTGCAGAGAAAATGAATGGGTTCAAAGACCACAGCTTCCTCCCAATCTTCATTGTACAGGGAGCTGCCCTGTACTAGGAGCTGCCCTGTCTGTGGCAGGTCAAACACCCCCATTATAATAACAAATTAAAGAGGCAGTTAGCACTGGAGAAACTGCTGGAGTTTGTGAAGCCGGTGGTCCCCACAGAAAACATCCCCTATTTCAAAGCCAAAATTGGTGGCCTGAGGAGCACATATCTTAGGGACCGCAAGAAGGTCCAGGATTCCCAGAGGTCAGGAGCTGCAGCAGATGACATTTATGTCCCCGGACCGTGGTACTATGAGAGACTGCATTTTCTGTTAGACCAGACTGAAATCAGGGAATCCCTCTCAACCCTTCCTTCCACGCTTCCTTCCACCCCAGCTGAGGCTTCCGACGCCCACCCTTGACTTCCAGCCAGGAAGAAGTGGAGGAGCCCAGCTTGAGCCAGGTATAGTATTGCTCTACATCTTTCTTTTGTAAAAATGTATGATGTTAACTAGATGTGATTATTGATCGCTAATTGCTGATTTAATAAAGTGTTTTACATATCAATAGACAGTAGTAGCCAAAAATAATTGTTACAAGAATGAAAAATGCTGGGCTCAGAATGATAGTCTTTTCTATTTGTTAACATTCAATTTGCAACAGTCATGAGCTGAAAATTGTGCATAATTGATAAACCAAAAATGAAAAGTATGTCCCTTTTTCATACACAGGAAGACCTCAGCCAGGAGGAGGACGTGGAATGTGGCAACCAGGAGGTGGCCTTCCGACCAAAGGGCCCAGGAAGGGAAGGAACGTGGAAGAGTCAGTACTCAGGCTGATTGGGCAGGCTCCTGCGGCCCTCCAAACCACCCCCACTCTTCACTCTCCATGGCTGCATGCAAACTGCAGAAAATGGAGGAGGGGCAACGCCTCATGTACGAGGAAATAATTTATCTCACACTAAATAAGGGGTTAAGGGGCAAAATCACCAAAAAAAAACACCTGTGTGTGTTGGACCATCCTCCTCCTCCTCCTCCTCCTTCTGCCACACCTCAAATACCACAGCCACAGCCTGGAAGGAAGCATGGAAGGAAGACCAGAGAGTGATGGCCTGGGTTCAGTCTGGTCTGACAAAAAATGTAGGCTCTTGTATGACCACATAGATGTCATCTGCTGCTGTTCCTGATCTCTTGGACTACTGGACCAGATGGTACTTCCTTATATATGGACTCCTCAGGCCACCAATTTTGCCTTTAAATAATTGATGTGTGCCCTGAGCGCCAAAGGCTTTGCCAATTTCAGCAGTTTCTCCAGTGTTGCCTTCCTCTTTATTTGGTTATGACCCCTAATAAAGGTTTTTTTTTGTTAAAGAAATACTTGCCTATGTGTTTTACTTCAAAAAGGACAGTTTATTTGTGAGTAGGCAGGTACATTTCTAAAATACAAAGTCAAACTAACAAGGGACACCAACACCAAACAACCTCCTTGAGATACAAGATAATAATGGCGTTGTGGTAACTTGACACACAAAACACACAAAAAAAATTATGGAGATCACCAAAATAAAAAAAAACAGGAGATCTTGATTAAAAAAGCAATCACAAAATATTTAAAAAATATTAAAACACAAAAATAAAAAATGATTCAGGAGATCTGACGAATAAAAATATTATATTCATAAAATCATGAGAAAAAATAAAGAAAGAAGTTTGTGAGAAGTCTGTGTAAATATGAGCAGCAAAGCAACTTCATTCTTCTAGCATTATAAAGAAAAAGAGAATGCGCTGCATTAAACAATTTATAACATTGCAGCATGATGAATGTGCTATATCCATTACGAACGTTAGTTTTACCAGACCGATCGCTTCCATCCCGTAATTTATTCTGAGCATGTGTGGCACTTTGTGCGTCGGACTTGTCTACACACGATCGGAATTTACGCAATCGGATTTTGTTGTTGGAAAATTTTAGATCCAGCTCTCAAACTTTGTGTGTTGGAAATTCCGATGGAAAAAGTCCGATGGTGCCAACACAAGCTCCGATCGCACATTTTCCGTTGGAAAGTCCGACCGTGTGTATGGGGCATTATAATGTTTAAAAACTGCTGGGATATGGCTAAATTAAGAATCTATTTCATTGTGTTAAAACTTTTGAAATTGAGCCTAGTATTGTATGTTTAAGATGAACTCCCGGCACAAATATTTTCATTGAAATTGATCCCACAATGTCCAAAAAGGATTATCATAGGCACATAACCAGTACAGAGAGCAGAGGTGTGGGTGGAACATACCAGGTCCTCCCATGAAATGGTTGCTTGCAGAAAACTACAGGAGCGTGAATACAAAACCAAACCAGTCATTTTTATTACAAGAAGATCCTGCACAGAGGTAACGTTTACACTGGATTTCTGCACAGTTTGGGAAGAAATGCAGAAATTACACCAAAATGTATTAAAGAATACACAGGCCTCTTGTATTTGGACAGTATTTGTTTAGCCTGAATATCAGCTTTAATATCTCATGCATATGGACTATGAGAGGCTGAAAATACGGCCAGTGTCAAATTCCAGTTGTTTTACTGAACCTGGGGAAAACGTTCCATGTTCGGGAAATACATTCTATGTGCACACATGGGCAAACTTCAATGCACAGAAGCGCTGCTGATGACAGCATCTCAGTACACTGCCATCGTGATCCCAGACATCTGACTTTTTAAGTAGATCTAAACCCAATCACTAAAATTTCATATAAACCTTCACATTATAATGTGATTTCAAAAGTCGTTTTCAATCATTTTAAATCTGCAGCTTTAATTAAAAAAATTGCTGAACCTGCCATGAAGATCCTTGATTAGGCATTTTTCTGTTATTGAAACTAAAAAAAAAAACTGTGCTTAGTGCATACTCATAAATGTATCCCTATAAATAGCAGCACTCACTGATATTAGAATACTAAATATATAAAACATTTACAAAAAAATATGTTGCGTTATTCCTTTAAATAATAACTTACTCAAATAACAACAATAGTGCAAATACTTGCCCCCAAATAAAAGGTGACACTTAAAGACAATGAAAGACCTCAACACAATGTTGTGAATGAGCAAGTGCATTAGTGTTTCATCACCTTTACACACATATACGGCTTACCAGAAAAAAGACCTCAAGATAATGGAGGTGAAATAGCACTTAATCACATCAGAGCACTGGCAACTTAAATGGATCTCTCCTGTGTGGTAACTCTGATAATAGTAAGCCAAACCAGTAAGGATGGACTTGGGTGTGTTAGCAACCCCATGTGCACGAGCCGCCAGGAAGCTGACAATGCGCAGCGCTATTTACAGGCAGTGAAAAGTCTCACTGCCTGTAGTTAGCTTCCTGGTGGGCTTGGGCATGTCGTGTTGTGAACGCGCCTGAGCCCATCCTTACAAGGCAAACTTAAGCAAGGAGGAAACTCTATAGCAAGGAAGGGAACTCCATAACTTTGGAAAAAAACAAATATACTCGCGCTGAAAGTAATCAGTGAAACAACTCAGGGAAAAACACCTAATGATAATATTGGTAACTGCAGCTGCTGTGCCTAAAGTCCTGTTAACTTGACAAAAAAATTAAAATAAGATACCTACAGCGCCCACAAAAATGCAAACATCATAAATAGTTATAAATCAAAAGAGTGTGAAATGATTAATCAAATAGTGATGTGAAAATAGATCAAAATGTCCCATATAAAGTACACCCCTCCTGTCCTCCCACTCACCAGACCCCTGGCTTTTCAGTCCATTGGGGGAGGGTGAAAGACGTTGACGTACTTTCCGGTGCCGTGTCCAAACAACGGCCCTTCTGGTTTCAGAGGAACACAGTATGCGGTATACGGTGTGCGGCGTTTCCTGTTTTTTTTCCTTGCACTGTGATATGCGTGTTTTATATCTCTTTCTTGTAAGTGCACAATAAACACCTGTGAAATCGTACTTCACTGGATCCTTCTGTGTATTTCCATTTCTGGACAGCGATTCAACTTGAACAACCCCTGGACTGAAAAGCCAGGGGTCTATTCCATTTGGTGAGTGGGGACACAGGAGAGGTGTGTGGCACACCTTGAAGTTTGGAGCACCATTACACTTATAATGATTGGAGCACAAAATCACTTTATATGGAACATTTTTATATATTTTCAAATCACTATTTGATTACTCATTTCACACTTTTGATTCATAACTATTTATGATGTACTATATCATAGAGCGACATACTGTATGCATGAGCGTCTGAGAGGGCTGCATACCCGAATTGAAGTCTTTGAAAAGAAAAAAGTGGAACGTTTCTCACAAGGCTTTTTAGCAGCAAATAGGAGTGGGAGCACCATTACACTTATAATGATTGGAGCACAAAATCACTTTATATGGAACATTTTTATATATTTTCAAATCACTATTTGATTACTCATTTCACACTTTTGATTCATAACTATTTATGATGTACTATATCATAGAGCGACATACTGTATGCATGAGCGTCTGAGAGGGCTGCATACCCGAATTGAAGTCTTTGAAAAGAAAAAAGTGGAACGTTTCTCACAAGGCTTTTTAGCAGCAAATAGGAGTCAAATATTTTGTAAAAAAATCGCAGATTTTTTATTTCAAAGGATGGTTAGACACAAAACATATATAAAAAATGAATTAAAATATGAGCTCTGGTATATACAAGGTGAGACAAATTAGGCTAGGAAAGGTTATACATCAAGGGTGATACATTGTTACACTTGGAATTGCACTATCCGATGTATAGAAATGCCTCTTATTTATGAAGTATGTATTTTTGTGAGCGCTGTAGGTATCGAACTCTATAACTTAGCATAATTTGACACAATTTACAGAATATGTAAAAGAAAGGCGCTCCTTTGCCCTTGGATGATGTCTGCCGTAACGAAATGAGTCGGGCAGATCTTAGCGGTGACTTTATCATGTCCACACGCTTGTTGGAGTGGTGTAGTGCTTATATTCCTGTCTCATGCTGATATTATGTGAGTACCATTTCTTTCAAATAAATGGTAAGGCTGGGTTCAGATATACTGCGGCCGTGGCTCACAGCATGAGGTCGAGTGAGTCCCTGTTCACCAATTCAGGTGCGAATCAGGTCTGAATATTTGCCTGAATTTTCACCTGAATCGAAACCAAAGATGCACAGGACAGTTTTTACACGCAGATTGCGGCTGCTCCGAAGCGGCGTGAGCCGGCTCCTTTGAGAGCCAGTCACACTCTCCTGTCATGCGAATAGGATGTGGGAAAACACGCATCCAATTCGCATATGTGTGAATCTGGCTATAATCTTGCTACACTACGGAGTTCCCTACTCTATTTGCACTATTGTTGGTATTTCTGTGAGTTATTATGTAAAGTTTAACATTTTGTATATTGTGACAGTAAGAGGGCCTGTCATTGTGAGAATATAGGAACATGTGACACAGGTTTTACATTTAGGGTAAATGCAACATTCCAGACTAGTGTTTCTGAGAAAAGAGAGACCTGTGTATTTGGTTTTCTCCAGATTCTGTAGTTCTGGATGGGAACATTCAATTCTGTGTCTGGATTTACCAGACGCCTGCAACCTGGCCAAGTTCACAGGTGTGCAGGGTCATTATATACTCAGGTTTGAGGATAGCTCAGAGCTTCCAGTTTGGAGACAGCTCCCACCCAGAGATCCCAGAGATCAAGGGACCCCAGCCAGAAGCCCAGAGACAGAGGGTCTCATTGAGGGGTCAGAGGGCCCAGCCAGAAACCAAGAGACAGATGTTCTCACTGAAGAGTCAGAGGTTCTCCAGCAAGAAGCCAGGAGACAGCAGGTCTCATTCTAGGAGTCAGGTTGGCTCCTTTCCTGGTGTCAGGGAAATCCCAATCCATGGGCCCAAAGTGAGCCATGCAGCAGGGCTCTGCATCTAAAGGGTAAGAGAGACAGTTATCCAGGAGAGCTGGAGATCACAGTCAGTTGGTGAGGGGTGCAGCACAGTATTGCAGTTGAAACTGAGTGAGCTTATGAGCCAGGTGGCTCTGCATTTTCCAGTGTTTGTGTTCTACTGGAGCTGAAGAAGGTCCCCTGTGTTGCAAAAGTTATGTTGGACTGCTGTTTTGCTTTTTGCCATTATAATTAAAGTGGGCTAACAAGCCCTTAAATATATTTCATGTCTGCCGTGAATTCACTGTATAAATGCATCTACCATGAGAGCTAACTACCACATGTCACAATATATTCTGTTATTGGGTGACCACTGTCTCCGAGTTGTGCTGTTGTCAACCTGTCACTTATGACTGCAAACGATCATGCAGACAGATATTGCACAGGAAGGCTGTGTTTGTATATACTACTGCACTTGAGGTACAGTAAAATATATACTTCTGGTCTCATTCAGCCAACATTACTGTCACCAAATGTGGCCCATTCAAGTCAATGAAGTCACATAGCAACGACACTGCAACCATGTGTAATGCATGCATGCATTTGCGGAGAAGTGCTGTGGGCTTTCAAGTATTAAACCAGGTGGTGAAGGGGTCTCTGAGCCACCTTTTAGATGCCTCTGAAAAGCAATTCACTGCGGATAGGTGAACACCACTACAAGTGCAGACAAGGCCTAAAAGTCATTAAAACGAATGGTAGTACCATGACAATTCTCAAATTCTCAATCAACATCAAGCCAGGCTTTATGGAGGCAATATAGGTCTTGAGCAGCACAGTTTCTCAGAAAGGAGGAAGACTTTCTACTCAATTGGTTTAATAAATGTAACTTTTTTTTAGGACAGACAAGTATAAAAAAAATTACGTCTTCACAATACTTGATTCAGACTTAAAAGAAATAAATAAATTCAATGTTAATTAATAATCACAAAATGTTACAAGTGAGTACATCAAACACTTGTTTGTTCCCTTTCCCATGAGAAAAAATGAATAAGCATTGCAATATTACTAGCAGATCCAAAGGGAATCATTCCCCAGACTCCCCACACACCTTAGCCATTCTTCTCACAAGGTCATCATAACCGGTTTAACTCATAGTTAGATAAGAAAGATGCACACAATCAAAAAGAAGCATTGTCACAATCTAGTGAAAGACAGCAAGCAGCTTACTTTGGAGATAGTACATAGCCTTGGATTATTGTACTGTAGCAATAACTTTTGATTGGAGCACTATCTTCTTTCCACATTCAATGGCTATTTGGTGAGCAAGTAGGTGGCAAAGAAAAGTATCATTCACTGTGTGATTTGGCTCCAGAATTTGCACTTAGTAGTGCAACTTGGGCAAGAATGGGCAGACCGTATAATTGACTGCAAGTGATAAGAGAATCTGCCTGGGGTTTGGTTCGCAAACAGTTTAATGAATCTTGCTCAAAGTTCATAAGGTTTGCAGCAAACCCTACTGAGGTCTACGGAGTGGAATCTTATTTTTTAGTTCTGCCTATTTGTAGGGATAATAAGCAGGGTATTGTCGTGCAAAAAGCATGGGAAGCTGGGCACTGTCATGAGGAACATGTATGTAGGCAGGGTTTGGGTGGTGCACCAGGATTATGGAAGAACCATGAAACAGGGTAGTGTGGCACTGTTTCTTTCTTACGGAGAATAACAAGTTCAATAA
This sequence comes from Lithobates pipiens, assembly GCF_037356315.1. Taxonomy (NCBI): domain Eukaryota; kingdom Metazoa; phylum Chordata; class Amphibia; order Anura; family Ranidae; genus Lithobates; species Lithobates pipiens. The sequence goes on along the minus strand of NW_027507685.1, from coordinate 61,541,802 downwards.
TAACAAATTCTCGTTCAAAATTTTTTATTTTATGTTAAAATAAATTACATGTACAGAATATAAGACAAATTATGTGATACATAACAAGTTCAATAATAAGGCACAACAGTCAATTATAGTCCTGGCAGCTCAGCAGCTGTGAAGAACACTGTTCTAATTTGAAGTATACTCGTACAGAGGTAAACTTCACTCTCAAGTGTTAGAAGGTCCATTTACAGTTCCACTGTGCCAATGGAGTTCTCCATAGGAGGAGTGGTGGTAAGGTTGAACAGAGACAGCCCAAGGAAATCTGAATGGAGACTGAGTGTTTTGGCAACAGGAAGAGGTAACTTCCATGCCCTTACTCAGGATCCTGCCCCTAGTCTGCACCTGCATGTTTCCTACCTACCAGAGCTCTTTCCCTTTCTACTGTCTAATTGCAGAAATGCCAAATGAGATTGGCCCCCTATTTTTATAGGGTCCTACATCAAACTGGCTGCCCAAATCTTGGGGCAGTTCAGCATCCAACAGGATCGCCGTCCTCCCCAAGATGGCCATCTAAATCCCAAAACAGGAGCCATTTCCTCTACAATCAAATCCAACCAACCTGAAGGGATGGCACAATGTCACCAACAGGTCAGAGGACATATTGCAACCTGCACCTGCCTACAGGTACTAATGCCACATTTTAAGATGGCTGCCAGTTGCTCACCTTTTATATAACAAGGGCTGGGTTATTCATACTTTCAAATGATTGGCTCTTGTAAATTTTCACAATCTTTATTTTTCTTTTGGCAATTCTGTAGAGTTTTTGGCAAAAGGTTTAATGATTTGGGATTTTCAAAAATACCACAGATTTGTCATAAACCCATGGTAGCAACAAACCAGAACCTCATCCCCATTGACTAAAAGAATATTTGCTCTGTAGATAACTATATTTTGCATTTATAGGACGATGCAATCCCTAATTTGTAGGTGAGATTATATTGCTTTATACAGTTACAGAATTTGTAGTGGCCTGGAGGAGTGATTAGGTTTTTCTTTTGTATCATATCACATTACATAAAGGATATAGGTTTAAATTTTAGTAGGCATCATTCATTGTCATCTGGTCTGAGGGAAACTGTGATCACAAGATAAGAGGCCATGCTGCTTGGAGCTCCTTAACTGTAAGGCTGGCTCTGCACAATACACCTGTATCTTTAGTGGGATGACGTCTAACTGACCAGGGTAGCATGGATCGGCTGCCATGCTACCATGGTCAGTTTACTTGTAGAAGTAGCAGCACCAGCAGGATCAATCAATTAACCAATGTAAATAATTTAAAGGGACAGCGGAATTGTTTTTCTTATTTTTAACTTTACAAACACTTTAAGTTGAACACATATGTAAATATATGTAAAAGCCACTTTGTGCAGTCCCTAACTCTAGTCTAAAGGTTAGTACACACTATTAGTTTTTTTTTTTCGTTCAACCCAGTCACTTAAATGAAAAAAATCTGAAAGCTAAGGTCAGAGCCGTTGTACTAACAATCCTATGTTGGTACAGTAATCTCCCTTGCTGAGCTATTGTGTTCTGAGAGGGGGCGGCCCCTCCATCAGAACACTCTGGTCAGCGCTCTCAGCCATCGGCTGAGAAAGCTGATCGGGAGCTGCCCGGCAGACCTTTTTTGGTTATGAGCCTTCAACAGGAGACGGCTGAATGGCCAACTAGCTAATAAGTGGACTGGAAAATGTTTGTATTGTATTGTTCGGTCATTTTTGTTTTGCATGCAAATTCTTATTGCTGGTTCTCCACTAGCTCTGATTGTCCTGTCAACGAGGCAGAAAGTAATGGAAAATACGTTTTAGAGTGAATCATCAAATGAGAACCATTGCATTTGCCTACCGAAAAGAAGTGGGTAGATGCAGTGGCGGCTGGTGCTTCATTTTTGGGGAGGAGGGGCAGCAAACAAACTACCTACCACCCCCCCACCATTCGGTTAGCGGGTCAATCCCCCAACCCCCCCCACCATAGCTTGCTCGTCTGTCCACGAGCCATGCACTTACCCCATCTAGGTCACGGGCAGCTTTGACTCCTTCCTGCGTCTCCTCCTCCTTGGCGGCTTCCCCTGAGTCTCCTCCTCTTCAGCGGCTTTCTCCTCAGCCGCCAATATGGTCGCTGCTCCTCTCAGCAAATCTGGTTTTAAAGAGGAAGTAAACCCTGATGGGTTTACTTCCTCTTTCATTCCCTGCAAAGGTAAAGCATAATGGACTACTATGCATCGCATAGTAGTCCATTATGTGTCACTTACCTGACACAGGAGCCAGCAAAGTCACCACTGTCCCCTGTATTTCCGAGCGTCCATCTTCTTGGTGGGTCTCGCTGCTCCGGCACTGTGATTCGCCGGAGCAGTGATGACGTCACTCCCGCGCATGTGCACGGAAGCCAACAACCGCGGCATATTGCCGCGATCTGCGGCTTACCCAGTGCACCTGCACGCCGCTGTCTACGGCGCATGCGCTGTAGACAGCGGTGGCTGTCTTCAGGTAAATATCTCCTAAACCTATACGGTTTTTATTGGACCTACAGGTAAGCCTTAATCTAGGCTTACCTGTAGGTCAAAGTGGTTTGTAAGGGTTTACAACCACTTTAAGACCTTCTTCCTGATTGGCCAGGAGAAGAACCAGGAAGACAATAGTGAATATCAATTCGCTATTGTCACACAACTGGGTGGGCTCAGGGCGTAGTGCTCTGCACCCCAAGCCCGCACTTTTTTGAAGCCAATTAGAGCCTCAGGCTCTAATCATGTGCCTTAAAAAAACCCCATTGGAATCCATGCGCCTGGCGCCCTGCATGTAGATTAGGGTCCGGATGCATGGATTAGGGGGCCGGACGTATATTAACAAGCCGCCACTGGGCAGACGTACGTCAAGGGGAATCTCCCCAATAAGGCATGGACAGCAAATAATACATGGACATTTTGTTTTTGGTTATATACAGTATATATATATATGTATATATATATATATATATATATATATATATATATATATATATATATATATATATATATATATAATTATTATTATTTTTTTCATGAACAAGAACATATTTTCTAGCAACACTGCAAAAAATAAAAATAATATAATTAATATTAAAAAAAATATGCGTGGAAAATACAGTTGCATTGACGTAGCATTCTGTGAGCTGTTTCCAGGAAGCAGACTTATCTTTCATAGAGGGAATGTGTATCTAGGCTGTCTGTAATTTACACATCTGGGCAAATTACACATTTACAGAGCAAATACTACAGTAAAGCTACACCCACAGCAGTTGCAGTGTATAAATGCTTTGATCTTCGTGAAAGGAAAAAAAGGCCTTTGAGTTGCCAGAAAAGAAGAAATAAAGAGGGAGGAGTGCAGCTAAACTTGGCAGCGAATGCTTTCAACGTGACATCAGATGGCTAATAACCTAAGGTTATACATTTTTATTACAGGGACATCCTTCAGTAAAGTGGGTGGTGTCTGATTGAAACAAGAAACTTCAGGTTTCCTGCCAGTTGCAAGAATCTCCTAGGACAGGTGATATCTGGAATTTTAAGTGCTCAGCTACAGAACTACCATGCCTTGCAGTATTTTGTATCTGAATGTAACCTTTGCAACATGAACAATATTTTTTTTCTTTTTTACAAATCATGGATCCTATGAGATCCTTCATAGAGGATTTTTAGAGGAGACACTGTCACCTTGCTCATGCAGAGTAAGGTGACAGAGTATCCGTAAAAGTAATTCCCCAACCCCCACATACTAAACTTACCTGCACTACTTGCTCCTTTGCAGCCGGCCATACACGGTTAGATTTTCATTCAAATGTTTGGAGAACAATAGTTCATCAGAACATTCTTTCTTGCCCTCATTGAGTCCAATTGATGTCATATGACAGTCAGGTGACAGTGCTTGGACATAGCAATTGGCTGCTAGGCCTGGGCACCATCATGCCATCATATGCCAGATCCCTTATGTTCCAGCTAGATCTCAGTTGTTTCTGCAATCAAGTGATGTGCTGGAGGAAGAGAAGTGTATACAGAGAGTGTATATAGTTAGAGTGTCCCTAAAGAGATTTTGTTCCAGAACAAAATCCCATAATATCCCTATCCCAATCCAAGTTTATTAACCCCTAATAAAAAAAATGAAATAAAAAAAGTTGCTCTGCTGTTTTCCTGTCTCAAGCGTGCCTGTTGAATTTCAGTGTGCCTGGCTGTGCAGGGTGGGGTGTCCCTATTCACCAGCGGCTCCTACAGGTGATGCACTACATATGTAAAACCTTTATCCCAAAGGGAAAATCAAACTGTTGGATCTGCTTAAAAAGTGTTAGATGGGGTTTGCTTTAAAAAATAAATATGGCCAATGCTTTTTTGGCCATATGTATCTTCTGGGTCACAAGAGTGCACTTATTTCTGTGACCCAGATTCCTCTGACAGCAAGCTGTCCACTGATGTCACAGAGCCTATCCAGGCTCTGGAAGGATCCATGACTTTAGTGCTGGTATCCACCCAGATACCTGACTGTCAGCTGGCTCAGCCTTTCAGCATGCCACTGAGAGCCTGAGCCAGCTGTTCCCCCACTCTCTCCACTGCCTGGTGCTGGAGGGGCAGAGCAGAGAGCTGGTGTCTGAAAGTTGCCTGGCATGTCTGGAGGGACACCATACACTCATAGAAGCCATGGCGGTTGACAGGGACAAGCTAGGCACCTGCATGTATAGAGGGATGCCAGGTATACTGTTCAAGCATAGCAGCCACTGGTGGCCTATAATGAGTAGTCAGGCACAGACACATCAAGAGGGATGCAAGGGGGAGACAAATGTTTGTAATAGTACCAACAGTAGCAAATGCCAGGACTCCCAATAGCTCCAGGCAAGTAAATGGCACTTGGTCGTATCTAGGGGAATGCTAGGATGGACTACTAAATTTTGGTTGTGCCCCCCCAACCCCCCCAAAAAGTACATATATATATATATTTTTTTTTTTTTCTTTTTTTTTTTAAATCCAATCCTCTTATTTATCTTTTTTTCTTTTTCTTTTTTATTCTAGCATGGTGGCTTCAACAGAACTCAAAAATAGAAAAGTTGCAGGTGAAGGAAGATTGTTCAAGGAAAATTATTACTTAGATACATTATCAACCAGCCCAGTTTTGTGCCTTTCGGCTGTTGTATGGGAACTGAGTGACCTTTGGTGACCATTAATAACTCATTAATAACGCAAAAGCGATAAAATATAGAACAGAAATGTAAACGGCACAAACCAGCACAAACATGGTACTAACTAACCAGCCTGGTTTAAAGTCTGGAAAAAAACAACTGATAAAATCTTAAAAATAAAAGATGGCCAAGTGTGAATGGGAGGGTAAAAATCAAAAACACATTTTGACAATCATTCTTGCGCAACATAGTTCTACTAAAATTATTGTTTATTTTAGTGGGAAAAAAAATTATGCAACATAGAAACTACTGTCCCCTTTTATGTCTATGGCCCCTTATGCTATCTGCTACTTCTTAATAAATGGCAACTTTACTTCTTTATCTTCTTTCCGTACTACTGTTCATTGCAGGAGTTGAAAAACAGATTCATTTACTTTGTAAGTAATAACATTTCCAAGAATAAGGCCTCATTCACATGAGGCGGATCCGTTGCCAAAGAGTCTGCCTCTGTCCGCCAGCTCAGCAGGAGATCTCTCCATGGATCTCCGCTGAGCCGGCGGGTGACAGGTCCCTCTCTGCTCACTGAGCGGGGAGGGGCTTGTCGAGCGCCACTGGTTGCTATGGAGAGATCAGCATGTCCATTTTCATCAGATCTCACCCAATCGGATCCGCCAGGGACGGATGCGAACGCAGGGCCATCCGTCTGATTTTAGTGGATTGGCCCGGGTCGGATGTCAGCGGACATATCACCGCTGACATCTGTCGCTCCATAGATTAACATGGGGCATCCGTCCGACAAAACTGACAGGCAGACCTGAACGGTCCGTTTGTGTGAAAGGGGCCATAGAAAGAGTCACTACAGTATAACAGTGTTAGTGAGGACCTTTACCTACTAGATTTATGGCATTGCTTACAGTCATTTCAATCTGCCCCAATAATGTTATGTATCATTACTTCAAAACCCTTACTAAATAGGTTCTTTTGTAAAGTATTTATTAATACAATTGTATATAGCAATTACAGCTGAGCTTGTTCAACAAGCACTTTAAATAATTCCAATGTAAAAATTACAGTAATAACCAACATGAGTGGTTTCGGTTTTATAGAAATATATATTTAAGGGAAGCATTTATATTTAAAATGCTCTGTATCAAATATTTATATAACATGATTCCATTTTAGTTAATATTTGAATTTTACAAAATCTCTTCCTGTACCTTATTTGAACCATCATAGAGCAGATGGAGGTGTGAGATAAAGGTGAACTTGTTGAATGTGCTCTGTGTATAAGCAATCAATAAGTCTGGAGGTTATGTAAGGAGATGCATTACAATGGATGCTGGAACTTAAGGGCCAAGCCTCTTTCTGAGATTTGTTATTTACAAGTTAAAAACTGTTTTTTTTTTTTGCTAGAAAATTACTTAGAACCCCCAAGCATTGCACATTTTTTTCCTAACACCCTATTGAATAAAATGGGGGTTGTTGAAATACTTTCTGTCACATCGTATTTGCATAGTGGTCTTACAACCACACTTTTTTTTGGAAGAAATACACTTTTTTGAATTAAAAAATAAGACAACAGTAAAGTTAGCCCAATTTTTTTTTTTTAAATGTGAAAGATAATGTTACACTGAGTAAATTTATACCCAACATGTCACGCTTCAAAATTGTGCCGGCTCGTGGAATGGCTACAAACTTTTACCCTTAAAAATCTCCATAAGCGACATTTAAAAAATTCTACAGGTTGCATGTTTTGAGTTACAGAGGAGTTCTAGAATTAGGGCTAGAATTATTGCTCTCGCTCTATCGATTGCGGCGATAACTCACGTGTGTTGTTTGCACACTATTTTTATATGCGGGCGCCACTTACGTATGCGTTTGCTTCTGAACACGTGCTGAGCATGACAGGGCACATTTACGATTTTTTTTCTTATTTATTTGACTTTTTTTTTTTTTTACACTCTTCTTTTTAAAAAAATGGTGTCACTTTTATTCCTATTACAAGGAATACAAACATCCCTAATAGAAAAAAAAAACACAACAGGACCTCTTAAATATGAGATATGGGGTCAAAAAGACCTCAGATCTCATATTTACACTAAAATGCAATAAAAAGAAGTACAATTTATAAAAAAAATTGTCATTTGAAAAAAAAAAGAAAACGTCCCTTTAAAAGCTATGGGAGGAAATTACGTATTGACGTCGCTTCCGCCCTGCAAAGGTATGGAGATGGGGGGGGTCATCTTCCCCTCAATCGTGTCCATACCCAGGATGGATCTGATTACCTCCGCTGCTACTGACGGCTTCGGTAAGCAGAGGAGGGCACCCATCGTCAATAAAAGTGATCTTGCGTCGAATCCGCCACAGAGACCACTATTATCAGAAACCGGACCGCCCGCTGAAGAAGAAGATACCGGGGTTATAGCAGCTAGCTGCTGCCATAACAAAGATATCCTTCTTCAAAGAGAAGGCGTATATAGGCATGCAGGAGTCTGGAAGTGGCTAATATGCATAACATAAATATTTATTGGTTTAAAGTAAATTCCCATACGTGGAAGAATAATAAAAACACTGGCCATGTATGGGAATTTACTTTTAAACCAATAAATCATTGGATTCACACAATGTGGAGCTCTCTTTATTTTCTTTGAGTGCGACATCCTTAGACATCGGAAGAGAGAAAGAGAGAGAGAGAGAGAGAGGGGGAGAGACAGAGAGATCACCCGCAGGATCACAGATCTTTGGCCGGACCACAATCTAAATGCCCTGGTGGGGTAATCAGCCACAAGCACTACTTGCCTCTCTTAAGGTACAATGTATCTGGTAAGCAGGCATTCCTTACTTTCAGTGGTGGTCTCATATGGTGTCCATTGCACAGAGGATTGAAGGGGACTACATTGTGTCTGAGAGTCTACATATGGACTCAAGATTTTAACACTCTTGCTTACCTATCGCCCTGTTCTTTACCTCACTCTTCATTCAATATGTGTGTAGCATCAGATGTTTTATGCTACATATGCTTTTATTTTTCTCTTCTGTAATAAGGAGGACTGTTTACTCCTGGATATTTGATGCTGGACACGTTGGGAGGACTTTTTATCAATAGATATTTATGTTATGCATATTAGTTGAGCGCGACTCTGTTCCAGCCTATGTTGTTTTTTTTTTTGTGATATCACACATTTGAGTTGCTGCTGTTTATTTTAATTTTCATTTTTAATTTTCACTTTTTATTTGTAAGCACAGTTTTTCTCCCATATGCATTACAATGGATGCACCTGAACAATTTTAAAGTGCTGATAACTACTGACTCAGATCCACACAGTATGAGACCTCTCCAAGATCCTGCGTGTTCAACTGCAATTAGGTAACTAAGCATCCATTCCCTGATAGCTGTGCCAGAAAAAAAAAAGTATAAAGTCTGCTACAATCTTCACTCTAACTACAATGTAACTAAAGGGGGTTGAACAAGGACAAATATACCTGGGACTTTGTATAACTAGAGCTGTCCAGCATTCTGGCAGAGTGGTGGCAATAGCAAGGCTGGTGTAGGTATGTGCCAGTACCTCTTGGTGGAGTTGCGGTACCCCTGAAGGTGGTAACGTGCTTTGCCAATTAATCAGGTTTACTAAGTGTAACAGTAGAATGGGGTATAAAAAATGTATCAGTTGCACTCCACTCAAGCTGCTCTTGCCATAATTATTAGTTCTCAACAAAGTGCCTGCATACATCAATGCCTCCATCTGGGAACCAACCTTCATTGATGCATTTTCTCACAAGGATAGGAGAGGATAGGGATAATCCCCCCCCTATCCTTGTGAGCAAGACAGGGGTGGTGTCACGTACCTTTAAGCAGAGCCCGGAGTGCAGGGAGTGGCCTCTCGTAGACCTCTGACTCGAGAGACCCTGGTAGTGGTGACAGGGGCTCAGGAGCACAGAGGGGCACAAGTGCCTGACTGGATAGCAGATGGTAAAGGCAGAAGACCGTTGAAGGAGGAGGTGTATTGTAGTCCGGTGTCTGAATGCAGGCAAAGGTGAGATAAGGTCCAGCAGACAGCAGAAGGGTTCCTGTAGTCCAGCAACGGCATAGAAGTGATTACAGGAGGTGACAAACAACGGAGGGGTATTGTAGTCCAACAACGGATGCAGGTGCAATGGATAAGCGGAAGCGGAAGAGTCCAGTAGTCTGTGGCCAAAGGTAGAAGGCTAAAACGCAGAAGGAGTACAGCCAAATATTGCGGAGGACTGGGAGGTGTCCTATAGTACAACAGCAAGCAACTTACAGTTGACGGATGGTGTAACAGTCCAGGTCAGGCACAGGCGGGCAGATCAGATACAGAAACGGAATCCAGAAGAGTAGTCGGGTACAAGCCAAAGTCGGAGGGCAGGCAGCAAACAGCAGAATCGGAAACAAGCCGGGTTCGATACGGATCAGGGTACAGGTACAGGTACAGGTTCAGATTCAGATACGGATCACCAGGACGCACAGGAACGCTGTTGATCAGGCAGCAAGGCAGTGAGGCATGGATCCAGTTTAAATAGCGCTATTGGCGCCAATTTGCGTCAAACGGCCGCGCGCGCGCTCCCGCGTGCGCGCTCCCGCGCGCACCGCCGATCGCGGTAACGCTCCTGGAACTGGGCAAGAGATCTTCTGCGACTTTCGCCGCTCGGACGTCCGTGAGGAGGATCTTCCTGACATTGCCCCCCCCCAATGGGCAGCCTCCGGATGCCCAACTGGGACATCTTACCTGGGTGAGATCTTTTAAATGCCAGAACCAACCTCTTGGCGTGGATGCCAGTCTCTGGTTCCCAGGAGTTCTCTTCTGGACCATACCCCTTCCACTTCACCAGATACTGTACCTGGTTGCGTCTCTTTCTGCAATCCAAAATTGCTTCTACTTCAAACTCCTCTTCACCATTAATAAGCACAGGTTCAGGAGGGCCCACGTTCCGATCGGTGAAGGGATCCTGGATTGATGGTCTTAAGAGGGACACATGAAACACTGGGTGAATACGCAGCGATTCTGGTAATTTCAGCTCATAAGCCACATTGTTAATTTTCCTGGAAATTGGGAAAGGACCCACAAATTTTGGGCCCAGTTTCCTAGATGGGCATGTTAATTTTAGATTCAGAGTAGATAACCAAACCAAATCTCCGGGTTTTAGGTCGAGCTCCCCTCTCCTCTTTCTGTCAAAAACTGCTTTGTTGCGTTCTTGAGTTCTTGCCATCGTTTCTTGAAGCAACTTGTTATTGGTGCAGAAAAAGTCCAAAGTTTCTTGAACTGCTGGAACCGTGCATTCTGGGATATTGGCTGATAAGAACTGAGGGTGAAAACCATAGTTCGCAAAGAAGGGAGATTGATTAGTTGCAGAATGAACAGAGTTATTGTAGGAAAACTCGGCAAGTGGTAAAAGGGATACCCAATCGTCTTGCGAAAAAGAAGAATAACACCGCAAATACTGCTCAAGGGTCTGGTTCGTTCGTTCGGTCTGGCCGTTGGTCTGGGGATGATAGGCAGACGAGAACGAAAGATCAATTTCCAAGGACTTACATAAAGCTCTCCAAAATTTTGATGTAAATTGTACCCCTCGGTCGGAAACAATGTTCGCAGGTATACCATGGAGTCTTACAATCTCCTTAATGAAGATCCTTGCGGTCTCAGGGGCAGAAGGTGTACCCTTCATGGGCAGAAAGTGAGCCATTTTGGACAATCTGTCGACCACCCCAAGGATAGTGGTGAAGCCTTCTGACGGAGGTAATTCTACAATAAAGTCTATGGAAATCATTTTCCAAGGCCTTTCCGGGATGGGGAGTGGTTTCAGCAACCCCCAGGCTTTGGTCTTGCTACTCTTGTTCTGGGTACAGGTAATGCAAGATTCAACATAAAGTTTACAGTCTCTTAGCAGCTGAGGCCACCAGAAGGTGCGTTGGAGAAGTTCGGCGGTCTTGTGTACCCCAAAATGACTGGCCAATTTGTGGTCGTGGCAAGACTTGAGAACAGCAACCCGTAGTTGTTGGGGCACGTAGATCTTGTTTTCATGCCATAACAAGTTATTGCTAGAGAGTAAGGTGGTGTTTGAGGGATGTGGAGCTGAAGATGAAGCCTGCTTAAGTTGGGATAGAAGATCTTCCTGGAGCATAAGGAAATTTCCGGGCGCAAGGATGGTGTCTGTGGGTTGAAGAACTTCGGGTTCGCTGAACATCCGGGATAGCGCGTCGGGTTTGGTGTTCTTTGATCCGGGCCTATAGGTTATGTGGAAGGAAAATCTTGTAAAGAACAGTGCCCATCTGGCCTGACGCGGCTTCAGTCTCTTAGCAGTCTTTAAATACTCTAAGTTCTTGTGGTCAGTGTATACCAGAATGGGATGGACTGCTCCCTCCAGGAGATAGCGCCATTCCTCAAGTGCGGCTTTGATAGCGAGTAACTCCCTGTCCCCGACATCATAATTCTTTTCCGCTTCAGACAATTTACGTGAGAAGAACGCCACTGGGTGCAATAAAGCCTTTGGGCCCTGTCTCTGAGAAAGGACTGCTCCCACTGCAACTTCGGATGCATCCACCTCAAGGATGTAGGGTAGCGCAGAATTAGGATGCTTCAGGACAGATGCTGATACAAATTGTTCTTTAAGGGAAGAAAATGCGGCCTGTGCCTCCGGAGTCCACTGGAACTTGATACCTTGTCTCGTTAATCTGGTGATTGGAGCGATGATTGTAGAAAATCCCTTGATGAATTTTCGATAAAAATTCGCAAACCCCACAAAGCGTTGAATTCCTCTTTTATCAGTAGGGGCTGGCCAGTCCAGGATGGCCGAAACTTTTTGCGGATCCATCTTGATTCCATCCACCGAAATAATCAGCCCCAAAAACTGAATGCTGCGACGTTCAAACTCGCACTTCTCAGGTTTTGCGTACAAGCCGTGTTGGCGAAGCCGAGTGAGAACCTTCTTAACGTGTTCCCTGTGAGCTGGCAGAGAGGGGGAGAAAATTAAGATGTCGTCCAGATATACTATAACAAACAGATCGAGAAAATCTCTAAAGATATCATTCACAAAATGCTGGAAAGTCGCAGGAGCGTTGCATAGCCCAAAGGGCATTACGAGATATTCAAAATGTCCGAAGCGGGTGCGGAAGGCAGTCTTCCATTCGTCCCCGCTTCGGATACGGACCAAATTATAGGCTCCGCGAAGATCCAATTTTGTGAAGATACTAGCTGATCCAAGGCGCTGGAATAATTCGGGTACCAAAGGCAGTGGGTACCGGTTCTTGACTGTAACTTTATTTAAGTCCCGGTAGTCAACACAAGGGCGGAGAGAATGGTCCTTCTTTTCTACAAAAAAGATTCCTGCCCCAGCTGGGGACGTAGAAGGATGTATGAACCCCTTTTTCAGATTGTCGTCAATGTAAGTCCTGAGAGTCTCCAATTCCACTTCTGTTAAGGGAAATATTCTCCCGAAAGGGATTTCGGCTCCGGGAAGGATCTCAATTGGGCAATCGTAGGGTCTATGAGGGGGAAGTGTTTCTGCCCCCTTCTTGCTGAACACGTCCAGGAAGTCATGGTAGGTCTCAGGAACGTGCTGGCGAGTCTCAACATCGGTCTCCATGCACATTAAATGGGGTGAAACCTTAGTTGATTCTTGAAAGCAGTGTTGACGACAATAGGGGGAGAAAAAGAAAATGTTTCCGGTGGACCAGTCTATTTGCGGGTTGTGTGCCCGAAGCCAGGGCATACCCAGTATGATAGGGAAAAGGGGAGATTCAATAATGTCCAGGCAGAGTTGTTCCTGATGGTTACCGGAAATGGTAGCAGTCAAAGGACATGTCTCTTGTGTCACTGGTCCTGATTTGATAGCTGACCCATCGGCAAGGTGTACAGACAACCCTTTCGCCCTGGGCCGTAAGGGCACTTGGAACTTTTGGGCAAACGATAAGTCCATAAATCCACTGCACGCTCCAGAATCAACTATTGCGGGGACTTGAATGTTCCCTCCGGGTAGCTGAAGAGAGACGGGAACAGCCAGGTGAGTAGCATTACTAGGCACAGCAGGTAAAACAGGAGAAGATACAGAAGAATGCTTACGGAATTTGGCAGGACAGGATCTCACGTAATGTCCGGGTTCTCCACAGTAAAGACACAGATTGTTGAGCTGCCGGCGTTGACGTTCCTCGGTGGTGAGCGTTGGTCTAAGTAAGCCCAGTTGCATGGGTTCAGGCGTGTCAGCAGCAGGATGTGCAGGGGGATTAGGTACACGGGGTAACATCCAGACTGGTCGGGACAGCCCGGCAGTGCGTTCTGTTCTCCGTTCTCTCAAGCGTCTGTCTATCTGGATGGAGAGGTTGATAAGGGCTTCAAGAGTTGCTGGAACACCCACCCGGGCCAATTCATCCTTTAGAGCAGGGATCTCAAACTGGTGGCCCTCCAGCTGTTGCGAAACTACAAGTCCCATCATGCCTCTGCCTGTAGGAGTCATGCTTGTAACTGTCAACCTTGCAATGCCTCATGGGACTTGTAGTTTTGTAACAGCTGGAGGGCCACCAGTTTGAGACCCCTGCTTTAGAGGTTCAGAGAGTCCCATGCGAAACTGGTATCGCAGAGCAGCATCGTTCCAGGTAGTATCGGAACTCCAGCGCCGAAATTCAGACGCATAGTCCTCTGCCGCTCTGCGGCCTTGCTGAAGAGAATATAAAGCTGCTTCCGCTGTAGCCGCCTGCTGAGGATCCTCATAGAGCAAACCCATGGCTTGAAAAAAGGTATTCAGGTTATTAAGGCAGGCTTCCTTTTGCTCCAAAAGGCGGTGGGCCCAAGCCTGGGGCTCACCCAGTAGGAGGGAGATAACAAAACCCACCTTAGTGGATTCTAGAGAGAAGGTTCTGGGTTGAAGTGCAAAAAACAGTTCACAGGCATTGCGAAAAGCTCTATACTTGCTGCGATTTCCCGAAAACCTCTCCGGAGTTGGGACCTTGGGTTCAGGGGGTAACATAACCACTGATGGCGCAGAAGAAGTTCCCGACACGGTAGGGCCTGTGGTAGATAAGACCTGGACACGCTCTTCCAATCGAGAATAGCCTTCTTGTAGAGATTTAACAGCCTGGGTAAGTCCAGCAAGATGACGGCATAAATCATCCATGGCCGAATCTCCCTGCGTGGGCTCAGACATGGCTGCCTGATACTGTCACGTACCTTTAAGCAGAGCCCGGAGTGCAGGGAGTGGCCTCTCCTAGACCTCTGACTCGAGAGACCCTGGTAGTGGTGACAGGGGCTCAGGAGCACAGAGGGGCACAAGTGCCTGACTGGATAGCAGATGGTAAAGGCAGAAGACCGTTGAAGGAGGAGGTGTATTGTAGTCCGGTGTCTGAATGCAGGCAAAGGTGAGATAAGGTCCAGCAGACAGCAGAAGGGTTCCTGTAGTCCAGCAACGGCATAGAAGTGATTGCAGGAGGTGACAAACAACGGAGGGGTATTGTAGTCCAACAACGGATGCAGGTGCAATGGATAAGCGGAAGCGGAAGAGTCCAGTAGTCTGTGGCCAAAGGTAGAAGGCTACAAACGCAGAAGGAGTACAGCCAAATATTGCGGAGGACTGGGAGGTGTCCTATAGTACAACAGCAAGCAACTTACAGTTGACGGATGGTGTAACAGTCCAGGTCAGGCACTGGCGGGCAGATCAGATACAGAAACGGAATCCAGAAGAGTAGTCGGGTACAAGCCAAAGTCGGAGGGCAGGCAGCAAACAGCAGAATCGGAAACAAGCCGGGTTCGATACGGATCAGGGTACAGGTACAGGTACAGGTTCAGGTTCAGATTCAGATACGGATCACCAGGACGTACAGGAACGCTGTTGATCAGGCAGCAAGGCAGTGAGGCATGGATCCAGTTTAAATAGCGCTATTGGCGCCAATTTGCGTCAAACGGCCGCGCGCGCACTCGCGTGCGCGCGCGCAAGTGCACGCGCACGCGCGCACCGCCGATCGCGGTAACGCTCCTGGAACTGGGCAAGAGATCTTCTGCGACTTTCGCCGCTCGGACGTCCGTGAGGAGGATCTTCCTGACAGGTGGTGAAACATGTCAATGGTTGGTTGGTTCCCAGATGAAGACATCATTGCATGCAGTTACTTTGTTGATAATTATTATTATACAGGTTTTATATATCGCCAACAGTTTGCGAATCGCTTAGATAATAAATACAACAAATGGAACCGAGTGGAGTGTGGCTGATACATTTTTCATACTTCTGATGGGAGTGGCGACAGTGGCCAGCATCCAAACTGGCCTAAAATACAGATACACATCAATTATAATTAATGACGTCTGACACATGTCGAAGCAAAAAAACATGCCAACACACTGATGTGTCTGTGCCTGATGGAAACTCACCACGAATGACAGCTACCCTTGTGACATCATTGCCCAAAGATTGTCATGGCCATGTTTAGTCAAGGATGTCACCTGGAATACCCTACCTGGAGAGGTCATTTTTATTATTTAATATTTAAAATATTACTGTTAATTCATGAATTTACGAAACAATGTGGTAACAACTCACAGGGTGAGCATAGAGACTCTTAAGAAAGGATATATTACTCTATAGGGAACAAAAATCTCACTCTTAATCCAAATCAAGCTATGTGCTCTAACCTGAGCTACATAACAATCTCCAACAGGGTTCTCTCCCAGGAAAATCTGCTAAGACATAAAGGCCCCACTTTGAGAGACATTCCGCCCTATCTCCTTTTTAGTGAGAAAAGCAATATAAAACATAAGCTAAAGCTATACACTAAAAGGGTACACACTATGAGAACTTGGAAGAAAACTTCCGTACAAGGCACGATCATTCGATTTTGGTATAGTGTGTACACAACTTTCGACATCCGATTCAGACTTTGCAAACATAAATTTCCGAAGGAACAAACTTTTCTTGTATGTGAACAGACTGAACGATTTTGGTTTAATGTGTACTGTTTTCGGATGATTTTTGTATGAGAAAAGTCAGATACGAAAGACTGATCAGACATGATCAGAAACAATTAACAAAAAAAGCCTTTGTCGTAAGAGAATTTTCGTACATTACCGGTAGTTCCTTCCTGGGTTCTGACTAGCTGTGAAACAACGAGGAAAACCAGGCCATCGTCCACCCGATTTTCTTATAGTGTCTACCCACCTTAACAGTTTGATTTGTGCCTGTCAGATTGTATCAGCTTCCTCGCTGTCATGCGATAACCCTCTCTTACTCTATCCAAAATGAAAAAAATTGTCTATTATTCTAATTTAACATCAAAATTATATGGTAATCTTGCAAAATTAAAAAGAAGGTATCAGTCTCTCAGACAAATCAGGTTAATTAATTAAAGGATAAGTTCACCTTTTGACAAAAACTAATAAATGCACATTTTTTTGCAGGTAAAATGCTTTTATTGTTTTGGCAGCCTGTAAAGTAGGGATGGGCTGAACACCCCTCGGTTCGGTTCACACCGGAACATACTGAACAGGCAAAATATTCGGCAGAACACATGAACACTGTTAAAGTCTATGGGACAAGAACATGAAAAATTAAAAGTGCTAATTTTAAAGGCTTATATTTTAAAAAAATCACTGCTCCCGAAAAAACGACCTTTTAAAATAAACATTGATACATGTCCCCTGGGGCAGGACCCGGGCCCCCAAACACTTTTTATGACAATAAATTGCATATTAGCCTTTAAAATTAGCACTTTTGATTTTTCATGTTAGCGTCCCATAGACTTTAACGGTGTTCCATATTTGCCCGGAACACTGCATATTATTCGGTGTTCTCAGAATATCCGAACAACCAAAGTTCGGCCCGAACTTATGCCTGGGCCAAACTGTTCGCCCATCCCTACTGTAAAGTATTGCACCAGCGATCAGCTGGTCAGCAGGCCTTTTTCGGTCATGCCCCTTCGACAGAAGCCAGCTGGAAGGCCGGCTTCTGCTGGATCAGCTGCAGTACACATGGGCCGGTTTCTATTGAACCAGCTGATGCCGGGGGCTTAAGGGTGGCCATACATGGTATAACTGACAAGACAATCAAACCGCACATCGAGCAAGCAAGACAAAAATGGAATGGCCGCGTGAGGAGTCTTAGTTTCGATTGACCCAAGACGATCAGTTGTGATGGAAAGAAACATCATAGAAGGTCAACTGATGACATGATGATCAATCGCAAGGGATTCACAAGGGTGTGAAAAACGTCATCGATCAACCCTGTACAATCTTTTTTTTTACTCCGCAAATAGTTGACCTGGATTCGATCTAAACTGTTGCTCCTCGCTCATCCTTGCCATTTTTGTCTTGCCTGCCCCATATCTGATTAAGGCCTCGTACACACTGGAGGTTTTCCCAGCATCTCTGAATTCATAAATTCTTAAAGCCGTGTTTTACAAATGCGTTTCAGAGCTTCAAATATTTGGACATTTATTCATTCCACTGGCTAGATTATTCATTTATTCTGGCCATTGAAATCAGTGCTCAAGTGCTAAAAGCACCCAGTGTTTAGATGCATTTACTTGTGTTTAGGTGCATAAAAGAGGTGTTTAGCCCCCCACAAAAAGATTCTAAGTCAGCAGCTTCAAATACTGCTGACTTTTAATATTAGGACACTTATCTGTCCAGGGATCCCATGTTGGTACCCCAGCTGATTTTCGGATCTGGTCTCAGGTGCTGCTGCCCCCATTTGTGGTTAGGGAAATCGTCAGTGAAGCCTGTTCCCTACTGCACACGCGCTGTGCTTTATAACTGGCCTCGTGCCAGAGCAAGGAGAAGGGGGGGCCGACCTTCCGGGGGACGGCGCCATGGCGCTGTCTCCCGGAAGTGGGGATGGGTACCTGTCAAAAACAGATACCCGCTCCCCCCCCAGAAAGGTGCCAAATGTGGCACCGGGGGGGGGGGGGATTTTGGATGAAGCAGATAAGCAGAGCTTCCACTTTTGTGTTTTTTGTGCTCAAATGCAGAAACGACTATAAACGCCTAGATGTGCATTGCCACATATGCTAACATAGCGGAGCATTTAGAGGCTGAAAAAAAAAGTCAAACACCCTTATAAGTGCCATTTTTACGCCCAGGGTGCATGAGGCCTAAATCATTTTGTTGAATTGGACATCGATCATTCAGTTTTATCATACTGTGTATGGCCACCATTATCAATTCCCCCAGCCATGGTGTTTAGGGGTCCCATTGATGACAACAGCTGTGGTCCAATGTAAATGTTCCCATACATACATTGTACCTTCTCTAATAGTAACCACTTTATTAGATACACTTTGCTAGTACCGGCTTGGACCCCCTTTTGCCTTTTGAACTGCCTTAATTCTTCATGGCATAGATTCAACAAGGTGTTGGAAACATTCCTCAGAGATTTTGGTCCATAGTGACATGATAGCATCACACAGTTGCTGTAGATTTGTCGGTTGCACATCCATGATGTGAATCTCCCATTCCACCACATCCCAAAGGTGCTCTATTGGCTTGAGATCTGGTGACTGTGGAGGCCATTGGAGTACAGTGACCTCATTGTCATGTTCTAGAAACCAGTGGTGAGATGATTTGAGCTTTGTGACATGGTGCATTATCCTGCTGGAAGGAGCCATCAGAAGATGGGGGACAATGAAGTCATAAGGGATGGACATGGTCAGCAGCAATACTCAGGTAGGTCGTGGTGTTTAAATGATGCTGAATTTGTACTAAAGGATCCACAGTGTTTCAAGAAAACATCCCCCACACCATTACACCACCACCAGCCTGAACCGTTGATACAAAGCAGGATGGATCCATGCTTTCATGTTGTTTTCGCCAAATTCTGACCCTCCCATCTGAATGTCGCAGCTGAAATGGAGACTCATCAGACCAGGCAACGTTTTTCCGATCTTCTATTGTCCAATTTTGGTGAGCCTGTGTAAATTGTAGCCTCAGTTTCCTGTTCTTAGCTGAGAGGAATGGCAGCCGTTGTGGTTTTCTGCTGCTGTAGCCCATCTGCTTCAAGGTTTGATGTGTTGTGCATTCACAGATGCTATTCTTCATACCTTGTTTGTAACGAGTGGTTATTTGAGTTACTTTTGCCTTTCTATCATCTCAAACCAGTCTGCCTAGTCTCCTCTGACCTCTGACATCAACAAGGCATTTTTGTCCACACAACTTCCACTCACTGGATATTTTCTCTTTTTTGGCCGATTCTCTGTAAACCCCAGAGATGGCTATGCGTGAAAATCCCAGTAGATCAAGTTTGTGGCACTGCGTTACTTTAACTGACAATTGCAACACTGTACCCAAATCAATCATTTTTGTCTTTTTTTCCCCCACAAATAGAGCTGTCTTTTATTTTTTGCGCTATAAAAACAAAAAAGAGTGCCATTTTTTTTACCACTTCCTGCCCGCTCAATAGCAGATTGACGTCTGGGAAGTGGTTCTGTTATCCTGACTGGGTGTCATATGACGTCCTACAGGATAACATGCCGCTGCGCACCGGTGGGGGCACCGACGGCGATCGGTGGAGTGGTGTGTCAGTCTGACACACCACTACACCGATCTCGGTAAAGAGCCTCCAGCGGAAGCTCTTTACCATGTGATCAGCCGAGTCCAATCATGACTGACCACGATGTAAACAGGAAAAGTCGTTGATCGGCAGACGCGAGTAGAGGAGAGCTGATCGGCGGCTCTCCTGACAGGGGGGGGGGGGGGGTCTGTGCTGATTGTTTATCAGCGCAGCCCCTCCTCGGATGACCACACTGGACCACCAGGGAAGCCCCCAGGACCACCAGGGATGTGGGCAACATGTGGATGGCCGGGTACATGTGCCCAATGTGCACATGTCATTTGAATGGGACACAGATAGCAAAAAGTTGATTATTCAAAATGGAAATAAAAAGTTTTGGCCTTTAGATACACTTTAATAACCAGGCAGAGAAGACTTTTAAGTCCTCTAAGTTAGTAGTGTATGGCTGAAGGTGTGTGGAAAACATTGAATACGTCAGCAGCCACCATGTCTGAGAAACCAAAGTGGGGTGAGTGAGGGAGCCTGACAATCCCATATCTTGTGTGTGGAGATGGGAGAAGTGGCACCTCTGTGAAAGATGACTGGGGCTGCAATGTATGTCTGCCAATGAGCAAACAATGCCGGGGCTGTGTGGGTTTCCCATGCACTGAAACTATTTGTACAGTGAAGGGGGTCAGTGTGGATTTTCCTAGCAGGGGGGGAGAAGGAGGAGGAGGGGAGGAGGGGGGCACATATCTCTCTGCCAGCACACACTGAGGAGAGCAGTGGGCGGGGCCGTCTGGGCCGCCTGTGCCCGGCCGCTTCTGCGCAGGCGCACCTCCCCGCATTCCAGCATGGCGCTGCAGCCCGGCAGTGGAAGAGCTGCGCACTGAGATTGCAGCGGCCCCGGGGACACCACGGCGCAGGAAGACAGACACCGGGCAACCTTGCGTCTTCTTCACCCCGTCACCCCACCACCTCCTCCTCTTCCTTCTGTCCCACCCTGCCTCGGCTTGCCTACCGACCGCACCCAGGTAAGCACCGCTACGCTTCGCTGACACCGCATTCCAGCTGGACAGTGCGGGACACCGGCTGCCGGTATGCCTGGCCTGGTCACATGATCAGGGGGACTCATCATTATCATAATACTGCAGCTGGCACCTGATTGCAGCCTGTTGCTGATTGAGGGTACATTTGTGATCTGGGGCTGTAGTCACTCCCTTTTTTTATTTTTATTCCTTTTTTTTATTATTATTATTATTATTGGAAAGATCTAATTGGTTGCAGCTTCACTTTTTGGTTAAATAAAAAAAAAATTTTTTTCCTTCTATGGGTTTGAGTTGGCCAGAAAAAGCAAAAGTGCTTTTCTTTTTTTTTTGTTGGTGTTGCAAGGGTTAAAGAGAGGATGGCAGGGGTTAATAGCCCTGATGGGGGTGATGGATGTGCCCCCAGTCTGCAGCGCCCCTGCCTTTGCCTCTTGGAAATGCCACGTAGGCTGCAGACAGCTCTGCGCCTCCCCCCCCTCCTCTCTCACTCCTTGTAGATTCCTCTCCCCCCCCCCCCCCCCCCCAATCACAGCGCTCTCTCTCTCTCTCTCTATCTCTCTCTCTGGTTTTTAGAAGTCTTCCTCCCGGCCATTCCTATTTATTTTATTCAGGGATCTCCTTGAGGCCGCTCAGTCTTCACCCCCTCTTCCTCGAGTCATAACAAAGGGCTATTGACTTTTCAGGTGACGTCACCCTCATGGACAGTTACTTGTTGCAGGCGGGCTCCAATGTCAGGGGGGGGGGTGGCAAAGTGAATGCCTTGTGGGGGCCAGAGTCTAGGATTAGGGCTATTCAGGAACTGAATGAGCTTCTGGATTGTCAATTACTGCGGCCCCCTCCTCAAGAATCTCAGTCCCATCACTTCCACAGATGGATGCCACCGCTCCTTTTTTTTGTTGTCATTGTAAATATTTGCAGCTGAAGTTTGGGAGGCCAAAATATTTGGTTTTGTTTGGTGTTAATGGTTTTCCTGAAGGGATGTTAGGTAAGAAGAGCATGGCTGGAAAGTTTAGAGCAAGTTGAAATGCTGATTGTCTTCTTCAAAGGGTAACAAAGCAAGAATTCTACAACCCAGACTTGTCACAGCGGAATTCCACCTAGAGCCAATAATGCAATATATTGGCGCTTACCAGTTCTTAGATGTGGTGGTAGTGGTGTTTTTTTTAATCGGAACCATACTCCCCTTAGTTTTGGAGATGTGGCGTCCCCACTAGCTGTTGACATCTTCTGGTGGCCAGTTTCTGGGTATCAATTGCCAGACCAAGATGACATCACTCCAGTGTATGTGCAGGAGTTCAAAACAACTCGGCATTGCCGAAAATTCTCCAATGAGTTGTGAATGCGCAGCTCACTGTACAGGGATGGACAGGCAGGTCAGTAACTTTAATGCAGAAGAGACTTAGGCTGCCCATACCTTATTCAGTTTCCCTTTTTATATTTACCAAAACCATACAATAAAACCAAACCTAAACACGTTTTCAATTTGTAAGCAATCGGGCAGGCACTTACACTATATAGCTGAAGGTAAATCTGAAGGAAATTAAATAGGAAAATTGTATAATGTATGGCCAGCCCAAAGTCTCTTCTGCATTAAAGCTACTTACCTGACTGTCCGTCCCTGCGCATGCACAGCTCATTGTAGATGTTCAGCAATGCCGAGTTGACATGAACTCCCGCACATACACTGGAGTGATGTCATCTTGCTCTGGCAATTGATAGTCAGAAATTGGCCACCAGAAGATGTCAATTTGCCAGAGCAAGATGACATCATTCCAGTGCATGGGCGGGAGTTCAAGTCAACTCGCCATTGCTTTTACAATGAGTTGTGCATGCGCAGCTCACTGTACAGGGGTGGACAGGCAGGTAAGTAACTTTTAATGCAGAAGAGACAGGCTGGCCATACATTATACAATTCTTTTTTTTCTTTAGATTTACTAAAACCATATAATATGAGGTTGAAGGTAAACAGTTTCAATTTGTATGCAGTCAGGCAGGCCCTTGCACTACATAGTTTTGAAGGTCAATCTAAAGGAAATTGATTAAGAAAATTGTACGGGTAGCCTTAGCATGTCTCTTCTGCATTACAAATCCTGCCTGTTCACCCATGTTATGTTCCTTTTTTTTTTTTTCCCCAGTTCACACTGGTGCGACTTGTCATGAGATTTGGAACTGTCAAATCATATGACAAGTCGCACCCTATTGCGATTTATGAAAGGTTCCTACACTACTTTTTACCGATTTCATTGTGACTTGCATAGACTTCTGTTAATTGAAGTCACGAGCCGCAATGAAATTGAAAGTGCATTCTGTGTGGAATTAGCACGATTTCAAAGCCGCACCGATGTGATCTAATGCTGAGTGCTGTTTTAGATGTGCAAAAGCCCTTGCTGCCTCTCTGAAAATAGATTGTGATAGATCACTATTGACTGGTTGCATGTTGCCTCTTTACCGTCACCTCCACCTTCCAAGTTCCCTGCTGTTATTCTCCCCAGCTTCTTCTGATTTTCAAATTTTTGGCCTCTTGATTGACTGGTGGTGGAATGACTTCATACTGCACATGCACACAGGAGTCGGCCATTCAAACACAGCCAGAATTTGTCGGGCATGGACACTGAGCTGTGCATTCAATAGAAAATTGTGAGCAGGCAGGTAAGTGTTTGTTATTGAGAAGAGACATTGCATGCTCTTCTACAATAAAGAGCCACCTACTCACAGTTTAATAAAGTTTAGTTCCACCTTAAGTTTAATAGGTCGTGTTCAGTGCCATTCCTGAAAATGTTGGGGGGTTCAACTTTTGCCATGTTGTATAGTCCTTGGTGACTGCAAGTCCTGGGGGGGGGGGGGGGGGTATTGGTTAATACTGCAGCTAAGCCATCTGCTTTTTACTGCCCCATGGCGCTTATTATAAATGAGTCCTCAGGCCTTTTTTCCCTTTATTTTCTCCTGGAGACTCTGCCGGTAAGTCTGTTTATATTTTTGTTAGCTTCCCTTTTTTTTTTTTTTGTTTCAGACCAAACTGTCCAGGCAAAGTAGCAGTTGGAGGTTTTAGACATGTAATACGGAGAGGGTTGTTTACAGTGGTCAGCTTTTATTCATTTAGACCAATTTCACACTGGATTGGCCCCAGGACGGGTGTATGCATGGTTTTTAAACGCTTTAACCATGGTCCCATAGACTTCCTATTAGGTTGTGCATTTTCTGAAAGTGTACCAAAGATGCAGCATACAAGGCTCTCGGTGTGCGTTCAGAAAAAGCGCAACCTAAAAAAAAAAAAAAAAAAATCTATGGGCTTGCAGCCAAAACCATGGCTACAGCAGCCAAAGAGCATCAGTGTGAAACCAGCCTTATGGAAAAATTTTATCCCAAAAGGAGAAAAAAAGCTGTTACTGTAACTACTTGTAAAGTGTGAGCTGGAGTTTGGCTTTAATTTGTTAGCCAAGTCCATATAACTCTGCTATTCTAACATTATCCTCCTCTTCTGGGCCCCCTGGCTCCTGGCTCTTCCCCCATATTGAGTGCCCCCTCGGAGACCCACTTTCCAAGGGGGCACTTGTGCGGGCATGCTCCGTCCATTGACACAGACAGCAGGACTTGGCCCCTGCTCCCGTGCCAATGGATTTGATTGACAGCGGGAACCAATGGCTCCTGCTGCTATCAGTCTGTCCAATGAGGACTTCAGAAAGCAGCTGGAGCTGCTAGGCTTGTTCTCGTAGTTGAAAAGATTGGATTCAGGTAGGTAAAAGGGGGGGGGGGGGCTCTGTAGGGGCTGCTGCACTACATTAGGTTTTTCACCTTAATGCATTAAGGTGAAAAACCTTGAGGGTTTACAACCCCTTTTTAATAGTACAACTGAGCTAGCAAGAATCGCCTATGTAGCTTTAGTCTCACGGGGTTCACAGTGGGCCCGATATATAAGTTGTGTGTTGTCCATACCATTGGCATTCTAGTTATCAATTCCTTTTGCAGATGTGTAAGTTGGAGAGCTGTTGGGTAGGCAGAGTTTAGTTGCAGGGTAGAAAGTCAGGGCCTTACCAGCAAATACACCAATTTCCTGTTGCAGAGACAAGGAAACAGATGGGGAATCTCCCCTTTATTCGTTTTGTTACTGTATTGGTTTTCCCCACTTGGAAATGTCCTGTTATATTGGTTGGAAAATTTTGTTTCACCTTATTTGTCCCGTGGCAATGGTCACCAGAAAATTTCCCTGATGAGAAACAAGTCCTCAATAAAAACCTGTCGGGTTTTGACCCTCCACTTTTCAAATGTAAAAAGTTTTAGCTTTTTTTTTTTTTTTCTTGACTGGCCTCATTTAGAGGTAGTTGTTTTATTTTTTATAAAGAACAAGGAAAAGTGACTATGCATATCTGTGTTTGATATAAGTAAGAAATCACCTTAGCACCAAAAAAACTTTTAGAAAGTCACAAAGACGCTGCTTTCAAAGTCATTATTGTTAATAGAAAAACAAAAACTAGCTGTTATTTGCATAGATCTGTTGGATGCCTGGCTCCTGGTATTGTCCAGACCAACCTTTTTCCCACCAGGGTTCCTCTAAAGGCTGCAAGTGACTTTGAAGTGAGAAAAGTGGCAGATGATCTCTTGCTTACACTGGCCACCGAGGCTACCCGCGCACATTTCTCTTATTAAGGCCGATAGCGGAATAAGGGAGATCGAATGGATTCCTGTATCCTTGCTAAGACGCATGGGTAAAAGAGTCTCCTCTGCTCTTACATTCTGACAGCTGGCACGCATGGCTATTAAAATACCTGAACAGTGTCTGCATCTGATTGGATGCAGTAACTGCTCGGCTGTCAGTGTTCTAATTGGCTCCACGTTGAATTTTCATCAGGAATCAGCTCCAAATTGAGCTGTTTATATGGCAGGTTTTAGGCCCCGTTCACACCTGGACGATTTTTCTACTTGAAGCTTGTAGTTCTAAAACGCTTATCAAGTCAAATTCTATTAACCCCTTCCCGCCGAGTGTACGCAGATCTGCGTACTCGGCTTCCGGGGGTTATACCGGGATGATGCCCGCACCTGCAGGCATCATTCCGGTACCGTTTTTTTCAGCGGGCGATTGGCTATCCAGCCATAACAACCGAAGCGGCTAAAAGCCGCTCGGCTGTTATGCCGGATGAGCGGGAGGGGACGCCCCCCCCTCCTGCTGCTGTTACCGGTTCTCCCGCTCGATCAGGAGCACCGATTCAAGATCCGGCGCCTCCGGCTGCTGGGGAGGAACTGGAATGAAGCCGTAATCGGCTTCGTTCCAGTATCCTAATCGTAAACACGGAAGCGACGTCATGGCGTCACTTCCCGTTTACTCGGCTGCCAATGGCACCGGTTTTAAAAAATATACGGTATTCAGAATCGCCGTTTTCGGAGATCTGAATACATTGAAGTGTAAAGGAGGGATGGGAGGTCTTTTAGACCCCCCCATCCCTCCATAAAGAGTACCTGTCACCACCTATTACTGTCACAAGGGATGTTTACATTCCCTGTGACAGCAATAAAAGTGATCAATTATTTTATATTTTTTTAAAACAATTTAGTCATTTTAATATAAATAAAAAAAAATATAAAAAATTTAAAGCGCTCACCGTCTCCGCGAGCTCGCGAAGCAAAGAAAACGCATACGGAAGTCGCACCCGCATATGTAAACAGTGTTCAAATCACACATGTGAGGTATCGCCGCGATCGTCAGAGCGAGAGCAATAATTCTAGCACTAGACCTCCTCTGTAACGCTAACCTGGTAACCGTAAAACAAATTTAAAGAGCCGCCTATTGAGATTTTTAGGTACCGTACTTTGTCGTCAATCCACGAGTGCGTGCAATTATTAAATTGTGACATGTTAGGTATCTATTTACTCGGCGTAACATTATCTTTCACATTACAAAAAAATGCAAAAAATTGGGCTGATTTTACTGTTTTGTTTTCTTTTAATTCATGAAAGTGTCCCTTTTCCAAAAAAGTTGCGTTTAAAACACAGCTGCGCAAATACCGTGTGACATAAAATATTGCAACAATCGCCGTTTTATTCTAAAGAGTCTCTGCTAAAAAAAATATATATATAATGTTTAGGGGTTCCAAGTAATTTTCTAGCAAAAAATATGGATTTTAACTTTTAAACACCAAATGCCAAAAATAGGCTGTCATGAAAGGGTTAATTTCAATGACCCCTGTTTACACCTGAGTGTTCTGTCGCCTGAAGCAAAATGCCTTTCGCTCAAAGTATGTGAGCTTCTTTTTGGCAGGTTTTAAGCATTTTTGGCACCATTCTATAGAAATGCTTGACTTGAGCGTTTTGCGAGTGTTTTTTTTTTTTTTTTTTTTTCTTTTAAAACTTTCTGCAACCTATTGATCACTAAAATGTACTGATGAAGATATAGTTTTTGGAGGGAGTTTCCTGAAATGTGAAAGCTTTTTGAGGGGTTCCTCCTTGGTAAAAAGGTTGCGTTAGGCTGGTCCAATTCTGTTGTAGAATGCTTTAATACTTTGGCGGAGAAAGGGCACAAAATTTATGTAGTAGAACTTCCAAAATTTATGAAGCAAAAAAAAAAAATACACATTCGGCGAAGCCGCGATGACGTCACTCCCGTGCATGCGCACGGGAGCCGACACGCGCGGCGGCTCCGTCACTGAGAATGCGCCTGCGCCGTAGACAGCGGTGCCTGTTTTCGGGCAAATATCTCCTAAACCATATAGGTTTAGGAGATATTGCTTGAACCTACAGGTAAGCCTTAATCTATGCTTACCTGTAGGTCAAAGTGGTTTGTAAGGGTTTACAACCACTTTAATACAATGCAGTATGTGTTAATTTAGAGGAACGTATGAATGAATAATTTTGTATAGCGCTACAAATGCGAACTGAATCTCCTCAAGGCACTGGATTCGACCTGTGTTGTCAAGCTTCTAGAAGTGGTAGGTCTTGAGTTTTTTCCTGATGGTTTTCTTCCATTCGAGTGTAAGCCGGTAGAGCGTTCCATAGTCGTGGCCCTTGGACTGCCCTTGGTAGAGCGTTCCATAGTCGTGGCCCTTGGACTGCAAATCTCCGTTCTCCCTTTGATTTGTAACGGGATTGGGAATGAGGAGGAGGTTTTGGTTAAATGATCGAAGGCTGTGATTGGGTGTATAGTGTTTTATTTTCTCGAGTAGGTATTGTGGAGCGTTGTGTGCATTTGTGGGTGAGGCAGAGGGTCTTCAATATGATCCGATTCTTTACGGTAAGCCAATGAAGGCTCCTCAGGGAAGGGGAGATGGATTCCCAGTTTTTTTTTCCTATTATCAGTCTTGCTGCCGTGTTTTGGATGAGTTGTAAGCTCGCAAGTTGATATTGGGGTAGTCCTATGTAGAGGGAGTTTGCGTAGTGAAGTTGTGAATTAACGACTGTTCCAACTACCGCTGCTTTGTCCTCATTTGGAATGAAGGGGATGAGTCTACGTAGCAGGCGGAGGAGATGGTGAGATCCGCTCACTACTGATCCTATTTGTGCACCCATTGACATTTCTGAGTCAAAAATGACTCCGAGACTCTTGGCCTTGGTCCTCGGAGCGATGGTCTGTCCCAAGATGGTGGGTGGTGACCAAGGGGTCTTGGTTTGGATATTTTGGTTTGCATGTAGGATAAGAAGCTCTGTTTTCGATTCGTTGAGTTTGAGGGAGCTAGTGGTCATCAAGTTGTCTATCAAAGTGAGGCATTTTTCTAGTTGCTGATGATGGTCTTTTTTGTCCGGTGATGCGGAAGTAGAGTTGAGTGGAAGCAGAAATCTGATATTCCGATGATTTTGAGGAGTGGGCGGATGTATGTTGAAGAGCACTGGCGACAAGGGTGATCCTTGAGAGACTCCGCAAGAGATTGCTCGGGTTTCAGAGGTGAATGCTCCTAGTTTCACTGTCTGAGAACGATTTCCTAAGAAGGATGCGAAACATTGTAGATCTGAATCTGGGACCCCTGCTACTTCTGTGAGGCGGATGAGTAAAGTATTTTGGTCCACTGTATCGAATGCTGCACTGAGGTCCAACAGTACCAGGAGACATAATTCTCCATCATCTGCTGCTTCGGGGGCGTCGTCCCATATCTTGAAGTGCAGTTTCTGTGCCATGGCCTGGGCAGAAGCCTGGTTGCAGAGGGTCCAGGAGTTTGTGTATCCAGGTGGTGTTGTAGCTGTTGTACTACCACTTTCTCCATAATCTTGGAGATTGTGTTAAGGCTTCTTATCGGTCTGCGGTGATTAGGGTCCTGAGGGTCGAGGTTGGGTTTCTTTAGCAGGGGTTTGACGATGCCTCGTTTGAGGGTGCCCAGAACAATCCCTTCTTTAAACGACTGATTTATGAGGCGAGTTATGGTGGGAGTCAAGATGTTGGAACATTCTTTCAGGAATTTTGTGGGGATGATGTCAATTGGTGATGTGCTGTCTCGGAGGCTTTTGATGTTTTTGGTGATTGGGGAAAGTATGTTAGCCCACATGGATAATACCTAAAATTGTCATGTTACTGTGTAATGGATACAGATGGCAAAATAAACCTTGTAGGGGTTATAATTCTCCCTTTATTCTCAAAAAAAAAAAAAACTGAATACAATAGCAAACAGTCCACTATGATGGGTTCTTGCTTTGACTTCACTTTTGCGCTAAGTAGATTTTTATTGTCCTTGTGCAATTTTTTGTTTTCTTTTATGACTAGATTATGCTGCATGGTACAGCAGTAAAACATATCTCCTTTCTTCTTCAAATTGCAAAAAACAAAACAAAAAAAACTAGTGAGTTGAGGGTCTTGCTTGTATTGTAAAAAAAAAAGAAGCCCAAAGGCTAACACTTCGCTAGAAAAAACTTAACCGAGGAAGAAAACAAAACTATGGTGCCGGCAGCTTAGTCTATTCACTATATTCTCACATAAAGTCTAAAACAAAAACTCAAATGGATAAATAAATACAAAATAAGTGCAGCACTAATGGAATAATCATATTGCAAAATTTTTTCAGATAAAAAAAAAAAAAAAAAAAGAATAAATAGAAAAACTAAAGCAAAGTCCCAGCGAAGATTTCAGTCCATAAATAAAGGGTTACACACCCATCCATATAAGTTATTGGCCAATCCCCAGACGTCTTGGTGACGAAACGCGTAGGGAGATTGATGATCCAATGAAGTAGGAAGTGAAGAGAAGCCTGTGGGGACGCAGCGGTCTCCATTACGAGACCTATTGCTGTACCGATTGTGAACGTCTTACGTCTTGTAAGTGCAATTCACTTATTATATTTAAATTCATCTTTTATAAAGTACTGCACTATGGAAGCATTTTTCTTTCAAGTGTTATCGGCCTAGCTGTGGTTCCAGACACCATTAAGGGTCCTGGGGAGACTGATTTCCCTGTGCGTGGTGAGACTACTGTTTTAGTGGTCACGGATAGCTAAGCAGGCTACTTACTTGGGTGTGGAGCTGGATGCACATTCTTTGAAGGATCTTTCACGGTTTCCTCTTCTGCAATCTGCCATTGATATCTTACACAGATGGGTGTTGTTTAACCCTTTATTTATGGACTTAAATTTTCACTGGAACTTTTCTTTAGTTTTTCTATTCCCCCCCCCCCCCCCTTTTTTTTTTTTTTTATTTTATTTTATTTTATTTTTTTTTTTTATCTGAAAATTGGAATATTTTGCAATGTTATTCCATTAGTGCTGCACTTATTTTGTATTTATTCTTGTATTGCTGCATTTTTTTTTTTCCCAATAACCCTTATCTGGAAATGAGTGTCCTTCTCAGAATGCTAGTAATGCCAACAAGAGGAAATTACTGACTCAACATTCTGTCCAAATATAGGATTTTATCACACAAGTGAGGTGGATTAGGCTGCTGTAAGTTTAACTGTGTGCTCGCTTGACTAGGAAAGGCTGTGTGCTCGACAAGGAAATTCATTTAGAAATTTGCGTATATTTATATATACACTTAGCGAAAAATACTCCCAGGATTGCATTCTTTAAAGTGGAAGTAAACCCTTTTTTTCTTCTTTTTATTTTTAATTTTTTTTTATTTTTTTCTTGTACCTACAGGTAAGATTTATAAATGGCTTACCTGTAGGTACAGTGAATATCTCCTAAACTTACACTGTTTAGCAGATATTCACACTGCAGCCAGTGACATTACCGGCGCATGCACTCTGCCATCCCTTCAGAGCTCCATGCCACAGTCTATGACTCCAGCGCACAAGCACGGAAGTGACGTCATTGTGGTGCGGGCATTCAGATGGCCCGGAGAACGCAAACCTTGAAGGAAGACCGGCTGAAGATGGAAGCCGTGACAGGGCTTTTTTTTTTTTTTTAAAGTGCAGTTTACTACCGCTTTTAATTTCTGCTTCTTGACCATGCTGGATATGCACAACTTACTGTGCTGTATAAAAAAAAAAAAAAAAAATCTGTGTACTTATATCTTTTACCTCCACTTTTTTTGGTCACATGCTGCTGCAGGGGAGAGGAGGGAGCACTAACAATGGCAGGGCCATTGGAGCCTATGAGTGCCATCACTGCTTTCATTTTAATGAAAGTTGCAGATTGAAAAAAATAAAAATATATATACATACATACATACATACATACATACATACATACATACATACATACATACATATGTCTTCTAGCCGGTCCACTGATCCATCCTAGGGCCCTTCCTCCTCTCTCCCCTCTCCCAACAGCAGCAAGGGTGTAGGCTTTCCTCGACTGACTGGCACTCAGTCCAGGAGTACTGGAAGCCCAGACTTTGATATTGCACCCACAGGTGTGTGTCAGTGATAGGCTGGGATCACAGGAGATGGGTAGGATGATGCTCACTGTCATTTAGTCCAAAGAGGACCTATGACAATAGACAGATGAGGGGGCTGAGGGCAGTATGCGGAGGGCAAACAGAACTTGGCAATTTTTTTCGCTCAAGCAGAAGGAATTGGTGTTCTACTTTTTAAAGCGTGTGAGGTTTTTTAAAATTTATTATTATTATTTTTTTTTGTAATTGGATTTAGATTTAATTTAAAGGAAACCTGTAAAGAGTGAGTTTGGAGGCCAGCCTCTCCTCCTAAAAAGCTAGTTCTTTGGGTATTATGCTTAATCACTGTATATTGTACATTCTGGGCTGTTGACTCAGAACAATAGTGCAGGAGTTCTGACCATTTATAATTTGCATGCTAGTTCCAGGTCACTGATTTAGAAGGTATTGAAACCAGAAGAACAGATTTGTAACCAGGCAACTGGCATTTTCAGAAGGACAGCAGTGGCAGCCTGCGTATATTTCTCTACACAGGTTTCCTTTTAATATGTCAACAGAGAAGTAGGGCTGTGTTAGAATTGCATATTACATCTATAATTTAGGAAACTGGAGAAGGGAAAGCAGAGTTTAACCACTTCAATACAGGGCACTTAAACACCTTCCTGCCCAGACCAATTTTGAGCTTTCAGCGCTGTCGCACTTTGAATGACAATTGCGCGGTCATGCTACACTGTACCCAAATGAAATTTTTAAATTTTTTTTCCCACAAATAGAGCCTTCTTTTGGTGGTATTTGATCAGCTCTACGTTTTTTATTTTTTGCGCTACAAATAAAAAAATACCGAATTTCAGTTTCAGTTTCAAAACTTTGTAAATAAGTACGTTTTCTCCTTCACTGATGGGGCGGCACTGCTAAGGCGGCACTGCTAAGGCGGCACTGATGGGCACCAATGTGGCACCAATGAAGTGGCACTGATGAGGTGGCATTGATGGACACTGATATGTGGCACGGATGGGCGGCACAAATTGGCACTGATAGGTGGCACAAATTGGCACAGGTGGGCACGGATGGGCGGCACGGATGGGCGGCACGGATGGGCGGCACGGATGGGCGGCACGGGTGGGCACGGGTGGGCACGGATGGGCGGCACTGGTGTTATACTATAGTAATGGATGCCAATCAGTGCCAAACAATAATGCATACCAATCAGTGATGCCCATTGTGGGCACTGATTGGCATCCATTATGGGCACTGATTGGCATCCATTGTGCTGACTGGCATCCCTGGTGGTCTAGGGAGGATTACCTTTTCCCTGGTGGTCTGGTGGCATCCCTGGTGGTCCAGTGTGGGCATCCTCGGGGGGGCTGTGCTGATAATCGATCAGCACAGACCCCCCCCCTGTCAGAGGAGCAGCCGATCGGCTCTCCTCTACTCGCGTCTGACAGACGCGAGTGAGGGAAAGCCGATCACCGGCTCTTCCCATTTACACTGTGATCAGCCGTGACTGGACACGGCTGATCACGTGGTAAAGAGTCTCCGTCTGAGACTCTTTACCGAGATCGTAGTTGCCGGGTGTCAGACTGACACCCCGCAACAACGATCGCCGCGATCCTGATCACGTCATATGACGTCCGGTCAGGATTATGAAACCACTTTGCAGCCGTCAATTGCCTATAGGGCGGGCGGCAAGTGGTTAACCAAGATAAGTGCACTTCCAAAGTGCGCTGACATAACTAATCTCATCTTCTCATTCTGCAGATGCTGAGACCCGAGACCTGGGGATTGTTTACATCCTACACCGCAAGTCCTTTTGTCTCCCGTCTGACCAGTAGAGTCCTATAAAATTTATTTCATGGTGCTCATTCACCTTCATCTCCCAGCTGGGGATGAAGGACAAGGCCTACAGGTTTCTATGGGGATCTACTGTGTGGGTAAGAGATGAGGCTTGGCGGCATGGTATGTAAACCACCTCTGCTGTAGGCGGTGTTTGTTGGGTCTTGGTGGTAAGTAATCTGCGGAGAGGGATCGATTAGCTTAGGTCACGGACAAAAAGAATAAGTGCACATTGCCTGGAAGTCCACATATTATCTAAAGCCCAGTTATTCAAGTTTGTAAACATGGCTCATTAGTAGGGTTTTTCTGTGTCTTCAGTCCTGGAAACTCTACAGCAACCACAGGTGACAGTCCCACCAACTCTCATAGCTCTGCAGCACCATAGTAATCACCACCATAATAATCTAGGACTAATGAGCAATTGGTAAAGCATGGCTTTATTTTTCTGAACAATTGTACACTGGTGTAATTGTGCACTGGGAGCCAATCAAGTATGCCTTGTGCAAAAAATGCTGACAAGGGCCATGAGAAAGATGAGCAGGAGGGATGAGCTCATCCGTATGCCACTACTCCTCCATTGTCCAGTCACAGGTTCGGGCGGTGACAAGGCATTATTGCTTAACCGCAACAGGGCTAAAACTGGGTACAGATCACCCGAAAATGGTTAATTCAGCAGGAATCTGTCAACTTTTAGCCTGTGTACACAGCTCCTTGTCCAACAGAATCTGTTCTCATGACCTGCTTCTGTCGAACAAGCATGCTGGAAGACTGTTATCCAGTCAGTGGCTGCAAGCGCAGATCACTGTTCTGGCAGAGAGAGAGGGGGGGGGGCAGTCCTTCTGTCAGAACACAATCGCTCAGCAGGGAGATTGCCGCACTAACATTGGATATGTTAGTACGCCGATGCCCGCTGGGTTAAATGGGGGGGGGGGGGGGGAAGTCCTGTGTGTACCCAGTATAAGTCTGGTCACCAGCCTTGCTGTTCTGTCTGCCAGGAGTATTTAAATGTCAGGACTGCGCCAAGCTACATTTATGTGTAATTCCACTGTGATATATATATATATATATATATATATATATATATATATATATATATATATATATATATATATATATATATATATATATATATAATGAACTGTCTGTTGCCCTAAGTTGGCTAGTTGGACTTTTTCCTTAATTTTATTGGAAACGATTATTTGGTTGCTGTTGGTGACAATGAAAGTTCTTTAGTCTGACAGTTTATATTAAAAGGTCCCTTGTTCGCTATAAAAGTCACACTTTACTCTACTCTCCAGCTGTTCCCACCTATGATATAATGATGTTCTCATTCCTGACCAGTTGAACAGCTGTGCAGTTGGCATATCCTCCCCTTTCCTATGATTCAGCCTCCACTTCTCCAAGCAGCCCTAGCCGTCGGTATTGAATTCCATTACAATGAATCAAAATCCGCCTTGTAAAATTCCATGCAATCCCTGTATGCTGCCGACACTGTTGTTACTGACTGCAGCGTATGTCTGCAAATACTCTTCCATTTTTTTTTTTTTTTTTTGTTCCATGGAACATGCCATCACAAGTGGAATGCTTAGGTGAACCTGCTTCTATATTGTTGTAACAAGTTTAATACCCCCCCCCCCCCCAATTCAGTTAATCTTCCCTAGGCTGTATTCAGGCAATACCTTGGCAATGACATTGAAGAATGAACGTCTAGAAGTGTTTCCTGGCAGACCTTCGGCTCTCCTATAAATAGCCTTTTCAAAAATGAGTAAGCTAATACTCTGCAGGGTTGGCTTTATTTTTTTATTTTTTTTGCTTATATAGATGCTCTTTTCCCATAGACCAACAGTGACTTCCTTGTTCTCTCTAAGATATCAGATCTCCTTAGCTTATCGTTCTGATATTCAGTGATTAGCTGCCACTCTGCAATGCAAAGACGTTTTTGTGCTGAAAATGGCCATTGTATAGAGATTGGAGCGAGGCGAAAGATGTTAAGTGGCTTTATGCTATATTATTTTTCAGCTGTTATTTACGAGCAAAGCTGAAATTTTCGGTAATTTAGACCATATTCATTCTGATATATTACAGTCGGTAAAGTGCTGTAAAACTTGCCTCATCAGATAAACCTGTTGGTGTTTTGTTTGTATTTGGAGAGCCTAAAGATGGAAGAAAATGCCAACTACCTGGAAGATTGGTGAAATCTTACCATCCATAGATTTTAGTATGGCCTTGTACTAGCGATTTACAGCCTTGATGGGGATTAAGCACTATACAGTGCAATGGTAGAAGCATTGTGATGTTTAGGACTAGCAGTCTTGTGTCACTTCTATCAGTGTTTAGTTGAAGCTTGTAGGAGGGGTTTTAATTCTGCTCTGACTGTCCTTTGAGCTTGCAGGACCCCTGACCCTCTGTCTGGAGAGTGCGGATTGTCTCTGTGCTGATCACACGCACCCTCCCAAGAAACGAAAAAAAACTAGCAATACACACCAAACTGAGCACGTACAGTGTGACTCCAATGCCCTGTATAATTAGGAGATGGATTGGGGACAGCGGAAGAAGGGGAGCTGAGAGAAGACCAGATCAAACCTCCCTTTTACACAATGCACAGGGTTAACCCCTTAGGTTCCACAGTAAATATAACAAGCATGCTTTACCGCATATACAGATACATTTTACTTTTGGGGACTTAGTAACACTTTTAAGTTAGCTTTTTGGGAGAGGTATTTAGATTATTCAAGTTTCATGCACTGAAATGCACAATTCTACAAGCTAATTTGGCACCTTTTGGGATAGTAATATGGCAGCTGGAATTGATCACAAACTCTAAGGGTGTCATCCACATCCTTGCTTTACTACGGGCTATGTGATTGAAGTGGAAGAAGGATGCAGTTTTTCAGTGGCTGAATTCTTCTATCGGGGAAGCTCCTTTAAAAATAGTGATGCATGGGTGATGGCAGGCCCAAGGCTTATCGTTTTATAAAAACAGGTTGGCAGTTGCAGCTCTGAGTTCTTTTTTTGATGGGTTTCCTTAGACCAAACCTGACACTGCTCACTGTCTGCATTTGAGGCCGCATGCTTGTTATATTGGGGCAAGTGTAGCCACCGCGTCCTAATAGAGATGAATGGGCTGCCTGCACTAGGGATGCAGAAAGAAAACGTGCTGTTCTTGGTATATAGGCCTCGGCAGCTGCGTGAACAAGACCTTAGTGAAGAGCAAAGGTTCGGAACCCAAATCTGGTCGCTGTGAGGTGGTCAACTCTGTCTTAACGGATAACTAATGGGAAATGGCAGAGCTTTGCCCATCAGAATGGCCTAGTTTTTGCACGTGATGACACGACCCTGAGGCGGCTGCAAACGTGTGCATTGGAATTTCTTTTTACTCCAACTAAGGAACAGCTAGTTATTTTGCTGACTAATGTACTGAAAAATGCAGAACACGCGAAGCTCTTGGTGTGGTGGAAATCTGTGACTTTTCTCTACCTTTTGGTCTTCTATCAGTATGGAACATTTTATTGCTATCAGACACTTGATTACTTTTTGTTAACTCTGTGCTAGTCACAACATTGATAAAAGAACCATGCAATTAGGACTTGTATAGTCTAGTCTTCTCACAAGACCCAGTAATAATCTTCTGAAGGGTTGCCATGGGAACGCTATGTAACAAAAATGACTTTACAACATCTGTCGCCAAAATGTGCTGAAGTAATCCTATGAAGTGAAAAATCCTGAAGCAGCTTTGTGCCTCGCACTTTCAAAGGATAAGACTTCTGCGCCTTTCTTTAAAAAAATAAAAAAAAATCAGTTTTGTTGGGAAGAGATAGAGGTGACGTGACCCCTGCATTCCAGACACCCTGATGTAACGTCCCAGCTTTGTACCTATTCGCTCCAACTTAAAGGTTCATTTAGCATCTATAATGTTTTGCTGTGGACATTTGGTCAAGTTATTTATCTGTGCTATTTGTACCTTTGTTGTATATTTTTACATTACAAATACATTTTAAAGGATGCTGTAAATTATTACAACATGTTTGTTTTCGATATTCAAAAGGAAAAACGTGGTGGTTTCAGACTGTACTAAAGCGGATAGCCAATTAAACGTTGAATTCAGTCTTCTGAAACGCTTGCAAATCAGTTTTTTTGAGGTCCACAAATGAGGATGTTTGCACTTTATACAGAAGTTTATTATACAGGAGAAGATCGTTGCACAATTGCGAAAAATTCAGAACGAAAATTCAAACTGCTTTTACCATGGGGGGGGGCGGGGCAACGACTGTAAACACAGCTGTCTATGGAATGTTTGAATAGGCATCGCATTATGTCCTCTATTGCACAAGCAAAAGTTTGAATCCTTCCAGCAAGAACAACGCTGTTGTTTGGGGGGAAAAAAGTGTTGCCTTGCAAAGGCTTACTTGTGTGGTAAGGAACAAAACAAAGACTTGAAAGCCAAAAAGAAATTGTGACCTGTAGTGTAACCTCTTTCGTTTTGTCTATGAAAGTTGAATTCCTGACAAAGCCAAACTACTCCTAAAAATGCTCCCTCCGAACACCAATGCTGACTAACCTGTGTAAGAAAGATCTGTTTACTTATTTTCATTCTGCTCCAGTCTAGTCATGTGACCCACCTCCCCTCTGTCAGACATTACCAGCCATTGTCGAGCAGTCTTTCTTCTCATGCAGCTGCAGCTTGTTGACACTGGAGATCATGTGACTAGACTGGAACAGTTAGACCCCTTTCACACTGAGGGTGTTTTGTAGGCGCTATTGAGTTAAAAGCCACCCTCAAACAACTGCACCATTGTCTCCAGTGTGAAACCCCGAGGACTTTCACACTGGAGTGGTACGCTGGCAGGACGTCAAGAAAAGTCCTGCCAGCAGCTTCTTTGGAGTGGTGTGTTTACCGCTCCTCCACCGCTGCTCCCCATTGAAATCAATGGGGCAGCGCGGCTATACTGCCGGCAAAACGCCAGTATTACAGCGCATTGCGGGCAGTTTTAACCATTTCTCGACCTCTAGCAGCGGTTAAAAGCGCCCCGCTAGTGGTCGAAATGCGCCGCAAACCTGATGGTAAAACACCGCTAAAAATAGAGGTGTTTTACCGCCTGACCCTTAGGGGCAGCGCAGTGTGAAAGCGGGGGCTTGGATACGTTTAGCCGGGAATTTTTTATTTAAGAATATTGTTCTTTACCAATTTAGATTAGGTTACTGGTCAGAGCCTATACATATACAACTCCCTGTGGGTGTTTTTTTTTTTTGATAATGATATATATGTGGCAAGTGATGTGTCCTCACTTGAGTGTCTTGAAGCACTGCAGCCTCCAGTAGAATCTCTAGCATTCCAAATACTTCTGGGATTGTTGGATTTCTGGGTCTTTCTCGCTATGCCGTTGTACACTATGGCTCATCACCAAGGAACGCAATACTGACATAGGGACTGATAGGAGAAACCATAGTACACGGGAGCCATACATGTGACAATTCTGCTGGAGCCCTTGACTCTTGAAGAGTGTAAGGGGAGGAGCTAAAGTGAAGTCTTATACTGCAGATGTCAGTGAGGACAGTTCTCAGCCCTGATTGGAGGAAAGGGACAAACCTCCCTCCTCACTGGAACATGCACAGCTGTGTGATGTAGCCATCTTCCCTGTCACCTTTTTATCTCTTGGTGTCCAGAAAACCTGTCAGACGTGACTCGTGCAGATAACGGAGGTATGAGGCAGCAAAGGGAAATCGCACTCATTACTTTGGATAGAGGCAATTGCACAGTATAGAAGAATGCGCTTTGTTCATATTTCATGTCCGAAGTTTACAAGTACTTTAAGTGACAGCTCTGAGTCTACTACGGCTCCTCATATTCACATCTCAAGATGGTGGCATTCGACAGCAGTCCCAGTTCTTTTGTGGTCCACACAATGGAGACTTTTGAAGTTAAAAACCTTCATAATCTCTGCTAAATGCATATATGATCGGATTGGCAGATTGGTATTGAAATGAATGGCCTAGTGACAGGTTCTCTTTAACAGCCTGTGTCGACAGGCTTTTGTTGCAGATGGATTTTGCATTCCCATTCAAGTCTATATGAATGCAAAACCTGCTTAAAATGGGTCAAATGCAAGTTAGAGGATAAACTGTAGGGTAAATTCACCCTGCCAGTGAATTTGTAATGATTGCAGAAGCATCTCAAACTGATGCCATCAACAAAAGCCCAACGTCTACACAGGCCCTAAAGGTGATTGTGGGTTATCTTTGAACTCTGCTAAATAAAAAATAAAAAAATGTTAACCTGGATGTATATTTTTATGAAAATTACTGTTGGAGATAGCTTTGTTTCTTTTTGCTTGTTATGCTTTTAACTGCTCTAGGAAAACAAATCTCACTGAGTGAGCTACTAAGCTGTTGCTCCAGGGCACAGGGCCTCTCCTTCCAGTAAAAAACAAAAAACAAACTGAGGCACATATA
The DNA here is from genome assembly GCF_037356315.1 of Lithobates pipiens. NCBI lineage: Eukaryota > Metazoa > Chordata > Amphibia > Anura > Ranidae > Lithobates > Lithobates pipiens. The sequence continues at coordinate 61,502,092 of NW_027507685.1, read as the reverse complement.
ACCAGTACTGTAGCTACTGCTACTAATGTGAATTTTACCAACATGCAGTTAGTCCCTTTATGTAAATATTTGCATTGCCCTTCGTTGTTTTTATAGCACAGATAGCTTTCAAGTTTTATAAGGTATCTTGGTTATTTTTGGTGTACTGACGTGTGCAACTACTTATATTGCCATCTATAAATTTTCCTTTAAGGCTTATTTATCAAGACTAATAGAGTTAAAAGAAAATAAAACAAGAAGTGACCTTGCTGAGAACAGAGGAACTGAGCACCAGAGACCAACAGCATTTAGAGCTTTGGAGAGAGAGAACACTACATATATATAGTATCTAACAAAAGTGAGTACACCCCTCCACATTTTTGTAAATATTTTATTTATATCTTTTCATGTGACAACACTGAAGAAATGACACTTTGCTACAATGTAACGTAGTGAGTGTACAGCTTGTATAACAGTGTATATTTGCTGTCCCCTCAAAATAACGCAACACACAGCCATTAATGTCTAAACCGCTGGCAACAAAAGTGAGTACACCCCTAAATGAAAATTTCCAAATTGGGCCCAATTAGCCATTTTCCCTCCCAGTGTCATGTGGCTTGTTAGTGTTACAGGGTCTCAAGTGAATGGGGAGCAGGTGTGTTTAAATTTTGGTGTTATCGTGCTCTCTTTTATACTGATCACTGGAAGTTCAACATGGCACCTCTTAGCAAAGAACTTTCTGAGGATCTGAAAAAAAGAATTGTTCTACATAAACATGGCCTAGGCCAGTGATGGCGAACCTTGGCACCCCAGATGTTTTAGAACTACATTTCCCATGATGCTCATGCACTCTGCAGTGTAGTAGAGCATCATGGGAAATGTAGTTCCAAAACATCTGGGGTGCCAAGGTTCACCATCACTGGCCTAGGCTATGTGAAGATTGCCAAGACCCTGAAACTGAATTGTAGCATGGTGGCCAAGACCATACAGTGGTTTAACAGGACATGTTCCACTCAGAACAGGCCTCACTATGGTCGACCAAAGAAGTTGAGTGCACGTGCTCAGCGTCATATCCAGAGGTTGTCTTTGGGAAATAGCCATATGAGTGCTGCCAGCATTGCTGCAGAGGTAGGGGGGGGGGGGTCAGCCTATCAGTGCTCAGACCATACGCTGCACATTGCATCAAATTGGTCTGCATGGCTGTCGTCCCAGAAGGAAGCCTCTTCTAAAAGATGAGCACAAGAAAGCCTGAAAACAGTTTGCTGAAGACAAGCAGACTAAGAAAATGGATTACTGAAACCATGTCCTGTGGTCTGATGAGACCAAGATAAACTTAATTGGTTCAGATGGTGTCAAGCGTGTGTGGTGGCAACCAGGTGAGGAGTGCAAAGACAAATGTGTCTTGCCTGCAGTCAAGTATGGTGGTGGGAGTGTCATGGTCTGGGGCTACATGAGTGCTGCACTGCCTTGCTAAAGAAGCTGAGGGTAAAGGTGATGGACTGACCAAGCAATGTCTCCAGACCTAAACCTTATTGAGCATCTGTGTGGCATCCGCAAATGGAAGGTGGAGGAGCACAAGGTCTCCAACATCCACCAGCTCTGTGATTTCATGGAGGAGTGGAAGAGGCACTCCATTGGCAACCTGTGAAGCTCTAGTGAGCTCCATGCCCAAGAGGGTTAAGGCAGTGCTGGAAAATAATGGTAGCCACACAAAATATTGACACTTTGGGCCCAATTTGGACATTTTCACTTAGGGGTTTACTCACTTTTGTTGCAAGCTGTTTAGACATTAATGGCTGTGTGTTTTCGTTATTTTATTTTACACTGTTATACAAGCTGTACACTCACTACTTTACATTGTAGCAAAGTGTCATTTCTTCAGTGTTGTCACAAAAGATATAATATATTTACAAAAATGTGAGAGGTGTACTCACTCTAAGGCCCCTTTCACACATGCGGATGGTATGTCCATATTTCATCCATCCGTTTGCGGATGAAATACGGGCATACATTCATCCCTATGGGATAGCGGGTGTCTGCGGATGAGCATCCGCAGACACTTGCTATTGTCCGCCTCCGCAACTGTCCGATTCTGCAGACGGAGGAAAATCCTATTTTTCTGTCCGTCTGCAGAGCGGATCGGATGAACACGGACAGACGGTCCGTGCTCGTCCCATCCCCATAGAGGAGAGTGGAGAGCTGACAGGGCGGTCCCTGCACAGTGTGCGGAGACCGCCCTGTCCGCCGCCGGCTCAGCGGGGACAACTGAGCTATCCCCGCTGAGCGAGCGGATCATCACGGGGCGGATCTTTACTGATCCGCCCCGTGTGAAAGAGGCCTGAGACACTGTATGTGCCCAGGTCAGATTTCATGAATGGGGTTTACAACCACGTGGTTGTGGTTTCAGTTTGTAGTGTACACTGGCGTTCAGCTGGTACAATACACTCAGTGGGTGGCTGCGTCGGCCATCTCCCACCACAAGTCCCTAGATTAGGGAATTGAAGGAGTCGGGTGGAAAACTGCTAGCCAAACAGCTATCCGGATATTGTGACAGTTCGTGTTGTTGGCTGTCAAAATACAATAGCTGCAGCAGACTAAGTCATCCATCCAAGCTGTGTAGTGTGGTGTGTGTTTTTTTTTTTTTTTTTTTTTTTTTTTTTTTTACATTATGCATGCATAGCCAGTGCTGGCTTCTTAGCCCAACGTGTTCACCTGTTTAAGCACTAATCTACTCTGAGCCTACAGCAGCACCCCAGATAGCAAGGATAACTTGAAACAAATTTGTGGCAGTGTTGAACTGTAATGCCGCATACACATGACCGGACTTTCTGGCAGACTAGGTCCAAAGGTATTAGTCCGTCGGACAATCCGATCGTGTGTCGGCTAGTCTGATAATTTTTCGAAAAATAAATCCAGACCTAGAAATAGAACATGTTTCAAATCTATCCGACGGACTCAATTCCAACGGACTAAAATCAGGAAAACCGTTCGTCTGTGTGCTGGTCCGACGGACCAAATACGACGCAAGGGAACCTACTGGCTATTAAACTTCCTTGTTTAGTCCCATTTACGTCATAATGTTCAAAACAAACGGACTTAGTCCGTTCATGTGTGTCCAAGACCGTCGGACCTAGTCTGCCGGAAAGTCCGGTCGTGTGTATGCGGCATTAGTCTTGTTAATTTGCTGCACATTTTCACTGGCAAGTTGTACAATTGCAGAGCACTTGAAGCATACATTTCTAATTGACACTTATCCAATTTGTAGTAAATTTGCATGTCAAGTCTCTAGCAAGAGCAAAGTTACAATGGTTAGTCTACAGCAAGAGCTCTGCAAGTCAGTGACCACTATGGTAGGGTGACTATAACATAACTTAACCAGGACTTACAGAATGTTTTCAAAGAAAGTTGATATGGAGTCATGCGAAGTGGACTTGCTGCAATTGTGCAAAAGATTTGTGAAGCCTGGCCAGTCCAGCAATTGCTGAGCAAGTAATTTTTTCAAACTTGCTGCTCAATTGTTGGCTATCTGGGATCTTCCACAAAAACTCTCAAATGAGACGGAGGATGCACACCACACAAGGGGGAGGTCAGTTATAGCAGCCTTCATAATTGCTTATGATCAGTGATGACCTGAAGTGTGTTTGGACTAGGATCCAACCTTACATGTGCATTCCCACTAGGGAACTGTCATCTGTAAACCATCTGCAGCCAGGGAAATTCTCTGCCCCGCAGTCGTACGTATGCACAACCCTTGGACTCAGATCCTAGTCTGAACATGCCTAAACACATCACTACCTAGGATAGGTTTCCTTTAAAAAGAATGTTATTATTTTTTATTTATCTTGGATATTCATGGAAAAATATTCAACTTTTATCAAGTATTCTCTTCAATATGATTCTTTGGATAATTTGAAGCTTTACACGTACATTGGGCAGTTAGATTTGTGCACATTGGATTCTTTCAGCTGCCATTTGTGCTCTTCCTTGGCATCCAATGTGTCCCTGTGCATTTAAGGAGTGGGCTCCCTCCAGGCAAACCTGCCCTTAATTTATCTACCGCTATGTGCTCCAGTTTGAACACTCAAAAATACAGAGTTAGGATTGCAATATACAAAGGAACCTTGACATGGGCACTGCGGCTTTCACATATATATTTCACATATATTTGCAAATGTGTGCAACAAAATCCTCTGTTTTTAAATGTGAATTGTTAGGTAGGGTCCGTTTGGTTTGTTTGCAGGCTAGCTGGTAATGTGTCTGGAAATGTTTTTTTTTTTTTGTTTATGTTCATTACAACATGCAGACTTTGATTCCTGCAGTGCTACAGCATTGTTACAGGTCCTTTTTACAATACAAGTATGATTCCTCCAACAGCAAACTGACAGTGATATCCAATACCCCACACCTTTATCATGATGTACCCATTGACCTACATTTCTTCTCCAACTCCCCACTTTGTTGGGCCTTGGTCTTTTTACCCTAAAATTTTGGGCTCACAGCATGCGACTTTCCCCATGTATAGCTAAACACTGTCGCATAAGGAGTGGAGGGTCACAATGACATCATCTTCCTAAGTAAGTTCAGATATGATTTATCCAAGGTGGACCCCATCAGCAGGGAAATGTGGAGTGAGAGAATTGAAGATTAGTGGATTGTCAGAAGGCACTGTTATTTTGTCCTGGATTGGCGAAGTGTTGCTCTCTTTTTAAAGAGGAAATGCAGTCTGCTCACATAATTTGTAATAACAACATCTTTGCCATTCTGAAGCTTCCTTCCAACCACTTTGAATAATTTATATACACAGTGATTCTGCACATGCCAAATATGCTGCAGAAATCTCCCTCCACCAAGTCTGGCTACAACCATTTTTAGCTGTGGGCAGCTGAAGCTGCTGCCTGTTCACTTCCTGGATTTACAAAGACACAGTCACACCTCCTGCTCTGCAGCTCTCATTGGCCCTCTTCTGACTCACCCCCCCACCCCAATGTAGTGTCATATTTTGCTCCCCATGGTAGAATGATCCGGAAGTGACGTTGCGGGCAGAAATTTCGCACTGTGCATGCGCAATGGGTTCCAAACACTTGCGCAATGCGTTACAAAGGATTTGTGACAGCGCAGACCAGTGAAACCGTCAGATAATGTCACGACAGTGAGGGGAGGTAATCCCCTCCCCGAGCTACGGTTAGCCGCTCTCTCTCCGCTCTGTCTAAAGTTAACATCACGATTACCTCCCCTCACTTCAGTGACATTATCCGACGGTTTCACTGAACTGCATTGTCGCAAATCCTCTGGAACTCATGGCGCAAGTGTTTGGAACGCATCGTGCATGCGCAGTGCGAAATTTCTGCCCGCAACGTCACTTCCAGAGCATTCTACCATGGGGAGCAAAATATGACACTACACCGGAAAACTCTCAGGAGAGTGAGAGAGAGCTGTGCATGATGTCATAAGCCTAGGCTTTTTACCAGACAAACAGGAAGTGGGCTGTATAAGGTATTTACTGTCAGAAAAAATGTTTTACTATCCAAAGTTAAAACAACAAGGGCAGAGCATTTAATAGATGGAAAGATGAAAAAATTTCTGAAGTTCAACTGCAGAAAGACCGGAGATGCTATCTATCTTTGCATGTAGCAGAAATCGACACTTCTCTAGCGTTAAAAAATAAAAAAAGTAGAACATGTAAAGATTACAATAATTATGCAAAAAAAAAAAAAAAATGCCCTATCACTGAAAACACACATTTTACCTTTTTTAAGTTAAGCAGCTCTTTTTGACTTTAGCATAGTTGCAATCTTTTCACTGTAAGCTTCTTCTTATTACTGTACCTGCCCAAACCAAGTGGATTTATTGCCATTTTAGACAGAAAGTGGTCACATAACAGGCAGGATACCAGTGGCCTTCTAAAGCCAAGGTAATGACATCAGAAATATTACTTCCTGTTCAGAATATTTCAGACCTTTGGGGAAAAAAGTCAGCTTACTCACAGAACTTGTGGCCTGAGCACACAGATAATGTGGAAACTGTATAAGGGATTAATTAGAAGGCACAGTGTTTTTCACACTTTAATTGGATCCTATTAATGGTTAACGAAAACTACACAATTTGACTGTACGATCACAGCTGCTGTAAGAAAAGCTAGGTTTCATCACTGCAGATGTTCTACAGAAAATGAGAAACATTTTGGGTGTTTCAGTACTGGAAACAACAGGCATGCAATCAATTTAAATTTTAGAGTGCTAAATGGAACCCCCAATAGGTAGGTGTGGGTCAATACAGAACAAGGTGAGTAAGTGAAACAAGTCTTCCTTCCCATTCTTCATGTATGGACAATTTTGAGAAATCCAGAAGGAGGTTGATGAAGCACACGGAGGTGAGTATACCGGACAAATAAAATTTAAGGCTCCATGCAACCTGAGTTTAGGAGTTTTTAGCGTTTGACAAAAAAATTAAAACAAAAAAAAAACAAAGCTGCTAAACTCAACTTCATAAAAGCCTATGTGTCGATGTACACATAGGCTTTTAAGATTGTTTAGGAGCTGCTGAGGTTAGAGGAGATTCAACCTTCCTCTCCTCAACATGGAACAATTGCAATTCGGGGTAGGAACATATAGAACCGCCGGCTGCAAAGTGCACAGAATCACGGTATGATTTTGCCAGGTTTTTGCCTTTTCCCACGGCCGGCAGTCAAAGAAGTTCAAGAGTACATGAAGCCTAAAACTGATCTTGTGTTGTCTTGCTAGGCAACTTCTGGTGCCACTGAACTGCACCTCGTACTTTCCACGTTCTGGGCATCTTGAGGCGAGTCAAATGGATCAGGATTTTCTGGGCTGGAATACCAGGATACCAGCGCTAAGAATAATAAACCCAGGAAGCTTATTTACCCTTAACCCAGTGCTCCACTTTACAGATAGCTGCCCTCAAAAGTTGAAAGGAGTCAACTTGCAATTTCAGACATTCTCAAACATGAAACAGATACACCGTCATTGCTCTGTATTTGTTTCTGCTATAGAAAGATTCCTGACAAGTTCTCACACACACACACAAGATAAAAGCAGCTGAAAATTAGTCTGAGTGAGCTTAGAGTTGGATAAGCAAGGAGCTTGTCTATTAGGCCTCCTTTACACTGCTGCTGGTGAATGGAGCAGTTGGGCATGTTTTGTAGCTGCCCTTGAACTCTCCTCTGTTATCTTATCAGTACATGTACACAGGGTCATTTATAGTCATTTCTAGGCAGTGGAGTTTAGAAGCATTTTATGGAATGCAAAAAATGCATTCAGGATGTTCAGAGGCATTTGAAACGCCAAATGCCTGTAACAGCCTATAAACGCTGCTAGACGCGGCAACCCTATTTTGTTTATCGCGTTGAAAAACCATCCCCCTAGCATTTCTAGAAGCAGCTATCTAGAGTGACTGATTCATGTAGCATGTCTTTCCTGGAATCGATCTGCTCTTCACTCGGGCATAAAGGCAGGAGGGAATGCTTAGCTGAGAAATCCCCTCTTCCTCCAGATGAAAGAAAAAAATGAAGACTCCTGGGATGTGAAATTTTGGCGTAGGCCAGAAACCAGGAAGCAAATGAAGAAATGTGAAAAAAAAAAGTTAAAACAAGTAAATATACTTTCCTATCCATTTACTGATGCTAGCAGCATAAAGATTAAAATGTTTAACCGATTTCCAATCCGCCATGAAATGACGGCTGGGAGGAGCGGCTCTCATTCTGGGTGGATCTCATGACTGCTCTCCACAATGACCACTCTCGCACGCCCGTGGGGGCATGCATCGTGGCGATCGGTGGTCTGGTGTGTCATTCTGACACACCACTACACTGAGGCTCTTTACCATGTGATAAGCCGTGTCCAATCACAGCTGATCACGATGTCAACAGGAAGAGCTGTTGATCGGCTTTTCCTCACTCACATCTGACAAATGTGAGTAGAGAAGAGCCGATCAGCTGCTCTCCTGACAGAGGGGGTCTGTGCTGATTGTTTAGCCCCCCTCTGATGCCCACCCTAGACCACCAGGCAGCTGCCAATCAGTGCCCATCCCCAATGCCTGCCAGTGCCCTCAGTGATGCGCAGAGGTGAGCAAATACCACCAAAAGTTCTATTTGTGGGAACAAAATGATAAAAATTCTGTTTGGGTACAGTGTAGCATGACCGCACAATTATTATTTAAACAGCGAAAGTGCTGAAAGGTGAAAATTGGCTTGGACAGGAAGGGGGTGTAAGTGCCTGGTATTAAAGTAGTTAATGTCGATTGAGAGTGTTAAAGTGATTGTAAGGGTTTGTTAAGAAAAAACTTCATACACACATACCTCCACTGTACAGCTTGTTTTGCAGAGTGGCCCTGAACCTTATCTTCTGGGGTCCCCCGGCAGCTCTCGCGGCTCCTCCCAGCATCAGATAACTCCCTCTGGGAAGCGCTTCCCAGAGGGAGTTATCTTGCGGGTATGCAAGGAAACGCACAGGACCCTTTTTTTTTTTTTTTTTTTTTTTTTTGATTCACACCACATTCAACCGGCCTGCATGTATTTGAACTGCCATTGAAAGCTGCTCTAGTTCACATGTTATGCGAATAGGATGTGGTTCAAAATGCATCTGATCTGCACGCCAAGCGAGCGTTAAAATTCAATGTGATTCATATAGGGATTTCTCTAGCTGGATTGTCAGGTGCTGAAAATACATGCTAGGGATTAGGCTTACGTTTTATGACTGCGAGACCTCTGTATTGGCATTTATTGTACATTACAGTAATATATTTTCTAATAGCGAGTCTTTGCCACTGTCACTAAAAAGGTTAAAAACTTTTAGCAGGAAAAATAAAACCCCTTGACCATATTTGATGTTTTCTGCACAAATATACTGAATTATTATACCAGCATACATGTACCAACCACAGATAAACTTTTCAACCAAGCTAACACGAGTTCAGCAGGGTTTCATTGTTGTGGTGACACCTAGTGATCTGCCTAGACTTGAGATGCATTGATTTTATAACCCTGAAGGAAATAGGTGGGTAGAGGTGTAATATAATGTACTGTAGTTCTTAGGATGAGTCTGGGTTGCATAAGCACCAATGATCACTGCTGTGTTCCAGCATATGTTGTCCATTTATTTTACTTTTCTCTATTTATCTAACCTTAATTTATTTTTGCCTTTCCTTCCTCCCCTACTGTACGGCCATCCGCATGGATGAATGATCCCACAGGATATATTTATGCGTGAGTCAGAGTTCCATGACAGAACTGTCTGGTCCTGTGGCCTCTTAAAGCAAAGCTTCAGCAGGTTTGTTTTGTGGATTAAGGCTGAAATCTCAGGAGCATAATACAGTTTGGTTGTTTTTACAACAGTGCTTTTCGTGTCTGGAAGAAATGGCAAAATCCCCTTCTTTGCAAATATTGGACATTGCTATATAAAATCACAGACTGAGTCTGCAAATGTCGGGGATGATGTACTGGAGCCAGAGGTGGTCCTTTTTGGTTATGTCTACCAGTCTTTAACCCCTTGCTTACTGGTCACCTGTCCAGACCAAATTTCAGCCTTTAGCGCTGTCGAACAACACTGTACCCAAATTAATTTTTATTTATTTTCCCCCACAAATAGAGCTTTCTTTTGGTGGTGGTGTTTGATCACCTCTGTGTTTTTAATTTTTTGTTAAAAAAATGTATAAAGACCAAATGAGAAAAAAAAAATGTATATTTTGTTATAACATTTTAAAACTGGTAATTTTTTCTCTCCTTCATCAATGTACATTGATGAGGCGGTACTAATGGGCACTGATAGGCAGCACTGCTAGATGGCACTGATTGGCACCACTTGTAGGCATTGATAGGTGGCACTGGAGGACACTGGAAGGTGGTACTGGCAGTGGGTACTGGTGGCACATATGTGCAGATGTGCCTCCTTTCTCTTCTGGACCGATGTCCCTTGCAGGTGAGCCGGTGATTGGTGAAAAAAACAGATTAACAAGCTTTTGTTTACATCATGTGATCAGCTGACAGCCGATCACATGGTAGGGGGCTGGGACCGCCCCCTTACTCGGATCGTTGATCACCTGAGTCTCGGTGACGTATGATGGCCTCCCAGAAATTCAGGTCCGCGCTGTGGCCGTCGTTCGGCTATAGCACGGACGTCAAGCGGTTGAAGGAACTAAAACCAAAGAATCGGGCTGTATATCTAAAGTGCCCTATTTAACAAAAACCTATTGCAATTTTATAGAAATAACAATGCTGTCCCTGTGAAAACACTTTGAAACTTGTATAGGAAAAGCATTTCCTTGTCTTTTGTAGCTACCAGCCAGCCTCCAATTGTCCCATCTGCAATGAAGAGTTGAAAATGAAACCGTGATACTTATTAGTTGCTACATGCTTCTGAAAAAATCAAATGTACTTTTTATTACACTTTACTTTTTCTGGGGTAAAACAATCAAACTTCCTAAATTGTTGTGTGTCTACTTTTATCTCCTCTGAACTCACTGCAGGCAACTCTGTCTTTAAAATAGATGGGATTTTTTTTATTAAAGATATTTATACAGAGGGTAAAATAAGTATTAAACACGTCACCATTTTTCTAGGTAAATATATTTCTAAGGCTCGGTTCACACAGGGGCGACTTGTCCAGGCGACTTCGCCGCCTGACAAGTCGCGCCCCGTTCTGTACTATGGAACCGTTCTAATAGGAGCGACTCAAGTCGCTCCGACTTAGAAAAAAGGTTCCTGTACTACTTTTGCGGCGACTTCGGGCGACTTGCATTGACAGAAGTCGGTTTGCAAGTCGCCGCTGAGGTCGCGGCAGGTCGCGGCGCTGCAAGTCGTGCCGCCTACTGTGTGAACCGAGCCTAAAGGTGACATTGACATGAAATATTTACCACATATCAGAAACAACCCATGCAATCCATACATAGAAACCAAAACAACTAAGTTTTTAGAAATTAAAGTGGAGCTTTAAAAAGAAAATTAAGTCTTGCTAGATCACTTCAGGCTAGATCACTTTTGCAAGTATAGGTAAAACATAAAAAAAAGTTCCTATACTGTTTAAAATCCAGTAATGTACGGTCTCGCCCTGTTCTGCACATGCTCAGTTGCTCTCCATTTTTAGGTACTGCTGCGTTTGTAGAGGCAGATCTGCTGACAACCTTAAAGCAGAATTAATCCCTCCTATCCTTTAGGGCTTTTTCACACATGCAGACTGGTAGTGGGAGGATATATATGCAAGCAATTGCTTGGGGCCATATGGTTGGCCATGTCTGAACCGGTGACAATACCACTTTTTTTTTTGTCTACATCTGTCAGCTTATAAGCTTATTCCATTGTTGAAATAAAGGATTTAATATGGATGACAAAATTTATGTTCAACCAACCTAGTCAATATACGTTTATGGCTGTACTTGACAGTGATACATGACCCTTATGTAGGCCAGACATAGGTCAAATTACAAAATCTTGTGTGCTTTGTCATCCTATGGTGCCACCATTGATTTTGAAATTCATCCAACCAAGCAATAAAATTCTTAGTTACAATTTTCGAAAGAAAGTTCAATCTTTGAAGTTCAGTTTTGGATATTCTTTAACAAACTCAGCCCTGGACCATTTGGCTGGTGAAAGACCAGACCACTTATTTGCGATTTGGCACTGCATCGCTTTAACTGACAATTGCACGGTCACGCGATGTGGCTCCCAAACAAAATTGACATCCTTTTTTTCCCCACAAATAGAGCTTTCTTTTGGTGGTATTTGATCACCCCTGCGGTTTTTATTTTTTGCGCTATAAACAAAAATAGAGCGACAATTTTGAGAAAAACACATTATTTTTTACTTTTTGTTATAAATATCCCCCAAAAATATATAAAAAAATTTTTTCCCTCAGTTTAGGCCGATACGTATTCTTCTACATATTTTTAGTAAAAAAATCGCAATAAGCGATTGATTGGTTTGCGCAAAAGTTACAGCGTTTACAAAATAGGGGATAGTTTTATGCCATTTTTCTTAATGGTGGTGTTGTTTTTTTTTTTTTACTGTGACTGCGACATTATGGCAGACACATCGGACATTTTTGACACTTTTTTGGGACCATTCTCATCTATACAGCAATCAGTGCTATGTAAATGCAGTGATTCCTGTGTAAATGACACTGGCAGTGAAGGGGTTAACCAGTGGGTGGCAGTGTAGGGGTTAAGTGTTCCTTGGGGTGTGTTACTAACTGTGGGGGGCTGGGCTTTCTTTTAGTGAACACTGATCTCTGCTCCAATCACATGGAACAGAGATCAGTGTCACTAGTTGCTAGGCATAACGGGGAGATGCTGTTTACAACGGCATCTCTCCGTTCAGCCACCCCGTGAGACGATCGCGGGTATGCCCGCGGCGATCGAGTCCACGGGACCCGTGACCGGACTCAAGGGGGTCCCGACCAGCACGCCGGCGCACTCGCGATGGCAGGGCGGCATTAGAGATGCGTTCGCTGGTCGGGTATCGGTTAATGGAAACAGCTTCTTTGAGACTAGTAAGGTTTAAATTGTAAGTTTACCTTTTGTAACATGTTACATCAATATTTAGGGTGTAACATGTTACTATAGCATGGCTCCCGCTCCCCCATGCCGTGCCATTAAATCACAGTATTCTATGAATGGAAAAACTAAAAGTACCAACATCCTTTGCAGCTGTCGGCTTGTAGTTCTCAATGAACTACCAGAGAGCTGTGGTAGTTTAATTCTTCCTGTCGGTTTGAAACTGCCTGGCCACACGAGGTATGAGCAGACAGCTTACACTTGTAATATGAAGGAGAAGGGATCTCACCGCTCCAGGAGCACACATGCAGGCTGTAAACTGTCTCTTCGGCTGGGAAGCCACAGGTGCTGGCTATTACCACTAGCAACAGACGAAAAACAAGCTCTGGACTGCCGCACTCTTCAGAAGACCACTTTCTTTTATTGGAAAATCACATCACAGCTCAACAAACACAGTGAACAAGGAAAAATTGCTGACGTTTCGCATAGCTATGAATAAGCACTACAGCTAGTGCGAAACGTCAGCAATTTTTCCTTGTTCACTGTGTTTGTTGAGCTGTGATGTGATTTTCCAATAAAATAAAGTGGTCTTCTGAAGAGTGCGGCAGTCCAGAGCTTGTTTTTTGTCTGCAGATAGCTTACACAGTTTGACAGTTTGTAGGAGTCCTGCATGCCACCGGGTGCGGTGCTTTCCAGGCACCTACAAAATAAAATAATTGCACATTTTACCTGCAAAAAATGTTTTCTTTTTTTTTTCCTTTGAGTGAATGAACTTATCCTTTAATCTACTTGACTTCAATGAGTCAAGTCACCGTCTCTAAATTCTCTGACTTCTTCACAGGCTTTTGAAGCAGGTGGCTTATTTGTGAAAGGTGCTCTTTAATTTCAATTGTCTTTATGAAGTATGAGTGAGCCCGCTCTGCTAAAATGTCAGGTCGCTTGTTGATGAACAAATGTATTATTGAAATTCTCAAAGGCCACGGACAATGAGATGATGCAAGTGTTACGCACAGCTGTATATTTGAATAAGATTTGACATGGTTAGCTGCACATATCCAGGATCTCATTATGTCAAATCAGCTCTTAACTTCTGGAAATCTCTCTGTAAAGAGTCACCCCACTGTGCCCTTTTCAGTGAAAGTCATTTCCTCTCATAGGTTACAGGGTTGTGTTTTTGAAAGCAATGCCTTAGAAGGGACGCTATTATTAAAATATACATTTAAAATTCAATATCTGTAACAGAGGCTTTTCTGTTTGTCATCTACCCCTCAATTACAGAGAATTTTGGAGGTTTGCCCCTGGATTGTGTAATTGCTGCTTTATTTTTCCTTTTGTAGATGGACCCATCAACATGTTGGGGGGGCAATTGAACACTAATGGGCACACTCATTGTGTTGAGCTTTATTTTTTGCTTTGTAGATGGGCCCTTCAGCATTTGTTTGAGGGGTCCATTAAAAATGAATGGGTACACGGGCAATAAAAATAAATAAATGTGTTTTTAAGGTGCGGAAGCGTGAGGGTGTCCATATTGTTACCATACGTGAGGGCCGCAAATCTTTCCATGGTGAAAGGTTTAAGGGCCGGTTCACACAGCAGGCGAGGCGTCTCCGACTTGCCTCGCCGCGACCTGCGGCGACCTCAGCGGCGACTTGCAGATGACTTCTGTATAGAAGTCAATGCAAGTTGCCCCGAGGTCGCCCAAAAGTAGTACAGGAACCTTTTTTCTGAGTCGGAGCGACTCGAGTCGCTCCTCTCAGAACGGTTCCATTGTACAGAACGGGGGCGACTTGCGGGAGCGAGGCGAGGCGAGTCGTGTCTCCTCGCATCGCCCGCTGTGTGAACCGGCCCTTACCCTGATTGTTTTTCTACTCATTATAGAGACAGATGAGTCCTCAATTATCTGTGCTTTAAAGGAAATGTACAAGTATTTTGATTATTATTTTTTTTTAAACATTTGTACAGAAGCACAGGTGCTTGATGAAAAAAATCAGGCTAACGTTTAAATAAAAAACCGTTTTCTGTGTCTAGTCTCTGTCAGGCAGCACAGTGGTGTAGTGGGGGTACCCTGGTTTCCTCCCACAATCCAAAGACATGCAGGTAGGTTAATTGGCCTCTGTCCAAAATTGGGGACCTTGGATTGTGGGGACTGATGTGAGTGTGCAATGTACAGGGATAGGAACAATTGTAGACACACTCAGGTTGAACTGGATGAACTGGTGTCTTTATTCAACCTAACTATGAAACTAGTTTGTGATTATATCTGTACATGGGGAAACCCATATTTGATATTTAAATACTTGGCCTCCGCTACGTGTTTTTTTTTTTTTTTTTTTTTTTTTTTTTTGAGTGCTTGTCAAAGTAAACCGAGAGGCTTGTCAAAGTAAACAGAGAGGCTGCTGGATTAAGTTTACAGGCGGCGCAAGGTGGTGTCTTGTGATAGCCATAAAGTTGATCCAAAAAAAGTTAAAGATACAGTGTTTAAAAATAAATGTTAAGTCCCCCCCCAACCCAACCCCCTCTCCCGCCGTGTTGGTCCTGCACTTATATGTAATCATACATGTGAGATATTGTGAACATCCGAGAGCAATAATTCTAGCGCCAGACCACCTGTATAACTCTAAACTGGTAGTCTGTAAAGGCTTTTAAAGCTTCACCTTTGGAGATTTTTAGGTAACGTAGTTTGGTGACATTTTAACGGGTATGCCCAGTTTGATGTGGTAAACTGTCGGAAAAGGGAGTGATCACCCGTTTTCTGGGGCTTTTTTTTTTTTTTAAAGTGTTCCTTTTCCCCCACCTTTTGGCAGAGAAGGAGTTAATGTAGCTTGAAAGAAAACAATTCTGTTATGGTGGGTTTGTTAGAATCGCACATTGCGTCTGTGTCATCAATCATGTATTGGTACAGAGCTGGCATTGAAAGCTTAGGATAATTATGTTTTGAACGTTCTGTTTCATCTTCAGAAACATGCCAATTTCCCCTCCTTTTTTTTTTTTTTTTTTCTGTTTTGTATATCGCAGCTTTTTGATTTCCGCTCTCACTGAGTCATCACATCTCAGATTTTTGCCTGTGGGATGGTCTTTTTATTTTCCAAACTACACAATGCAAAGGTCACCCGATGTATTCTGGTCACTTGATTATTTATCAGTAAACAATCTTAAACTGAAGAGTCTTCGGAAAAAACATCTAGTTTCATGAACTGCGCACTGAAATTGTCTTGAATTTTCATTCTTGAATTGCAGCTGTGGAATGTTAAAATGGCATAAATTATCAGTAATTGAGTTCCAGATAGCCAAAAGCTGGATTTACATCTGCTCAATTCCTCACTTCCCTCGTGGGTTTCTGAGATACGTCAAATAGACACAATTGTTTCCTGCCTTCCTCCTTTGTCACGTCTTATGAGCAACGAGCTCCGTAAATGAGGGCTATATGATCTGTTGAAAGACCTTTTTAATAGATTAAAGGTAAACTGGCATGAGTAAGAGTTCCATTTTGAGGCTTCATGCACACTGGGCATAAACAAATTCTGCTTATAGAGGTGTTTGGTGTGTTCTTTTTCTTCCAGCTTGTAGAAGCAATTCCATGTTGGCCTATGTGTCCATGCACATTTACAGATGCATTTGAAGAGGAGTGTTTACAGGTTTAAAAAAAAATAAAAAAATAAGCTGGCGATTTGTTGCGTTCAGTCAATAGGTTCATTTATTTTGACCAAAGCAGGTATGGCTAGTCTGGCAATTATGAAAAGAATGTGACTGGCTATAATGGACAAAATATACATATGAATTATTGCCATTGGACTAATAAAAACACTATTAAAGGCTGGACGCTGAAGGTATTAAAGTGCATAAAAGGAAACTGTGCCTTTGCCCATTTAGGAATACTAATTTCCTCTCCTTGGTACTTGGCTTTGCTTTATCCTTTGCTTTATCCTTATGCTCACTGTGCTCCATTAGTCAGAACCTCCAGGAAAATCTGCTACATCTAGGTATGGGGTTGCACCTGATCTTCTCTTCCTCCCAGTACTTGGGCCAGAGCAGCCAATCGTCGCACATGAGGAGAGGTTGTCAATTTCAAATGGGCAATGTGTAGATTAACTTTAAGCAAGGAAGACCGCTCCGGATGGTAGTCCCAGTAGGAGGCATAGTGATGACAAAAATCCAAAGAATTGCATCTCTCAAGTGGCATTTCACTTGCTGAAGACAAAACTGAAGGGAAAATGCCCCAAGAACATGCAGGAACTGAAGACAATTGCAGTAGAGGACTGGCAGAGCATCACCAGGGATGAAACCCAGTGTCTGGTGATGTCTATGCATTCCAGACTTCAGGCTGTAATTGACTGCAAAGGATTTGCAACCAAGTATTAAAAAGTGAAAGTTTGATGGATGAATGTTAATCTGTCCTATTACTTTTGGTCCCTTAAAAAGTTGGAGGCACATATACAAACTGTTATAATTTCTGCACTGTTCACCTGATTTGGATGTAAATATCCTCAAATTAAAGTTCTAAGTCTGACACATTTTGTTCGTTTAATTTCAAATCCATTGTGGTGGTGCATGGAGCCAAAAGATTTGAATTTTGTCGCTGTCCCAATATTTATGGACCTGACTGTAAGTACTTTATGCCGAACAGTGTAAGTGAGAATGTGAATTGGGTAAAAAGGGCCAATTCACACCAGAACATTATAACGCAGCTGTAAAACCCAGATCAACAGAAGGACATCTGAGAAACAATTTCCAATGTGTTCTATTCACATCATAGTGTTGCGTTGCGTTAAACTACAAAATGTCTGTCGACAGACTTCAAAATGTATGCCAGTGGATGTTGGCGCATGTTAACACACCTAAAATGGATGGAAATGTTCATGCATCAGTGTAAACTGGCCCTGAGGGCCAGTGGTGGAGCTCATGTTCCTCTCCAACGTTGGAGTACAGACTGCTAGTATCCAATGCATAAAAAGCTACTTTTAGAGTGCATTTTGTCCAAATTGGCCTATGATTGTTGCATTTCTAGTGTTTTGTGGGTTCATTATATGCTAAACTGTCATTAGGAAGCCGTTTGATGTTACTATCAGTAACATGCTGCAAGTAAATATATGTTTATCTTATCTTGTGTTGTCAGCCCCATAACACGATAATGAGCATGTACCTGCGGATTACTTGCTACGTTATCATAGAAGAGATTAGGAAACCCTCTAACGGCTAACTGACCTGGAAAAAGTCAGTTTTTAATAATGTAACTTCTCTATCCAAAAACTGACATAATTGCATGGTTTATGCTTCTACTGTTAATGTTGACGATGTTTTACTACTTGATAATTGAACAGCCATGGAAAAATTCATCCTGAGCATGAAAACTGGTGAGACATCTGCTGGTGGTTCTTTAAATCTAGTAGTGTTGGGCCTCTTTGATCTTCCAGTGATGTGTGGTGTATGATTGTTTTGCATGTGTGGTGAAGAGACTGTTGCTTTCCTTTAGAGAAAAGGAAGCAACCTTTTGATCAGTCGGATTTTTACTACGGTGGAAAATCTCTGAATGAGCTAATAAACATTTTCAAAAAGCTTAGTACTTGAAAAAATAAAGGTTAGTCCTTGAAAAAGCTGATATCATTTAGTTTCATTTAGTTCAGGGGTGCCCAACCTTTTGAAGAGTGAGGGCCACTTAAGCGATTTGGTAACTGGTTGCGGTCCACAATGAGTGGAGTGGGTGGGTGGCATGTCCGTGTCCACTCTGCATTTGGCGGATCGGATTTTTGGCGAATGGAGGGTCGAAACTGGTTGGACTGTCGGACTGACCCTGTGAAAGGGGTCCAAGGCTGCTTTCACACTGATGCACTGTGGTTTACCCTCCCCACGTGTGCAATGCTGTGTACCTTTGGCTTTCCTGCAGTTTGCAATAGACTTCTATTATATTCTGCAGGTTTGGTGTACTTTCAGAAAGCTCACCAAACTTGCAGGTAATAATAGAAGTCAATGGCTCAGTGCAGCTAAACTGCTCTGCCTACGGATCGATTTGAAAGCAGCCCAGTAACCACTGCAGAACAGATATGCCCATATATACACTGTGATTTTAGTAATAAACTGCCCTTTAATAACAGTATTCTTTCTATTCAGTCCCAGAGCAGGAGGTCGCGGGCCACAGGGGGCTTCCTGGGCAACTGGTTGGGCACCCCTGATTTAGTAGTTGGCACAGATGACCAGCTAGCTTCTTATCTTTTAAAAACACCAAAGATTTCTGAGTATAAAGTGATCTGCCCCTCCAAAGAGAAGTTTGTCAGTGTCTTGTAGCTGGAGATCACAGATGTGTTCTGCATTTTGTAGAAAAGTTCAGGGAGGCATGGCACCAACTTTGGAGTGTGTAATGGCTGCATTGTATAGGTCTAGGAGTTTTGGTAGAGGTATCCTGGTCATGAGTGATATGAGGTGTACCAATAACATGCGTCTAGGTAAATTGGCCCTAGTGTGTGTGTGTGTGTGTGTGTGTGTATGTTAGGAGACCTTTGATCATAAGCTGCAGTGTGGAACTTTACCCCTAACAACAATGTTCTTCAGCAAGGAACATATATTCCACTTGAATAATTATGCTACCAAAATTAGTGTGTAAAACCAATCCTCCAGTATTGCTCCTATTTCTTCTTGCTGGAGGCCCCCATTTTGCTGAAGCCCAGAGCCCCCGCAAGTAAACCATTGTTTTAACGGTTTTAAAAAAGTTACATTCCACAACCAAACTGTTAAATCATCAAATGGCTGGTGTTTTTACTGATCACATGTGCAGCATGGCAGTAGCAGATCAAACAGAAGCAGCTTCCTTGGCTGTAAATGATAGGAAGGTTTAATTCCGCTTTAGACTTGTACACATTATAAGAAAATCAGTCAAACCTTTTCATCCGAGGAAGTTTGGTACAATTTTTGTATAGTGTGTACACCACTTTGGACAGCTGATTCTGACTTTTCGTACAAAAATTGCCGAAGGGACAAACTCCAAAATTTTTCCTGTATGGGAACAGAATGAACGATTTTCGTTTTTTAATGTGTACCAAAAAATCAGAAGCAAGAGACGGCACATGATCAGAAAAAGATAACAAAAAAAGCCTTTGTCATATTAGAATTTTCGTACGAATTTTCATTCATTGGTTCCGATTTGCTGTGAAACGACTAAGAAAATTGGCTGTTCACCCAATTTTCTTATAGCTTGTACCCCACATAAGGCTGTTAGCATATTGGCCTCTATAAACTCAACAGTGCCTAAAAATGGAGAACTGAGCATGTGCAGAGCAAAGTGAAAAAGTCTATTGCCGGTTTATAAACTGTATAAGCACTTATTTTTAATGTTTTACTTGGCTATACCTGCAAAAGAAACCATCCTGAAGGAATCTAGCAGGACTTAATTTTCTGACTAAAGTTCCACTTTAACTACCGTATATACTCGAGTATAAGCCGAGTTTTTCAGTCCACTTTTTGGGCTGAAAAAAGCCGCCTCGGCTTATACTCGAGTCACTGAAAATTTGCCCGAGCTGGAGGAGAAAAAGGGGCGGGGCCATGTCGCTGGCTGACGCTGGTGAATGGCCTGTCAGTTTGCCGGTCAGCACAATCCCCTCATCTTTCGATTCCCTTCGTTATAGTTTTTTTTTTTCCTTCGATGTGCTCTATGTCTGCAGCGGGGAG
This sequence comes from Lithobates pipiens, assembly GCF_037356315.1. Classification (NCBI taxonomy): domain Eukaryota; kingdom Metazoa; phylum Chordata; class Amphibia; order Anura; family Ranidae; genus Lithobates; species Lithobates pipiens. Next base: position 61,481,956 of record NW_027507685.1, on the reverse strand, counting down.
GGGACTCTTTCCTCTGTTTCGGGCGCGGAGGAATACAGCCTCTGCACCCGCTCCGCAGACCGCACATCGTTACTGCAGTGGGGGGACTCTTTCTTTTATTTCGGGCGCGGAGGAATCTCTGCACGCGCTCCGCACACCACACAGTATTAGCATAGGATACTGTGTGCTGCGGAGTGATATGCCCAATCCCCTCTCTCTCTCTCTACACAGGACTACCATAGAAAGAAGCAGAGAGAGCAGGGGCCGGGCAATCCAGTGTATGGAAGTAAAGTGAGGTGAATTCACGAGGCATACGGTAAATTATGGAAAAAAAAAAACCTGCTTTTGTCTCATACTGTGTCATACTGTCATACTGTAGATACTGTAGATTAGAATCCTGTAATTTTTTTGTACCGTAATTGTTTTTTTAAAATCTTTAAAAAAAAATTTAAAATCTTAAGCAATTTTGTACGGTACTTAAAGGCTGGGTTCACACTGCAGAGGTTACGAGAACCGCATGTGATTCGCACTGCACTGCAGTGCAAATCACATGCGGTCTCTGTGCGATGCGAGTTCAGCCATACAGATAGTATGGCTGAATTGGCATCGCACGTGGCCCAAACTCACACAGGACCCTTTTTTTGGTCCGCAGCAGAATCGGATCGCATGGGTGTTCACACCATGCGATCCGATTCCTGTCCGAGTTTGCAGATCGCACTGCGATATGCGAACTGATCTGGGGGTGTCATTAACATTTCATTGACACTCCCAGCAGTTCGCATAGGGCAGTGTGAAGTGCCGCTGGGAGGTATGCGATGCGGGAACCCGCCGCGGATTTGCGGTGTTCCCGCATCGCTGCAGTGTGAACCCAGCCTTTTTAAACATAATTTTAATAATTGCACTTTAGGCTGGGTTCACACTGCAGCGGGAACGCCGTGAATCCGCAGTGTTTTCCCGCATCGCATACCTCCCAGCGGCACTTCACACTGCACTATGCGAACTGCTGGGAGTGTCAATGAAATGTTAATGACACCCCCAGATCAGTTCGCATATCGCAGTGCGATCTGCAAACTCGGACAGGAATCGGATCGCATGGTGTGAACACCCATGCGATCCGATTCTGCTGCGGACCAAAAAAGGGTCCTGTGTGAGTTTGGGCCACGTGCGATGCCAATTCAGCCATACTATCTGTATGGATGAACTCGCATCGCACAGAGACCGCATGTGATTTGCACTGCAGTGGACCACATCTGAAGAAATCGTGGCGAGGCGCCGCAAAAAAAATGTGTCTAATGTGTTATCCAGAGCATTATTACAATGGCTACTGTATATTTATTGGGCAGGCTGTATACCGGTATGTGTCTAATGTGTTATCCAGAGCATTATTACAATGGCTACTGTATATTTATTGGGCAGGCTGTATACCGGTATGTGTCTAATGTGTTATCCAGAGCATTATTACAATGGCTACTGTATATTTATTGGGCAGGCTGTATACCGGTATGTGTCTAATGTGTTATCCAGAGCATTATTACAATGGCTACTGTATATTTATTGGGCAGGCTGTATACCGGTATGTGTCTAATGTGTTATCCAGAGCATTATTACAATGGCTACTGTATATTTATTGGGCAGGCTGTATACCGGTATGTGTCTAATGTGTTATCCAGAGCATTATTACAATGGCTACTGTATATTTATTGGGCAGGCTGTATACCGGTATGTGTCTAATGTGTTATCCAGAGCATTATTACAATGGCTACTGTATATTTATTGGGCAGGCTGTATACCGGTATGTGTCTAATGTGTTATCCAGAGCATTATTACAATGGCTACTGTATATTTATTGGGCAGGCTGTATACCGGTATGTGTCTAATGTGTTATCCAGAGCATTATTACAATGGCTACTGTATATTTATTGGGCAGGCTGTATACCGGTATGTGTCTAATGTGTTATCCAGAGCATTATTACAATGGCTACTGTATATTTATTGGGCAGGCTGTATACCGGTATGTGTCTAATGTGTTATCCAGAGCATTATTACAATGGCTACTGTATATTTAATGGACACAGGCAGGCTGTATGGTATATTTAATGGACACAGGCAGGCTGGACGGTATATTTAATGGACACAGGCAGGCTGGACGGTATATTTAATGGACACAGGCAGGCTGGACGGTATATTTAATGGACACAGGCAGGCTGGACGGTATATTTAATGGACACAGGCAGGCTGTATATTTAATGGGCACAGGCAGGACACTGGTAGAATGTACGGTACCGTATATTATGAGCCCTAACACAGGCTGCTCTATGCAAACAGTCATGTCATCACTTTCTGTAATATCAGCCTGCATTAGGCCTCAAAAGGTACCCAAACAAGTCTTTTTTTTTTTTATCCTGTTAGAAATGGATCCCAACACTTCTACCGGTAATCCTGGACCAAAAGAAAAACGCAGGTCATTCGAAGCTGGTTTCAAACTTAAGGTTGTGTCAAGAGCAGAAGAAAGCAATAACAGTATTGCAAGTAGGGAATTTTGTGTTGATGAAAAACAAGTGAGGGAATGGCGGAAAAAGAAAGCTGACTTGGAAAAGATTCCAAAGGCAAAAAAAGCTCAACGTGGTTTAACAACTTCATATGGGGCTCTAGAGACTGAATTGCATAAATGGGTTATGGAGTGTCGTCAAAATGGTTACTGCGTAACACGCATGGGAATTCGCTTACGTGCCCTTCAGATGGCTAAAGATGACAAATTAAAAGCACCAGGCATTGAAAAATTTGTTGCGTCAGCAGGATGGTGTACCCGCTTCATGAATAGGTTTGGCCTATGTTTGCGGCAAAGAACAAAGATTTCACAGAAGTTGCCAAAAGACCTTGATGAAAAAGTGATGTCATTCCATTCATTCATCATAAAACAAAGAAGGATCCATAACTATGACCTGGGAGATATTGGAAATATGGATGAAACACCGATGACCTTTGATCTTCCAAGCAACAGAACTGTGGCAAGTTTGGGAGACAAAACTATTTTTCTCAGAACCACAGGAAATGAAAAAAATCATTTCACAGTTGTTCTGTCATGTTTGGCTAATGGAACAAAGCTGCGGCCTGTCATTATTTTTAAAAGAAAGACCTTGCCTAAAAAGGTCAAATTCCCACCACGAATTACAGTGCGCGCACATGTGAAAGGCTGGATGGATGAAGACGGAACAAAAAAATGGCTGGAAGAAATTTGGAAAGAACGACCAGGAGCAGCCTTAAAGAAAAAACCATCATTGCTAGTTTGGGATATGTTCAGAGCCCACACATCTGATGGCATAAAAGAAATGGCAAAATCTTCTCAAGTTACTTTGGCCGTTATTCCAGGTGGGCTTACATCTGTATTGCAACCGCTAGATGTGTGTTTAAATAAACCTTTTAAAGACCGTGTGAGAAAGATGTGGCATGAATGGATGTCATCTGGTCAAGCCTGACTGACAAAAGGTGGAAATCTGATGAAGCCCGACATAGAATTGATAGCAAAGTGGGTTCGTGATGCATGGGAAGAGATTCCGGAGGACATGGTGCAACGCGCCTTCAAGAAATGTGGCATTAGTAATGCTATGGATGGCAGTGAAGACAGCGCTTTGTATGAGAACGACAGCAGTGATAGTGATGACTGCGAACTCAGTGATGATGACAATGTCTACGCTGATAATCTCACACCAGCTAATGCTGAAGCTCTGTTTGGACATACAGATGATGAGGAATCCAGTTTTGAAGGATTTTAACTCTTGTGTTTTAGCTTGGTTGCTGAATGAGCTAAGGTTTTTGTACTTTTAAAGTTATTGTTGATACCATATTGTTTTATTGACCCTCTTTACACTTTTATATTTTTTTACAGAGATAGTTTACTGTTTTTCTTTGAAATAAATATTCAAAAACATTATTGGTATCTATTTTTATTTTTGAAATTTACCGGTAGCTGCTGCATTTCCCACCCTAGGCTTATACTCGAGTCAATAACTTTTTCCAGTTTTTTGTGGTAAAAGTAGGTGCCTCGGCTTATATTCGGGTCGGCCTATACTCGAGTATATACGGTACTTCAATACAGGGCACTTAGCGCTGTCGCTGTTTAAATGACAATTGCGCTGTCGTGCTACACTGAACCCAAACAGAATTTTTATAATTTTGTTCCCACAAATGGAACTTTATTTTGGTGGTATTTGATCACCTCTGTGGGTTTTTTTTTCTTTTTGCTAAATAAGGCTAAAATTTAGAAAGAAAAAGTTTTTGTTTCTGTCATAAAATTTTGTAAATAAAGTACGTTTTCTCCTTCACTTATGGGCACTGATAAGGCGGCACCGATGAGGCACTGATAGGCGGCACTGATATGCAGCACTGATGGGCATCGATAGCCGACACTGGGCACTGAAAGGCTGCACTGATGGGTACTTATGGGTGGCATTGTTAGTCATCACTGATAGATGGCATTGTTGGGCATCAAGGGGGGGCTGTGCTGATAAACAGTCAGCACAGACCCACCCCCCCCCCCTACCCCCCCGCCAGCAGAGCAGCCGAACGGCTCTCCTCTACTCGCATCTGTCAGATGCAAGTGAGGGAAAGCTGATCAACGGCTCTTCCTGTTTACATCATGATCAGCCATGATTGGACACAACTGATCACGTGGTAAAGATCCTCCATCAAAGGCTCTCTACCAAGATTGGTGATCACGGGCGCGCGAGATCGGTCATGCTGGTGGGCCGTCATATCACTTCCACCCAGAACGAGAGCCACACTGCCCAGCTGTCATTTGACGGCCAGCGGGTGGGAATCGGTTAAAGCGGAACTTCAGTTATTTTTTTATTTTTTTGGTTTCTGACAGTAAACACCTTTTTATATAGCCCACTTCCCGTGTCTTGTGGTCTCTTTCTCTTTCTCTCAGAGAAGGGGGGGGGGGGGTGGGGTGGAGTGTGAGTCATAGGAGATTTCTGCAGCATATTTTGCTGGAGCACTGGCCTGCGGAGGGAGTGGGAGCGGCTGGCTCAGGCTCTTAGCCGCTCAACCCACTGGCTGCTGAAAACGGGTCACGGAGTGCAGAATAAAGTGCACTCCTGTGATCCACAGGAGAAGTACAGCCAAATGAGCTTTGGCTGTACTGCTACGTTAAGCCACATTTTTACCACTCCCCAAAAGCTCCCTCTCAAGCTTAAAAGGTAGTGATGTACACATGCCCATGCCAACAAAGTGTACGCAAGTGCGCCGCAACTGCATGCAACGGACTTGCTTTTATTGGTTAAAATAGACAGTGAAAGGGTGACAACACTTCTTCCCTGTCTGTCAAACGTTCTCTGAAAAGCAATCTATGGTGTTTTGCTGTCCCCCTTTTCTAGGCAAACTTACATTTGTAGCTAATTTAAAAGAGCCCCCTATGTGACAGTTTTTATTTTTTTTGCAAGGGAGGAGGAGTGATTGTTGGAATATAATTAATGATTGTTGGAATATAATTGATGGTTACTAGAATTTTTAAATGTTGTCACCTTAATATTGGAATGGAACAATGGTACAAGTACCGTATATAAATATGGTTTGTTTAAAAAAAAAAAAAGATATTACTCTATTTAAAAAAAAAAAAAAAAAAAGTTAAAAATCTACTGCCTGAAAATGTTTACCTTTTTTAAATGGCTCCGACCCGAAGGATTCTCCTATGGAATAGATTTATACAATGCCGCCAGTCCCACTTGGGAGTCCATTTATTCTAAAGGCTGTGTTCTGGCCGATTGTGTAAGTTTGCATGCTGTGAACCCTCATCCTCCAGCGAGCACATCGTTCCATGGAACATGTTGCCCAAATGTTTACTTTGTAACAAAGCGTTTGCATTCTGTCAGGGTTCACATCAGCATCAAAACAAACAGTCGGTGTGGATTCCCAGGCACAAGAGGCGGCTAAAAGGGTCACCGCGACCTTTGCTTTTTTTCTGTGCAAACACAGGCCCGGAAACGAGGTCCTGGAGCTATTGTACCCCAGTGTTCTTTGTTAATTCTTTGTTGTAAATTTGGACAAGCGCTGGCTGGTTTTACCATGTCATTGCTTTGTGCCGCCCTTCTACCCTTTAATGTTTTTATAACTCTTTCCAGATCTTTCACTAATTTTGTGGTTTCCTGTGTATTGATCACTTTCACTTTTTGGCTTTCTTCCAGATTTTTGTGGATTAGAAGTCACTAAAACTAGACTGCATTTTCCACTTTGAACCTTTTACTTTGAATATTGCCTTGTGTCCTTATTGAGAAAACTGAAGCTACAGCATACGGATTTTTTTTTTTTTTTTTAATCCCTAGGCCAATTAAGCAGTGTTTATCATATCTTCTTCATAATTGCTAAAATGAAGATGACTTTTCTATTTAAAGCATGTACCCTAATCAAACGAGAAGACTTTAGTATGCAGACACTATACATTACAAGGCTACTATTGTGTGTAAAAGCCACAGGATGCTGGTTGTAGTTTGAGAACACCCACCTCCTAGTCTTATTTGGCTGTGGAGTCACAACTCCACCCATCAGCTACTCAGTCTGATTATGCACAACCCTGAGGATTGAAGCTGGGTTCACACAGGTACGACACGACAGTCGTACGACTGTGTATCTGACTTTGCCCTGCGACTTGAAGTCCGACATCCCTCTGACTTCAATTAACGGGGATCTGACCTTGATCCCGACAATGCAGGCACGGTTTGTCTGGTATGAATCTTTTAGGGGAACTCCGTGCCAAATTATAAAAAAACAAAAACAAAAAAAAAAGGCCCGGGTTCCCCACCAAATTTAGAACAAAACAAAAAAACGGCATGGTTCCCCCTCCAAGACCATACCAGGACCTTATCTGAACATGCAGCCTGACAGGTCAGGAAAGGGGGTGGGGACGAGTGCCCCCACCCCTCCTAAACCATACCAGGCCGCATGCCCTCAACATTGGGGCGTGGTGGGACTCTTACCAATAACCTTTGCCCGGTGGTTGTCAGGGTCTGTGGGTGGGGGGCTTATTGGAATCTGGAAGCCCTCTTTAACAATGGGCATGCTAGATCCTGGCCTCCCACCCTGTGTAAAAAACTAGCCCTACACATTCACCTAAAAAAATATAAATAATCTTAAAAAAAAAAGTGTCAAAAGTAAAGCGCAGTATTTAAGGCAGCTCCAGCGTCTCTTCTGCATCTGAGTATGGGCTGTTGGGAAGAGGCCCTTGTCCCCATCAACTTGTTGAGGGCATGTGGCCTGGTATGGTTCAGAGGGGGGTGGGGGCGCTTGCTCGTCCCCACTTCCTTTCCTAATCTGCTGGGATGTGTGCTCTGATCAGGGTCTGGTATGGATTTTGGGGGGACTCCACGTCATTTTTGGATGGTAAAGTGCTGCTAAAAATAGCGGCTCTTTACCGCTGATGCACCCACCGCCCCAGTGTGAAAGGGGCCTTATAGTATGAATGACAGGAGGCTGCAGTCTACAAGGCTTTTCAGTCTAATACTGAAGATTACATAAAACTCAGAATGCATTGGAAATGCTTATTCCACAAAAAATCTCATTATATGGTGTAGTTTTAAATTTTCCCTAGGTTTTGACTTTAATTGCAAAGGGATTGGACGATCCCAGTTGTAATGTGTGGTCAGCTCTGATCTATTGAAGCGTGTAGTGTATTTGATGAGAGAAATGGAAATACTCATATTTTCTATTCTCGTTTTCTTGTGATCAGTGATCTAACCACAGTAAACTGAAACTGTTTTTGTTGCTGAGTCACTGATGGCTAATTTACACTTGCATCGACTTTAGCACATTAACCTCCTTTAGAACCGTCTGCCTGCATTGTACTGCAGACGGGTGGCTTATACAGGCACAGCGATGGACCTGTACCTCTTCCGGGTACAGGGCATGCACGTGCCCCCCTTTAACAAAGATTTTTTTAGTAAAAAGCCCCTGCTCAGTAGTAGCCCCCGGCTTTGCTGATCCCCAGCTGGGTAGTAGCCCCGGCTTTGCTGATCCCCAGCTGGGTAGTAGCCCTCGGCTTTGCTGATCCCCAGCTGGGTAGTAGCCCCCGGCTTTGCTGATCCCCAGCTGGGTAGTAGCCCCCGGCTTTGCTGATCCCCAGCTGGGTAGTAGCCCCCGGCTTTGCTGATCCTCCTCTCTCTGGTCCCCACTCACTTCCCACTATATTGCTCTCGTGCGCATTGCATGCGACATTCTCCTACTCCGGTCTGCTAGCTCTGCTGATCCTCCTCCACTCGGTCCTCTTTCTGTACCCAGCTCACTTTCCACTATAGTGTTCCCATGTTGCACAGCATGTGTGCCATCTGGTAGTTGCTCCAGTCTGGACCCCGCTCACCTTTCTACTGTTGCACACTGCAGACCATGTGACGTCTGTCCCAGACACTCCCAGAATATTTACACATGAACCAAAAGTGACTGCTGGTGACATCTTTCTGTTTTTCTTGTTTCCCAGTGCATCCTGGGATATCTCATACCAGCAATACCTCCAAAAAAAAGTGAAGCGAACTGAATAAAAGCCCCTCAAAAGTTGCAGGTGCTGTTAGCAAGCTTTGTCATGGACTTCTATGGAGGCTTTGGGGACGCTTTGAAGTGCAAAGAAAGCGACATGGGGAATAATTTTTTGAAGCAAAGCATATACAATGTGTGGACAGGATTGTAAGCTTACCATTTTGTTTAGTGACAGGCACTTTAATTGGCATTCATAGTGGTTTAAATAAGGGTGTCCAATGCCACATTTTGAAGCAAGTGTAAATAACCCCTTCTGCTACTAAAGCATTACTGAATTCAAAACCGTAAAATCAATAATGTAGTAAAGCAGGCTTGTCATACTTACTATGGAACCTAATGGGGTTAATCCTCTGCATTGTGTAAAAAAGCTGTTTGATCCTGTCTTCTCCGATCCTCCCCTTTCACGGTCCCCAAACCATCTCCTGATAGAACAGAGCATTGGGATCAAGCTGCACATGCTCAGTTCAGTGTGTCTTGCTAGACTTGTTTTTTTTTTTTTTTTCTTTTCTTTGGAGAGTACCTGTGATCAGCGCTGTGCAGACAGAGGGTCAGGGATCCTGCCGCCTCATAGGCCAGTCATAGTACAATGAAAACTCCTCCTACAAGCTTTAACCAGCCACTGATAGAAGATCTGATATAAAAGGCTAAGACCCAACTCCAGAAATGAAATGAAAACCAAGCACTGTAAATCCATTATCTTACTCTAGCGTTTTGGTTGCAAGCAACTTTTTTTAGGCCCTCCTGCAGTGTAATATGGGAAAGTCACCTTTTCCTCTGAGCCAAGCTGATTTATTGCCCTGAAGACTAAACATGTATCCTTGCTATCTTCTTGGATACTGGTCCCCTCACCGCCCCTATGTGTTCTCCTGCCTGTGGAGCCAATGAGAGAGGACCCAGGTGCTGGAAGTGTTCCTTGCACCAATAGAAGGTGTACACATCCTGCAGGCAGTATTGTAGACTTCCAAGGAAGGACCCGCACAGCTGAACTCATGCCGCGTACACATGAGCAGAATGTCCGACAGAAAAAGTCAGACGGGAGCTTTTCATTGTATATGTGTATGCCCCATCAGACTTTTTACGTAGAAAAATTTTGACGGACCTAGAAATGGAACATGTTCTAAATATTTCCAACGAAACCAAATGCTATCTGGAAAACCGTTCATCTGTATTCTGTTCCAGCGGACCAAAAACGACGCATGCTCTGAAGCAAGTACGAGACGGAAGCTATTGGCTACTGGCTATTTAACTTCCTTTTTCTAGTCCCGTTGTACGTCACGTGTTGTTGACGATTGGACTTTGGTGTGGTCATGTGTACGCAAGCGGAATTCCGTCAGAAAAACCTTCAGAGATTATTCCGACGGGAAAACCGGTCGTGTGCACAGAGTATCAGGGATGCGTTTGGAGATCTGTGCAGCCAGCTGCCCGACATTGATTTTATCATGCAAGGAGCATGCTGATAGGAGGAAATGGTAGAGTCATAAGCTCATCATTGTGTTGCTTTCACTGTCCATTCTCAAGGTGGGGTAGAAAGGGAGACCTGTAAGTGAAAGTGAAACTTAAGCAGAGAAAGATTAAGTTCCCCCCTGGACTAGCAGAGCTGTGTAAATTTTAGGACTGGTGGTACAGAAATGCAAATCTACAAATCCTTGGGGCAGGTAAAGCAGCCTCATATATTTATTTAATTATCTGTATATTTAGTGGTTTACTTGAAATTCAGCTTTCATAATCCTTGCTCTTTGCAGCTCTATATGACATAAGCCCAGAAGCACCCCACTTCTCTTTTCCATATTCACATCTCTGCAAGTGTCGGGGTGATGATTTGTAACTTTATTTTCTGAGGAAGAAAAAGCAAACCGTTGGCCTCGGTCACACTTGTGCCGCGTCATTTTTGTTATCGTCAGATGGTTGTGAAATAATTTCGGTAGAAGCGGCATCTCAGTCTGTGTTACATAATAACCTAATGTTTGTGACACCCTGGGACTTCCTAAAAAAAATGACATGGTCTCTGATGAAAGTGAATCTGTGTTCAATGCAAGACTTGTTCACAAAAAAGTACAACCAGCCTCTGGAAGTTACAGTAGAAGTCCTGGCTATTCCTTACTATGCTTAAACCTGCCCCCACCCCCTTCTAACCCCTATTCTAAATACCCTGTGGAACTGGGGTCTCTGAACTTTCTAAACAAGGCCAGTTTACTGTCCTTCAGACAGAAATTGTGCCCCGTACAGTATCTCGCAAAAGTGAGTACACCCCTCACATTTTTGTAAATATTTTATTATAGCTTTTCATGTGACAACACTAAAGAAATGACAGCTTGTAAAGTAGTTAATGTACAGCTTGTATAACCATGTAAATGTGCTGCCCCCTCAAAATAACACACTGCCTTAACCCCCTTGGGCATGGAGTTAACCAGAGCTTCGCAGGTTACTGCTGCTCGTGATCATGGAGCTGGTGGATGTTAGAGACCTTGCGCTCCTCTCCCACCTTCTGTTTGAGGATGCCCCACAGAAGCTCAATCAGGTTTAGGTCTGGAGACATGCTTGGCCAGTCCATCACCTTTACCCTCAGCTTCTTTAGCAAGGCAGTGATCGTCTTGGAAATGTGTTTGGGGTTGTTATCATGTTGGAATACTGCCCTGTGGCCCAGTCTTCTGAATTGAGGGGATCATGCTCTGCTTCAGTATGTCACAGTACATGTTGGCATTTATGGTTCCCTCAATGAACTGTAGCTCCTCAGTGCTGGCAGCACTCGCGCAGCCCCAGACCATGACATCCCCACCATCATGCTTGACTGTATGCAAGACACACTTGTCTTTGTACTCCTCACCTGGTTGCTGCCACACATGCTTGAAACCATATGAAACAAATAAGTTGCTTGTCTTCAGCAAATTGTTTGCAGGCTTTCTTATGCATCATCTTTAGAAGAGGCTTCCTTTTGGTACAATATACATTTAGACCAATTTGATACAGTGTGTGGCGTATGGTCTGAGCACTGACAGGCTGCTGAATTTTTCAGTTTACATCTGCTGATTACATCCCAGGTGCATCATTTCTAAAGGTACAAATTCTTAGTTTGTTTTATTTAAAAAGTCACTACAGTTGGAGTAGAAAAGGTGGTCCCTGGTCAGCATGCTGAAAAGAAGGCCCTCTATGGAAGTAGTGGTCTCTCTACAGAGGTCCCACCTATAACTCTTCAGTTAGCACAGCTTGTGCTCCCTGCTGAATGAAGATCTCTAGTTACCGTATACGATAGGTCACAGTAGACTGCAGGCCATTCACAAAGCGCAGCTGGCTGCCCACTGTTAAGATGCTGTCACAGGGAACCTGAAGGCTAGTGAAAGACTAGCCCGGGTGCAGATGGTGCTGGATCCCTGGACAGATACTGTAAGCGTCCTGTTATTAGAAGTCATCCGCTACAGGATTTGTAGCTGCTGACTTGTATTTATTTTTTCCCAGAGTGGAGAACCTCTTTAAAGTTCAGTTGGGCTTTAAAGTAAACTGAGTGTACATTTTAATTCAAAACCCACCTTCATGTGAAATGCATAATTTTTGTTGTCCATCCCGGAGGACTGGTTGCATAGATGGAGAGAGTCTAAAAGAGTAATGCAAGTTTTATTCCTTTATCACTGTACCCCTAGTTTTCATGTGTAATTAACTTTTGCAGTGTGTGTGGGTCCCCACTGCAATTGTATTTTTTTTTCTTGTGACCGTAGTTTTAGCTTTAGTCCTAATTTAACTATTAGCAGCAGGTGAAATTCACTGTTTCTCAAAAATATTTACACAGCCTAGCCAGACGGCACAGCCGGATCTGTGACCTGACTGTTAGGCAATATGCTGTAGCTTGTTCACACCTCTGCCCTCTGTTAGAGAATGATGGAGTGATGTCATAGTGGTGAGACGGTCCCTCTCAACCTGGTAACAAGTTTCACTTTCAGCAATTAAGCTTGCAGCAGAGACCGATGCAATTTTTGCGAATCCGCAGTTTGCTGTTGTCATAAATTTCTTCATTTAATGCAACAAAATGAGTTTTCCCTCTTTTGTTTGTTTCACGGTCTTCTTTTGATTCAGAGTTAATGGTAACCAAATCCTCATTCCGTTGAGACTCTATTGGAGGCATAAACACCACCTTGCCCAATAAATCTCGAAGATTTTTTGAGTTGTATCCCATACCTGCTGTAGATATTTAAACATTTGATAGGAGCTTAAATTGCTACCTCAGAGTACTTTGAAGATTCTTCCATCTTGTTCTTTGGATGCCCATAGGTCTGCTTAAACCACAGTTGGTAAACTAAATGTTGCAGACTCTTCATAGCTCTGGAATAAAGAAGGCATATCTTTCAGCTGGAGCAGTCTTGCATTAGTTTTATTAAATCCATCTCGATTCAATAGTAGGTTGGGAATGGAGCAATAGGCATGATTCTCTTGGGTTCTGTTGTCAGAACTGTGCAGCACTGGTGTAAGTTCATTTTTACTCGCCCACACAGACCCCCGTGACTGCTAATGGATGCTCAGTCATATGTGAGGCATCTTGTTGTATTTGAATGGCTCCCTGTTTTACCCTAGTGGGAGATGTGTGCTTTGGAGTATAAAGATAGTCACGGTGGTAAGTCATTTTGCTTGTTAGAGTTTCCAATTTGTGTAATACATAGATAAGCAAGTAAAATCTCTTGCCATATCTGGTGTTGGATATTCCCGTATATGACTGACCAAAAATACTACTTGTATGGCAGCTTCTGGATTTCCCCTTGGAGTTTTACACTGAGCTTTGACCCATCTAGTATCCAATTCCTCTTAATGCAATATTGTAAAATCTAGATTGGGAGATCTTAAACTCTGAGGACCCAAAATAAAATGGTTACTGTACTAAGACCCAAGAAATGTATTACCAATACCAGGAAAGCCAAACTCCATAACAAGACAAATAATGTGTTGTGGATAATCTCCCTGTTTTGTTACCTTACATCAAGAGATAAAAAAAATAATTAGACATTTTCATCTATTGCGGGGGACTCTTCCCATCACAACCGTGCCTTTTTAACTCCCCCCCATCTTCTTTGCACACATGCTCTGGTCACCAACATGTCTGTGCCGTCAGCAAGGTTTTTTTTTAAGTATATTTCAAAGGTTTTGGGTGGAATTTTTATAATGGTTTCATGTCATAGAAGCGAATGTTAGAGGCATTGTTAAATGGCCGCTTTTCAGATTGTTGCACTATATGGTTTAAAATGTTGCTAAAGTGTGGCTGGTGTCGCTCACCACTGATTATAGGCGTGGACAAACTAGGGTTTAACAGTGACCCCTCACAGACACATCTATAACTCAATTTGGGTTTTGGCAAGAAGTGAGCAATAGGAAAAACATAAAGGAATGGTGTGTGTTTTTTGTTTTTGTTTTTTTGTTTTTTATGTAGTTAGAGATTTTGTAATGGAGATCAAATTCTGTTATTTCATCTTCGCCTGTTAAATGTTTGTCATCCGCTTAAAAAAAAAAAAAGTAAAAAAAATCTTGTCAAGTTGCCTCATAAAAGTTGTGTGTAACAAGGCATATGCAATAATTTAACACAGAACCACAACCTTTTTGTTTTGCTTTTTATTTAAAAGTATTTTTATTAAAGAGTCTGCTTCTTCCCTCCTCCCATCAACCCTGTGTTTCTGTGGGAATCCCTCCTGCAGTGCTTTTGTGTTCTGCTGGCAGAGAGCCTTTCTCATTGGCAAAATACAATGATCGCTGCTGGCAGCTATATCTGTTGGCAGTGACTGGGGGGGAAAAACCCCAACAGACTGGTTGTACTGAAGTGGATGGATCAACTTCTGCACAACCTGCCTGCCCATATACCAGTGCTCGACAAAACCCGGTCGCCAGGTCGCATTGGCGACTAGAATCAGCGACCTTGCGCCTGGGGCAGCATAGCTGGGGGTATCCCGTCTCCGTGGACCCCCCCCCCCCGCGCGATCGCGTCGGGCCGCGCCGCAGGCGGCCGGTAATTGAGCCCCCGGCTTTGAGGCCTTCTGTGATCCTATGGTTCCTTCTGGAATCTGGCGCCCTCTTGTGGTGGCCGTTGGAATTACAACCAACAATGTTAATGGGCCAGTCTTTCTCCATCCCTTTACTTAGAACCCCTAAACAAAACAAAAAAAAAAATATATATATATATATTATATTAATAAATATATATATAATTTTTTTTTTATTATTATTTATTCTAACACCCTAGAGAGTAAAATGGTGGTCGTTGCAATACTGTCTGTCACACCATATTTGCACAGCGGACTTACAAGCGCACTTTTTTTGGGGAAAATTTTTTTATTTAATAAAAAAAAAAAAGACAACAGTTAAGTTAGCCCAATTTTTTTTTTTATATTGTGAAAGATAATGTTATGCCGAGTAAATCGATACCCAACATGTCACGCTTCAAAATTGCGCCCGCTCATGGAATGGCGACAAAATTTTACCCTTTAAAATCTCCATAGGCGACTTTTAAAAAATTCTTCAGGTTGCACGTTTTGAGTTACAGAGGAGGTCTGGGGCTAGAATTATTGCTCTTACTCTACCGATCGCAGCGATACCTCACATGTGTGGTTTGAACACGCTTTCATATATGCGTTCGCTTCTGCACGCAAGCTTGGCAAGACAGGGCGCATTTAAAACAATTTTTTTTTCTTATTTTAACTTTTATTTTTAATTTTTTTCACTGTTCTTTTAAAAAAAAAAAATGTGTGTCACTTTTATTCCTATTACAAGGAATGTAAAAATCCCTTGTAATATAAAAAGAGGACCTGTCATGCTTTTTTCTATATGAGATCTGGGGGTCAGAGAGACCTCACATCTCATATTTACACTAAAATGCAATTTAAAAATGTCCCTCTAAGAGCTATGGGCAATGACTTGGAGACAGGTGGGGGGCTGGGGGCTATCTTCCCCTCACTCGTCTCCATGTCAGGCCAGGGACAGGTCCAGATCGCCGTCACGGACCTGGCTCCTAACTTTTTTAGCTGGCTCCTAGATTCCAAGCAAATTTGTCAACCCCTGCCATATACTGATCAAAATTTGTCTGGTTCCTGCTGAACCAGGCAAATTTTGATCAGTCAATGGTTGGCCAATAGCAGTAAAGCAATACTGACAAAACAGTTGGAACATAATGCAATGTGTGCCACTGATAGGTCTTCTTTACAAATAAGCAATACCTTCAGCCTTCAATTGTTCTTTGAATACAGCCTCTGGTTTGTATATGGGTTAAACACTTCTGTTTTTCATTCCATCCATACAAACAATTCTTTCAGCATGAAATTGTCCTAACTTTTTTTAGGCTGGCCATAGCCACTTAATTTCCCCATCAACACACAGTGTTGACTCTCCCCCCTGCCCAGCCTTTCTGTTCTCCCAATGGGGGTGGGAGAACACTGATTTATTGCTAGCATCTATAACAGCCCCTAGCAATAATTACATAGAAAATCTGGCAGGCTGGTTGTACACAAGGTGATCGATTGAATCAACTTGGGTACATTCAGCCTATCCATAAATGGTCCGAATCTCAGCCAGTTCCTGCTGAACCGGCCAAGATTCAAACCATCTATGGTTGGCTTTAGGTGCTGGGCTAAAAGACAGTTAGCATCTCTAAAGTCTAGTACACACTACTAAATTTTTTTTTAGCAGGCTGAATGAAAAAAAAAAAACAGTTCAGGAGGAGCTGCTGTACTAACCAACTTTAGTACAGCCATCTCCTTTGCTGTAGTATTGTATTCTAACGGGGGGGGGGGGGGGGGGGGGTTCTCCAGAACACTCCGATCAGTGCGCTGTTATAGGCCGAGAGCACCGATAGGCAGATGTTTATCAGTTGTGCCCCTTTGATGGAAGCCAGCCTGGCTGCAGTGCACACGGGCCGAATGTCAGCCAGTTTTTATTTGACCCATGTGTACTAAGCTTAAAGCGGGAGTAAACCCAGTTTCAAAAAACACTTACATTCACGGCATGCCGGAAATGCTAACTTTCACATTGGTTGTGCTCTTAACCAAACTTTCAAACCATCCAATGGCTGGTTTCATAACTGATCACATGTGCAGCATTATGGCAGTTGAAGAATCATTAGAGGCCAAGATGGCAGCTTCCTTGACTGAAAGCAATAGAAGGGTTTACTTCCACTTTTAAGGGTTGAAGTGATACAGTGTTGACCTTTTTTAGTTTTTCACTTTCATGGTTCAGCTCTTTGGTACCTGTTGTTTTTTTTATTTTTTTTGTAGCGTGAGAACTTAGAAATGTGTCCAGAATCAGTTAAGCGCATCATGCCTTGAACCGCAAGAAAGAGGTGGGCAAAGTTCACCCGCGATCTTGTAGAATTTGTGTGAATGCGAACCATGCCCAAGCACCGAACTCTCCATAGATCACTGAGCACAGAAGTAGGGATCACTGTGGTCTGGTTGTCAGCAGTGATGTAAGTTTGCCTGGGAACACTTGCCTACAGCCCAGATTGAGTGCAGACTAGTAGGGGAAGAGGGGACACTCGAACTTGGGCATGGTTTAGTTCAACCTGGCCCATTGTGAATGCACACTTTAAAGTGTGTTTTTTATTTTTTTACCCTAATGCACTCTCTGCATTAAGGTAAAATACCATCTACATGCAGTTCTCCAGACCTCCCAGCTCCTCCTTATACTTGCTCGATCTACTAGTCTGATCTTGAACCAGCGAAGTGCACGAGAGCAGAGGCTCTCTCCCTCCTCATTGACTCAGAGACAGCAGCGGCTCCTGCTGCTGTCAGTCACAGCCAGCGATGAGGGGGCAGGGCCGAGTCCCAATGTCTGACCATTTAAACAGACAGCAAGGTTTGGAAATGAGCCTGCTCGAGTACCGGCATAAATGGCTTTCTCTGGTCGCTTGGCGACGGTGGGTGACTTTTGAATAGGAGGAGCTGAAAAGTGGCTTGCTGTGGGGCCACTCATTGAGAGGGGGAGCCATAAGCATCAGTGGGGGAGACATGAGGAGGAACCTTTGCACACATCTAGTAAGTATAACAAGTTTGTTATTTTAAAGAGGAGTTCCGCTCTCCCAAAAAATTACTGTGCTTAAAAAAAAAAAAAGGGGGAGACGAGCGGGACTTCGATCCCCCTGCATTGCTGGACCCTGGGATAGGCAAGTGTCCGATTTTATTAAAAGTCAGCACTTGCAGTATTTGTAGCTGCTGTCTTGTAATTTATTTTTATTATTTTAAGCGGAACACTGATTTAAAGAGAAAAAAAATATACGTTTTAGAAACACTTTAAATTTCCATAGAACTTAATTGTACCTGCACGTAGATGTGAATTGTATCTTGGGGGCAAGCAGGAGAGGGTTGGCTATATTCACATAGCCACCCTAGAAAAGGAAGTCTAATGTCGCGTACACACAATCGTAATTCTGGCCAGAAAAATACAGATGAGAGCTTTTCATCGGAATATGCGACCGTGCGTATGCTCCATCAGAATTTAGCTGTCCGAATTTCTGCCAGCCAAAAATTGATAGCATGTTGTCAATTTTCCAGACAGAAAAATTCCAATTGTGTGTATGCAATTCCGACATGCCAAAAATCACGTGTGCTCAGATTCAACTACGAGACAGAAGCTATTGGCTACTGGCTATTGAACTTCCTTTTTCTAGTCCCATCGTACGTGTTGTACGTCACCGCGTTATAAACGATCGGAATTTGGTGTGACCGTGTGTAGGCACGACGGCATGAGCCGAATTGTGTTGGGAAAACCATCAGAGCTTTTTCCAACGAGAATTCCGATCGTGTGTACACGGCATGAGAATAGCAGAACAAGCTTGTGCTTGAGAGATGAAACAAAGTAAGAAAGATATAGAAGGCACATTCTTCTTATATTTAAACACATTTAATTTTTTTATTTTCTAAATAAAATGTAAGTTTAGTTTCACTTTAACTTCCTGTAATGAGCTGACAATTGTTACTGATCGAAGCAGTTCAACTAAATTCTCATGTATTGGACTACAAAACACCCCATTATGTTATGGAGATGAGTGTAGAGCATGTCCAGCAGGGGAGAATCCATGCCAGAGCTAACAAAACTGTTAGACAGCCAGGCAGCTGGCATTTTTCATAAGCTGACAGCAGTAGCAGCCTTTGTTTTTCACCTTGCACATATTTTCACACCCTGTCCTGGAATTATGCATTTCAGATCCTGACACCTACTTGGTCTTTATTTTTTTTTTTAATTCTTAATGGTGTGCGTACCTATCCGTCTAGACTAAATGTGCGGGGGTATAATGACATTGTTAGTGGGTTTTGTTTGGACAAGGGCAGAATGTAGGCCGTGTGTTTTTCATCAGTGCCTCTTATCCACTTTCAGACCGGACCATTTTGCTGGTAAATGACCAGAGGTCTTTTTACACTTTGGCACTGCGCTGCTTTAACTGGTAATTGCGCGGTCATGCAATGTTGTACCCAAACAAAATTTGCGTCCTTTTCTTCCCACAAATAGAGCTTTCTTTTGATGGTATTTGATTGCCTCTGCGATTTTTATTTTTTGCGATATAAACGTAAAAAGACCGCAAATTTTGAAAAAAAATATTTTCTACTTTTTGTTATTAGAAAAATCCAATAAACTCAATTTTAGTCATACATTTAGGCCAAAATGTATTCAGCCACATGTCTTTGGTAAAAAAAAAGTCAATAATTGTATATTTATTGGTTTGCGCAAAAGTTGTCACATCTACAAACTAAGGTACGTTTTCTGGAATTTACGCAGCTTTTAGTTTACGACTGCCTATCTCATTTCTTGAGGTGCTAAAATGACAGGGCAGTACAAAACCCCCCCAAATGACCCCATTTTGGAAAGTAGACCCCCTAAGGAAATTGATAAGAGGCATGTTGAGCCCATTGAATATTTTATTTTTTTGCCTCAAGCGATTGAATAATGACAAAAAAAAAATTTTTTTTTTTTTTTTACACAAAGTTGTCACTAAATGATATATTGCTCACACATGCTATGGGCGTATGTGAAATGACACCCCAAAATAAATTCTGCTGCTTCTCCTGAGTACGGGGATACCACATATGTGGGACTTTTTGGGAGCCTAGCCGCGTACAGGGCCCCGAAAACCAAGCACCGCCTTCAGGCTTTCTAAGGGCGTAAATTTTTGATTTCACGCCTCACTACCTATTACAGTTTTGAAGGCCATAAAATGCCAAGATGGCACAAAACCCCCACAAATGACCCCATTTTAGAAAGTAGACACCCCAAGCTATTTGCTGAGAGGCATGTTGAGTCCATGGAATATTTTATATTTTGCCACAAGTTGCGGGAAAATTACAAACTTTTTTTTTTTTTTTTTTTTTTTCACAAAGTTGTCACTAAATGATATATTGCTCATGCATGCCATGGGCATATGTGAAATGACACCCCAAAATAAATTCTGCTGCTTCTCCTGAGTACGGGGATACCACATATGTGGGACTTTTTGGGAGCCTAGCCGCGTACGGGGCCCCGAAAACCAAGCACCGCCTTCAGGCTTTCTAAGGGCGTAATTTTTTGAGTTCACTTCTCACTACCTATTACAGTTTTGAAGGCCATAAAATGCCAAGATGGCACAAAACCCCCACAAATGACCCCATTTTAGAAAGTAGACACCCCAAGCTATTTGCTGAGAGGCATGTTGAGTCCATGGAATATTTTATATTTTGCCACAAGTTGCGGGAAAATTACAAACTTTTTTTTTTTTTCACAAAGTTGTCACTAAATGATATATTGCTCACGCATGCCATGGGCATATGTGAAATGACACCCCAAAATAAATTCTGCTGCTTCTCCTGAGTACGGGGATACCACATATGTGGGACTTTTTGGGAGCCTAGCCGCGTACGGGGCCCCAAAAACCAAGCACCGCCTTCAGGCTTTCTAAGGGCGTTACAGTTTTGAAGGCCATAAAATGCCAAGATGGCACAAACCCCCCCCCCCCCAAATGACCC
Source organism: Lithobates pipiens (assembly GCF_037356315.1). Classification (NCBI taxonomy): domain Eukaryota; kingdom Metazoa; phylum Chordata; class Amphibia; order Anura; family Ranidae; genus Lithobates; species Lithobates pipiens. The sequence continues at coordinate 61,461,506 of NW_027507685.1, read as the reverse complement.
CATTTTAGAAAGTAGACACCCCTAAATTTAGGGGTACACTAGTGAGACTAGGTAATAAATGGCGGGTGCCCTGAAACTATAAAAAAATAACTAACCAACCAGCGTCACCTGTAACAGTTATATGGTGATCACTGGTGAAAGGGTTAACTAGGGGGCAATCAGGGGGCTTTATGCGGTAGTATATGGGGGTCCCTGGCGCTATAAAAAGCTGCGGCGAACCTAAATACCTACCTGCCTAACTAGCGTCACCTGTGACACTAATACAGCGATCAGAAAAACGATCGCTTATTAGGCTGGGTTCACACTGGAGCGATGCGGGAACGCCACGAATGCGCGGCGGGTTCCCGCATCGCATGCCTCCCGGCGGCAGTTCACACTGCCCTATGCGAACTGCTGGGAGTGTCAGTGAAATGTTAATGACACCCCCAGATCAGTTCGCATATCGCAGTGCGATCTGCAAACTTGGATCGCATGGTGTGAACACCCATGCGATCCGATTCTGCTGCGGACCAAAAAAAGGGTCCCGTGCGAGTTTGCGGCGGGTGCGACACGAATTCAGCCATACTATCTGTATAGCTGAACTCGAATCGCACAGAGATCGGATGTGATTTGCACTGCAGTGCGGTGCGAATCACATCCGTTCTCATAAACCGCTGCAATGTGAACCCAGCCTTAGTGACACTGGCGACGGGGGGTGATCACGGGGTTAAACCTTTATTGGGGGGGTTAGGGGGGTACCTTAGAACTAAAGGGGGCTAACCCTAACTGCCCTAACAGTTATTAGTCACAAATGACACCTGCCGGGTGATCAGGGGGTTAAACCTTTATTAGGTAATAAATGGCGGGTGCCCTGAAACTATAAAAAAATAACTAACCAACCAGCGTCACCTGTAACAGTTATATGGTGATCACTGGTGAAAGGGTTAACTAGGGGGCAATCAGGGGGCTTTATGCGGTAGTATATGGGGGTCCCTAGCGCTATAAAAAGCTGCGGCGAACCTAAATACCTACCTGCCTAACTAGCGTCACCTGTGACACTAATACGGCGATCAGAAAAATGATCGCTTATTAGGCTGGGTTCACACTGGAGCGATGCGGAAACGCCGCGAATCCGCGGCGGGTTCCCGCATCGCATGCCTCCCGGCGGCAGTTCACACTGCCCTATGCGAACTGCTGGGAGTGTCAGTGAAATGTTACTGACACCCCCAGATCAGTTCGCATATCGCAGTGCGATCTGCAAACTCGGATCGCATGGTGTGAACACCCATGCGATCCGATTCTGCTGCGGGCCAAAAAAAGGGTCCCGTGCGAATTTGCGGCGGGTGTGGCGGGTGCGGCGGGTGCGGCGAATGGCTGAACTCGAATCGCACAGAGATCGGATGTGATTTGCACTGCAGTGCGGTGCGAATCACATTCGTTCTCATAAACCGCTGCAATGTGAACCCAGCCTTAGTGACACTGGCGACGGGGGGTGATCACGGGGTTAAACCTTTATTGGGGGGGTTAGGGGGGTACATTAGAACTAAAGGGGGCTAACCCTAACTGCCCTAACAGTTATTACAGTCACAAATGACACCAATGCAAAAAAAAAAAAAAAAAAAAAAAAAATGACATTGGTGTCACTGTGACTGGGGGGGCAGGGGTAATTGGGGGGGTGATCGGGGGGTAAAGGGGGGGTGTGAGTGTGCCTGGCATGTTCTACTGTGTGTGGGATGTGTTGGTGCAACTCACTGATCCGCTCTCCTCCGTGTCGGAACGAAAAATACCGACACGGAGGAGAGAATACATCACTTCCTCTCCTGTGTTTACATTACAGGAGAGGAAGTGATGTCACCGGGGATTTCCATTCGTCGGGAGCGATCGCGAGGGGGTGGCCATGAATGAATGGCCGTCCCCTCGTCCGGGATCGCTCCCGAACGAAAACCGACCGCCGCAGGCACCGGGCGGGGGCCCGATCGGGCCCCCGACCCGCGGGAGGCAAATCACGTACATGTACGTGCTTATGCCTGCCCGTGCCATTCTGCCGACGTACATCGGCGTGAGGCGGTCGGCAAGTGGTTATACAGTAACTGCATGTTCTGGCTGACAGGAGAGATGATCCATATTTCACATGTTTGATATTTCAGTAGCTGCTCCTCAGGTTGAGCCTCGCACTGTATACTTTACGGTTTGAGACTTTTATGCTGTTTACCGTCGTCGCTCGTTTTCCCTTTTGGATAAAAATGTAATGTAAGGTATAATTAGAATAGCACGGCTGTTTGCTGTGTTTTCCCTGCGAGCTTTTCTGTAACAATTTCTGCTCCTGACACATTAAAAACAAAGCGCTTCTTTCCGTCATTTAATGTATGGAAGGTGGGACTGAGGGAAATGTGTAAACTTTTTATTGCCTGTATCCTTTGAAAAACGCCCATGAAGGCTTCTTTTTAATTAAAGCCATTCTTTTTTTTTTTTTTGTATACAAATCTATGCAGCGTAGCTAGTACTTTAATTGTACGTGTCTTGAGCTAATTTGTGTTTTTGTCCTAGGAAATATTTTTCTGAAATTCAAGATGTTTATTGACTTAGATTTCAAGGGTCAGTAGCATTCATTGTGATAAGTATTCTATTTCAGTAGGGATTTGGTGAATTCTTGACCTTAAATAGTACTTTAGGATTTCCTGTATGAGTTTGTGTGTACATGGGTGGGCTGCCCAGCCCCCACTAAAAGGGGAGAACAGTATTGTCTTCCTGTTAAGGACACTTAGTGCATGTATCTCAGTTTTGTGCTGACTAATCTTGGTATTTATAGGGTATTCAGTTTCCTCAAGCCTACAGCTCTGTTATTTCAAGAATGACACTTTGAGATTCCTAGCCTTAAGCAATATGTGCAATGAGGGAAAATGCTTTAGTTTGCCCATATAATTTATGTAAATTGTATGTATAGTGTAATTATTGAAGTTGAAAAACTCCTTCAGAGCCACAAAGGATATAATTCTACTAAATGCGTTTGAAACCCCAGATATTACCATGAAGTGGTGGCTTTATTACTATGAAGTCAAAAAACTTTGCCCCTGGGATACAAGATATGTATAAAATATATAAAAGTTAAAGTAGAGTTCCAACCAAAAGTGTTTCATTTGTCTCCCCCCCCCCCCCCCCCTACTCCAGTGCTACATTTGGCACCTTTTCACACGTCTGGGAGTCCAGGCCACTGCGAATTACATCACAGCTAAGCTCCGCCTCCTACTTCCCCTCCGCTGCCGGGCCAGTAGAAGAGCGCAGCGGTGCCTCGCACATGCATAGTAGGGACCCCGCGTAAAGCCTTGAAGCTACACTGCTTTGCCTCTGCATTGCCACCATGGCAGCGGCAGCACCACCGCCATTCAGTCCATGATGCCGACATCGCTGGACTCCAGGACAGGTATGTGTCCTATTAAAAGTCGGCAGCTGCAGTATGAGTAGCTGCTACCTTTTCATTTTTGCAGGGGTGGGCAGACCTCCTTTAGGGCACTTTCATACTGGGGGGGGCAGAGTTTTTAGCGACGTTTTACTGTCGTTTTAATTGCGCTAGGAAACTCCTGCCCAGAGATAGTTTCACAATGGATTAGAGAACTGGAAGAAATCCAAAAAGCACACCAAGATTCGAGGAAGAATGCACAGGCCTGTTTTATTTTTGAATTTTTTTGCTTTTTCTGAGATTCGGCTTTAAGTAAGAGCAAGGCTGTAAGGTTAGACACAAAATATGGCACTTTTCAAATATTATTTCATGGTTCTGTCCGGCTATATATTAAATATCCACTTAAGCCCCGGACCATTTTGCTGGCCAAAGACTAGAGTATTTTTTGCAATTTGGCACTGCGTCACTTTAATTGACAATTGCGCAGTCGTGCGACGTGGCTCCCAAACAAAATTGTTTTGGTGGTATTTGATCACCTCTGCAGTTTTTTTATTTTTTTTTATTTTTTTTGTGCTATAACCAAAGAGCAACAATTTTGAAAAAAATAATTATTTTTTGCTTTTTGGTATAATATCCCCCAAAAATATATTAAAAAAATAAAAAAAAAAAAATTTTTTTCTCCTTTAGTTTAGGCCGATACGTATTCTGTGTATTTTTGGCAAAAAAAAATAAAAATTGCAATAATCGTTTACTGATTGGTATGCGCAAAAGTTATAGCATCTACAAAATAGGGGATAGTTTTATGGCTTTTTTTTTTTTTTTTTACCACGACTGCGATATTATGACACACATTGGACAATTTTGGCGCGATTTTGAGACCATTCACATTTATACAGCGATCAGCGTGATTTAAAATTGCATTGATTACTGTGTAAATGTGACTGCCAGTGAAGGGGTTAACACTAGGTGAAGCTATAGGGGTTAGGTGTGTCCTAGGAATGTGTTCTAACTGTAGGGGGGATGGGCTAGCTGTGACGCATTACTGATCATAGCTTCCGGTCACGGTGCTATTATCACTAACACTGTCATTGGGCAGAACGGGAAGAAGTTTGTTTACTTTAGCATCTCCCCGTTCTTCCTCTCCGTGAGACGATCGCGGGTATCTCCACGATCCTACTCACGGAGCTCCCGGCTGGCATGTGCGCCTCCGGTGGCGGGCAGGAGAGGGCACGGCAGCAAATTCAAAGGAACATACAGGTACGCCCATTTGCCCAGCCATGCCATTCTGCTGATGTACATTGGCGTGCATCGGTCGGGAACTGGATATACTCCCTTTGCACGCTGGGCCTTTCATGATTAGCAGATGGATTTAAGGAGCATCTAAACCCAAAAACAAAATGGTAATCTATATTCTGCTTAATAGTCCTTAAATGGGTATATTTTTTTCCTCACAAATCCTGTGAATAACACCTGTGTGGCTATGCACAATTATTCACAGCTTCTATGGAAGGAGCCACGGTAGCCACCCAGGCATGTCCACCTTTTGTTCAAAATAAGACTTTAAAAAAAAAAAAAAAAATGATTTGGAATGCCAATGAAAGGAAGAGGGGAGGCACCAGGAAAGGCAAAATACAAGTAATAAAATTACAATAAACTTCAGCTTTAAGAGACGCACGCTGTAATAGTACAACCAAAATTGAAATAACAGATTGAACTGACTCTTTGATATTGGCCCAAGTTGCTACTAGATAAAAAGGGGTTGCTTGGAAGGGTTAAATAAAATGGTCGCCCAACCTGTTTGAGCTCTCCTCTCCTAAATCGCAGTGTGCTTATTGGCGAGTGATTTGCTTTTTTTTTATGCACGTAGTCTTCAACTGATCCATCCAGAAAGGATAACTATTACATTACATCAGCTTTAGCCAGCCAAATGCTGTGCTGGAGGAGAGTAAAATCTGATTAGGAATTTAGGCCTTGCACAGCTTGGTACAAAACCGTTTTCCATCCGGACTATGAATTTTCAATTGGTAATTTTTTATTTTTTTTTGCAGTTTTTCCGAGCTTCACCGAGCTTTTTCCATTTAGTAACACAATCTTTCCCAGACTTGAGACAACACTGATGGAAATACACCACATGACGTACATCTCTATTACAAAGTATTGTACGACAGACGCTGCTTCTCACAAGCCAACCCAGCCTTCAGTTACCTCTGTTTAAAGGGTGAGTTCACCTTTGGTAATATGTTACAGCATTATTCAGAGTGTGACATGTTACTAAAGCAGCAGCTGTCTTCCCCCAATTCCTCATTGTGATAGCGGGTAGGGAACCTCTACCCATACCTGCTGTCATAATTTAAAAACCACGCAGCTGTGTGGTGCTCTGTTCACACAACCACATCAATCATTCAGAGTTCTGTGAATGAAGTCTAATGCCCCATACACACGGTCGGACATTCCGACCACAAAATCCCTCAGATTTTTTTCGGGCGGATTTTGACTGAAACTTGTCTTGCATACACACGGTCGCACAAAGTTATCGGAAAATCTGATAGTTCAGAACGAGGTGACGTTGTATAGGTACAACGGGACTATGTAGAGGCCAATGGCTTTCGTCTCCAAATTTTTTTCTGGGCATGCATGCCACTTTGTGCGTCTGAATTCTCTACACACAATCAGAAAAAGTCCAATCGGATTTTGTCGGAAAATTTTAGATCCAGCTCTCAAACTTTTTCCATCGGAAATTCCGACAGAAAAAGTCCAATAGAGGCCCCACATGATCAGATTTTCCGACAACCTAATCCTATCGGACTTTTTCCGTCGGAATTTCCAGCCGTGTGTATGGGGCGTTAGTCCTGTCTGCCAGTGTAGCCTACAGCTTCTAGTTGTAAGTGAACTGGGAGGACGCTGGTGAGCCTGAGGTTTTTATTTTTATTTTTTTCTGCTCTTCAGTATCTGTCTGCTATATGGGAGGTATAGACAGAACGTGTACTGAGAGTCTGTAGGTGCCTGACATTGCGGCTGTGATCTGATTGCGAATGCAATGCTTCACAGGCTCCTAAGAACGAAAAAAAAAAGTGATTTCATCTTTTAGCTACAGCAGGGGAAAAAGATTTCTTCCTGATCCCCCGAGAGGCAATTGGATTTTCCCTGGATTAACTTTACCTATAAATGACAGTACACAGTTATATTATGTACATTGAGGAAAGAATCCTGGCCAGAACCACCTCTGGAGGGAGTCTGTTCCACATTTTCACAGCTCTTACTGCGAAGAAAACTTTCCGTAAGTATGGTTTGCTCAGTGGAAACAAGGTTTTGGGTACTAATTTTATAAATCTCAAATGATCTTATAAGGGTGACCGTAGACTATCAGTTTCTTCCCCAGTAAAAATGGATAAGGGAAACCTTTAGCAATGCCTAAATACATGAGAATACACTGCATTACTTTGCAAAATAGCCAAAATTGATTTTGTAGTGCATTGAAAAAACAGGATTGGCCAGTTGCTCAGATGTACTCAAACTTGGTTGAGGGGTTTGAATAAATCTGATTAGCAAAATCCTCACAAATTGTTGAATCCAAAAAGCAAATGCGATCCCCACTGCCGGACTGCCCACTGTATGTGTGTATGTGTGTGTGTGTATATATATATATACATATATAATATAGTTGTCACTTTAAAGATGGCTGTCTCAGTAATGGCAGCAGCTGCTGCCATAACCGAGATATCCATCTCTTCAGTGGGCTGTCCGGTTTACGATAATGGTGGTCTCTGCGGTGGATTCACCACAAGATCGCCGTTATTGGTGGTGGGAGCGTGCTCCCCTCTCCCGCACCTTCCCCACTTACCAAAGCCGTCAGTAGTGGCAGAGGCGATCGGGTCCTCTTCCTAGCTGGGTATGGCTACACCACACTATTCACTAGCAAAACGTCACTTCCACCCATACCTCTTAAAGGGACATTTTGGTTTATTTATTTTTTTTGTCATTTTTTTTTTTTTTTTTATATTGCATTTAAGTCCAAATATGCGATCTGAGGTCTTTTTGACCCCAGAGCTCATATTTAAGAGGACCCCTCATGCTTTTTTCTATTACAAGAGTTGTTTCCATTGCAAGGGATGTTTATATTCTTTGTAATAGCAACAAAGATACATAAAAAAAAAAAGTTTTAAAATTAAAAAAAGAAAAAAAAAAAAATTTCACAACGAGCTCACACACAGAAGTGAACACATACGTGAGCAGTGCCCGCATATGCAAATGGTGTTCAAACCACACGTGAGGTATCACCATGATCATTGGAGCGAGAGCAATAATTCTAGCCCTAGACCTCCTTTGCAACTCAAAACATGCAACCTGTAGAATTTTTTTAAACATTGCCTATGGAGATTAAGGGTAAAAGTTTGACGCCATTCCATGAGTGGGTGCAATTTTGAAGCGTGACATGTTGGGTTTCAATTTACTGTTATTTTTTTTTATTCAAAAAAGTGAATTTTTTCCCAAAAAAGTGCGCTTGGAAGACTGCTATTTTATTCTCTATGGTGTTAAACAAAACAATGTATGTTTGGAGGTTCTAAGTAATTTTCTAGCAAAAAAATAAATAAAAATTTTTTAACTTGTAAACTTTGTGTCTGAAAAACAGGCTCAGTCCTTAAGTGGTTAATGGCTGTTTTCCATATGTTGACGGTTTATCATTAGCACAATTCACATTTCTACATGTGTGTTATCATGCGCTGCTTTATTTTTTAGTGTCCACTGATTTCCTGAAGGCCCTGAATGTGTGTCCATTAAACAAAAAAAGGTATCTGACCCTTGCCCCTCCCCCCCCCCTCTCTATTTTTAATCTCCAAGACCTCAAAAATTGATGGTTGAACCCCATTTTACATCTAAATTACATTTCTAATAATGCTGGGGGAAGTTTGCTATTCACATAATGAGAAAAAGTCCCAATTACAATTTGAGGAAAAGCATTTTGAAAACTGTGGCAAGCCCCTGGTTTTTACAAAGGCTTTTCCTATAACGTTAGGTTTTAACTCAAGTTTTATAATACTGCTCAAGGAGTCTTAAATGTGATATACCGGAAACCAGCAACATGTAAAAGTATATCTATCCAAAAAAAAACAACAAAATGTTTAACCTTAGAGTAGTAAACGGATACAACTGTTCCACAAAATATTTTTTTTATTTTTTGCTTACCATCTTGTAGACACAACAAAAAGAGAGGAAGGTTCTCCAAAGTAAAGCTGGTCATATGGGTACATTTATTATTATTTATTTTTTCCCGGATAGTCAACAGGTCCAAAGAGAAAAAAGGATTCCTCCATCCATCCTTACAGGTGGATGGAGGAATCCCCCGCTGTTCTGTTGAAAAGGATTATTGGAAAACTTTTCCTCGTTGTTTTAACAACAAGACAAATTTTGGTCCATCTATAGGCAGCTTAAGGTTTTCGCCTTTTTGTCCGTGTGTTTTTTTTATTTTATATTTGTGTCCCGTTGGAAAATTTTCCCCCTCTTCCTGTTCTGGTGACCACTCAGTTTTGGCTATTTCGCCACTTAGTCTTTTTGGTCATCACAGCAGTAGAAGTGAATTGCCCTATCATGGACACAGGAACAATAAAAAAAAATCTGAGTTAGAACCCATCACGTGTGTGTGTGTGTGTGTGTGTATATATAATATTGTACAGATTATAGCAAGCAGCCATGCCTTGTGCTAGCCATAGATTTGAGGGGTAGTCTTCATGCATGATCATTTCAGCTAAAATGAACACCCACTGTGGGATAATATGCAACATAATATTCCAACCCCAATTTCTGAAAATGTTGTATATAGTCTACATAAAAACAGAATGCAATGATTTACAAATTGTATGAATCCTTATTCACAATACAAAATAGAAACACATCAGATGTTTAAAACTGAGAAAATGTACCCTTTTAGGAAAAAAATAAGAACATTTTGAAATTGATGGCTTAAAGTTGGAACAGGGCAACAAAAAGCTGGTAACGTAAGTGGTACTAACAAGGAAGAGCTGGAACAACATTTTGCAGTTGCTGTATTTATTGGCGTATAACACTCGCTTTTTCACCATGAAAATCAGGTGCAAATAGTGTGTGCGTGTTATACGCCAATACTTAAATTTTAGCTGCCTCGGAGGGAACATGGAGGGGGGTGGGACAAGCGCCATCAGATTACATACAGCGAGAATCTTCTGTTTACTTGGCGGCCTCTGTAATAGGAAGTCAATAGATGGCAATGGCGAGGCTGCATTGATGGCACTTGTGAGGCTACAGATGGGCATTGATGGCATTGATGAGGCTGCAGATGGGCACTGACCCTTATTTTGCCTCAAGGTTCCTTATTTAAAATCAAATTTTTTTCCTTAAACTTCCCTCTTAAAATGAATGTGCATGTTATACGCCTGTGCGTGTTATATGCCGATAAATATGGTAATTGGGCAGAGGTTCACCAATCTGAAAAGCTGTGTCTTAAAACTGTCAAACTATTTCAAAATTATGTTCAACATAAAGTTGCGAAGACCTTAAATATATCATCATCTACAGTACATAATGATTTAAGATTCAGAGAATCTGTAGATATCTCTGCGCACAAGAGACAAGGCCAGAATGCAATATTGGACTCCCATGATCTTTGGCCCTCAGATGACACTGCATTAAAAACAGACCTGAGGGCAGGACGCATGGCCCTAGTGAAGATGTTTCTTCTGCCTCCTATTTTATACCTCTTTAGAACTCTCCCAATTCCAATATTGCCTTGCTATCTCAACAAACTACAACGTATCCTCAACTCTAAATGCATATGGGAGTGCAAATGCCCCAGGCTACACCACTCAACATTGTACCTAGCGACCAAATATGGAGGAATGGGAGCCCCAGAGATCCAAACATACTATAAAGTGGCAATTCTCGACCAACCGAAACATGGGTGGAACCCATCCTCGTCATCTAAGTGGAAACAAATTGACCACACAGTGATATCTAAAGACCTTCAGCTACTTTTATGGGCATCATGGCTCAGCTACCACCCACCTAGGTCCTTCTTGGACACTGTTGATGCCACCATGAGAGTCTGACGATCAATTCCACAAATGCTTAAAGGCATCTCCTACCACTCACTACTGTAGAACTCTTAACATCCAACTTATCCCCTAAGCCACTGGATTAGAGCGGACATGTGCAACTTAAGTGACCTGTACACTCCTCAGGGATTTATTACCTTCCATCTCTCTACTATCTTCAACATACCACGCCATGACTTCTTCCGATTCCTGCGCATCCGGCACACCCTATCATAGCTTCAGTGGTTCCCTGACCAAACTACTAACGAACTGTTGCAATATTATGCCACACGACAACCCTACACCAAAGGTCTGTCCTCTATGTACTCACTGCTTACCACTCCTCGCTCTGAGGGTAAATCCACAGCTATGCAACACTGGGAACAAGTACTACATTTTTCCACACAAGAGGAGGTGTGGTACAGTTCTCTCAACAGCACCATACCTATTCCAGGAACGTCTCCCACTGGGAGACAATTATGAAGCTCTACCATTGCTGGTACTATACTCCAACCAAACATTTCCCCTCAATATCCCCTAACTGTTGGAGGAACTGCAACAGATGGATCCCTGGTCCACATATGGTGGACTTGTTCTGCTCGCCAACGATACTGGAAAGGCGTAGCCAGTCTCATATGCTCAGACACAGGCATTAAGGCTCACCTAACACCATAGTTGGACATACTAGGGATAGGGTTAACCGAATGGCCAGCCACACTACGGTCAATACTCACCCACATCTTGATAGCGGCAAGACTCAATTGCCCGCAACTGGAAAAATCCTAACCCACCCGGTGCCCACCATCCAATTAGTAATTTCTTTGCGCAACAACCAATGCCACATGGAATATATGTTCGCCAAAGCACATCTAAATTCTTCACCCAAAGGGAACATTGGCTCAAAGTTCAAAGCAGTAACCCACTACCATAAACTGGCTTCATCATACCAGATGCTACAGTTTTACACTGAGTCAAAATATTTGATAAGTCATTTTATTGTGCATGTCTCCATCCTATAAGGTGCCCCCCTGGGTGTGGCCTCCTGACATTGCATAGTTGTCACACCTACTCTCCTGACTCACATTACCAGCGTGTAAATTACCTACTATATTGGGTCCCACAATGACCCTCCACTCTTCTCTGACCTTAGAAAATGTCATGATGCCCTACCCTTAAGGCACCACTTTTCACCAACCACTACTAATTCTACTCTCTGTATCTTTCTATCCTAGTCTGCTTCAACTATCCCCTAGCTGGATATTATATGTTGTCATGATTGTGACTTGTGAACTACTAATGTTATGCAGGGCATTATGTTGTATATGTGAAAAATCCAATAAAAATTTAGTTAAAAAAATAAAAATAACAGACCTGATTCTGTGATGGACATTACTTTATGGGTTCAGGAATACTTCCAAAAATCACTGTCAACACAGTTCTCTGTACTATTCAAAAATGTAAGTTAAAGCTCTTTCGTGCAAAGAAGCAGCCGTATCTGAACATGATCCAGAAACGCCACCACCTTTGGGCCAAAGCTCATTTAAAATGGTCTTTTGCAAAGTGGTCAGACAAATCAAAATTTGATGTTCTTTTTGGCTACCATGGACTCCATATCCTCCAGACTAAAGAGTTCAGAAGCCTACATCTCTGATGGCATGGGGGTGCATTAGTGTGTATTGAATCGGCAGCTTGTACACCTGGAAAAGCACCATCAATGCTGAACGATGCATGTTCAGGTTTTAGAGCAGCATATGCTCCCATCCACACACTGTCTTTTTCAGGGAAGGCATTGCATATCTCCGCAGGACAATGCTAAACTGCATAATGCGTCTATGACAAAAGTATGGCTTCGTAGTAGAAAAGTCTGGGTGCTGAACTGGCCCGTCTGCAGTCCAGACCGTTCAGCAATTGCAAATATTTGACGCCTCTTGAAACAAAAGATTTGATAGACGACCCAGGAGTGGCGAGCCATTAGAATCCTATATCAGGCAAAAATGGGGCAAAATTCCTCTCCCTAAGCTCCAGTGACTGGTCTCCTCTGTACCCAGATGCTTACAAAATGTTCCTAAGGCCTCATGCACACTGGACGTTTTTACAGCTGCTGTTTTATGCTACAGACGTTTGTGTTTTTTTTTTTTTTTGCAGCCACTAAACTCCCCAGCATGTTATCCTTTGTGTCCATGCCCTTGTGTTTTTTGGCAGGGGCATTTTCTGGCTGGAAAAATCTACAACTTATAACCTCCAGTGTGCATGAGGCCCAAAAGTTGAGGGGATGCTACACTTTGGTAAACATGGCCCTGTCCCAACTATTTTGAGACCTGTTGCTACCGTCGGTTTCAAAATGACCTTATGTTTTCTTAAACTGGTACATTTTTTTTCATATGTTTTCTAATTCTAGGAATAAAAATGGGTTTATTAGATTTTCCAATCCTTGCATTCTGTTTTTATAGTGCCACAACTTTTTTGAAATTGGGGTTAAAATGTTATATAGATAAAAGCTGTATACTTCACTGGGATTTTTTCTGTGTAAGGCCCCTTTCACTCATGCGGACATTATGTACGTATTTCATCCATCCGTTTGCGGATGAAATACGGACATACGTGCATTCCTATGGGATAGCGGGTGTCTGCGGATGAACATCCGCGGACACCCGCTATCGTCTGCCTCTGCTATTGTCCGATTCTGCAGACGGAGGAAAAGCCTATTTTTCTATCCGTCTGCAGAGCGGATCGGATGAACATGGACAGACGGTCCGTGCTCATCCGATCCCCCATAGAGGAGAGCGGAGAGCTGACAGGGCGGTCCCTGCCCTGTCCGCCGCCGGCTCAGCGGGGACAACGAAGCGATCCCCGCTGAGCAAGTGGATCATCACAGGGGCAGATCATTACTGATCCGCCCTGTGTGAAAGGGGCCTAAGAAGTAAAGAGGAGTATGAATCTTAGAATCTTTTTCATATAAAGGAAGTGTTATTTTAAATTGAGTTTAGTGTTTTACAAATTTTCAATATAGTGCAAAGATGTGGATTTTTGTTTTTTAGTGTGTGTGTATAATTATATAATATCATTTTTTTTTATGTACACAAAACACCTGTTGGCGCTATAAAATCCTGATATACCTGCAATATACCCAACAATTTGCATAATGTTTTTAAAAATAAAGGCAGTAGTTACAATTCAGTTCAAGAGCATTCAGAGGACTGTTTGTGAGAGCCAACTATTTAAAAATGCAATGCTGAAGAACTGTTTACTTTTATTTTTATTTTTTTGTAACCTTTTGTCTTGCTTTAATAATCTTTCTTTGGGGGGGGGGGGGGGGGGGGTGGCGCAGCTTTGTGTTGTAAATTGTTAAATGGACACTTGAGGATTTAATTGGTGAGAGAGGTTAATTATTCACAGTAACATTTAATTATTCCCTGGTTTTGTTAAGCATTGTGCAATCAATGAATTAGGGATTGACAGTGTGCCAGTAAGCAAGTGTAAGAAAATATGAGAGATTTCATCTTTGAGCAAATTCCACTGCAGAGTAACAACTCACAAAGACTCTATTTAGGACTTTTGTGAACCATTTGTCAATCGGTCAGATTCAAGAACAAAGACTGCACCCCGTTTAAAGTTAATCTGTCATCTGCACACAAAAAACAGTAGAAACCATTATCTGTATTTTGTGCCAATTTTTGGCCTGTATTAACTTGTAGGTTTTTATGTAGTGACCTATGTTTAGTTAACCATGGAGGCAAGCACATGTCCTCTGAGAACTGATGATGGTTATCGGGTCCATCAGATCAATGTTGGCATTTAAATGGAAATATATGTAGAAAATTTGTAAGCTGCCATCTCTGAATGCATGTTTGGGTCCCTGATTTTCCTCTGACCTCTCGATCTGCATGCTTGTCCAAGGTCAGTGTCTCAGAAGTTGAGTCCAAATACAGGCAGCTAGCACTTACAGAGAGGCCAACAACATCAGCCTCTATTTTTTGACATGTGCAGTATGTAAATCTTAAAGGGCTGTACATACGGGCCGACTATCAGGCGTCAATAGAAACTGGCGAACGTTTGGCCAGTGTGTACGCCACCTGGTCCAACAGAAGCCTGTCTAATGGGCAAGACCGAAAAACATCTGCTGATTGGCATCTAATCAGCGCTCTCAACCAAAGACTAAGCATAGCTCAGTGGGCGAGATCTCTTTACTAACATTGCATAGTTAGTACAGCGGCCCCTCTTGAGCTCTTCTGTATTTTTTTTTTTTTTTCGTTCAGCCTGCTGGGTTAAACAAAATTGTGTGTACCAGGCTTTAACAGTGAACTCCTTATGTTCCTTTTTGATCTGTTAAATATGCTACTAAACGTGTTTTTTGTTTTTTGTTTTGTTTGATAAGTGAAAAAATAACCGTTGACCCTGCTAGAAATCTTGTGAGATAACATCCTGTACTTTCTGCCTATGCTGACTGTTATTAGTTAGCATTGTTCCCAGCTCTCTGTGGACTACAGAACACATCCCTTTTATTTTTAGTTCAGTGGAAAGGGATGTGTTCTGTAATCCTGAAAGAGGACCTGTCCTTGGGTGACAATGATGTTCCTCCATAGACGCAGTACAGTGTCTAAGCATTGTCACCTTAAAGAGGAACGAAACCCTGATGGGTTTTACTTCCTCTTTTTTTTTTCCCCTGCAAATTTAATAATGGGCTAGTATGTATCGCATACTAGCCCAATGTGTTACACTTACCTGCAAACAAAGCATGCAATGTCCCCGCTGGTGGCTGCATCCATCTTCACTCCTCTTCCTTCTGGAGCCATGGACGCTGGCTCTTTGACTGGCCAGAGTTGCGTGATGTCACTTCCATGCATGCACGTGGGAGCCGCTGGTCACGGCACGGGCCCTTTAGAAACGGCACAGTCACGCCCTTCCTTCATTGTGCATATGCGCCAATGACAGTGCAAGCATATATGATAAATATCTCCTAAACCGTGCAGGTTTAGGAGATATTTCCAGTACCTACAGGCAAGCCTTGTTATAGGCTTACCTTTAGGTAAAAGTGGTGTAACTAGGTTTACAACAACTCGAAGACAGCAGGGTTCATTTGCATGGTAGACAACAGTGTTAATTTTGTCGACTAAAACATTTAGTCTACTAAAATACGAGAAATGTTTAACTAATGCATTACAGTTTAATTACATCCATTCTATTTTGGATGACTAAAATGAGATTGTCTACTAAAATGTACTGGAGATTTAGTCAACTAAATACGACTAAAACTATTGCAGGAGACTAAAATGGGACTAAAGCTAAAATGCCATTTTAGTCTTAATACTAAAACTAAATCAAAAATTGCTGCCAAAATTAACACTGGTAGCCAATTGGATTCTAACTTCAGCTTGTTCAATTAAAGTATAACTAAAGGCAAAACTTTTTTTATTTTTTTTCTCGTTTTTGGATGGAGTGCAGAGGGATTAGAATGCTTGTCAGTTTTTATTGATGTCTGTGCCCCTGATGGGGAGATTCACCCTCTCTATTTGTCCTGTTTACCATTATCATTGAAAGTGAACGTAAAAGAAACCCCCTAATTCTGGGTTGTCCCCAGAATAATAGGGGAGAAACCTTTCTATGGGGACACTAGTTCTGGTGACCTGGTGGTTTGCGGGGATTTACTCTCACTTCCTGTTTGGCTATGGGACAGGAAGTGAAGGGAAATCTCTGCAATGGGGCACAGATAAGAAAAAAAAAAATTATAGGGGTTATAGCCCTCTGTCCAAAATGGAAAAAAATTGTTTTGCCTATAGTTCTACTTTAAAGTGGAGTTCCACCGTAAAAAAAAAAAAGCATTAATATTCATAAAAAAAAAAAACATTTGAGGAAAAACATTTTTTTTACCTGGCCAGAAATCCCTATTGCTAGGCAGTCTTCCTAATCTGCCTTCTTCCTGCTCCTCAGTGATCTTCGCCTTCTCCCCTCCTCCGCGTTCTCTTCTGGATAATGTGGTGCGCTGTGTTCTGGGAACTGTGTGTTCCCTAACACGGCGCGTCCCATTCACCGAGCGCAGCGCGACTCACGCATGCGCCGTAGGAAACAGGCAGTGAAGCCACAAGGCTCCACTGCCTGTTTCCCTTAGTGAGGATGGCAGCGCTGGGACCCGAGAGCCGAGGGACATGTCGACCTCGGCGGGCCGACATCGCCGGTGCCCTGGAAAGTTAAGTCTTAAGTCAGCAGCTACTTTTGTTTCAGCTGCTGACTTTAATTTATTTTATTTTTTTAGGGCTGAAACGCCGCTTTAAGCTTTGACAAAAAAAAAAAAAAAAAATCCGTACACATAACTTTTTTGAAACCCATCTGATCCGGTCTCCAGTGGCGGAAGCTCTGCAGAGGAACTGTGTAATGAATGGGGAGTGACGTCACTCATAGACTTCCTATGGAGCTTCCGTTGTCGGCTGTGTCCTCTGCACCCACCTCCACAGAGAGGCCGCTGCTGACAGCTCAGCATGGGATCAGCTCAGATCGGCTTCAAAAAAGGATTTCTTCCTTACAGGACTAGATAGGTTAGTGTTAGATCATGGATGTCTCTAGATGCAGGGATTTTAGTGTTGGGGTAGACTTCTACTGTAATCATTTTGCTTTCTTGGGTTCTTCTTTTCCCTTTCATCATGCTAATGAAACCTTTAAATAAAACCTTTTTCATCACATATTTTTTCTTGTTTTTAGACCCAGTAATGTCATCACTGAATCTGTGCTTCTCTATGCAATGCTGGCAGTTTTTGGCTAGTTGGAAGGGCCAACAGAATGCTGTGCATAGCTTCTAAAAATCTAGCGCCCTGCTATATAGTACTTCTCCCAAGCCTTCAGTCCCAAGAGCGAGCTGGCAAATTTCAAAATGTCTCTATGGGTAGATAGTCTGGAAGAGTGGTCGTTCCATGGTTTGATACGTTTGCATGCAGACCACATTCTGGAACATCTACATGTAATGCTGAACCTCCATACTTTAAAAGAACTGAAATCCAGTGAAAGAAGGTGGCCCGAGACTGTAAGGCTGGGGAGGAAAGAGTTAGATAATGCTGAACTTCTGCCAGCCAGGAAATGAGGCACGCTCTATCTGCTTTGACGCAGCTTCTATTGCACACTGTGAGAACTTTAAAGCGGTTGTATACCGCTGGACATTTTTATTTTTTATTTTTCTTCCCGCAAGGTAAAATCGTAATGTGTTAGTATGCATCGCATACTGGCACGTTATATAAAACTTACCTGGAAACAAAGCTGTTCCAGCACCACATGCCAGCGCTCTAGCCACTACCATTTTCACCCGTCTTGCTTCCGGGTTCGCGGGCTCCTGCTCTGTGATTGGCTGGAGCAGCGATGACATCACTCCTGCACATGCGTGCGGGAGCCACTGTTCACGGCACGGGGCATGGAAGAAACGGCACCTGTTGCCGTTCCTTTAGAGAGCATGCCCCAGTGATGTCACTGGCTGAATGTAATGCAAATATCTCTTAAAGAGGGATTCCACCTACAGATTTTTTTTTAAAAGCCAGCAGCTATAAATACTGCAGCTGCTGACTTTTAATCAATAGACACTTACCTGTCCCGGGGTCCAGCGATGTCGGCAGCCGAGACCGATCGCTCGGGTCTCGGCTGCTGCTGCCGCCATTCTAGTCATGCAGCGCACTAGGAATGGTCCGCACTGTCTCTGGATCCGTGTGTGTCCCAGCAGATAGTGCGGTGGGACAGGAAATGGCATAGACTCCAGTGGAAGTCTATGCCCGGAAGTGGGTGCAAATACCTGTCTTAGACTGATATCTGCAACCACCTCCCCCCTGAAAGGTGCCAAATGTGACACCGGAGGGGGGGAGGGTTCCGATGAGCAGAAGTTCCACTTTAGGGTGGAACTCCGCTTTAAGCGGTACACGTTTTAGGAGTTATTTACACATTTACTTATAGGTTAGCCTTATTATAGGCCTACCTATTGGTAACTGTTAGCAGAGAACGTTTACAACAATGGCATCTCCCATATTCCAATGATCACAGGTTTACTTTAAAAACAAAATGCTCAATTTATGTATTAGAACTCTGTAGGTTTTTTGGGAGGTTTTTGGAGTCGGTAACCATACTTGCAGTCAGTTACCAGCCACATGTGGCTTAGGATAATGAAGTGTATTCTAGCTTTGTTCACTGGAAACCATATGAGTTTTACAAAAAAAAATCTTCGTAGGCAATGGGCTTCTTCTTGCTTAGATTAAGAGTGTTCTTCAGGAGAACCCCTTTATTTTATTTGACAAGGTTGTCAAAAGCAGGGGCACGCTTTTCATTTGGATTAGAAAACCCCTTCAAATACCCCTTTCAAACACTGTCTGTGGTTGTGTCTGTGCAAACCTCAGGCAACTGTTCTGCTAAGACCTCCAGATGTTTCTGATCTGAAAGTAACGTGACAGAAACTTTAGTTTATATAAACCATCGAGGTAGGTATTGGGACAGCAGATGCTTTGTTACTAGTCTAGTTTTTCACAAAGGGTGATTTTAGATTAAACAATTTGAATATATGAGCTATTTTCCTCTGTTAACAAAGACGGGATTTTCCCAGTACCTCCGTGCTTTTGTGTCTGCCTTTGTTTAGCTCGTCTGAAAAGAAGAAACCAAATAAGCACAGCATGTTCAAAGCATAAAGTTACTTTAAAAGTGCTTATTAATGATTATCAATGAAAAAAAAAGTCAATACTCTTGAGATGTACTTTGAGGCTAATATTGATCACTATTGCAGGATTGCCTGGGTCTTGTTGGCCTTGTCTGTGCTTTATAGTTTTGCTGCTGTGCAGAGTGATTGGAACATAGCCCCGTAACCAATGTGTTTTACCTGCTAAACACTATTAATAGCTCAAAAAAATTAACCTCTTCAGCCCAGGTTTTACCCCCTTCATAACCAGACCATTTTTTTCTATTTAGCACTGTGTTGTTTTAACTGGTCCTGCAATGCTGTACCCAAACAAAATTAGTATATTTTTTTTCACACAAAAAGAGCTTTCTTTTGGTGGTATTTGATCACCACTGGATATTTATTTTTTGCAATATAAACGAAAAAAAACTAACAATTTTGAAAATAAACCCATATTTTCTACTAGGGAAAAAAAAACAATAAACTCAAATTTAGTCATACATTTAGGCCAATACATGTATATTGGTTGGTTTGTGTTAAAGTTAAAGCCTCTACAAATTTTAGTGTGTGTGTGTATATATATATATATATATATATATATATATATATATATATATATATATATATATATGTATATATATATATATATGTGTGTGTGTGTGTGTGTCTGTGTACACACAAGTGATTGTCCTTTTTAAGTATGCAAAGCAGCAAATATAAAACTGTTTGGTCAAGGAAGTGATGTGGGTATATAATGCAATTCATGTGAAATCTGGCAGTATCAGCCATGACAATAGAAAGGAAGTTGACCTTTTTAATTCAGTCTCAGCTCTGTTATTGATGTCGCCTTAATCACTGATTGCAACATCCTTTGCATATATTTTCAATTCAAACATTGTATTGTGTAGGCTTCTACTGCATCAGTTCATTGCATGTAAACTTGGAAAATGACTGCAGTGAGCTTGCTCTGCAGCACAGTGTTCTTTTGTTTTATTCTTGTGGAATAATGCCAGATAAATGTAATATGGCATGACAAATTTCCTGTATCCTGTTATCTCATTTTTTATTTTTTTCATGAGAAAGCTGGATTACATTTTTCTCAAAAAATTATGTTGTATAAGGTTTGGGTTAAGGCTAAACTTTAGCCTTACCACTAAATTGTAAGTTTGTATGCTGTGCCTTGTGTACTGCTTTAAATTTCCTATCTTCATTGAAGTGCTATGTAGACACCTCATCAGCGGTCATAGATGCTAGGGGGATGTTGCCAACCCAGCACCAGTGGTCATTACTAGGAGTGGTCTGTATAGTCATGCTTCCTGTGATGCCAGGGTTTCAGAACATTCAAATCCATTTTTATATGTAATATAAAATTGTGTTATTGAATGTGATCATATTTTGTGTAGCTTTCATGGTGTACTGTACACTATATTGAAATCAATGCAGTTTGTATATTTTAGTAGGTTGCTATTTTATTAATTTTTTCTTTTTTAATGCAATGAGTGAAAAATCCTTAACTTGACCTGGAATCATCCTCTTGCCCTGTACAGCAGACTGGAATATGGAAAAGCAGCATATGGAGCCAGTTGTTCTGCAGTGCAAGGAGCACACTGATAGAACAAAGTGACAGTGAGCTGAGCGCATCAGTCTGCTGCCACTCCAGTCACCGTCCAGTCTCAGGCTGGGGGTAGTGAGGAGGCCTATAAGTGATGGAGAACTGTTCACAAGAGAAAGATCAGGTTCCCTCTGCTGGCAGACAGGACTGTGAATTGTGGCAGGGCTGTTTCAATCTCAGAACTGGATTTACAGAAAGATGTTTTTATATATGTATTTCATACATGTATTTGTTTGGAGTTTAGCTTTAGGGTCCGTTCATGCTACAATGTGTTTTGGGAAACAGGCATACCGTGCCATGTTTACAGTACTGCATTTAAATTGCAATGCCCTTGCGATCTGCAGTAGATGTCAGTGCAAAGTTAATGACACCCCAAACACGGGTACAAAAGTACCATGCAATCCAGTTGCAGTGCGTTTCCAAAAGTTAAGATTATTCTAGCGTGTTTCACTGTGTATTTTGTATATACTATTCAAAAAGTTAGAAGTTGCCAGTCCTTCTGTCTTGCTGTAACTGCTGTTCACAGAATTACACACTGAGCTTTCAAGACTGTATGCAGCATCAAGAGAAAAAAAAGTTTGTCACTCCTAGGAACGCAAGGGAGTTTTCAGAAATAATTTTTATTGCATTGTGTTATCCAATATAAATCAAATGTTAAAACAAAACAAGTAAACTGATTTCTAATTGAGTAGGAAATGGCTGACTGTAAAATGTAAACATGGCATTTTATTGTTTGCAGGTGGTGGATGCAAACATCTGTCGATGAATGATTATTTCAACTATGATGGCCGACCAGCCTCCTCCATTGGAAGCCACAACTTTACTGAATGACGTACCACTCGTACCACACATGGTGAATGGTGACAGCACTCAACAGGTAAAGGCACACCTTTTGACATGCAGCTTTATAGTTGGA
Organism: Lithobates pipiens; assembly: GCF_037356315.1. Lineage (NCBI taxonomy): Eukaryota > Metazoa > Chordata > Amphibia > Anura > Ranidae > Lithobates > Lithobates pipiens. The sequence continues at coordinate 61,439,906 of NW_027507685.1, read as the reverse complement.
TCTAGGATCAGAAAATTTATAGCAGAAGTTAGGATTTTAGTGGTAATGTCTGAATAGTTCAAGAGCTTATGAAAGCTCAACATTTTGCAATAAAACTATTAAGAATAGGTCCATCACAGCAGATTTCTTGTTTTTGTGTGAACCCCAATGGCTGCTGCAGCATAGTTTACAATAACAAGCTTCTGTTTGAAGATTTCATAATGGCTGCTCTGTAAATCTCAGTCTAGAATCTACATTTGGTCAAATGACCAAATACGATTGATCTGGATCAATTTAATTTGTATCTTCCATTAATCTGAGGGAGCTTGATGTGCCTGTTTGTGGGGAATTATATTTGATGATGGGTCTAACGAAAACATTAAGAACCATTCACTCCAACCTAAAGCTCACTGTACAGTTTTGAGTGTACAATCTTTGTTAAATCTACACAGAACTGTGTGGTGCAAGGGTCTATCTGATTAGATACAGATTGATTGGTTAGCGTAGGTAGGTGCTCGTATTACATAGTTTTGGTAAACCGAAACTTGTTTTTACAAAAATGTTATGGTCAGGTTGTAACATGTATGGTGAGCTTAAAGCAGAGTTCTGGACACATTTATTATTATTATTTTTTTTTTTTTTTATTGATTTGAGCATTATTAAATAAAAAAATAAAAAAACTAGTATACAGGGTTAATTGTAGTTTCTAAAATATAAATGAAATACTTACAAGTTTCTCCCTCCTGTTGTGGCCGTTGCCATCATGATTGTGGGTATGTGAAGCCCAATCAATATCTCTTACTGGATAAGCGTTGGTGAGGTGCATGCTGGGTAACCAGCATGCACCTCTCTATCTCGCACATGCGTGATTCACCGGTGGCCTTAGCTCAGATTGTTTCTAAAGTTCTGGCAACAAAGGGCTTTCTTCCCTTTTTAAAAATGGCGCTGTGATCCGCCTTAAAGCGAGTAAGTTCTTGTCAGGAAATAATGCAATTTTAGATCACGGTACTGCCCACAGACTCCTGGGAAATTATGACACATTCAGGGAGGAGCTCAGATTTAAGAGTAAACCGGTTGACAACTTGATTGACTAGCCCTGTATTGTAATAAACAGCTTGCGGGTTTGCTTAACCCACCGCGCACACCTTTCTGCTGCCATTCTCCCTGGCCTGCTGCTTCTTCTGTCATCCACTCCTTTACTGGCCTTCTCCTCTCCCAGACTTCTCCCCCACCCCCAGTCAATGCGTTCTTCTCTCGACCATATTTTTCCCCGTCAGGTTGCACTTATTCGTTCCCTGACTCCCAGCGACCTCTGGGAGTTTCTGCAATAAATACTGTAGGTTGGTTTCCAGACTCATTAATGACATGAATGGGTTTGAAGGTAAACAAAGCCATTCATGTGAATGTCAGCAAGTGAAACAAAGAAAAGGGTGACTAGTATGAATAGATTTGTTTACAAGCATAAATCCATTCAAAAATGTTAAATACAATTAGGACAAAAGCGGTGTATAAAACACAAAAAGACCAAATAGAATACATTTTTTATTTACCTTGCAGTTTTTTTCATTTTTCTTGGTGTATTTTATTGAGGCATTTTACACACAAAGCCCATATTAACCACTTCCAGTCAAGAGTAATTCTGATATTTCTCACCTGCATTTTTTTTTCTGTACTACTAGAAAATTAGATAGAACCCCAAGGATTATACATTTTCTGAAAGCAGAGGCCTGGGAGAATAAAACAATGGTGGTTGCAAGTTTTTATGTTTTTTTTTATTTGCACAAAAGTTTATCAAGCGTTTATTTTCAGGAAAACATGCACTTGTGAGTACAAGGGATGGGGACACATTACATTTTTTGTTTTGTTTTTATTTAAATATAGTTATTTTTATTTTTTTTACTCGTTCAATTTTTTATTTTATTTGGATCCATTTTATTATAAGGAATGAACAACATCCCTTGTGATAGCATGGGCAGTGACAGGTACTCTTTATTTAGAGATCTGCAGCATTAGACTCATGTTCTCTCCTCTGTCCTCAAAAGCATCTGATCAAACAAATCTCAATTTGATCAAATAAACAACCAAAATGTGCATAATACACATCTCTTCCGGCTTCATTTGTCAAAGGAGGGGAAGTAAGGGACACCTGGTCACTTTTACATTAAAACCCATTGCTGGCTGAAAATATTGATACCAGGATCATGACTACAGTGCATAATCATTTGTTCCCAAATACGTGCGGGTACATCCTAGGGACGGGAAGTGTTTAGAGACATAAATGCAAGCGTTATGTATGTGACCATAGTTAGTTCGTTGAGCTAACTAAATTGCACAACATGGTTGTAAAAGGTATATACAAATTATCCAGTATTGGGTAAATCTTTTTTATTTTGAGATACATTTGCCAAATAGGGTTAGAATGGGGTTTAAACATATTTTGTTCTTGTGATCTTTACTTGAGTCATATGCTGTCACACTTGAGGCAGTTTTCTGAGGTCCAGATCAGATCAAACAACGTTGTTCCAGTTGAAGTTGGACTAGTATGAACCATTATCACTTCTTTTCACTTCATTGATCAGTGGCATTTCGTTTTCTCACAGTCACTGTAGCACAACCATCTGTAGCATGCACAAGTCTTAAGTGGTTTTGGTTTAGAGCACTTCTGAAGTGAATGGAGAGGTCAGACGCCAAGCTCAGGTGGCAGAATTACTAGCTTTGTTGTCCTGACCTGGTCCATCTTGCGTAGCACAAACAATCTTATATACTTAGTAGAGACGGTACAATTTAGTGCTGCATTTTATTACATACATTTCTGTAATTTTTTGTAGGAGTACAAAAATAGAGTATGAACCATGCCCAGTTAATGGCACCAAGAATATAACCTCCTGTTTTTAAGTGTCATTACAATAAGGTCCCGTTTACATGAGGTGAAATCCGCTTTGCTGAGCAGAGGGGGTAGATGACAGGCCTGTTCCGCTCCGCTCTGTTGATGCAGAGCCGATGCGCTCTGCTCTATGGACAGATCCCCTTCCGTGTTTTTATTTTTTTGCAGATCAGATTGAAGGTAGGCAGGTGTAACCAGAAACCAGTTGTTTACACCTGCCAGTCCATAGGAGTTTTGTAGGGCCCAGCCAAATTTTTAATCTGTGTGTGTCCCCCTCAGTTGAACAAGCTGCTGTCCGAATATTATGTCCCACTGGGGGGATTCCTCCATCCACCTTGTTTGTTTAGATATAGGAATCTGTATGATTTTTCCTTTTCTTTCAGCTCCCTGGCTGAATAATAAAAAAAAAAAATCTAACTTTAAACCAACTCTCGGCCACATTCTAAGCCTAATCTATATAACCTTGAAAGTAAAAAAAATTACTATACTTGCCCTTTCTGCAGCCACTCCGATTTTAGTCGTGAGTTGAGCTGTCAGCAGCAGCTTCAATGTTTAGGAGAGGCAGCCGACAACGGAAGCCTCATAGTAAATGGGCGATGTCACATCTCAGCCGTTTCCGGCTTTCTCCTGCACACAGAGGGCACTGCTGGAGACCAAACCAGAGTAGCTGCAGAATAGGTAAGTATAGTGATTTTTATTTTTTTCTTTACAGGGCTAGATAATTAGGCTTAGAATGTGACTGAGAGTAGGTTTTGCCTTTACTTCCACTTTAAGTACCAGTCTTGCGTGTTTTTTTTTGGAAATAATGTTCTCTCTGCAGTCTGCAAGCACTGGAAATGCACCTGACAGGCAGAGACCACTTTATTTTGTCTGGGCGATAAGTGATATGAGGATCCGAGCAGTATTTCTGGCAAGAAAGAAGCACCTTTTTTTTTTTTTTTTTTTTTTTTTTTTTTTTTTTTGTACCTTTCCTAAAAAAAAAAAGTTAGCATCACTGAACAGAGTGAGTCCGCTTACCCAACACACAGTGTAATATGGCATCCATAGCTGGAGACTAAACAGCACTTTCACACTGCTTGTATTGGCTTTCCCTCGATTTTCCATGACTTCACGCTGCTAATTACACGTGGGTAGCGGCAGCCAGGAATAATGCCATAAATCTCCCTGTAACATGGCTGGATTTTATAACTCCCCTCCTGACTCTTCCATTCTTCCCCATCACAATTTATAAAACTGGGACTGCTGATTGTACTAGCAAGTCTGAAATGAATTTCCACGCAAATAAACTTCACATTGGCAGCCTGAATAGACAAATTACCTCTCCGCAACTGTGAAACAGATGTTTTCTTGTTTAAATCCTTCAGTTGCGCAACATTGCAGCTGAAATAAGCTTCTAATTGTTGAGCTTTTCTCTGAAATACCCGCCAGTGACAGGATGGCCACACTCGGAAAGCAGCAGCTGTGCAAAATAGAAGTACTGTTTACTTATCTCCCATTTTAAAGGCACAAGATCCCTTTGGCAGATCATAAAATGGGAAAACAAAATCATCATTTAATGCGTATGTAGTCTAATATACACTAGAGTTTAGACCTAGTGTGCCCAGTGACAGAATTTACATACATACAATCCAATGAGATTGCCAAAAACAAACATCCAAGATGTTTGGCACTCTCCTTGTATTGTACAAATGTGGATTCTAAACTCTGGGTCCTTCCCCTCTTTTCCTCCCTATTTACGAGTGCTGCTGAATCGGAGCCAGTTTCATTGACCCTGAGAAAATCTGGATCCAGCACTCTTGTCTGTTCTTGTGCTCTGTTGTTTTTCTGCAATACACGTCTCTGTGATGACAATTGTGGTAGGGGTTGTAGCTGGATCTCAGTTATACCAGCATACAGCACTGGGGTGTAAAGCGGGAAACAATATTTTTACTAAGACAATAAAAGTATATAAAACCCAACCCTGGGAAAAAAATAAAATGCCTTGCAGTTTAGCTTTGTCCCGAATTGCAAGGGTTTATAGCTCGTTTTGTCCAGGGGAGCGGAGAATCAATTCTGTTTATCTGTTCCTCCACTCCCCCAGCAGAGAGTGCTTCCCCAAGATCCAGTGGTGGACTGTCCCTTTGTGTCCTAAGCTCCAGAGCAGGACTGTGGACCCTGCTGTAGTCTTGATTGCGCCATAGATGGGTGTGCAGAAGTTGTGAGACGTAGGAGGATTGGGCAAGTACATTTGATATTGGGGTTCATTCATACCTGCGAATGCACCCAAAACTGATTACATGTGAGAACCCCCAGTGGAGCTAGTTGCCATTAGCTGTGGGAGGCAGCCCCATTGAAAGCAATCAGAGGCTTCTTGCATGTAATCGCTGGCAGACAGTCTGGGTCGAGGGCTGATTGTTCACATATGATCACAGCATGAATGGATTACCTGTGAGTGGCCTGTAATTGGCTGCAGGAGCCAGCAGCCTCTCGTTGCTTTCAGTGGGGTTGTCTCCTGTAGCTAATCACCGGGAACCCTCTCCTGAGGTTCTCGCATCGGGGTTGCGTGCATTTATAGGTGTGAATGCACCCATATTGTGTTCCCCTAGACATAAGCAAGAAGTGGAGGATCAAGTAAGTTTATTTCCTGTTAGGTTGTATTCACACCTGCGAATGCACCTGAAACTGATTACATGCGAGAAGAAACATTGGATCTTCCTGGTGATTAGCTGTAGGAGGCAGCCCCATTGAAAGCAATGGGAGGCAGCTGGCTCATGCAACTTACCGCTGCCACTCGCATACATTCGCTGCCAGGCAGTCTGCATCCAGGGCTGATCACTCACATGTCATCGCTGCATGAGCGATTACATGTACATCGTAGCAATTAGCTGCAGGAGCCAGCAGCCTCTCATTGCTTTCAGTGGGGTTGCCTCCCGCAGCTAATCGCCGGATAACCCTGTTGAGGTTCTCACTTTGGTGTCTGATGCACTTATAGGTGTGACACAAAAAGCGATTGCAGTGCTGCTGCAGTTTTTTTTTTTTTTTTTTTTTTTTTTTTTATTATTTATAGTTGGTCAAAAAAGATAAGCAGGGATATGGAACAGTAGATGACTAGAAAGGTGTATAGTTGGCCATGCACGACTGTCGGCACTGTCCAGTTTAGCAAACTTTGATCGAAAAATGGAACATGCTGGGTAGTAAATTGTCAGCCAAATGGTGACTGCTGGCAGCTCATTACGATAAAATGAAGGTTAGGCACGCTTCCATTGATGGGGCACAGCTTGCATATAAGGTAGCTTGAAGAACAGACTTTAAAGTAAATGCACAGTACTAAGTCTTCCCTTTAGATTAAGGGAATATTACTAATTTTAGTTTTTTGCTGAAGCTGGAAACCCCTTTTTAATGTGTGTACATTTTTTCTTCCTCTTATATGCATTTCCTTAACAATAAATCTCTAGTATGGCTGTTATATTAGCCTTCATTGTCTCAGCATTTTTAGGAGAACAATGGAGGAAACAGTTTTATGTAGTGAACTGGCGGTCAATTCTTTGGAATCTAGTCTCCTGACATGTAACGTAACCCAACAGACCCGCCCATCAAAAGAAAACCTGCATTGCAAGAAATGTGTAGGCTGCCGCTCTTGACCTTTTTCTGAAAAAGCTGCAGTTGAAATAGTTTATGAACTTTTTAGAACTATTTAGATGGATGACAAATGAAATGCGGCCTGGTCTTCAACTAAGTGAATTTATTAAACAAGTGTTATAATAATAAACTAACTGTAATCTTTCATGTTTTTTTTGAACACCCTTTTCAAAGATTCAGTCTAGGGCTAGGCTGAAAAAGAATCTCTATATTTAGCTACTAGTAGAACCTTCCATAAAAGCATTGTCCGCTGTCAAGTTTGTCATTTTTAACTAGGTTTAAGGCCCCTTTCACACTGGGGCAGCGAGTCTGTTGGCGGCGCTTTTACCATCGTATTTGCAGGGGTATTTAGCCACTAGCGGGGCGCTTGTAACTCCCGCTAGTGGCCGAAAAAGGGTTAAAACCACCCGCAAAGCGCTGCTACAGGTCCCCCGCTAGCTGTCACAGCAAGGGAGTGGGGGCCAGTTCTTTCATAACATGTTACACCCTTGATATTGGTATAACATGTTATAAGAGGTGAACTTATCCTTTAACGGACGTTTTTTTTTTTTTTTCACATAAACCTTTATCTTCAGCACATGCTACATCTAGGTTGGGTTGACAGCTGCATTTCAAGATATCAATCTTGTTTGCATACCTTTTGCTTTAGTTAATTGAATCTACCTGATCTTGTATTTTTCTTTAAGTGCATGTGTTTTTTTTTTTTTTTCCAGTTTTTGGAAAGGGTGTTGAAGGGTTAAACCCCTTATCAGGTTTCTTTGATGCCTGTGTCACACTGAATATTTTCCTGTTCTGGAGAGGCAACAGGGAATGAGCACATTTCTCCAAAATAAGAATTCACTTTTTAGAGGCTAACTCGTGTAGATAAGTGGTACCCAATGTTTACATTTCTATGTTCTGGCTTACTACTTTGATGGCCTCAAAGAAGGCTTGATGGCCATTTTGTTGTAGGGTTTTCAAGCCCAGGGTATGAAGGGTTTGTTGTAGTCCAGGGTATGAAGTCTCCACTTCATACCCTGGGCTTGAAAACCCTGGTGGGGATGTGCAACTGGAGAGTCTTTAACATGACGGTAGAGACTGTGATTTTAACTTATTTCCCTGTTGGAAGATAACATTTACTTAAAATAATTACCTGAAAATACCTGCACATAATAAGCACTTTATATTTTGTGGGCAAATTGTAATGTTCATCTTTTTTGCTTGCATTGCTTTTGCTAGGCTCACAGCTAGCTTCCTTGCTGGACTGGGATCTATCCAATCCACACTGGCCCACCCTCCTTCACTAGCTGTAAAGTGTAGCTAAAGGCAAAACTTATTTTTTTTTTTTTTTAACTTTGGATACAGTTAGGGAGGGTTATAGCCTTGTCAGAATTATTATATATTTTTTGCCATCTCTTTGTGCTATATATAGATCTTTTCTCAATTCCTTTGCCATAGCCAAAACAGGAAGTGAGGGTAAGTCCCTCACAATCACCAGGGTCACCAGACCTAGCGTCCACATTGGAAGATTTCCCCCTCTATTCCTGCTCTGGTGTCCAAACGAAAAATTTGGGATTTTCTTTTCGCTGCTAATGGTAAACAGACTCTGTGGAAACTGATTTGGCATTAGACATATACAATTATAATGCTGCTACTATTACTAACAAAAGCCTAAAATATGTGCTGTGTGTGTGTGTGTGTGTGTGCCATAACCTGACCATTGACATGTTAAGAGAAGAACATTGATTATCTTGTGATAATGGCATCTTAGTGGGATATAGGAGGCAGCAAGAAAAAGCAGAAAAATGAGCACCACAAGTTGCTGTGTATGGGGCATCGTAGCCACAGACCAGTCAGGGTGCCCATGCTGACGTGTCCACAGCCAGAAGCACCTACAATGAGTACATGAGCATCAGGACTAGACTTTGAAGCAATGGAGGAAGGTTGGCCCGGTCTGATGAATCATGTTTTCTTTTACATAATTGGGGATGGCTGTGTGCGTGTGTTGCTTATCCAGGGAAGGAATAATAACATCAATGCATCATTGGAAGAAGGCAAGCCAGCGGAGGCAGTGTGATAATCTGGGCAATGTTCTTCTAGGAAACCTTGAGTCTTGTCGTCCATGTGGATGTTTTTTGACATGTACCGCTTACCCAAACATTGACCAAGTACACCCCTTAATGGAAACATTCCCTGCTGGCATTGGATTCTCTCAGCAGGCTAATGCCAACCTGCAAAAATGGCTCAAGAATGGTTTAAGGTGTTGACTTGGCCTGCATATTTTCCAGATCTCAAGCTATACTTGTTTTCCTGCAAAAGCTTCCGGTGCCTAGTCCGATACCTGGACACTCGGGGATGATCGGGGCTCTGTTCCCCCTCCGTGTGCTCATCCGGCCACCTCATCCCAAATCTTTCAGGGTGGAGAGCAGAGGAAGGACCTGGTAAATCTCTCATTTACCAGCACCTTCCTTTTCTGAGTGCACAGTCAGTGGTCACTGACTCTGTCCATTCCTAACTGAGCATCGTAAACTTTGTTTACGATGCTTCCATTTATAAATGGAGAGGAGCCACTGTCTCCTGTCCATTCATATTCAGTGCAGCTGAGGCTGCTGAGAGAGGGACTGGATCTCAATGGGTCAAGGTGGTTTTGGTGGTAAAGATGAACATAATAGTTGAGTGGTCATAAAGTTTTATAGCTGATGCAAGAGCTGCAATCTTGCAGGTACTCGCAGGCAAGCTACAACAGGTTGTACCTACAAATGCAATTTCCAATTTGCCTCCGCTGTACAGCACATTTTACCATTAACAACTCTGTCATCTGCATCCTTTTGTCTTTTCCAAAACCACTGGTATTCCTTTCCCTGATGTGGTCAGCACCAGTAGGTTGAGGCTTAGCCTAAGTTTATAGAGACTTCTTCCCATCTCTCTCTACCAATGACAACTGCTGGGCCCCCTGAATAGGCTCACTTTGTTCTTTAGGACCCCACTGCAGCTGCACAGACTCCATCCCTCAAGCAGGGTGTTGCAGGAGGCCTAGGTTCCTATTAAAATTAGGCTAATTAAGACAATCTATTGTTGGCAGGTAAAAGGACTGGCGGTCTTGGCAGCCACTAGCTTTCTGGTATCTAATCCATCTGCAAATTGAGGTGTAAATACTGATGCCTGTAAATCTGCAGAAAATAGTTTATTTTGTTCTGATGTAACGCAAGCTCTTCCAAACAGCCTTTGTGTTTGCAGGTAATTGTGGTACAAGTCAACCCGGGGGAAACCTTTACAATCCGCACAGAAGATGGTCACATTCAGTGTATCCCAGGTAAGGAAAACATTGTTATATTGTCTCCCTGCAGTTGTGGGTTTTCCCTGCTCACTGCTATAATGAATGAGAAATAGACACACCACAAAACTACTTGTACAGCTTCCTGTAACTCTGAGGCTACTGCTTATCAACGTATTTTGTATTCTGCCTGGTGCTGCACTATATGTAAACTTAGCGACACTTAACCACTAATGGTTTTCTTCGTAAAACCAAGCTTGTACTAAACATCAACTTAACTATAAAATGAATTCTTTCCAGGCAAGAGATGGGTGGGATTCCCCAAACCTAAATTCACATTTTATATGGGCTGTTGTGTCATCATTGTAAACTTTTTTTTTTTTTTTTTTTTATGAAGCAGTTGTACTTATAAGGGCTATGAGGTGCATCAAACTAAAGGAACCAATCAAAGTGTTCCTGGGCTAAGCTATTTAAAGTGAATTTGTGAGATGAGAAACGTTGATCACTTCAGGTCTGTCGCTTGTAACAAGAAATGATCATAGCCTTGGCTTCACTTTTTTGGTTATTCGCCTGAAACATATATGCAGCCATTAATGTCTGGACAATCATCTCACCTGCTTGTGTCAGGTCAGGTCCTCACTAGGTAATGAAGTAAAGACATGATGGCATTCCTAGGAACTTGAACCTCTACACATATCAGCATTGGCAGCTGCCATACTTCGACCACCACGGTTGCACTTTTAAGGCCCCTTTCACACGTGGCAGAATCAATCCAAGCAAATCCGCCTGCTCAGCGGGCGATCTCTCTGCTGATCCCTGCTGAGCAGGCGGATGACAGGTCCGTGTTCATTCTGCATGAAACGGACATCCAATTGCCATCCGATCCACCCGGGGAATGACTAACTTATTCCCATCTGTTTTTAGTGGACCGTATCAGATTGAATGCCGGCGGCTGACAGCGGAGACATGTCCGCTGACAACCGATGCCCCATAGAGAACAATAGGTGGTCTGATCTGTCCGCTGGTGTGAAAGGGGCCCAAGGCTGAAATATTTATAGTTGAGATTATGGAGCAGTATTGATCTTTGTACCTTCTTGTTAATTCACCATAACAATTATTATTATTATTATTTTTAGGTTAAAATTGTGTTTTTGCATACCACTGTGTAGTGCTGTGACTGCCACCTTCACTGCCATACAACCACCAATTAAATTTGGGTCTGGCTTTAAAAACAACAGATATAAGATGTTATTTTGATAGTGTTTTTTTTTTTTTTTTTTAATCCTTTTTAAGTGATAGTAGCCTTTGAATTTCTGTAGTGTAACAAACATGTAAACATTCTTGGTTATAAAATACTTTATTAATACATTTTCATCCCCTTAAAAAGGGACAGTTAGTGGAACTTAACTTACAAAAATAACTAGTTGAGTATCAATCTTTTTATTGTAGAAGAGACATAAGATGACCAGTACACACTGCATCTTTTGCTTTTGTTAAACCCAAAGGGTTGAAAACAAACTGACAGATCGCCCCAGGGGGACAGCCCCTTATCAGCCAAAATACACTGATCAGCACCTGCAGCCATCAGCTACAAGTGCTAGTCGGATGCTTTCTAGCATGTTGACCTGCTTCTTTGGACAGACTGCTGTACACACCGAATGCAAGTCGTCCTGTTCTTGCTGGATTGGTAAATTTTTGGACTGTGTACACAGCTTTAGCGCTTTTGTCAGGTTCATAAATGCTGTACCAAGGAGATTTCCACCAGGCTTTTTGGGGTATTGCGCGATTAGTCAAGAAGCAGAATCCACAAACGTTACATATCCAGTGAAAGGGTGACACCAATGGAAGGATATTGTCTGGCATGATGTGGACACTCTGTTAAGTTTTTTTTATTGGTGTTTACCTTACTGTCCTGATGAATTCTATTCTTAATTCTCATCTTGTTATCAAAAGGATAAAAAGGAGGAGACATTTTTACAATGTGGTCACAGATGGCAATTAAATCCTGGAAGCAGCATGTGTAATTAAACCTAAGATATCAATTTAAAAAACTGCTTATTTTGCCTTTTTTTTTTTAAGTTTTTTTTTTTTTTTTTTTTGCTAAAGAAATTTCATGAAGGGCATTTTGGGGTCACGTGAAAATATTACAATATTAAAAAAATATATATATCTATAGCTGCCAATTTTAAAATGTATTGCCACCTCTCACTTTCATATATTTTTGTACTTCTCTCTTCCCCCTATAGGTCCAGCACATGTTCCCATGATGTCCCCAAATGGTTCTATGCCTCCGATATTTGTGCCACCTGGTTATGTGTCTCAGGTATGATTTGTTTTTATTATATATTGTGTTGGAATTCTAACTAAAACTAAGATCCTTGAATGCTCTAGGGATCTTGATCATTCCTCTGAAAGTCAGGGGTCTGAGAAACTGGCTTCCCCAACTTCTGTGCACAATTTCCCTTTGGAAGGAGATTTTTAATAATTTACAATGTAAAAAGTCCTTTCTGAAATAATAAATAAATCTGTTAAATACATGCTGGGAAGATTTTAGCATCTTATATTCTAATCAGGTCTAATAAAATGACAGTTTTCAAAATTTTCTTTCTTCTCTGCCCTTTAACCACTTAAGGACCAGGCCTCTTTTTCGGACTTGGTGTTTCCATGTTTAAAACAGTTTTTTTTGCTAGAAAATTACTTAGAACCCCCAAACATTTTATATTGTTTTTTTTCTAACACCCTAGAGAATAAAATGGCGGTCATTGAAATACTTTTTTTCACACCGTATTTGCGCAGCGGTCTTAGAAGCGCACTTTTTTTGGAAAAAATTCACTTTTTTGAATAAAAAAATAAGACAACAGTAAAATTAGCCCAATTTTTTTTATACTGTGAAAGATAATGGTATGCCGAGTAAATTGATACCCAACATGTCACGCTTCAAAATTGCGCCCGCTCGTGGAATGGCGTCAAACTTTTAGCCTCAAAAATCTCCATAAGCGACATTTAAAAAATTCTACAGGTTGCATTTTTTGCGTTACAGAGGAGGTCTAGGGCTAGAATTATTGCTCTCGCTCTACCGATCGCGGCGATACCTCACATATGTGGTTTGACCACCGTTTTCATATGCGGGCGCTACTCACGTATGCGCTCGCTTCTGTGCGCAAGCTCGTCGTAACGGGGTGTTTTTAAAAAAAAAAAATTTTTCTTCTTATTTATTTTAATTTATTTTATTTATTTTTACACTTTTTAAAAAAATAAAAATAAAATGGATCACTTTTATTCCTATTACAAGGAATGTAAACATCCCTTGTAATAGAAAAAAGCATGACAGGTCCTCTTAAATATGAGATCTGGGGTCAAAAGGTCCTCAGATCTCCTATTTGGGCTAAAATGCAACAAAAAAAAAAAGAAAATCTGACATTTAAAAAAAATATATACCTTTAAGAGGTATGGGCGGAAGTGACGTTTTGACGTTGCTTCCTCCCTCCTATGGTATAGAGACGAGTGGGGGCCATCTTAGCCTCACTTGTCTCTATGCCCAGCCGACAGAAGGACCCGATCGCCTCCGCCGCTACCGACGGCTCCGGTAAGCGGCGGAAGGTGCGGGAGGGCGGCGGGAGGGGGGTGGCACCTCTCCCGCCGCCGATAGCGGTGATCTCGCGGCGAATCCGCCTCGGAGACCACCGTTATCGTACAGCCGACCGCCGCCTGAAGAGATGGATATCTCGGTTGTGGCAGCAGCTGCTGCCGTTACCGAGATATCCCTCTTCAAAAAATGGACGTACATCGTCGTGCGGCGGTCGGCAAGTGGTTAAGCATGTTTACTTTCTACGTTTTTTTTTTTTTTTTTTTTTTTTACATTGTTCTAGTTTCCCTTTTAATATCACCAACTCATATTGTCCATTTAAGATTTTGCCTTACTAGAATGATCTAGCCTGCCCAGTGGATTGTGCGGTTTCTTACAGAGTTATGTGAGGCATAGAGAGCCCCTTCACATAGTAACAAATTGGTCTTAAAGTGGAGTTTGCATTTATTATAATGTAGGGAATCCATTTAAAAAGGAAAATCTGAAATTATGCTGAAATTATCCACAGAATAGTAAATATTGCCAACCATTTTAAATAAGTATGAATCGGTAACCTTTTAGTATACATTCACCAGCCACTTTATTAGGTACACCCTGCTAGTACTGGGTTGAACCCCGTTTTGCCTTCAGAACTGCCTTAATTCTTTGTGGCATAGATTCATCAAGGTGTTGGAAACATTCCTCAGATTTTGGTCCCTATTGACATGATCACATCACACAGTTTCTGCAGATTTGTCGGCTGCACATCCATGATGCGAATCTTGCATTCCACCACATCCCAAAGGTGCTCTATTGATTTGAGATCTGGTGACTGTGGGGGCCATTGGAGTACAGCGATCTCATTGTCATGTTCAAGAAACCAGTGGTGAGATGGTTTGAGCTTTGTGACATGGTGCTTTTTCCTGCTGGACGTAGCCATCAGACGATGGGCACACTGTAGTCATAAAGGGATGAACATGGTCAGCAACAATACTCAGGTAGGCTTTGGTGATTAAATGATTCTGAATTGGTACCAAGAGGCCCAAATGTGCCAAGAAAATATCCCCCACACCATTAGACCACCAGCCTGAACCATTGGCAGGATGGAGACATTCTTTCATGTTTATAAATAAGCCTGTAGTTAATATCAACAGCTTGAAAGATCCTCCTGTAATTAATTTTTCTTATGGTGGCTATTTAACTTAAATACAGATCATGGATCACCTCCTCCTCCTGGTAATAGAGCAGATCGAAAGCCACTACTCTTGGTGTTTCAAAAAGCCTTTATCTCCAACACACCAGATCTGTCTACTCCCCAGGATGCCCATTCTCCTCTGACATCAGCCAGGCATTTTTGTCCACACAACTGCCCCTTACTGGATATTTTCATTCTCTGTAAACCGAAGAGATGCTTTTGTGTGAAAATCCTAGTAAATCAGCAGTTTTTGAAATACTGAGTTCAGTCCGTTTGGCACCAACAACCATGCCACGTTCAAAGCCACTTAAATCCACTTTCTTCCACATTCTGATGCTTGGTTTGAACTTAAACAAGTTGTCTTCACCACGTCTAGATGCATTTGCTGACGTGTGATTGGCTGATTAGCAATTTGTGTTATCAAGCAATTGATCTCCTATGTCTGTGGTACAGAGGTATAGATTTTGATAATTGGCTGTGGTCTTATATCATCAGCTTTCATTAGTCAAGGGTTTTCCACAACCATGTGACTGTCAGCGATGGAATAATTTGCTTTTATGTCCCTCAGTGACAATTTCAGCAAGATTTTGGCATAAATAGCCTTACCACATCCGTTCTTGTTTTTGGGCTGGGAGGAAATTGCTATGATAAAATGTTGAAGCCAAACAAAATATAAAGCAAGGCTAAGATTAATAGTGAAGAGTCAAGGGAAGAAGATTTTGAAATCGGACCAGAAATGGTAAACTTTATCCATGGAACATTGGCTTTCATTTGTTTGCCCATCCAAACAAGGTGAAAGCTCTTGGGGCCCTTTCACATGGGAAGGATCCGTGATGATCCGCCCCATGAACATCCGCTTGCTCAGTGGGACTCGCTCCATCGATCCTCGCTGAGCAAGAAGATGACAGGTCCGTCTCTGCACACTGCAGGGATGGACCTGTCAGAGCGCCGCTCTCCCCTATGCGAGATCGGATGACGACGGACCGCAGAGTCCATTGTCACCCGATCCTATCCTCAGACGGATGGGAAAGTAGGTTTTTCCTCCGTCACACTCTTTCAGATCGGAGCAGGTCGGATGTCAGCGGACATGTCAACGCTGACATCCGATGCTCCATAGAGGTCTATGGAGCATCCGTTCAGGTCCGCCTTTCAGTTTTTTAGGTGGACCTGAATGGATTATTCATGTGAAAGAGGCCTTAGAGCTTCTTTTTTTGAAGCCTTCTTAAATTGTACCTACATATCACTATATAACAAGCCAAAAAAACAAGTGCTTAAGCATTACATGGGACCATGCAAATACTCTTGGGGCCAGTTCATACCAGATGCAGTTCCGTTTTTTCTGCCGTGGAAACTGAACGTAAACTGACCAGAATCTGACTACATGGTGTGAACTAGAGCCATTGGAATACATGGAAAAACACTGTGCATGCATTTTTAGTGCAGAAAAAAAGCACACAGAACTGCGTCTGGTGTCAACTGGCCCTTATTCTCAATTGGTCAACTGTCCATCCAGATATAGCTTATAGATTATCAGTCATCTGAATGTAAACCCCTTTTTTTTTTTTTTTTTTTTTTTTTTTTTTTAATGAAGACTTCTAACTTGTACAGCAGAGGAGGTCAATTCATCTGTGCCCAGCCTTGCCACAGAGAGTTAATTCAGCTTTGAGCAATCCTCTTGCCTTTTTTCACTAGGCTAAATACCGACACAGAGAAATTTGTGTCGCCGCATCCCCCACTGCTGTGATTGACATCTGACCAGAGGGAGTGTGTTTATGATTCACTTTCCTCCTCCTTTCTTCTCAAGCTCTCCCAGGATTGGCTGCTCCTTACCTCAGTATGATTGGGCACGCTGAAGTAATGTTGTGCCTTTGCTGAGTTTTGACTGGATGGATGGCCAAGTAGATGTAACGTGTGCACTTTGAATGGTAGGCCGTAAGCGCGCTCTGCTTGTGCGTGCACTTTTCATTGTCCAGGCGTGAGTATCGGCCTTGCAATGCTGCCAGGTGAGGGGGGAGTGTGGAGGTGGGAGGTGAGTCGTGTGATGTCATGACTCCACCCCAGCATTGGCAAAGAGGCCCACCCACCATAAGGACCACTTAATACTGTGTCTTTAGTTTATACAGGGCGATTGGTGGGTTTACATCCACTTTAATATTCCTTAATCTTTTTACCTTTATTTGGTTTGTCTGAGGCTGATTCTATGACCATAATCTGAGAGTCGTCTGCTCCCGTAAGGCTCTGACAGTTGCTTAAAGCTATATTAAACCCAAGACCTAAAATGTAATATATTGCACTTCACCAGTCATTAGATGTGGTGGCTGCATTCGATTTCTTATTTAGGCTTGAGGGAACTGAGGGGCACCTCTGGACATCAGCATTGTCAGCTTTGAGATAGGGGAGTGTATATACCGGCAGCTCTATATACACTAAGGATTGTAAGCACCCCTGTCAGTGATGAATGACACTTCCCTACTCTATCCAAACACACACGTTTTTACTGTGCATACACTTTCAGAATTCTTCTTTGGAAATGGTAGTTGGATTCCAGATGGATTCTGTGAGCTATGTCTTTTTTCCTCTGTAGTTTCTGTAATAAGAACCTGTCATTTGTCCTATTTATACTTTGAAGAGTAAGACTTTGTAGGCCATTTAAGGCTCCATGCACACTGGCTGTTAAAATAACGTTATAAAAAACGACAGTAGCTTTGCAGTGAGCCTTTCAACGTTTTTGCAATAGCGTTTATTAGCTTTTTATAGAG
Source organism: Lithobates pipiens (assembly GCF_037356315.1). Lineage (NCBI taxonomy): Eukaryota > Metazoa > Chordata > Amphibia > Anura > Ranidae > Lithobates > Lithobates pipiens. The sequence continues at coordinate 61,422,653 of NW_027507685.1, read as the reverse complement.
CTTTTCCGTGTTATCGGTTTTAGCGGGTTTTTAATTTTTTTTCAATGGATCAAAAACGTTAAACGCTGTTGAGCCACGTTTTTGAGCATTTATGAGCGTTTGGCGGTTTTTGTGGTCACAAAAACACCTGAACGCAATTTTATGGTGTTCCGAAAACGACCCATAAAATGGAGCCTAGGGGTAGTGTACAGCCTTTTAATGATTTCTCATGTTAGAGATTGGCTTGAATAGAATAACTGTATAAGATGTTAAAATATATATATATTTTTTATGTATAGAGTGTTTTTACAATAACCCAAATACAGAAGATCTAACATTTATAAATGTAAAAGTCACATAAAAATGTCATTAAGGTAAATACTGCAATAACAACCCAAAAGTATATGCTTGATTTAACTAAACTACACATTCCCTTTTGAGTCTTTTTTGTTTTTATAGTAATAAAATATATATCATTTTATACATTTTCAGGTTGTGGAAGAAAATGGAGTGCGTAAGGTGTTGGTCTTGCCACATTCAACAGAGTTCCACCCGTCATTGCACCCCCCTCCGCCTCACGTAACACATTTTATGCACCACCACCCCGCTCTACTTCCTCACCCTCCACATCACGTCTTCTCACAAGTGGCAAGCACAGGAGAGCTACCACCACAGTTTATACACCAGCACCCCCCACCCCCACCGCACATTTTCCAAGAACAAGGTATGTATTGTTGGGTTTCTTCAGCCTGTGGCAAGGCATTTTCTGCTAAAGTGTAAGCTTTTAATAATTTCCATCTTTATCATTTGCTATGTGTGTTTTTTTATTTTTTTATTTAGTTACCTGCCTTTACCTTTTTTGCTATGGGTGAAAAGTAGCTAAGTGGACTTTTTTGAGGAACAGCACCGAAAGCTTAATTTGAATAATGATACATCTTGTAGATTAGATTTTCTTTTATTCAACACAGGACAGGGTTTTTTTTAAATAGCAGTACCCTTTCAGCCGTGGGATGTGTTTAAAGCGGTAGTAAACTAAAAAAAAATTTCACCTGCGGCAATTTAATGTGCTAGACTTGCCTTAAAATTAAGCCCCCCTAGCAGCGCACTCACTGCTGCAGAGGCTTCCATCTTTACCCATTCTTAGTTCCGAAGACTTCGGGCATTTGATTTGCCGAGCCGTGATGACGTCACTCCCGTGCATGCTTGCAGGAGTTTTAGCCATGGCACACGGCTCTGAAGGAATGGCACGGGTATGCCGTTCCTTCTGGGCACATGTGCTGGTGGCATCACCGGCTGCTGCTCGCAAAAATCTGTGCACAGTTTAGGAGATATTATTTTACCTTCAAGTAAGCTTTGGCATATTTTTTACCTGTAGGTAAAAAAAAAAAAATAACATTCCAGGGTTTACTACCCCTTTAAAGACATGAAACTTCTGTGTATGTACAAAACACACTGAAAGATGAAATCAGTTCAACTCGCATCCACCTTTGGAAAAGCATTAGGATCTTTCCACATAACAGCTGAACTAAGGAAAAATGTTAAAAGCTAAGCATATGGATAAATATTATGTATTAAGCTCTGTAGCTCAAGGTAAAATTTACACACAAAAATGGACCAAACAGGGACTCGTTGCTTATCGGACTACTCTGTTTGAGGTTTTTATCAGACATGGGTGACCCCTAAGACATGGAGCTTCTGCTGTGCTTACTATAGATGATCTGTTGTGCTGTGAATCCTTTGTTGTATATTAAATGTTTATTACCGATCACACATCCCTCATGATGGAAATGCCCAATATACTGTATATGTGAGTGCACATACCTTCAGATATTTTCCCGAATTCATTTGGAACGCCAATCATGGGGGGTTCTCTGATTTATAAATGTCAACATTTCCCTGTACTAAAGAAGGCTTACCTGCCCCTCTTGTGCATTGCTTCTCGTCCATCACTATGATGTGTGGGATTACTCTCCGGTAGTAGAGTTTGGGATTTGGCTTTACTATGCATGTTCATATTCAGCTTGTTTGTATTTGCACTGTAACTGCCAATGCAACAAAAAACAAGGCAAAAGTGATCTGTTCACTCATTTAAACCTTGGGGAAAGACATCACAAGCTGCTTGAATTAGGTAGTTCACAAACTGTTAGGCAGTTTCTGCATAAGTCCCTGCCCTGTGATTTTCGACAACCAGTTGTAGAAAACAGAATTTTCGTCTAGGAAGATCACTGACATATTTGATCAGAATGTGGTCTGAGACATGCTCTCTGCTCTGTAACTCTCTCCTGCTTCCAGTCATTAAGGATATATTTCAAAATTGTGTCTTAAAAGTACAAAAAATATATATTTTATAGGGCTGTTACTGATTAAAATATTCGTGTTCGATTTAATGTTTGTTTTTTTTTGTTTTGTTTTTCTAATCGATCAACTAATTTCGATTAATTATAATGCACATACAGATCCAACTACTTTTAGCTGATCTCTTTGCATTGCAACTCTGCATTAGTGGTAAATGTGGTATACACTATATACAATCACCCGACACTAGTTCGTTTCCACAATCCATGACTTCACAGTTCACACAAATACGTTTTAAATTCAAACTGTAGCACTGACATAAGTAAGTTTTTTTTTTTCCACAGTAGCGTGACAATTCCTCCACCTCCGGTCTAACTAATCACTCTCACCTTATGGCATGGACCCCCTAAACTTCTCTCACGTCTCCTTAGATCTCAGCAAGGGCGCCAGGTCATGAACAGAAACTAAAGATCTAAGTGCTCACCACTTGAGATTTCATTTTTGTGTTCAAACACAAACTACTCACATAAAGATGATAAAAACACAGCATGTAAAGCTGACAATAGTGTAAGTTCCGTAGGGCAGCAACGGGTGACGTTGTGTAGCTCCTCCCCCGTACACGTTACGTTCAATCAGAACTTCGAGGTCACCAGACTCCTGCCCTTCCCTTCGTTAGCAGATGGAGGCACTTGGGGAAGGGGGGGGGGGGGGGGGGAGTCCAGTGACATCCATGACGTCACCGGATCTCCGGAACTCCCTGAAGACCCGGAAGCCGGCAGAGAGTTGAGCACCGATCAAAAGAATTGATCGAGGCATTAATCTTTAATTTCCACAGCCCTAATATTTTAACTTTAATTGGACACTTGGAGAGAAATTAGATGGATTTATAAAAACTAGAACAGGCGCTGGTGCTGTGGCCTGTCAAAGCTTTAGCCTTTTTAAATCATCCTCCCAAGCTCTAATGTACATTGGTTCAGCTCTTAAAATATCATCTTAAGTGTATTTCTTGAGTGTCTGTTACATTTTTCATGATTTTTTAATATGCATTCATTTTTTTCACTTTCAGAACCTCGGTCCCACGGTAGAATGAATTTTCCTCCAAGGGATGAGAGAAGCATGAAAATTAAAAGGTTAAAAGAGCGACAGATTAGCTCCCACAATAACAGTAAACTGCACAGTCCACCCTCCTCTCCGCACAAAGCACACATTGCTACCAACTCGCATATGCAGAATGGATACTCTAAAGGACAGCACCTTACAGGGGGACCCATTAAACTAAAGCAAGCTATACGGACACGGAGCAGTCCTCCAGCAGAGAATGACAGCACGGGTATGTTTTATAGTACGTTTTGTGATCTGTAAAAGGTCTGCCAAACCTAAAATGGTAAACTTCTTCTATATTATTTTATGTCTATACTCTTATGTAATAGGATTGCATTAACCTTCATATTTAAAGTTGAGTCATTGTTCTGGTTGGTATTAGTGCTTAACACTTACCTTTTATACACCATTAATTGCCAGAAACATTTTCAGCATCCCAATCAAGCCTTGCAAGGCACCAGTAATGATATACAAATACAGGCATTTTTCCTTTAACACTACCTTTGCAATCCATGTTGCTGCCATTTCTGCCAAATCATGTACTAATGATTCTACTTTGGACTTTTTGTGACCTGTGCTGCAGTGCAAACAAGTTTAGAACCCAAGCAGTATTTTATTTTTGGTGACCTGCTGGCTACTTACAATCCTCTTCGGCAAACCTACAGTGTTCTTCCTCTGTGGACATTATGAAGCCAGCAGAGGTTGGTTGTCTTCAACAAATGAAAGATTCTTAGTTTGCAAGTGATTCAAACTTCCTGGACCCCCGTAATTTAAATATTTAGTTCATACGTTTTCTCAAATTCAGGGTCTCAGAAAGAAGTAAACGCGACTGAGATATGGTAACCAGAGAACAGTGAAGTTCATTTGTTTTCTTTTATGCTTCTTAGTTACTAAAGATGACCTTTGAGTGAGAATTAGGAACAAGGGTTCCATTGTAGGAAATGGTTATAACTCCTGTATTTTTTTTTTGTCTTTGTGGCCTTTGCTCTTGTTGGTGAGATCGGCCTTAACTTTCTGGCCAGTGAAGTCTCTCCAATGGGACACAGTGAAAAATACCTGACATGGGTATGTCATTAGACTAATTTATATCCACCTGCCCTAGTCTTATGCCGCGTACACACGATCGGAATTCTCGTCGAGAAAAGTTCTGATGGTTTTCCCGTTGGAATTCCGAAGGAATTTCGCTCAAACTGTCTTGCCTGCACACGGTCAGAACAAATTCCGACGGTTAATAACACCGCGACATACAACGCTTTCGACAGCACTATAAAAGGGAAGTTTTAATGCTTCAGAGCATGCGTCGTAATTTTGCGTGTTGGGAATTGCATGCACACGATCGAAAAATCCGAAGAAAAATTAAGAACAGGCTCTCAATCTAAAGACTGTCGGGAATGCCGACAGAAAAAGACCGATGGGCATACACACGGTGGGAAAATCCGATGAAAAGCTCCCATCGGATTGTTTCCAATCGGAAATTCTGGCCGTGTGTATGCAGCATTAGAGCTTCATATGAATCTATTGTTTGTATCTGTTACACAATTGTTCCTGGTAAATGAACTCTTATGTACCCCACTGTGATTGCACAGCACTTGGCAACACAAATCCAGGATGTTGAACAGGACATTGTCACAGTCATCGTGGAGGCCCATAAGGAAGTGTGGAATGAGATTTTCAGGATGAGTTATTAGTCATGTTGAGCAATACTTACTGTTGCATCTCTCCTGTTCATTGGAAGATTATGCAAATTCTGGTTCCCCGCAGACTAGAGAGTAACATCTGTGCTTTTTACACGTACACTGACTGTTAAATCAATACCAGTTGGCGGTTTCCTAAAAGCCAAAGATAAAAATAAAGTTCCAAAACAATCTGTGCCTGAAAGCATATTGTGCACTCATGTGGTTAAAATATATTTTTGTTTTCTTTTGTCCTTAGATGGAGAAGCAGAGCCGAAAAAGCTGCAAGATTTAAACCCCAGCATGAGCAAGCCTATGGTAAGTATTTTTATTTTATATTATGCAGAAATTTACACCTGTCACCATTGCAGAGTCTTTTTTTGTATTTTTTTTGTTAACATGGAACTTTTGTTTTGAATGAGGTAATTTCATTAATTTAGGACTAATGGTCTTATGGAGAGTGTAAGGTGCAAACTGTAACCTCTTATTAATCTGTTGTATTCCATCCAGGATTGTTTCTGATTCTAAACATTGCTAATCCTTGTTCTTTAGACCAGATGTGATGTAGAGTAATGTTAACCTAAAACTGTTTGGAACCATTGTTTATCCATTACATTTGGTATCATTTATCAGATTTTTTATTTTTTTTGAACCCTGATCAGTAGCGCCTTTGGCTGCCTTACTGACTCCGTGTAGTCAAAGGATTAATAAAGAGAGCTCCAACTAGAATAACGATTCATTTTTATTAGGGTTGCTATTATCTGAGTCGGTGCCGATACCGAGCATTTATACTCGGACAAATGCTCCGACACCTGGGCATTCAGGGGTGATCGTTGTGGGAGTTACAAGCACTGATCTCCTCGTATAGCTTCAATAAAGCATCTGACAGCCTCTTCGTCTCCATCTCCCTCGGCTTTCAGCTGCTTTATTAAAAACTACACAGGTAGATCAGTGCTTTTAACACCTCCACACCGATCACCCTGACTGTACCCGAATCCTCCTGTCTCCCTCTGTGGCTCCGCTCCTGTCTCCCTCTGTGGCTCCGCTCCTGTCTCCCTCTGTGGCTCCGCTCCTGTCTCCCTCTGTGGCTCCGCTCCTGTCTCCCTCTGTGGCTCCGCTCCTGTCTCCCTCTGTGGCTCCGCTCCTGTCTCCCTCTGTCAGGATGGAGAGGGAGGAAGGAGCCAATAAATCTTTAATTTATCAGCTCCTTCCTTTTCCGAATGAACAGTCCATTCATACCTGAGCATTGTAAACTGTGTTTACGATGCATTGATTTATGAATGGAGAGGAGCCTCGGTGTCCTGTTCATCTCCAGTGCAGCTGAGGCTACAGAGAAAAGGGACTGGGAAATTTGTGTCCTCAGTCCCTTTCCCTGTCTCAAAAGGGAGATTTCAGGGGTCTGTTAACCTGATACCTCACCAAAGCCCCCCAACAGGGCTGATAAAGAAGTAAAAAAAAATTTCAATATTTAAGAGGTTAAATTGTAAAAATTAAATAAAAAACACACTGCTACCCCCCCCCCCCCCCCCCAAAACGTAAAAACAAAATGGAAAACTGCTGATCCAGTTCACGTGTCATCAGTGCTGCATGCAGTGCTTTGTCACATGACATAAAGTATCGGTAATCGGTATCAGCGAGTACTTGAAAAAAGTATCGGTATTTGTACACCGTTTTACAAAAGTGGGGTCGGTGCAACCCTATTTTTTATTAATCGTTTCATTCATTAACCAAAAGCACATGCTTTTTGGTGGATTTACAAAGGATCCCTTGATCAAGGTTGAAAGAAACACCTGTTTAAAAAAAAAAAAAAAAAACTACATTTTGTGATTACAACTGTCAGTATGTATTGATATTTGAAAGTGAAGAACAATATCCTAATAGTAGAATAACCACAAAATACATTGATAAAAAATGTGTTTACAAAATAAAAATTCACATGTCTTCTGTACAAACTAAAACCTTTGCACAGATTTATAGGAGTTTATGGTCACAGCATACACTTTATTTTCAGCAGCATTCTAATGGCCATACAAACTAGTAATGGCGGTGATCAGCAATATTTATCATGACTGCGTCATTATGGTGGACACTTTTGGCGCTATTTTGGGACCATTCACATTTATACAGCAGCCAGTGTGATTAAAAATGCACTGATTACTCTGTAAATGGGACTGGCAGTTAAGGGGTTAACCAGGAGGGGGCACTGCAGGGTTTGTGTCCTAGGGAGTGACTCTTATGCCGCGTACACATGATCAAACTATCCGGCGGACAATCCGCCCGTGTGGGGGCTCCGGCGGACTTTTTTTTCCCCCCCAAAAGACTTAGAAAGTAGTTTTGACTCAAAAATTGTCCGGCAACAATCCGGCCGGGTGTGTGCTAGTCCGCCGTACTTTTGAAAATAAACAGACTTGCCCACACACGGAGGAAAGTCCGTTCATTTTGAACGAGGCTCCAGGTAGACGGGACTAGCGAGGGAGGTCAGTGTCGCCGCCTTTGGCGGTGAGATTGGCACGTCACTGGCCCTGTCGCCTGGTATGAACTTAAAGGGGAAACCCTACGGCGTGGGGTCCGCCCCCCCCCCCCCCCAAGGTCCATGTAAGACCCTTATCCGAGCACGCAGCCCAGCCGGTCAGGAAAGGGGGTGGGGACGAGTGAGCGCCCCCCACCTCCCTGAGCCATACCAGGCCGAGTGCCCTCAACATGGGGTGTGCTTTGGGGAAGGGGGGCGGCGCGGCTAGCTAGATAACTGCTAGTGGTGCCTACATCAATTTGTTATATATATATCTTTTAGCAGAGCTTCACCCAAAAGGGGAATTATTTGCCTCCTTTCTCCTCTGCTGCCACATTTGGCACCTTTTTCGGCGGGGCGTACCTGTTTTTTACAGGTACCCACTCCCATTTCTGGCTAACATTGGCGGAAGTTCGGCCCCCCCTCCTTCCCCCACCGCTGGACCATAAATAAAGCGCAGCACGCAACGCGTGTGCACAGTAGTGCATCGGCTGTGAAGCAGCAAGGCTTTACTGCCAGTTTCCCCTAGCCAAGATGGAGTGGGAGCACCCAAGAGCCGATTGAAAAATCTGCTCGGGTGAAGACCCCACTGAATTCATGGGCAGCTAAGTGGCCCTAAAATTAAGTTGGCTACAGTATTTAAAATGAAGGCGTCTGGAGCTCCACTTTAACTGTGATTGTAACTGCCCATGCAGCTTTATGCTCTTTGCTGGGCTGCTTGGTGAAGCTGTGAAAGTGAAGAATATTATTATAGATAGGCATACAAAATTAAAAGTGAATTCATACGTGAAATTCTGTCAAACGTATTGTTTATCGGTACACATGATTTGATATTTTGCAGTAATGGTGATGTAAAGTTGACATCGCTGTTGTGCGTGTAGCCTGGTTCAGTGGATTCTGTCCCAGACAAAACATAATTTAGGACCAGCTAAATGGTGAATTGCAGACACCTTACAGTGCCATTTTTTAGCTGATCTCTATGAAATCTATATTCAACAAATATACACTTACACAGGCTCTCAAGTACGGTAGGTCACGTTAATGAGGGCTCTTTTTTTATTTACGCTGTGCACAGTAAATCGGTGTACATTTGAAGCTGCAGCCTTTCTATACTTTCATCTGAAATATTGGTTGCTACAAGTGTCTGCTTTTTTTCTCTGTGCTGCATGCGGGTATTTTAAGGACACAAGTTCAATCCAGTGGCATGACTTCATCTCATTAACAATGCATACTTAAGTGGCACTTCCTGAATAATCGAATAATATGGCGATTCTATTCAGGTTCCCACTCTTATTAAAAGCCGGTGCCCTGGAACACTTTTTTTCCCTTAACAAATATATTTGATTTTTGTTTATAATGACCATAAGCATCTTGTTTTAGGTTCAATATGATTCCTTTGAAGAATCCTTACAAACTTTGAAATATGGGTTTAAAAATATAAATTAAAGCAAAAATATAGCTGTCTTTACTTTCTTAAAAAAAAAAAAAAAAGTCCCACGAACACCTTTAAAATAGATGCAAGCCATTATCTGGAGATCCTTGGTTTGTTGAAATACTGTGCATACAGTTGCATTTTTTTAATTTTTTTTAATGAATACTGTTTTTTAAGAAAATAGTTTTTTGCTTTTTATTTTTTGCACTGCAATGCTGCTGATCCCCTCCCAGTTGCTTTGCAGCCACCTTTTGTCTCAATGCCAATTCTCCATTGGCAGTTATATGCCCCTAGTCAGGCTAGGATTCCCAATAGTGTTAAGAGGGAAATGTGCCAGCACAGTTGCTTATAATCTCTACTATTGGACCATGTGACAGCATAACAATGTAGAAGAGCAGTTGAGAGGCAGTGACAGAACTTGTTCACCCCATAATTCTCTCTCTCTCTGCTCACAGAGACAGCAGCGGGAGCCACTTGGCGCTTGCTGCTGTCAGTCAAATCCTGGGGGCAGGATGAGCTGCGCTGTGTCTGTCAATAGATGTAGACGGGCCAGCTCAGGCTTGAGCCCGCAGTTGCATTCCCATAGGAAACTACTTCCTGTGGTGGTGCCTGGAGCGCTAGCGAGGGATCCCAGAAAAGGAGGTTCGGGGCCACTCTGTGCAATACCCATTGCACCAAGCAGGTAAGTGTATCATGTTTGTTATTTTCCACAAGAAAAACAAAACTACAAATGCTTTAAAGGGGAGGGTGCATTAAAAATGAATAAAAAATATTTTAGTGGAGTTTAATTCTGTTTTAAAGTCACCCTGTTGTCCTAAAAAGACACAAGGAGAGGCACCCTGCTAAACAATAGGGGATGTGTCCCTACTTCACTAAAGGACACAGTAGAGAAGTAGGGGTTGGATAAGCGGAATCACAGTACCCATAATGGAACACATTTTTTGGGCACACCCAGAAGTGTCCAGTAACAGGAGCACCTGTAGGTCTGGGAGAAAATGGAGTGCTTTTGCAAAAAAAAAAAATATATCCTGGTGAGAATTTGAGTTTTTTGTGGATGAGAGCAGAGCCTATGGCTTATTTTTATTGTCTTTGTTATACAGACAAATAACAGTGTTTACTAGATTATATAAGATCACAAATTTAGGGTTTATGGCCAGTCTTGTACTCTTTGATTTGCTATAGCCCACCTTGTCTGTATTTTTATACACTGATGACACTTTCTCCTACAATTAATGATTGTTTCCAATCTAGCATAACGTTTTCCCTGTTTTTTATTTTTACTTCTTAGGTTACTAACTTGCAAGCAAGGTCTGCTTTGTTATCATGGAGTGTTCAGATTGCTTCTGAAAACAGAGAAAGTCCCACGACTCTAGTACAAAGAAGATTTGTATATGATGTGACTGTGTCCAACAATGGCAAAAATGGAAAGTTCAAGCCTGCCTACTCGTGAGTACACGCTGCATCTGACCAGCTGCTTCCTTCATAAGTATTATAGGGAGGTGATGGTTTCAGTGCACAGAAGACTTCTCCAATTTACACAATGCCTACCGGACCAGTGAGCATGAAGACATTGAAATGATGAGAGCCAGCAGTGTATATAGTATTTTGGTGGCTATAAAAAAAAAATTTGTGAAAGCATGTGGTGTAAGGATATCTTAGAATTTTTTTTGTAAATCTATACTTCTCTTTTTTTTTCTTGCCTGGCAAAATCAAGTGGCTGTGTCTAAGCCGCTTGAAACATGGAGTGCCACTAAGTGTTTGTAAAAAAAAAATTGTTTCTATGAAGATTATACTTTAGTGTATCAACGGTATTATAAAAATAGAATTATCAGCTTACAGAATTTAGTGGTCATTTTTTCATATGCACGTCTGCAATTATTAGTATCTTTATTATATTACATGTAATTTATAAAAGCAGACATGGCCTGTTCAGCCCTCATCTTTTGTTTCATCCTTTTAGTTTTGATAACACCATCTCACTATAGGGTTTATCATACATCAGTAATCCTTACTTGCATTGAAGTACATTTATATCATAGCACACTAGAGCTGCACGATTAATCGTCACCGCATTTTTTTTTCCCCGTTGCGATCTTGACAAAAGTTTTTCACGATTCTTGCTATGCAAAGAATTGTCTGTGCTTTTCTGTAGCCGCAGCCATCAAAAGAAAGGAAGAAAAAAAATGGGCAGTCTGCCAAGAATCGCAACATTCTTGAGAGCTGGTTCACACAGAGGCAACACGACTTCCAGCGCGACTTTTAGAGGCAACTTGGACACGACTTGAGTATGAATAACAGCGCGACTTCAACACCACTTGAGGAGACTTAAAACACGACTTGAAGTCGCCCCAGGCAAGGTGACTTTGGCCGTGGCCAATCAAAGAATGATGAGCTCTCAAGGGGGAACTCCATGCCAAATTTTAAATAAAAAACCGGCATGGGTTCCCCCTCCAGGAGCATACCAGGCCCTTAGGTCTGGTATGGATTTTAAAGGGAAGCCCCCTCCCCCCACGCTGAAAAAATGGCGTGGGGGTCCCCCCACAATCTATACCAGACACTTATCCGAGCACGCAGCCTGGCCGGTCAAGAAAGGGGTTGGGGACGAGCGAGCACCCTGCGGCCCCCCCACCCCAAAGCACCTTGTCCCCATGTTGATGAGGACAAGGGCCTCTTCCCGACAACCCTGGCCGTTGGTTGTCAGGGTGTGCGGGCGAGGGGCTTGTCGGAATCCAGGAGCCCCCTCTAATAAGGGGGTGCTCCCACATCCTGGCCCCCACCCTATGTGAATGAGTAAGGGGTATATCGTATCCCTACCCATTCACCTGGGGAAAAAAGTGTCAATAAAAACTCAACAAAGGTTTTTAAAGTAATTTATTAATCAGCTCCAGGGGTCTTCTTCCAACGTCCGGAGTCTTCTTCCGACTTCTCCGCTCTGTTCGGCCCCTTCTCCCGCTCTCCGGCGTCTTTTCCCGGGCTCCTCCGCTGTCTTCTTGCAGCTTTTACTAGCCGAGGAGCCCAGTCTCCTCCATCCTTCTTCCCTCTTCTCTCTTATTCCTATGTTGACACGCCGCTCTCTTCCGCTGTAATGGCTTGTGCGACGTGCGCGGCTTATATAGGTATGAGGAGTAGTCACTGGGTGATGTCACAAGGTGACCTTGCCCCTTTATGGTGTCAAGTCCCGGGGGAAGGGGTCGGAGCGACTTCAGTAGCGTGCATTAAAACTGCTCTCATTCACTTACATTGTTTTTTACATGTAGCGCGACTTAAGGCGACTAGGGGCGACCTGAAGTCGGATCCTGAGTTGCCCCTGTGTGAACCGGCTCTTAGCAGCGGAACTTAAGTATAAACATTGTAACAATTTGTCAAAGGAATAGACTGTGTGTAAATGAGGAAAGTTTAAACACAAAAAAAAAAATTCTGACATTTGTTGGTTTCAAGTTACATTTTTTTATTTAATTTTTTGCTAGAAAATTACTTGGAAACCCCAAACATTATATATTTTTTTTAGTCGAGACCCTAGAGAATACAATGGTGGTGGTTGCAATATTTTATGTCACACTGTGTTTGCGCAGCGGTGTTTCAAATGCAATTTTTTGGGAAAAATGTACTTTAATGAATAAAAAAAAAAAACTAACCAATAAAGTTGGCCCAATTTTTTTTTGCATAATGTGAAACATTTTACGTTGTGAGAATCGTGATCTTTCTATTCTAAGCAAAAAAATTGTGATTCTCATTTTGGCCAGAATTGTGCAGCTCTATAGCACACACCCCCCTCCCTTCCCCAGTTCACTTAATTACCCAGCTGCCTGTCTAAAATCTTCAGGGTCTGGACTTGTGTATGGACTATGCATCAAATGGCTGGACATTTAAGTCAGAGATATCTCTCTGAATCGGGAACAACGCAGTGTAAGACTAGGGTTGGGGTGCAGTGGGAAAACAAAAGTGTGTATAATGTAAGTAATGGAACACAGCCACCATTAGTGCTCGAAGTATAACTGCAGAAGTTTAACAACAAGCTACACCCCAAAGTTTTACCTCCAAGGGGGGTTGGAACCTCTTTTTACCGCTCCTTGTGGCCCTTTTTGGGGAGATATTGCCTTGCTTCCTGTTCTTGAGAATGTCATCAAGGCAAGACATGAAAGGCAATTTCCAAAAGTGACCCAGACAGCTGTCTACTTTTTTTAATTGTAGATTAGGGAAAAATTAAGAATTATTGCTTCCCATTAGTGGATTTTCCTGCTTTTTTTTTTGTGACTTTTTTTTCTCCTTTGTGATGCTTAGCCAGCAGTAACAATCTGAATAAAGATTATGGTGGTAGCAGGGTATCGTGTGAATCATGTGCTGTTCATATTAGCAGGTCCAACTTCCATATACATATTTGTGAATTGTATCTTTAAAAATAACTTTGCTAGTTAGTATGTGCAGGGAGGATATGTATTATTGATGTATTAGCGCAGGGCCCTCTGATTTCTCCTGTATTGAATTGTATTGCAACTGTACTGTCTGCCCTCGTATTGTAAAGCATTGTGCAAACTGTTGGCACTATATAAATCCTGTAAAATAACAATTATTATCATTTTTGTATAGAGGAGAAGCTACAACATGTACACTGACTGACCTTCGACCAGCAACCGACTATCATGTCAGGTATATACCCTGCAAGACCTACAGGCAATATCTTATAAATAAAACTTGATCTAGGCTTGTGCTGAGCAAACCATTTATTCAGCTATATTTGGGGCAAATATTTTATACACTTTACATGTGCGTTAATCTTTCCTCATGGGATTTTGCATTGTGATATCTTTACCATGGCTGCATAAGCACTCGTACCAGGGCCAGTTTGGTTAGAAGTTTTTATTACCCTACCAATGTGTTAAAGGAACCAGAACACCTGGGGGATGGCACACAGAAGAACATACAATTTTCCTTTTCTAACCCTATTGGTCACCATGATACCAGGTTAGACCATGACTGGGTGACCCGTTTTGGTATTTTGAATAATCATCGATTTTCCCTTTTTTTTGTATCCACCTACTACTATATCTTTATTATTTAGTTACAAAGACTGTCGGCTATAGCAAAGACTTAACTCAGCACTTTAATATTTTTACACTTTGTTTTTCTGAGATGATGGTTTCCTTAAAAAAAAAAAAAATGTTTTTTTCATTTAGAGTATCTGCAACATGTCTGCCTTTAGAAGGATCAATTTCTGAATTAGTGAGTTTTACTACCGAAAGCTGTGAGCCAGATTCGCCAGCACCACCAAAACTTCTCACCCGCACCCGAAATTGCCTAAATCTACAGTGGAAGGTAGGCATACAACTCTTAATAGTATTCTGCTCTCGTGATGCCAGATTAAAATATTCATTCACTTTTACTCATTGAAACGTTTTTAAATATAATGAGCATAAATCCTATATCCTCAGTGAAAGGTAACACATCTGTTAATCGTCTGCCCCTCTAAAATTTCTGGGTTCAATTATTGACCACTTGCTGACCACGCAATGTGCATATACTTCCAATGTGCGAGCCGGCTGTGCAGAATGGTGTATATATTACGTGGTTCTGCATTTCTGAGTAGGGGGCGCGTGCCTGTTTCATCTCAGCACATGCAGATCACCGGGTCCCGGTCAGTGATTGACCGCTGGTAATCGGCCCACAGAACACAGTGATCAGTGACAAGGGATCTAGTTGTTTTGTTTGCATCGGCCTAGATGTTAACTCTTCCTGTCCAGTGTCAGTAAAGTGACCGTGCATATTGGCACTGATCAGTGTAATAATAGCAACTGGTGATGTCGGTGTCCTATTGCGCACTGTCCCGCTATAAGTCGCTGATTGCCACCATTACGCGTATAAATATATAAAAATCCAGTATATATCCCATGGTAGACGCTTGGACTTTCACGAACCAAAACAGAAGTAAAGGTCTGTCAAGGAGTTTATCGAACGCTTGGCTAAAAAGGAGGTTCCACATTTGACCTCCGGACAATTTACCCCCCTTCGTGACCAAGCCATTTTTTGCCTTTTGGCACTGCATTACTTTAATTGATAACTGCGCATTCGTGCAACACTGTAAACAAATGACATAGGTTGAATATGTGGAATAGACTCCCCGCAGAGGTGGTTCCTGGCCAGCTCAGTAGATTCCTTTAAGAAAGGCCTGGTTTCTTTTCTAAATGTACATAATATAACTGGGTACTATTATTTATTGGTAAAGTTGTTTCCCGTGCTGTAGCAAATTGGATCCTGCTTTTCTGGGGGGGGGGGGGGGTTTCGCCTTCCTCTGGATCAACTGTGTGTATAGGATTGGGTATATGGCATTACATGTTATTTTTTATGGTTGAACTAGATGGACTTGTATTTTTTTTCAACCTATGTCATTTGTTTACAGCGTTGCACGAATGCGCAGTTATCAGTTAAAGTAATGCAGTGCAAAAAATGGCTTGGTCACGAAGGGGGGTAAATTGTCCGGAGGTCAAATGGTTAATGTGGAACCTCCTTTTTATCCAAGCGTTCGATAAACTCCTTGACAGACCTTTACTTCTGTTTTGGTTCTGTTTTGTCCTGTGTTTTTTCTGGTCCTGCCTGCAGTGCATTTTTAGTGCATTTCATTGAGAGAGGACACACAAGATGTCTGCAGCCCCATAGAACAATGGTCATCAACCCTGTCCTCAGGGCCCACTAACAGGCCAGGTTTTATGTATTACCTTGGGGAGATGCAGACTAGCATATTGCAATCACTGAGCAGCAAATGATATCACTAGTGATGTATTTCAGTTATCTTGCAAACCTGGCCTGTTAGTGGGCCCTGAGGACAGGGTTGATGACCACTGCTCTAGAGGATTCTGTATAAGATGTTTGAATTGGATTTTAAAGAAAAGAGTTTTAGGAAGTTTAGTTCACTGCAGACATTTGGCAGAGTTGGACTGTAGGTTTGGGAGATCTTTATCCAGGGTCATGGTCAATGATAAAGGCCCATTATGAGAATAAATCCTGCTTTGTCTAGAATTATACTTTAAAGTTTTCACCCTTAGTCATTACCAAAATGTAAAATTGTTTTGTTTTACAGGCTTCGAATGACAATGGATCAAAAATAAATGGCTTCCTCTTGGAATGGGATGAGGTATTCATGTTTAATTATGATATTCTGTAAGAGGCAGACTATAACAGTAGTTTAAAAAACATTATCTATAAAGCACTCCAATATACCCCAATATACTTTTCAACTGTAGTCCCATTACAAGGAAGACAACTGTTAATGTGTTTTAGCACTTGATTTCATCAGGTTCTTTTGTTAAATCTTTTCCACAAGTGTAATTCTCACAGTAATTGGTTGTGTTTCGGTATTTGTATTAACTGACATGTTTTCCTTCTTTAAGGGTAAACAAGGGCCATTTAAAGAATGCTACTTTGGTCACCTTAAACAATACAAGTTAACAAAACTGTTGCCTTCTACAAGATATGCCTTCAGAATAGCTGCCAAAAATGATATTGGAATGAGGTAAGCCAAATTTATAACAAGCCTTACTGTACCTGTTGTTGAACTTAAAGTGACACTAAGCTCTTTTTTAAAAAGATGTATTCACATATGCGTTAACTAAAAAAAAGTACCCTCTATTGCCCTCAGGCTCCTCCCATATTTCTCCATAACCCTTTTTTTTTTTTTTTTTTTTTTTTTTGCTGCTGTGGTCCAACTTACTTTTCGAGGATGCTGCATGTCCTCCGTTTTTTCCACTGTGCGTCAAAATGTAGCCACGCTCTCTTGTGCACTGCGCAGATGTATTGGGGACTATGGGGATTTGTAGTGTACTTATAGCAGTGCACGTGACTACACAGGCAAGGTGTACACATCTTATATTCTTAGCAAAAGAAATGTCCACTGATATATAAGCAGCATTACTGAACTTCTGAAAATCATAGTTGCCTGGCTGTCATGTTAACTCCCAGCTTCCAATAAGGCCTCAGTGACACACAGCCACTATGCTGATGAGGTATTTTGTAGTTTACTTTTTCTGGGTCAGTATTAAGGTGTGAGACTGCCAAGTAACTAGTGTGAGCACCTGAATTTGACTTGGTATCAGCCTCTTGTAATCTTTACTGTTGTCTTTATTGGTCCATGATCTAACATTGTGATTTCCTTCTACTGTGGAAAATAGCAGTTAGAAACTATAAGCTTCATTCTGAACGGTGGCCGTATTATTCAGCCTGACAATTTAGAGTAAAATGTTTATACGCGAGCACTCTTGATACATGATTACTTAAAGTGGTAGTGAACACTTTTTAACTATATTAAGGCCTACCTGTATGTACAGTGACTATCTCACACTGCATGCAGCCGGTGATGTCAGCATCGCATTCGCTCTGATGGGATGGCATACTGTCCCTTCAGAGCTCCATGCTGTGGACCGTGATGTCATCGCGGCTCATTCAATTGGACAGCCCAACCTTGGAAGAAAGACCTGGTGAAGATGGAAGCCCCATGGACGGTGCACTGCTAGAAGGCTTTGTTCCAAGGTAAGTATTTCATGCTGTACTAGTATGCTATGCTTACTAGCACATTATGCCTTTTATCTTGCAGGGGACTAAAAAAATTAAAAAAAAGTACAGTTTACTACCGCTTTAAGTCCAAGTACCATATATACTTGAGTGTAAGCTGAGGCACCTAATTTTACCACAAAAACTTATTGACTCGAGCATATGTCTAGGGTGAGAAATGCAGCAGCTACTGGGTAAACAATGCCCATTTGCAGCCTCTCTGTGCCCATCTGCAGCTGTACCTTTGATAACTTAAACAGCATTTGTCTCCTGCTGTGTCATGCCGTCTGTTTGGTGGCAGTCCACTGAAACGAAGCCCCGCCATCTCCTCATCTGTGATAGACTAAACACTGATTCAGTTTCCCAGCATTGTATCAGTGATACGCTGATCACAAATGAGGAGGCGGCGGGGCTTTGTTAGTGGACGGCCGCCGAACAGACTGCATGACACAGCGAGAGATGCCTGCTGTTTAAGTTATCAAAGGTACAGCTGAAGATGGGTGCGGTGAGGCTGCACCCTCTCTCGAGTATAAGCCGAGGGGGCCTTTCCCAGCATAAAAAATGCGCTGAAAAAGTCGGCTTATACTAGAGTATATACGGTACATAAAAACACATGAGTCTGGTTACATGTAAATATAAAGTATTAATCATAAAATAAAACTATGACTTTAAATGTCTGTCAAGCGCCATGACTGGAAAAGGAAGGCCGTGGCAGATGAAGTATCTTGGTAGAAAGATGGTATGGGAGTATGTAGAAAGAATGCAGTGTTGTCGTAACTGGAACAGCGCATACTCAGCAGGAATTTTTCCATAATGTGCAAGTCCTCCTATTAAACCCCTCAGTCACACTCAAACAAATACTATCTCAATTTTATTTTGCAAACATTTTCTGGAAGAGAAAAGTCCTCAATGTTGTGTACGGTCGTTTATTTAACATATTACTGGATAAAAGAATTGGTCATAAGGCTGTCAACTGCAGTTTTGTGATTAGTTTGGGTTCTCAGAATAAAACCTATAATGTGAATACATTTATTTTCCAGTGGTTTTAGTGAAACAGTGGTCGTCTACACAGCAGGGAGTGTGCCACCTGCCCCACTGCCACCAAGACTCAGACAAGCGGGTATCACTTGGCTTTGTTTAGAATGGAGTCAACCCAGTGAGATGACCTCAGATGAGACACTAACTTATATCCTTGAAATGGAAGAGGAGGGGTCGGTACGTAATGTTGTAAACATTTTGATTTCTTCTCGCTTACAATTTAACAGCTGTTCAGTAATGAGTTTGTTGCCTAAAAAGAAAACTGCCATAATTTTCTATTGATATAATATTGGTAAGCTGATTGTGGATATTCCTAATTAAATTGATTATTTTTAGGAAACCTTTCTAAACTAAAATCTAAGAACTGAAATTTAGACGTGCATTTTCTTTATTTCAGGGTTACGGCTTTAAACCTAGACAAAATAGTGAAGATCTTATATGCACTTTAAAAAATCTGAGAAGAAATACTTCATTTAAGTTTAGGGTAAGTTATCGCCTCATTTTGATGTTAAAGAACCCTTAATCTTCATTTTAATGGTCTTTATGTTTGAAATCAGAACTTTATGTTGGGCTGATTCCCTTTATTGTGTTGCGGGTTTAGAAATTAAAGTGTTACTTTTGTCTGAATGCCCTTGACAACACCAACCATTCTTATTTTCCATTCCCTTTAACACGTTTACTTGACATTCACCTCAGTGCATTTTCTTCCCATTTACCTTAAAAATGTAGGCGTCATATAAACTGCACAGTGATCACGCTCTTTTACTGCAGTTATATTGTGTGTGCTATGAAGGATTTTGGTGGGTCACCTGTCAATACATTAAATTACACCTTTTTTCACACCTAAGATTTCAAATGTATATTGTTGCTGAGTGATTTTCTGACTTCCTTAGGTATTTCCACAATAGAATATACCAGCATGAATTCTGAAATCTGCTCTACTGCTATAGGTGTTGCCCTTGTGTGTTCTCTATACTTTATTGTGCATAAATAACCAAGAGGGTCTAGCTGAAACAACAACCTTATGGCATTTTATGAAGGGCAGTGCCAAACTGCTGCACAGAATCTCACCACTGAAGTTCAGTCTAAGAATCAAGATGTTTTAGGCAGTTGCAGTCTTTTCGAAACCAAGTTGATTAGCTTTAGTTCTACTTGGCCTTCAGCTTCCATTAACCAACAGTAGGTGCCAGGCAAGTAATGAAATTCATACACTCTCCAGTTCACAGCCACTGGTAAGCATGCTACACACATCAGCGTTTGATATAACTTTATTGTTCGATGCAATTCTTACATTCCATTGTATTCTCCCCAACACAGGGTTTAAATGTAGAGCTCTTTACCTTTTTAAAGGAGTTGTAAAAGCAGAAAGTTTTTGATCTTAATGCATTCTATGCGATCTAAAACCTTCTGTGTGTAGCAGCACCCACTAATTACCTACCTGAGCCCCACCTCTCTCCAGCGATGTCCATGATCCTCTCGGCCACCCAGGGCACTCCTCCCGATTGGCTGAGACAGAGCAGCGACGCCATTGGCTCCCACGGCTGTCAGTCAGTCAGAAAGCCAGTCAGCATTTTTTCTGCTTTAAATGCTGATATGTGTGGGTGTACAGCTTGCTTCTGTGCCTGTTTCCCAAAGTGTCCAACTGTAGAGCAACAGTATAGTTTTCCAAAGATGTACCTTTTTATATACCGTATATACAAAAAAAAAAAATAGTTCTTAAGCAACAGTCAAGTCACTGTGACTAGGCCTCAGATCATCTTAAGGAAATGTTAGGACAGAAAATGGTGATTCAGTGATTACCCACAGGGACTGTTGTAATACTGTGTATATATAAATGTTTTTGTGTCTTGCAGGTATTTGCGGTAAACAGTGAAGGCAAAAGTAGTCCTAGCGATATAGTAGAATATGCAACGTCTCCTGATAAGCCAGGTCCTCCATGCAAACCAAATACAAAGGGAAAGATCCATGCACACAGTATCAAAGTTATATGGGGTAAGTAAATTTCCCCCCCCCCCCCCTTAAAATAAACGTGCTTGCATATGTAAGGCAAAGCAACATGCACACTTTTTAAAGATAGCCCCTGTAGCGGCTTATACTTTCATTTGCACCCCTGCCGCTCTGAGATTATGAGCAAGAAGTGATTAGACACTGACACAAGACAATCTCCCTGTCCCTATGTGACAATGCTGGATGCCTAATCGGTCAATTTTAAGCAGCAGTACTGCCTCTTGGGAAGCAGGGGAGCACGTAAGACACCTGCTTACCCAGAAATACCATGTACATCACTTTACTTCATTGGGCAAACCAGACTCTGAATAAAATGAAATTCTTGCTTCTCACTGTGGGTACAAGTACAGATTAATTTGAACATTTGTGTCTAGTGACTTCTGGGAGGGACGTTCAAGTCAAAACTGGGACTTTTGAGTTTAAATTATAAACAAATTTCAAGGAGCGGAAACTGCATTTATTTTTCAACATACTTCCCGGCTACATTTATACACCTATCCCAGTGTTTAATGCCTGGAAAGCTTCTGCATAGAAAGATTTGTTGGTACGCCTGAACCATCCTAGGACAGCCTGCTTGTGAATTGTGTTCACCTTTCTGACAGAAAGATTTGTCTCTTGTGCAATTTCACAATGATGTGTTGATTATCCAGGATCAGGCATTCCACAAGCTGAATGGTCACAGGAATGACTGCTGTGGGCTGAGACCTACCATGGCTGGGATCGTCGGTGATGGATGAACGGTCACCTTTGAAATGTTTACACCATTCAAATGTCTTACTGCGGCTAACCATCTCAGCACTGTACTGTCCTTGAAGTCTTCTGTAGATATCCATGGGTTTTACGCCTTCATTTACTAGAAACTTCATCAAAGACTCGCTGTTCCGTGCATGCACAACACTGTTGTCTGCCATCTTGAGTAACAGTCTCTGGACTGGACTCCTAAATGTGCGCTGCCTATCAGTAATAGGACACACTTGCCACTTACTACTGTGTGTATTACCACCATGCTAGCATCCCTTTTTTAAACCTGTAAAATGAAAATTCCAGTTTGACTTGAAAGTCCCTCGTAATATTTGTGGAAGATGCCAGGAGCACCATACCACAAGCAAGGGTGGCTTTCTGCATGTAATGTAGTTATCTTATATTAATATTTATTCATTTGACAGTTACCACTCCTAAGTGGCTCTAGAAGAGGGGTGGACATCCACCAAAACAAACTCATATAATTTAGGACTGACCCTCCCCCCATCTTATTTTTATCTATTTATTTTCAAGATGTTCCAAAGGACAATGGTGGCTCAGAAATCCTTCAGTATTTCCTTGAAGTTGCAGAAAGTACAAGTGGTGAGTAGCTTGTGTGTTTGTGCTTTTGCTTAGAATGTTTTTTCAATTCTATCTCTACTGTCTCTGGTCTAAAGTCATTAAGCCTTTTTCAGCTACTATACATAAAGTAATTTTATTCATTGTTTAGCATTTTCCCTTTTTAACAGGTAACAAATGGGATTTGGTTTACAGTGGGTCCTATAGAGAACATGTATGCGATCATCTCAAGCCTGGTACTTTCTATAGGTTCCGAGTGTCCTGTGCCAACATTGTAGGCTCAAGTCAAGTAAGTGGATCAATGTATTACAACTAAATTAACTTTTTTTTTCAATCATTAATAGATACTTTAAGCTTTTTAATGGCTTTTTGTGTATTTTTGGAAACCTATTGTCATACTGGCCTTTGTGATTCTTACAGCTAGTCTGTTTTTTAATTGCTGGAGATGTTCCTCCTTTTTATATATCTCCAAGATGGGGCATAGATATCTTCTATATCAACTTGGTTACAGATCTCATCTTTTGAATCTTTGAGATGTATAAATAGTATGGATCTGTGCTGATCTAAAAAATGGCTTTCTTCCTTATCAGCTCAAATAACTTGTCAGAAAAATGGTTACTCTGAAAATAATTCAAGAAAACCTTTCCTAAGATAAATGTGGAGACATGCATTGCTGATTCCTCACTATTCAAATGCTAGTTACCTGGTTTTCTTACTTCAAGTTATTTAGTAGTTTTCTGTTTACAGTAAGAGGCATCTGACTTTACTCTTGCTTTGCTGACACGCATACTTGTTGGAGACCAAAGAATTGGCACGAGAGCAAAGTGAAATTTCAGGAGTAAGTCAGCTGTAGCGTCCCCATATTTCTCCTAGCAAAAATTTACTTTTAAGGACTAGGCCACCCAAAAGTGATATTTTAGTTATGTAGTTTTGCTGGATTTGAAGGCGGCATCTACAGCCAAAACTTTAGCACCTACATCATTAAAAAATATTTTATACACCAACTAGAACATACATGGGATTTTTGCAGGTGCTGGAACAACATCAGTTCTTAAATTTTATATATTCAAAGTCACTCCTAAAAGAAGTGTACAGTTTCATTTTACATATACAGCAGAAAATATAGATGTATTTTCGTCCATAAAGACTACGTTGTTGTTTTCCTCTGTTTGGCTGACAACTGCTTCTTCAGGAGTAATGTTGCCAAAAATTTTAGTTTTATATAGGTAGCGCATGCTAGAGATAGAAGAAATGTTGAATGTAAAACAGACTTGACGCTGATCTGAGACATGCTGCTCTCTGTTCTACAATGCAGACAAGATGTAGTAAAGATCGTACATATAGTATAGTAAATGGATTTATGTATAAAAATAAAGGTATTCTTTAAGACTTATTGAAAATAATGCTGACCTGTTTAAAGTGATAATAACCAGTTGCCGCCTACCCACTGTCAAATGACCGCAGGGCGGTGCTACTCTTTCTGGGATGCCATATGACTGTGTCCCAGAACGGGCCGCTCTTGCTCGCCTATGGCTCTTTAACCATGTGATTGGCTGTGTCCAATCACAGCCAGTCGCATGTAAAAAGGACAGTGTGTGTGGTGAGTAGAGCCGATCAGTGGCATCTCCACACAGGGGGACATCTAGGCATGTAATCGGGACACTGATCATCAGTGCCCTGATTACAATATAGTGCCAACAGTATCACCAATCAGTGCCCACCACTGCTCAAAAGTGCCACCAGTCAGTGCTGCCCATCAATGCCCACCAGTGTCGCCCATCAGTACCACCTAGCCATGGCAGCCACTGTGCTGCCTATCAGTGCCCATATGTGCCGTCTCATCAGTACCCATAAGTGGCACCTCATTAATGTCCACCAGTTCAGCCTATCAGTGCCGCCTCATCAGCGCACATCAGTGAAGGAGAAAAATGACTTGGTTACAAAATTTACTGACAGTAAGTAAAATATTTTTTTTTTT
The DNA here is from genome assembly GCF_037356315.1 of Lithobates pipiens. Classification (NCBI taxonomy): domain Eukaryota; kingdom Metazoa; phylum Chordata; class Amphibia; order Anura; family Ranidae; genus Lithobates; species Lithobates pipiens. Next base: position 61,398,783 of record NW_027507685.1, on the reverse strand, counting down.
CAAAATATGTGGTCTCTCTACTCATTGGGTCACTGGCTGTGATCGACCATAACGGGAGCCAATGTAAGCCAACGAGGAGGCAGAGACCCCAAGAGCCACTGCTTTCATGCACATCACTAGATTGAGATGGGGCTTAGCTAAGTATTAAGGGGTGCTGGGGGGGCTGCTGCAAGTTGTTTTTTTTACCTTCATGCATAGAATGCATAACCGTAAAAAACCTAGAGCATTTACAACCACTTCAAGAATTTTGTCATATTAACTGGTTGTCAAGAATATAAGCAAGGATGGAATGCGAAAAGATGAAGTCTCTTACAGTATAAAGGAGACGCATGTCAGAGTTTAATTTATTTCTTCTTGGATAAAGAGTCCTGCTATGTATAATGATATTCTTTACTGTAAAAAGAGTGATAAACTTCCCCTTTTCTAGTATAGTATCCAGATAGCCTGTTAAAAGCTAAACCTCACCAATGAATGCAGTCCTGTATTAAAATAAAAAGAGAGAACCTGAATTTGACTTATTACCAGTCTTCTATTATCCTCTGCACTACAGCAGTAGGGGGCCGTTTGAGTGTGCTGCATGGGCATGTGCTGACATAATGACAGGCTAAGAGAGCTGAACTCATCAGTCTGGAGTTTAGCTTTACCAACTGTATATTATAGGAGGCAGTGACGACTTTGTTATTAAAGAGATTGTATAAAGAAAGTGTGCCATAATACAATGAGTCTGTTCATTTCTTTATAGGTTTCTGATACATTAACAGTACAGACAGCCATTGTCCCACCAGGTCCATGCCAACCACCTCGGTTAGCTAACAAAGCCAAACCCAAGGAATTAAGCCTACAATGGGGTGAGTTTTAGCTCCTTTTTTATTTTTATTTTTTATCCTGGTGAAGTAGGCTTTAGTGGATCAGTACATAGAACTTTTTTTTTTTTTTGTTAATGGACATTGGCAGGAGCACACCTTCAAATATTCACAAAAGCACATGCTTCCCAGTCATACTGAACTGTAATCATGAATGTGCACAGAAATGTTCTGTACTGCACTGTAAACACTGTTACTGACACCCTCAATCATAGTGAAGGGAGAGAAAACACATTGGCTTTTAGCTGCTGGAACACTCATATTGACGTGTTAAAACTGTGTTGTGTAAATCTTTGTTTTCCTTCAGAGTTATGCTCTTGCCTTCTGAAGTTTGGACACAGGCAAAAAAAATCTTAAAAATAGCACAGCTTCAGTTTTTTGCCAATGTCCCATTGGAATTAATATCTTCTGTTCCCCAAAAGAATTAAACTCTTTACTTTATATTAGGGATGCACCGAATGGGTTTTTTGGTGCCGAAACCGATACCAAAAATGAAAAATACACTAGGCCGAAAACCGATACCGAAACAGCACCGATACCGAAAATGACTGTTTTCAAAAAATATTTTTATACAGGAGATGGTCAGAGACTGGGGACATGGTACAGGAGGTGGTCAGAGGCTGGGGACATGGTACAGGAGGTGGTCAGAGGCTGGGGACATGGTACAGGAGGTGGTCAGAGGCTGGGGACATGGTACAGGAGGTGGTCAGAGGCTGGGGACATGGTACAGGAGGTGGTCAGAGGCTGGGGACATGGTACAGGAGGTGGTCAGAGGCTGGGGACATGGTACAGGAGGTGGTCAGAGGCTGGGGACATGGTACAGGAGGTGGTCAGAGGCTGGGGACATGGTACAGGAGGTGGTCAGAGGCTGGGGACATGGTACAGGAGGTGGTCAGAGGCTGGGGACATGGTACAGGAGGTGGTCAGAGGCTGGGGACACGGTACAGGAGGTGGTCAGAGGCTGGCGACACGGTACAGGAGGTGGTCAGAGGCTGGCGACACGGTACAGGAGGTGGTCAGAGACTGGCGACACGGTACAGGAGGTGGTCAGAGACTGGCGACACGGTACAGGAGGTGGTCAGAGACTGGCGACACGGTACAGGAGGTGGTCAGAGACTGGCGACACGGTACAGGAGGTGGTCAGAGACTGGCGACACGGTACAGGAGGTGGTCAGAGACTGGCGACACGGTAAAAGAGATAAGTGCAGCCAGTGTTGCCCCCAGTGATGCAGCCAGTGTTGCCCCCAGTGATGCAGCCAGTGTTGCCCCCAGTGATGCAGCCAGTGTTGCCCCCAGTGATGCAGACAGTGTTGCCCCCAGTGATGCAGACAGTGTTGCCCCCTGTGATGCAGACAGTGTTGCCCCCTGTGATGCAGACAGTGTTGCCCCCTCCTCACCCCTGGTGCCTCCCATGATGGGAGTGAATAGCGCAGGACTGATGCAGCCAGCGATGTCCCTCTGCAGTGAAGAGAGCCGTTTGGTTGAATAGAGCGCCGGGAACATCACAGCTTTAATTTCAATAGCTGTGTGTTCCCCGTCGTGCACCGTCACACACAGCCCCTCCCCCTTGTCCAGGCACTTTGATAGACAGATCACCCGTCCAATCTGGACAGGTGATCTGTCTATCAAAGTTCCCCAGACAAGGGGGAGGGGCTGTGTGTGACGGCGCACGACGGGGAACACACAGCTATTAGCTGTGATGTTCCCGGCGCTCTATTCAACCAAACGGCTCTCTTCACTGCAGAGGGACATCACTGGCTGCATCAGTCCTGCGCTATTCACCCCCATCATGGGAGGCACCAGGGGCGGGGCAGGGGCAGAGTTCTGCCCCAGGCCCCGCCCCATTTTCGGCTCAATTATCGGCCGTTTTTTCCTTTCGGCAAATTGCCGAAAAGGGCATTTTCGGCCGATATGTTTCGGCGGCCGAAATTTCGGTGCATCCCTACTTTATATCAAGATCTGTCTGTCTACGAACAGGTTTCTGCAGTTGCAGCAGAGCCAGAAGGGGCAAATTTTTGCAGCTTACTGGATCCAGTTGATCCTCTGCATTACCAAGGAGGCCTTACCCCTGGGCCCCACTGTGAGGAAGAAGCAGGGCCAGCTAGCAATATATCCTCCTCCTGGGCTCTGCTGAAGGGTCTCTCCTAGACATCTGCATGTAATGTGTAAGTTAGCCACAGAGCCCTTTACAGGTCCAGGGGCGTGGTGCATCTGTCTGGTGAAACGTTGTCCCTGAGGACTGCTTGGGGAGTGTACCCACTAGGAGGGTGAGAGCTGTCTGACTAGGACATGTCTCCCGGGTCCTGCACATTTATCCTCTGCATGTCTGTGTGTCAACCATAGGTGTCTTTTTTTTTTTTTTTTTTTTTTTTTTTTTTTTCTTCCCCTGAAGGGTTAATGTTGAGGCCTCTGGCTGTGACACTTGGTGACAGGGCTGGCTGTGGGAAGGAGAGCTGTACCATTTTTTTATTTTTTTTTTATTTTGGCAAGCAGGCAGACATCTATTGAGTCTTCACGGGTCCTTGGGCTCTACTGCTTTTGCACCAGTCTCCTCATGGTTGTGTCTGTACGTGCACGTGTAATTTTTCAGTACGTGCATGGGCCTTTCCATCTTCCCACCATCTTCTCTGCACCACCTCCTCGAGCCTCTGGATATTCACGTTGGACTACCTTTAGTGACAAGGTCACTAAAGCCGTTAACATTTCCTCCTACAGCAGCAGTTTGTGAGTACCGTATATACTCGAGTATAAGCCGAGATTTTCAGCCTCTTTTTTGAGGCTGAAAGTGCCCCCCTCGGCTTATACTCGAGTCATCGCTGTCTGTCCGCTCGATCAGCGTGTCGAGCAGACAGACAGCGGCCATTCTGATTCAAAAGCCGCGCCTCCGGCTCCGCCTTCGCCTGTGATAGGCGGAACACTGAATTTCCCAGCAGCCTGTGTTCCGCCTATCACGGACGTCGTATCATCCTCGTACTACGGACGAGGATGATACGACGTCTGTGATAGGCGGAACACAGGCTGCTGGGAAATTCAGTGTTCCGCCTATCACAGGCGAAGGCGGCGGCGCAGCTTTTGAACTTTACAATGGCCGCCGACGAAGAGGGCACGGGACGGCACGGCACGGGACGGGACGGGGGCAAGGCAAGGCACGACACGGGACGGATGCAAGGAGGCAAGGCACGGCACGGGACGGAGGCAAGGAGGCAAGGCACGGGACGGAGGCTCGGGACAAAGGTAGGCTGGACACACACACACACACACACACACACACACACACACACACACACACACACACACACACACACACACGGTTGGAGACACACACAGGGATGGATGGATGGATGGAGACACACACACACAGGGATGGATGGATGGATGGAGACACACACACACAGGGATGGATGGATGGATGGATGGAGACACACACACACAGGGATGGATGGATGGATGGACACACACACACACAGGGATGGATGGACGGACACACAGGGATGGACGGACACACACACAGGGATGGACAGGCATGTCTCACCCTCGGCTTATACACGAGTCAATAAGTTTGCCAGTTTTTTTGGGGGTAAATTGGGGGCCTCGGCTTATATTCGGGTCGGCCTATACTCGAGTATATACGGTAACTCTTGCGTACTTTTGACGTATCCAAAGTACAAGTGCAGTTGTCCTGCAGGCCAATAGTGCCGAGGGGACTTGCAGTGTATTCCCTGCCTAAGTCACAACAGTCCTCAGTCTTTAACACCTTTAGGAATGTCGCCCTCTTCAGACTTGGTGTCAGAGAATTTTTCTCTGGATAAGACAGAATTTATGGGGCTGCAGCTTCTTTTCTGCGGTCAATTGAGGTTGAAGAGGATTGTAACCTATTCTCTTTTGAGAAGTTGGTGCTGGAAGGATCCATGTGCAGAATCCAAACAAATGGATACCATCTCTGAGATACAATCTCAGTCCTTATTAAAGCAGTCTGCACATGCCTACACTAGGAGCCTCCTGCTTATGCTCTACCTATTCGGCCCTATTCTCCTGTATTGATGGGCTAGCAGATATTATATGTCAAATTATATGCCAAATCTCCACAATGGTCCTCCTCTTGGTATATATGCAGAGGACCCTTTTGCTCAAATGTTGGTCTTCAGAGCATCAATGCAGGAAATGCCTCTTATGTATGCTTTTTGATGGGGAATGCCTCTTTGGAAAATTCCTTGAACAACTTGGTCAAGGCTGTCACTGGGTAGAAGTGTACCCTTTATCCTCAGCAAATGAAGTCAAAACCTCAATCTGAGAAATCCTCCACGTTCGAGGCTCAAAAAAGTTCCTTCGTTTCTCCCAGGCCACCAGGGCAAAGCCTGGTTCTCTGTTCTATCGTAAGCCCTGAACCTCCAAATCCACAAACAAGTTCTTCTCACGAGGAAGTTGGTAGCACCCTCACTTGTGAGAGGAGATTTCAGCAGATCTATCAGTCAGTGTCTAACAGACTGCCCAGACCCTACATAGTTTTGGGTGGATCCTAAAATTTCCAGAAATCTGTGCTGTAACAGTTTAATCGCTGAGTATTTAGACAGGATCCTGGATCTGGCCATGTCTAAGGTTTTTCTTTCACATAATAAACTACAGACTCTCCATTCTCATGTTTGAATTCAACAATCTGGGAGCCAACCAACTCCCTCTGCATTTGTTTGAGGAATTCTGGGCTTAAAGTGGATGTAAACCCTCACATATACCCAGTGAAGTGAACAGCCTCAGATGATACACATGGATGAAATCTCCCTACATAAGTTTTACATGCATATCTGTTGTCTTCAGCTTTATATATATACTTTAAAAAGTTTAGATGGTGTTAGATTTTCTCTTCCTGTTCAACACTGCAGTGAAGCCTGGGCATACAGCCAAGATAGCTGATTGGAGGAAAGGCACCCACCCCCTCTCCTCTTTAGGTAGAGACTTTCAGATCTGTTTGTTGAATAATTCAGCATTCTGCTAATCTATAGCATCCTCCCCAACACAAAAATCAGGATGCTTTTATCATCTATGATGGCGAGCTTGTCAGTTCTCATGTTGATAACAGAAGAACACTGCAGGAGACAGCTACCGGACATAGTGCTTTGAAGAGAGATAGGAAAACACTGCAGATATATGTGCCCAGCTCACATTTCATGAATCGTGTTTACATCCACTTTAATGGTGACTGCATTTGAAGCCTGTTACATTTGCCCAGTTTTACGCCAGACCTTTGTAATGTAGCCTTATATCTGTACGAGACAAGCAGGCTTGGACTTTGGCATATGCTGGACCAACAAAACCAGGCTTTCCCTGGCCTGGTGGCTGATGAGCCCAACACTGAGGTTGGGTAAATCTTTCTCCTATTGATCTGGATGGTTCTCACAAGTGCCAGCTTACTGAGCTGGTGAATAATCCTTGCTACTCTGTAAGTGCAAGAGACTTGGTTGGCAGCAGAAGCTCATCTCCAGGTCAGTGTTCTGAAAGATTTGATTATCCCTTCAATGCTGAGCCTTTGGGTTTGCATCTGATTGTGCCCAGGTTCGGGCCCCCTGTCCATGACTGCAGGTGACTGCTTGGTGTGTGACTACTTGCAAACAGTAGTGGCACCTGTCAGCCTGGCAATACTTTGTACAAGTTGAGCAGCTGCAGTTATAAGCATGCACCTGCCATTCCAGCCGCAAGAATCTGCAGATTTTTGCCATAGAATCCAGTGTATGTGGCTAAATGGTTGTGTGAAATAGTCCTAAAGATGGTAGCTAAAACACAGTTGATATGCAGGATTTACCTGCCAAAAGATTTTTAATTCCATTCAGTCTTTTAATTCAGCCATCCCTACCAGATAAGTTTCTAGACTTAGTACACAAACACACCCTGCCTTGTGACTAGACAAGGAAAAAAAAAACAGCAACAGTCTGAGGTCAGCCTCTACTCTTTCCTTCCCTCCACCCCAACCAGAGTTAAGCATTGTCAAGACAGATAGTTATGTTGGCTAGTTCCATATATAATACATTTAGTTAAATATTAAGAAACTCTATTGGTTGAAATTATATTGTGAACCGCTTCAGCCCCAGAAGATTTTACCTCCTTCCTGACCAGAGCACTTTTTACAATTTGGCACTACTTCAATTTAAATGACAGTTGGGCGATAACACAATGCTGTACCCAAAGGAAAGTTGCATCCTTTTTTTCCCACAAATAGAGCTTTCTTTTGGTGGTTTTTGATCACCTCTGTGTTTTTTGTTTTTTTTGCGCTATAAACAAAGATCAACAATTTTGGGGGGAAAAAAACGTTTTTTTTAATTTTTGCTGTAATATCTCCAAAAATGTTTTAAAAAAACAAATTTCTTCGGCAGTTTAGGCCAATATATATTCTTCTACATATTTTTGGTAAAAAAAAAATCACAATAAGCCTGCATTGATTGGTTTGCACAAAAGTTATAGCCTCTACAAACTGGGAAATATTTTTTTTTTTTTTTTTTTTTTTTACTAGTAATGGTGGTGATCTGCAGTACTGTGACATTGCAGCTAACAGATCGGACACTTTTGACACATTTTAGTGACATTTATACAGCGATCAGTGTTCTAAAAAAGCACTGATTACTGTGTAAATGTCACTGACAGGGAAGGGGTTAACATTAGGGGGCAATCAAGAGATTAACTGTGTTCCCTAGTTAGTGTTTCTAACTGTATGGGGATAGGACTGACTAGGGGTGGAGGCATATCGCTGTTCCTACTTAGTAGGAATAAAAGCAATATTTCTTCTCTCCCCTGACAGAACAGGGATTTGTGTATTTACACACACAAATCCCTGTGCTGACTCTCGTTCACGTGATCGCGGGTATCTGGCGGTGATCGCGCACGCAAAAGGCCCCCCCGCAGTGCAACGGGCATGCACCCCCCCGGCGGTTATTAAAGGTACCACATACCTATATGGGTTTTTGCCCAGCAGAGCCATTTTACCGATGTATATCGGCAAGTGGTTAATCTGTTTGGACTTTAGCTGTCATTGCTGTAGACATTTTTACATATGATGTAGTTATGGCCTGAAGTTTAGTTGTACCCCCAAGGCTTCAATGTAGCCAGAGAACATGTATTTACTGAAAGGGAGTTGGGTTTCTGCAATATAATACCTTCTGGGCTTATTCAAGAGCTGTGTCACATTAGAGCCCTTTATCTAAAAGTCCTCCTTTAGGAAATGCAGATGCTCCCAGAAGCTCAGGTTCAACGTTTTACTAGGACATTTGCATATTACACTGTATGCGTACTCCTGAAAGTTGTACTTTTTATGTAATTTGTTCTGTCTTATTGTGAATGGAGAAGTGATGGTTAAACTGAACAGCTAAATCTTATTACAGAGCCTCCAAGTTTGGATGGTGGGTCGGCAGTAACCGCTTACACTGTAGAAATGTCAAAGACCGAACAGGAAGACCGTGGTGCTGTGTACCAAGGCCCTGACCTAGAATGCACAGTCGGCAATCTGTTACCTGGGCAGACTTATTGTTTCTGGGTAAAAGCTGCAAATAAAGCTGGGGTAAGGTTTAAATTAAAATAAACAAATAAGTCTGTACGCCACTTTGATCTCTGTGATAATTTAATAGTAGTTTTTCTTTGTAGAATGGACCCTTTTCTGAAGCAGCAGCATTCAGTACAGCACCAGGGCCTCCAGAGAGGTGTAAGGTTCCATTATTAATCTGCAAGAGTGCAAGTTGTGTGCTAGCAAGTTGGGAGGTAAGTCTTATTACATATACTTCAAGTATTAAATATTTATTCTTCAGCCATGCTATTTCCTTTAATGAAAACTGTTCTTGAATTCTATAAAAGGATTCACAATATTAATCTTAAAGTTGTTGCAGCTTACAATAAAAAGAATACCGTTATCACAAACTGATATTAACCACTTGCCACCGAGGCCAGTTCTGACATTTCTCTCCTAAATGTAAAAATTATCAATTTTTTTTCTTGCTAAAAAAATGACATATAACCCCCAAACATTACATATTTTTTTTTTTTTTTTTTTTAGCAAAGTCCCTTGAGAATACAATGGCGGTCATTGCAACTTTTTATCTTGCGCGGTATTTGCGCAGCAATTTTTCAAAATGCTTTTTTTGGGGGGGGGGGGGGGGGGAACTGTTCTGTGCTTTTAAAAAAAACTAATCCGTAAATTTAGCCCATTTTTTTGGGCATAATGTTAAAGATGAAGTTACGTCGGGTAATTGGGTACCTAACATATCATGTTTAACGTTGCACGCGCTCGTGGAATGGTACCAAATTTCTGTACTTAATAATAGAGCTGCACGATGAATTGTCAAGAATCGCTATCGCGAACGTTCAAATGCAATTTTTTTTGGGAAAAGCTAACCAGTAAAGCTATCCCAAATTTTTTTGTATAATGTGAAAGATTTTATGTCGTGAGAATCGGGAGAGAATCAAGAATTGTGATTCTCTCTTTGGCCAGAATAGTGCAGCTCTACTTAAAGCGGAGGTCCACCCTAAAGTGGGCCTTTCCGCTCATTGAAATCCCCCCCCCCTCTGGTGCCACAATTGGCACCTTTCAGGGGGGAGGGGGTTGCAGGTACCTGTACAGTACAGGTATCTGCACCCACTTCCGGCATAGCCATCTGCGGAAAGGGGCGTAGATTAAGCCCCTTTCCGAAAGTCCCCCACTGCCTGCTGGGAACACACGGATCCCAGAGGCAGCGGGACCATCCTTATTGCGCAGCGCGACTCGCGCATGCGCAGTAGGGAACTGGGAAATGAAGCCGAAAAGGCTCAACTTCCTGATTCCCATACCCAAGATGGCGGCGGTAGCACCCGAGATACAATCGAGAGATCGGCTTCGGGTACCGACATCGCGTGCGCGCTGGGCGGGTAAGTGTCCTTATTTTAAAAGTCAGCAGCTGCAGTATTTGTAGCTGCTGGCTTTAAAAAAAAAACGGCGGAACTCCCGGCGGACTCCCGCTTTTAAAAATCGTATGCCTTTTCGCTTCTGCGTGCTCGGGGGACTTAAAATTTTTATTTTAGTTTTTTTATTGTTAATTTTACTTCGCTTACTACAATCATAGAGACTCCGGCAACCATCTGGTCCGCCAGAAATCTCTGTGGTAAACATCAGGCCGGCGTATCCTGTCTCCAACTTACGGTGAGTCCGTAGAAGCACCAGGGGGGGGGGTATCGCCGCCCGTAAAAATGATCAAGCGGCGGAACAGCTGCTGTGATCATTCTTATGGTGTAGGGAATCACCGGCTGAAAAAAGCTGATATCTGATGCCTGTAGTTGCAGGAATCATTCAGATATCACTGCTCAAAGTCAAGTACGTCATATGACAGCCAGCGGGTGGGATGTAGTTGATTACAATTGTAACTTTATAGTTAAAGGAGAATTCCAGGTATGAATATTTTACATGGTTACGTTGGTCCAGGTTGGCCCATAGTAACTGCATATATTATAATTGACCGATGCCCCTTTAAGCTGGCAATAACTGAAGTAGACACTGCTACTACAGTGATCTCCACTCGTGTCTTACTTGCTCTGCCCACGCAGCTGCATCATTCATTTACAGCAGGGGTCGGCAGCCAGCAGGTCAGCAAGCCGCTAAATGTCTGGCCCCTCAGTGCACGTGATGAATTCACGTGCACCAGGACTGCGGTAAGTTTTACCCCTTCATGCCAACCGTTTGCAAATATGCAGCCGTGGCTTGTCCAGGCTCTCCCGTCCCAGCAACCAGCCAGCACTGTGTAATGGAAAGGCCCAGAGATGCAGGGGGCTATGTAATGTAAAGGGGGAGGCCAGAGGTGCAGGGGGATGGTATCTTCATTTATTAGCAGGTGAATATGGCCCTCCATGCTTTCACATACATGGAATCTGGCCCTTAAGTGGTAAAAGGTTGCTGACCCCTGATTTACAGCGATCTGTAAATCAATGAACTACAAATCTCATCTGCATCATTGCAACAGCTTGTAGTTCTCATTGAACTATGAACATAATTGGTGCCCCTGCAGTTCATTGACTTTTTCTGCAGTTCAGTAACTGTCTTCCCATCCAGGGTTTGGGCAGATAGCTGTACTGCGTGTCTGCGCGAGCCTGACATTGCACCCTTAATCCACTAATCACAGGTGCTATTTCTTGCAGGCCCCAGTGTAAAAAAATAATAATAAATGCAAGTTTTTGATAACTTGCAAAATTGTGTGCATTTATTTTTACTGTAAATGACCTTATCTTTTAACATATTGTCCTTTGCTAGGCTCAAAAATTTACATCACTTGTGACTATTATTTAGAGCAGAGGTGCCCAATCAGTGACCCGTGGAGCCCTCTGATGTGGCCTGCGAACTCCTGCTTTGGGATAGCAGGTTTGCAAGCCCGGATCGCGGGTTGCCCATCCGCCATCCCAGAGCATCAGTTTTCTGAATGAAGCCAGCGGTAGATGAAGCAAGCGGTTGTGGAGGAAGCAGAGCCACATATGCTGATGCTGCCTGCATAGTGCCGGCTCCTTTCACAAGCGAAGTGATACCAAATGCACTCTGCCTTAGGCCCCTTTCACATCATCGGTTCATCCCACATGGACACTCCATTCACCTCTATGGAGCAGAAGATGTAAATGGGCTTGTGTCCATTTGCACCCACCTACCTCCAACTGTCTCCTTCCATCTGCTTGGATCAGATGGGAGGGCCCACAGAGTAGAGTGGGCTGTGTCCGTGTCTGCTCTGCATGTACAGAGTGGACACGGATCTGTCACCCGTCCGCTCCACTTATTGTGGCCCACGACCAGTTACCAAGTTGCTTAAGTGGCCCTCACTCTTCAAAAGGTTGGGCACCCCTTATTTAGAGCTTTGATGGATACCGGCACATGGGGCAATCCACCTAGGTAGTTTACTTTTTTTTTAAACATTTTGTGTTTTGTTATATTTAAGAACAGCTACAGGGGCATGTGCTAGGAGGTATGTATGTGTGGTTGTGTTGAGAAATGTTTTTTAAATTGCTGTTGTGAAGAGTACCTTGATAAAAAATTTATTTGTATACAATGACAATAAAGTGTCTTATAATTTTAGGGAAGTAGATACTGCAAAAGACCATTTTTGATTTCTAAAACTGCTCGTGATTAGGCTGTAAGGAAAAATGTTTCAGTAAACTTGCACAGATTGAAGTAGCAGATCCTGCAGGCTAATAGGGTAAACCGCATCTGTTTCTATTGCTCCTTGAGGGACTGTATAGACTACTTTCTTGGTTTGCTCCATTAAGAATTTGAAAGCTGCATATGGTTTTGCTAAATTTATCCTATTCACCATCTCCTTTCAAGTAATATATTACTTTATTAAACAGATTATTCATTTTTTTTCCAGTTTATTCTGCTAAACTGATTATACACCACTGTTTCCAAATATTAAGAGATTTAAAGGAAACCCATGCTGAAAGATTTGTGTAGACTTCTTTTGTTGACCTCTTGTGAAAATGCTAGTTTCCTGGCTGCTACGCTGACTAGAAGTTTCAGTACCAAGTTTGGAAAGCTTAAAAGGATAAAACAAAGAATCCTTACATTTAATGGATGTGTGCTTTTTCTATGTCAGCAACTCAGGAATGGATGCCTTTGACACCAGGCAGCTTAGTTTTCAGAAGGATGTAGATGATGGCAGGCTGCTTATTTTTATTTAATCTAGTTTTCCTTTAATGCATGTGACAGTAGCTGTCTGACTGGTCTATCACCAAGTACCAGTACCAGTGCTGTTACCATGGAGAAAGGGGTTTAGGGCATATGCTCCCTTTTCTGCAGGCGGCCAGAGAAAATCAGTGGGTGTGAGCAATGGTAAAGAAAATGTGTAGCTTGGGAGAGGGCAGTTAAGTAAACCTGTTGCTTTATAATTTTCTGAAAGGACCTGTACAATAAAAAGATGGCTGTTGCAATTTTTTGTCAAAGTACTTGGTTCAACTGTTTATTGAACATATATATTCAGGAGAAACTATAATAAAATTAATTTTAGTGCTAACACTCCATATTATACCCAATTGTTTTGTAAAATTATTTAAGATGAGGTTGTGTCAAGTAAATGCATATAAAACATTATCAACTTTTTAAGTAAAATGTATCTGTGTGGTATTTCTTGGCCGACAGACTTGTCCCATTAGACTCAGCTCTTGTTAATTTAATATAGCAAATATGTCAAGTCTTAAAATCGCTTGTGTGTGTGATTTTTGCACTGCACCACCTGCCTGCACTGTGAAAGTTATCGGTAGCTACACAACCGTCAGCTTTTGCCTAACCGTTCACTCATTGGCTGTACTTAGTCCATCCAAAGGGCTGAACTAATTGAACATTATTCATATCTAGACTGAAAATGCAGACTTTTATAGTGAAAAGTGAGCTTTTGGTTTAGGTGTTCATACGTCCTGACAATGTCTATACCATGAGAAATGCTGAGCCCCTTAAATGCAGGTAATACTGGCAGGCAGATTTAAAAAAAAAAAAAAAAACACCAGTAAACACTAAACCTGGCATCCAGTAATCCTCTGTTCAGCAGCAGTGGTGGCATGGAGGGCTAGCACAAGGAACCATTCATACTTTGCTGCGTGTGCCTACAGTAAATGTGCTGCCAGGAGAAGAGGGCATTGAGCAGAGTGATGTACCATTGTGCGTCTGCTCTTTTATTGTCCAGTCAGCAAACTGGGGTGTGTTCTTAAGGAAGCTGTGCTATTATAGAGGTTGTGGACCTGCTTGTACTATCTGGAATGAGTGGGTCTATCTCAAGACTAATTAAAATTACCCTTTTAGGTACAACAGATTCCTTGAATCCCCTTAGAGTTCAGTATTTAAAAAAATAAAAAATGCTCCAAATTATTACAGATATCAATGAGATGCTAGGCAAAATATTTAGAATAAGCTCTGCAACAGCTTGCAACACTACGTAATGCTAAATTACTAACCAATCGTGTTTGATTTCTAACTCTCGCCTTTTACACGTAGGTTCCTGGATGTAATGGATCAGAAATTACCGAATACCGACTGGAGTGGGGAAGCATGGAAGGATGTATGCAAATACTTTATACAGGTTCATCTTCAAGCTATGATATCAAAGGACTTACACCAGCTACAACATATTACTGTCGAGTTCAGGTTTGTAGCGACCACCTGGTTAATGTATTTCTGCTAGAAATGTGGTTACTGCATTTTAGCACAAAATGTGAGGATTTATTATGTTTTCTCTTATAGGCTGGCAACATAGCAGGTATTGGACTGTTTGGAGACACTGCAGTTATTACTACACCACCATCGATACCTGCTGCAGTGGTTGATCTGCAGGTTGTTGATGAAGAGCTCCTGGAAACTCCTCTTCCTTCCTCATCAGAGTGCCTTGCTCTTCAGTGGACAGAGCCATGCTGTAATGGGTCAGATATTACAGGATACACTATAGAATATGGGGAGAAGCAGCAGATCTCAGTGGAGAATGTCACTAGCTGTATCCTAACTAATCTTATCCCTGACCGCACTTACAGGTAACTTCCTATGGAAAACTTGGAACTTAGAATTTTTTTAATTGTCACTGTTTAGTTTAGCATTTCTGATTTGCCAAGTAGAAAATGCCTTATATCAAACTGCTTTCTGCAGAACATATCTAAGTTAAATATTCTATACAATTCAAAAGAATCAACTTTTTTTTATATAATAAAGCTTCTGCTTATTGAGCGGTAATTTTGATCATTATTTTAGATTTGTGGATAAAGTAATCAGATAAACCAATTAGAGTGCAACAAACCATTTTTTTTTTTTTTTGCATAACAAGGAAAAAGTAAAAGGTCTGCTTGGCTTTCCCATGCAGTCTTCTTTTCTTGCACTACCAACCAATTTCAGTGTGAAATAAATACCCGGAACCGGCGTGTGTGAGCACCTAAATTACTCCCTGGCTCGCATATGTCACTGCAAGATGCCTGGCAATAGCCATACATGGTCTCGAGAGTAAAGCCCCTGGTAAATATGGTGCTTATGCAGGGGCTTTTTCTTTATTTTAGGCTAGGGTAGAGAAGAGTAGAAAGGTGCAAGTACGTGGAGTCTAGTAGGCAGATTTTCAGTCCCGGGAGCTTGGAACACAAAAGTGCCACTCCACTGGGTAAAGGCCCAGAAGAGAAAACTTTAATTGTGTTTGAAAATATGTCCTGACAGGTTAATGGGGGCTTCATTCAACAGAGCTGGAAAAATGGAGAATTAGAATCTGGACAGAGCTGAAGAATCTGCAAGACATTGCATTACTGAGTATAATTTATATTGGCTTTTTCAACTCTCATTGGGCTGCCAAACCTTAAGATCTTATCAGTTTTCTCGCGTCCTTTACCTGTGGAGTGGCATTTATGTCCTCCAGGCACCTTCAGGAATACAAAAATGAAATGCGGTTTTAACCCTTCCATTCGCCAAAAATGTATGTTGAGTTTTTATTGTAAACTGAACCTGTCGTTTAAAAACTAAACCAGCATACCAACTAAATTGTTTTGCAATTTCTCTAAGTATTGCTCAAGTTAACAATGTGATTGTTTATTATACTTTATATAAATGCATGTCACTTTTTTGTTTTTTGTTTCCCCCTCTTTAGAATACGAATCCAGGCCATAAACTTATTAGGATCGGGTCCTTACAGTTCTTATATTAAAGCCAAAACAAAACCTCCACCTCCAAACCCCCCTCATCTGGAATGTGTGGTCTTCAGTCACCAGAGCCTTAAACTAAAATGGGGGGATGGATCTAGCAAAGCTTTAGCCACAGAAACATCACTGTACAATTTACAAATGGAGGACAAACTAAGTAGGTGAGTAGGATGGCAGAGATGTGCAGCTGATTAATGTGTAATTCACCTCTCTAATTTGTCTGCCATTAGTAGAGTATTGTCCGCATGGTTACTGTTTAACAAGACCAAATTACCAGGCTTCAGGGCTTGTTGCAGCTAATGGACAACAAATCAACTAATTAATCTTGCAACAGTCCACTTATGTTTGCTTATTACTTCCAGTATGTTGCATTTGTTCTTTCCAAATTAGCACTAAACTTGCTAGTTCATAAGCAGTTTACTTTTCCTATAATGCATTTACAGAGCAAGAAAAAGTCAATAACTGCTGATCTAGTCCAGCTTTTTGGGCACACTCAGCTTTAGGTGCCACCAGGGACTTCTGGGACTAGTTGGTCTACTTGCACTGCTAGCAAGTGTTCAGGATACTGACTTTCAATGATAAAGTGGGGAATCTCAGATTTACTATTTAAGTGCTTTTTAAAATGTAGTTTGCTTAAATAAATCTGTTCATTTCAGTTCCTACATAATTATATATAATAATTATATAATTTGTAGACATTGAGGTCTCCTTTTATGAAAGCTTCAGTTAGTCTCACTATAGTGGTTGCTTTTTCTTTTTTATGTTGACAGTATAGAGAATTTTAAAAAAGCACAGCAACCTTGCTGAAACTTGCAGTGTCTGAATTGCGTTTGACATTCAGATGACGGGGGGGGGGGGGTGATCCTTGAAAAATAGAGCTGATGCAGATTTCAGATAGGTATCAGACATAAACCCTAACCTAATGACCGGATGACCAGATATTATTTTAATGAAGGCTGAAGATTTGAAAATAATGAAAAACTTTTACATTAACATGTTTAAGTTTATGTGGGATTTTATTATCTGGGCTTTCATATATTTTTATGCATTCATATGAAAGCACGAGTCCTGTTGTTGTGGAGCTCTGTTAGGCTGGATTCACATCTATGCATTTTTGGTGCTTTTTGCATTTTGCATAGGTGTGAATCCAGCCTTAGCCCTAGAATTTCTATTAATTGGATTGCTATACACACTGATTATAATGTAATTAATTTAATTTCACTTTTCACGTTTCAATTGTGAACTGTAAGCTACTTTGTATTAATGTGTTCTTTTTATCAGGTTTTATACAATCTACAATGGTCCCTGCCATACATACAAGGTGCAAAGACTGAATGAATCCACTACATACAACTTCAGAATACAGGCATATAATGAATCTGGAGATGGTTTATTTTCCGAAGTTTTCAGTTTTGCCACAACCAAATCTCTTCCTCCAGCATTAAAAGGTATTAGAATTAGTGTGTTCTAATGGTTATTACGAAGTGAAATGTAATGCTTTTTAATAAAAAGTGTTTGAAGTATAAAATTATTTTTAATTATTGTATGACACCCAAAGATGGGTTTAAACCCCTCTAGAAATTTTAAAATATTGAAGGCTTTTATGGGCACAGTTTGTGTATAGAACATTCCTACAAACTTTCCTAAGTATATGCTACACTTACCCGTACCTGTCACTGTGCGCTCTCCTCCTACCAGTGTGTTCCTTATAAAATGTTTTAATGTGCTCAGAGCTGCATTCATTTACATTGCTTTCTCTGCCTGAACTTTAGTTTTTACACCCCTCCCTATTTTATTCAAAATTCAGACATTAAAAATACTGACTACTGAAACTCCAGAACCATTAACTGAGCAGTACTGAACACTACCAAAATTCAGTAGTGGAATTTGTTTTTCTAAGAAACCCACATGACATAGAAAGTGAAGTAAAGTGCTGGGCACCCTTGAGAAACACAGAATGGAGATCTGTCAATGTAAACAGACAGATACACGTTCTGTCAGGGGTGAGGAGACACATCTGTGGTTCATAGTAAGTATGAACAGCGATATGTCTCCTCCTTCAGGCAGTTCCATCCCCCCACAGTTAGAATCACTCCCTAGGACACACACTTAACACCTTGATTGCCCCTAGTGTTAACCCCTTCCCTGACAGTGACATTTATACAGTAATCGGTGACTATTTTTATCTATGATCGCTGTATAAGTGTCAATGGTCCCAAAAGTGTCCAAAATGTCTGCCGCAATGTCAGTCCCAATAAAAATGGCAGTTCACAGCCATTACTAGTAAAAAAACAATTATAAAGATGCCATAAATATATCCCCTATTTTATATAAACTATAACTTTTGCTCAAATCAATCAATATACGCTTATTGTGATTTCTACAAAAAATATGTAGAATAATACATATCGGCCTAAGCTGAGGAAGAAATTTGTTTTTGTTTTTTTATATTTTGGGGAGGGGGGGGGATATTATAGCGAAACGCTATAATTATATTGCTTTTTTTTTTTTTTTTTCAAAATTGTCACACTTTTTTGGGTTTATAGCGCAAAAAAAAAAAAACACAGATGTGATCAAATACCACCAAAAGAAAGCTCTATTTGTGGGGGGGGAAGGACATCAATTGCGTTTGGGTACAGTGTTGCAGGACCGCGTAATTGTCATTTAAAACAACGCAGTGCCGTATCGCAAGAAATGGTCTGGTCATTAAAGGGGCAAATCTTTCTGGGGCTGAAGTGATTAATGTGTATTTGATGCTTCTGTAATGCTTTGTGATGCATTTTTTTTATTTATTTTTTGTAGCTTTATTGCAGCTTGGCAGATGCACACACAGAGGTGTGTGTTGATATCTTATACCTGCAAAACCTCCAAAACAAAGCAAAGCTAAAGCTGAATTAAAGCCTCTCAAAAGCTGCAGGTGCTCCAAGCGAGTTATGTCATAGACTTCTAATACTACTTAAAAAATTTTGAAGCAAACGCAAGGTGTAAACAGGACTGTAAGCTAACCATTTTATTTAGTGACAGGGACTTTGGCTTTGAGGGAGCTTTAAAAAAGCGTTTCCAATGCCATGTTTTGAAGCATATGTAATAATCCTCTTCTTGTTTTGTAGCACCTAGAATACAGCAGATTGACAGCAATTCTTGTGAAGTATCTTGGGAGCCTTTACAGCCAATGAGGGGAGATGCAATTGTTTACATCCTTCAGCTCACCAATGGAAAAGAGGTTGATCAGGTACTTGTCTGATAGTTCCCTTAATGCGGCTATCTCGTAGTCCTTATAATGTAAATTATAATGCATTTTTAATCTGTGTAAATGTTTACATGCATGCCAAGCTGGTCCAGTAAAAGTGAGAACTGGGAGAAACTGTACTTAGAAGGTGCTTGCAAGGATCGCCATATATTTGTGGTTTAAACATCTTTCCCCAAAATAAAAGAATCCCTGTAGCTGCAATTGCACGGTTTGATTTAAATGGTTTTGTTACTTATATGTGGGGCTGCAACTAACGATTATTTTCATACTTGATTAGTTGGCCGATTATTGTTACGAGTAATCGGCTAATAACCTTAAAAAAAAGTGTGGTGTATAATTTAGTTAATATGTAAAGTTTTATAAACGGGCAATTTTTATTAAATATCTCTATGCAGTGGTAAATATAAATAACCAACTATATGGTTAGAGAGCAAAATCTCGAATCCACTCTGAGAATAACCGACAGAAGAGTCATAACATATACTGCACATACTATTAGAAGAGAGATACTGTATATACTATTAATAGAGATATACTATTAAAGGGTGAATCTGGTAAATATCATCAGATTCGGAGATAAAAATAAAAAAAAAGTTAGACTGTTTTGCCAATTTTCAAACAGAACCTGTAATATATTATATGCTGGCCATACAAAAACAATGTCTTCCTTCAAAAAAAATAAAAAATTAATTTTAAGAACGTTCATTCGATTTTTCTAATCGTTAGTGGGGGTCAAATCGACATTACTTTTCAACCACAGTGACAGGAAAATTTAGAAATAATAGAAAACTTCTTGGTCAAAGGAATTTTCGGACAGTGTATGTGGTTTTCGTTCAGAAATTGCATTCATTTTAAAAACCGAATGTTAAAAGCAAGTGAAAATTTCAAACGACATTCTTTCATTCAGCTGATGTACAAAGATTTTTCGTCTGAATATTCTCGTCTGAAAATGTATCCGTGTGGCAAGCATAAGGCTTGGTACACACCTATGCTGTTTGCTTTTGATCTGTTTCTGCAGTGCGTTTTGTTTTTTGCGCACGTGATTTTGCTGCGATTTAGCGTTTTTGCAGACTTTTTTGGCCAATTTGTCGTTGGGTAGATTAAAAAACACAAATTGCTGCAAAAATGCATTACTTGCTTTTCTTCAGCTTCTCCATTGAAGTATATTGAACCAAAAAAGCACTTTTTTCCCTAAGCCTTTCCAATTACACAGCAGCTGAAAAGCATAGATGTGAATGTGTCCCATAGGGAACCATGTAAATGAACTGTAGTGCGTTTCTGCAAAAAGCACCAAAAAAACACATACCAGGTCTAAGATGTTTAGTAACATAATGGGGTTAAAAAAAACGAAAATTAGCCCATTTTTAGTACAGAAAAGGCAGATAATCGCTACTGTAAGGGGTTAATTTTTTTACTGTGACAGTAATATTTACAGTAGCGATTTGCTCTTTTTAGTATTAAGGGCTATTTTAAAAAAAGAATATTTTTCACCCCATTATGTTAGTGGCCGATTAATCGATTTATGAAAATGGTAATCAATTAATTTCATAATTGATTATTTGTCGATTAATTGTTTCGGTCCTACTTGTATGCAATTTATTTGTTAATTAAAGTCCATTTAAAATTATGTATGTATCTATCTAAAATTCCCCCGTCTGCAGAGTGGCAAAACTTCTGTGATTTTACATTATCACTGTTAAAATAAGTGGAAAATCAATTGATCTACTAGTGGAGTTAACAGTTAATTATTACTGAATCTTCTTCTTTTCTTTTTTTTTTTTTTTTCCCCCCCAAATAAAAAAAAATATAGCATACACAGAAGGATTGTATTACGTAGACAATTGAAAAGTAATCTAATTGCTGAAGACAAATGAAATGCGACCTAGAGTATCATCGGTTGAGAAACCATGAAAACCAAGGCAGGCTTAATCTAGTCATTTTTGCTTCTGCCCTTGGTTGCACTTTAAATACACCGTGCAAAAGATTAAGAAATTAGTATAACTTGGTGTCCTTTTTATAATTTTTTGTGACATTTCTTTCTTGTTTAATCAGGTATACAAAGGAACAGACACCTCGTACTCTTTCACAAACTTTCAGACAAACTGTGAATACCGTTTTAGAGTTTGTGCGGCACGGCAATACCAGGACACCAATGGATTGCAAGAATTGTGTGGTCCCTACAGCCCAAGCACCACATTCTCATCTCAAAGACAAGAGTTAGATCTGCCTTGTGCTAACACTGCATCGGATGCCATGAAAATCAAGAAGAAGCCTCTCAGCGATGAGCAGTTTGCCTTTTTGCTCCTCCTCGTGTTTGCCCTTGTTGCATTCCTCTTTGCCATCATCATCCAGTACTTTGTAATTAAATAGATTTTAAGTGCCGTGTTCCAGAGATTACTCCTAAAGATTTTTTTTTTTTTTCAATATTTATGTTTAATTATTCTAATTAAATTTATAGATGGAAATGATTGTATTATATATAAGTGCATTTCCATTCTTGCTGCTCACTTATTAAATGGCTGGATTAGTAGAATCCTCCTATTTGTGGAACATAAAACATCATGCAACTCTTAGAGAGGGAACTGTACAATCCTGTGTTCTAGAGCCATGGTGTTAAATGCCTTAAAACAAACTCAAAGGTCAAGACGGTGCTCTTTGCTTATATAATGGACCATTTGCTTTAAAAGCACGTCCCTTTCAAATGTTCAGCTTTGCATGGCGTAACCTACAACAAAGGTTTAGGTTTGTTACTTAAGTGTCCATTTCTGTATTTATGCTGACCTGTGGCCTTAGCAGAGAAGAGCTAAATCAAACTGCACCTTTATAAAATAGACATGGTAGCATTTACAGATATCTAAAATGTTGGATGAAGATTATTATAGTATACCATTTGTTTTGCCTAGCAAATATTCTGCATTGCACATCTTTTTTAATTTTGTTTCTTTTTTTTTTTTTTTTTTCTTTCTGCAAATGAAAAATTCATTTATTGATAATTTTGTAAAAAAGTAAGCATAGCGTACCTTTTGCATTTAGGTAAAAGTTTTTCATGCTACTCTGATATGTAAAAGGTGTCATTGATGCATGTATTTTGAGACAGTTGGCATTGTTTGTGTTGTGCAGCCTGTTCTGTCTTTTCTGGCGTTTTAGGTAAAATGAGGCTCACCAAAAGTTTCTTGCTGTACCTTACAGTGGAATGGATTGAAACCAGTTTCTTGCTGTACCTTACAGTGGAATGGATTGAAACCAGTGTGTAGGATTAGAACGTTGTATTTTTATTTTTTTTGTTCGGGTCCTTTTTTTTATGTTTCGGTCTATAAACATTTTTGGGCAGTCAGCGAATCCATTGTAATAAATTGAAAATAATTTTCTATTAAACTCTTGCCAAGTGTACAATAAAACGGGAGTCTACATTGAGTGTTTGCTAAATCGAAGGCAAAGTTGGTAATAACTTAACCCTTGGAAAAAAAAAAGACCCCCCCACCCCCCAATTTGGTTTTGCCAAGTCCTCTTGCTAACTGGCCACCTCCACTTTGTTGTCTTTCTGTGGCTGTTGTCAGTGTAAATGTTATAGTTGCGAGGAGCATTTGAGAAGACTGTTACGAAGCACTGTGATTATTTTTATTGAAATAATGAGACATGGAGTTGTAGGGCTTGTTCACACTTCTGTGCTGTAAGCTGCATACAGTTTCATTGCGGGTCTAACAGGAGTTTGTACATGCATTGTAGCATGTTTTTTTTTTTATTTTATTTTTTAATTGGCGTTGGAGGAATTTTTTTTTTTTTTTTTTTTTTAAGAGCAAAGTTTTATGTTTATGTTGTAGATGCATGATACAAGCATTTTATGTAAGCATTCATTTTTCTGGGCAAAATGTTTGCTCCTTAACATGATCTGACTAAGGCTGGCCATACGTGTTCAATTTCTGGTATAATTTTCCTTTAGATTTACCAAAGACCATATAATATGAGGTCAAAACTAAACGACTTTCAATTGTATCCAATTAGGCAGGCCTTTGCAAGACATAGTTTAAGGTAAATCTAAATGAAAATTGTACAAAAAAATTTAACAAGTATGGTGGTCCGCCTAAGGCATATACAGTTGACAGACAGCATTGCAGTGTACTAAGAAAAATATAATGTGTCTTAGTTAAATTGTGTAGTTCATTTTTTTTTTTCCGTACGATTAGAGTGGAGATGGATTGAAACTCCTCCTATTAGTTTACATTTGGCTATCTGTATCACACAGGGACGATTTGCCGTCACTTCCTGTGCTGGAATTGCAACCGGAAATGAAAGAAAAGATTGCCTGTAAATTGTGAGGTCACCTCGTAGATGTCACCAGTACATTTGTCCCCATGGGATGATTAACCCTTTCGGTGACCGTTTTAACAGTTAGGATTTTCCCTCCCTATTTGTCTTGATGACAATGGTCACCAGGGCAAACAAAGTGGACACAGATGGCAATAATAGCTTGATAGAAGATCTATTGCTTCCACAGTCAAACTAAGATAAAATGTTTTGTCATTACATACACTTTAAAGCTGATGTCCAGATTTACTTTCAGTTTATCCACTTCAGCCCCAGGAGGATTTACCCACTTCCTGACCAGGCCGTTTTTTTGCGATACAGCACTGCGTCACATTAACTGGCAATTGCACGGTCATGCGACGCTGTACACAAACAAAATTTATGTCCTTTTTCCCCCCACAAATAGAGCCTTCTTGTAATGGTATTTGATAACCTCTGCGGTTTTTATTTTTTGCGCTATAAACAAAAAAAACAACAATTTTGGAAAAAAAAGTTTACTTTTTACTATAATATCCCCCAAAAAAAAAAATCTTCATCGGCTTAGTCCAATATCGTCTACAAGATAGGGAATAGATTTAAGCATTTTTATTATAAATATTTTTTTATTTTTTTTTACTAATAATGGAGGTGATCAGCTTTTTTTTTTTTTTTTTTTTTTTTTCTTTTTTCTTTTCTTTTGTGGGACTGCGACATTGTGGCAAACAGATCCGGACACTTTTGGGACCATTGACATCTATACAGCAATTAGTGCTATAAAAAATGCACTTATTACTGTGTAAATGTCACTGGCAGGGAAAGGGTTAAATGTGTTTCCTGGGAGGTGTTTCTAACTTGGGAGGGATGGGTCTGACTGGAGGAGGAGAGAGATCGCTGTTCCTGATCACTAGGAACAGCAGATCTCTCTCTCCTCCCCTGTCAGAATGGGGATCTGTCTGTTTACATTGATAGATCCTTGTTCTGACTCTTTGTGGAGTGATCGCGCGGGTGGCCAGCGGACATCGCAGCCGCGCGCATTGGCTCCAGAGTCGTGCCGCGAGTGCGTGTGCCACCCACAGCTCTTAAAGCGGGCAACGTACACCTATGCCAGTTTGCTCAGCCGTGCCAACCTGCCACTATATGACGGCAGCTGGTTGGCAACAGGTCAAATAGCTCGTATGATCTAAGCTGGCCTAAACAAACTATTTCCTTCACTAACGTGCACCCACTGGGAGTACTGTATAAACTGTATATATACAGCACTGTGTTCCAGGTGTAAGACGAGACCTTCTCCTCTCACACCCGGAACAAAATAGAAATGGGTTGAGCGGCAAACATTTTTAGGCAAGTTTGTATTGTATCAATGAGAACAAAGATTCCTCTGTTTGGCTGGCCAAGTCAGCGAGTCACAATCTGAATTGAGCAGTCAATGGAAGCTTTGTATTGCTAGGATACAAAGCTGCCCATGAATGGCTGAGTACCACTCAGGCCAAAGCTACTTTTGTTCTGGGTGTGAGACCGGTAAACAGTGCTGTATACTGTGAGTAGCTGAGGCTACATACAGTTTATACATAGTGCCCAGTGGATGAACATGTCAGTGAAGGAAATTCTTTGTTTGGGCCAGCTTGGCCCAAACAAAGTAAAGTGAAAGTAAACCTGGACATCTGTTTTAAATATATTTGCTGTTAGTATCTAAAGCAAGGTTGAGCAGTGTAATGGTGTAAAAGATGGACAAATCGCAGGAGGCTTCTAATTAAAAGAACAAAAATAGATACTGCTCCCTCCTAAAATTCTGTATAATTCTGTTTCAGTGAAAATACATATTCTATAGTATCTTAATGAGGAACTGCAGTCTGCTCACATAATTTGTAATAAAAACATCTTTGTATATTATTTTATATATATATATATATATATATATATATATATATATATATATATACACACTGTGTCTGTACTTGCCAAATATGCTGCAGAAATCTCCCTTCACTAAGTCTGGCTGCAACCATTTTAACTGTGGGCAGCTGAAGCTGCTGCCTATTCACTTCCTGGATTTAAACAGACACACAGAGGCACATCTCTGGGTCTGCAGCTCTCATTGTCCCACTTATAACCCCCCCTTCCTGGCAAACTCTCAGAGTGAGAGGGGGAGCAGTGCATGATGTCATAAGCCTAGGCTAATGACCAGACAAGAAACAGGAAGTGGGCTTTATAAGGTATTTACTGGCAGAATTTTTTTTATTAAACGTTAAAACAATAAGGGCAGAAGATTTAATGGATGGAAAGATGAAAAAATGACAAGTTCTGCTTTTAAAGTGCTTTTAGATTAGGTCGAATAACACCCCCATTAACGTATTAAATATCTGTTACACTTACAGCCTGTTGGAAGTCTGGTGCATTCTGGGGTTTGCCAGTAGAATATCATAAGCGATAAGCATGTTAACCAGGATATGAATTGCTCACATCCTTATGGATAGAAATGATCACAGGGTATTGCAGACATTTTAAAAGGCGTTTATTGAAGAATCTATACATGTGACAAAGTGTAAGGTAGTATTACATGGTGTCTATAAAGGCTTTAGTTCAGTATGTTTTGTGTAGGTAATGGGTCTGTTTAGTACCTTCTGTTGTCGATAAGTCACTGCTAAATTGAGGAGTCAAAACTGTGTCAGAATAATAGCATTTAAAACGGACCTTTGATTACAAGGGCCATTCACAGCTGCAAGCAACTGAGCACCAGACATACTCTGTAATTTGTTCTGTGCTCTTAAATTTTATATATTGGGCCCCTTTCACACGTGCGGACCATATGTCTGTATTTCATCCATCCGTTTTCAGACATACATGCATCCCTATGGGATAGCGGGTGTCAGCGTATGAACATCCGCTGACACCCGATATCATCCATCTCCGCTATGATCAGATTCTCCTATTTTTTTTTCTATGCTTCTGCAGAGCAGATTGGATGAACACGGACAGACTGTCCGTGTTCATCCGATCCCCCATAGGGGAGAGCAGAGATGTGTGCAGGGAACGCCCTGTCATCCGCCGGTTCAGCGGGGATAAACTGAGAAATCCGCGCTGAGCAAGCAGATATTCACGGGGCGGTCATCACGGATCCGTCCTGTGGGAAAGGGGCCTTAAGATTTAAAGACCCTTTTGTGACCCTTCTAAATGCAACTGTTCTAGTCCCTGCAGGACTCTTCTTTACAGTAAGGAAACCGGCACATTGGCTCAGAGAATTGGATATTAATAACATGGGGGGGGGGGAACCCCTTGGCATTCATCATAACCAAAAAGAGAACTACAACTACCTTTTTTGTTTAAGGTAAAACAAGCAGTTCATGTGGTTTACTAACAAGAAAGTATTAAATCCCTTTAATAAAGTTCTTTAACTGAACATGGGGATCACCACCTTTTGAAATGGCTTGTTTTTTGGCTAGAGCTTTGGACATTTAGAATGGTTTGATACAGTCCTAAACATATTTAATTCAGCTATCTGTGTAAAGTAACCCCAAGCAAAGCTGTTTATATCTTTTTAAAGGTGAACGGAAAGTAAAGGCTGATCTTGCAGCGAATGTTCACTGTTGCTAACCTGGAACAGGCTGATCAGGTCAGTGAAAACTGCAGTTCCAAAAATGTTGAAACACTTGGATTGGAAAGGATGGCATTGGCAAGTTCAAGTGTTTCATTCAATGAATACAGTAAACAAGGCTGTTATGGTTTGATACCCGCGATAGTCTCATAGAGAGGAAGAACGGGGAAATGTTAATGTAAACAAGCATTTCCCCGTTCTGGCTAGTGCCACTGATGCTGATCACAGCTCCCTGTAATCGGGAGCAGTGATCAGTGTCATGTCACATATAGCCCCTCCCCCCCACAGTTAGAATCACTCCCTAGGACACACTTAACCCCTACACTGCCAGTCACATTTACACAGTAATCAATGTATTTTTAATCGCACTGAACGCTGTATAAATGTGAATGGTCCCAAAATAGTGCCAAAAATGTTCGAACTGTCCACCATAATGTCGCAGTCACGATAAAAAATCGCTGATCGCCACCTTTACTAGTAAAAAAAAATAATTAAGAATGCCATAAAACTATCCCCTATTTTGTAAACGCTTCAACTTTTGCACAAACCAATCAACGCTTATTGCAAATTTTTTATTTTTTTTTATATATATATATATTTTTGGGGGATATTATAGCAAAAGATAATGTGTTTTTTTTTTTTTTTGTTTTTTTTTTGTTTTTTTAAACAGTTGCTATTTTTTTGTTTATAACGCAAAAAATAAAAACCGCAGCGGTGATTAAATACCACCAAATGAAATCACTATTTGTGGGGAAAAAAAGGATGTAATTTTTTGTTTGGGAGCCACGTCGCACAACCGCACAATTATCAGTTAAATCGACTCAGTGCTGAATCGCAAAAAGTGCTCTGGTCTTTTGCCAGCCAAATGGTCCGGGGCTGAAGTGGTTAAATGGATTCCACCTCCCTCTCCAGAGATGCACACATACCTCGATCAGAAAGCTGTGGCCTCAGGGAAATGTTTACATTCCACGCTGCAAGTCTGTCCTCTGTCTTCTGACCTGTGTGGTCCCATGGACTGACCTGTGAGTCCCATAGACTTCTATAGGGCTTTACTGTACAAGTGTGACCAGAAGACGGAGGACTTTTAATTGAAATCCAAAGTCCTCTGAAAATACAAATCAAGGGGTCTGTCATATGCACCTGTTAAAAGTACCTACTATACCTCCCCTTGCTGCCTTCTTACCCTATTTATATACACTGTACTAAAGCTTCCATGAATGTAGGACAGGCAGGTGAATGAAAGGTCTGCCTCCTCCATTCATAGAGGGTTTGTCATTAGTGGAAGCTATAGTACAGCTTCTATGAATGGAGGACGTGGTCAAAAAGCACAGGCATTATTGGTACTCTTGAAAAGTATATATGTAAGATCCCTCAGTTCATATGACCACCACAGAAATATTACTGCGGTAGAGAGTGGGGGGCAGAGGATCGCAACAAACCCACAGTCAGCAGCACAAGGAACACTTTGCATTGATTGTAAGATGATTGCTTTTATTAAACTTCGGCTTTGACAAGTTTTTGCCGATTTCACGTATCAAATAACTTAAAAAGCCTCATATGCATTCGGGTACATTTTCTGCAGTTGTGAGAGTAAGGCCAGCCATAGATGGTGTGAATTTCTTTCCTGCAACCATGGATTGCAGGAAAGAAATATGCATGATTCCCCTGTCAACACAGATAGTGTTGACAGGGGAATCCCTCCTGCTAAGCAGTTGGCTTCTCCCGGCGGGAGAGGAGGGGGTGGGCAGGGGAGAAATCTGTCCCCATCGGGAGGAGACTGATTATTGCTAATGGCAATAGCAGCCGCTTGCTATAATCGCAAGCAAGTCCTGCAGGCTGGTTGTAGCCAATTTGATCAACCGATCAACTTGGTATATTCAGCCTGCCTTTTAATGGTTCGAATCTTGGCCGGTTCCTGCTGAACTGGTTGGGATTCAAATATTTTATGGCCAGCCTAACTACAATTTCCTTGTTTTAATATACTCTGACATTTGATTTTGCATTTATTCATTTAGGACAGGGTTTGGACAACAGGCAAGGAACCAGGGAATATGTCTTCTTTATTAATAGAAAAGGTGTATCAGCTACCAAACTTAAACTTTTTGGATTTGTCCAACCCAGCCTTAGTACTTGCAGAACATTTTTTTGCTTTGATGAACCTGTAGAGGAATTGAAACACCTGTTTGTTTTTTGCTCTCTGTCTCCCTTTGGAAAACACACCTTTTCTTTTTTGCTGACACCATTGTCTCTGAAATTGAAAGGGATGGGAAATCCAAAACTTTACAGCTACCCGCAGAGCAAAATAAATCTTACAATTGGCACACCTGTTTTGGGGACATCTGTCCAAGCAGGGAAGCATTCCCCTGACTTTCCATATCTGGGACAGGAAGTGAAGGGAAAGCTTCCCTAGGGGACATACAGCAACCCTTCTCTATTGAAAACTAAAATAAAAAGTGCTGACTATACACAAACTTTAATCACAGCAGTGCTGCCTGTACCTTTTAATAAAATGCTCTGCAAGGCAGACTTTTATGGCGCTAATTCCTAGTGAATAGTGGCATTATGTTATAAGAGCCTACAGACCAACACTGCTTTTAGATGGTGGGTATGCCTTTATAAAGTTTCTAATTCATATCTAAACCCAAACAGAGAAAGTAATATTGCTGTTTGCCAGTCCTTAGCTGTTTTGTTTTGTTTTTCTCATGCGTTTTTTTTTTTTTTTTTCACTTGGAAATCTTGAAATTGAAACACTTCCTGTTCTTGTCTTCAAATATGTCCGCCTTTGTTCATCTCCACTGCATGCAAGATGGGGAGATTAGGAATTTACAGAAGAGACATTCATTTTTATATTTTTTTCTTTTTTTTTTTTTTTTTTTTTTATGCTTCAGTTCAACTCGCAGGAAATGACAAGGGCACTGCATTTTAAGCAAGATCAACAGGTACTTGCTGAAAAAGTTACCTTTAAAACGGGAGTTCCGCCGTTTTTTTGTTTTTGTTTTTTTGTTAAGGTCAGCAGCTACAAATACTGTAGCTGCTGACTTTTAAAATATGGACACTCACCTGTCCAGCGTGCCTGCGATGTCTGCACCCGAAGCCGATCTGCCGATCCGAAGCTCTCGGCTGCTGCCACCGCCATCTTCGGTGTGGGAATCAGGAAGTGAAGCTTTGTGGCATCACTTGCCGGTTCCCTACTGCGCATGCACGAGTTGCTTTGCGCAATACAGACAGTCCCTGCTGTCTCTGGGACCCATGTGTTTCCCAGCAGACAGCGGGGAAGGGACAGGAAGTGGCGTAAATACCCGCAGATTCTGCGGCTATCTATGCCCGGAAGTGGGTGCAAATACCTGTATTATACATGTATCTCCACCCCCCCCCCCCCCCCCCCCCGAAAGATGCCAATTGTGGCACCGGAGGGAGGGGGGTTCCGAGGAGCCGAAGTTCCACTTTAGGATGGAGCTCCGCTTTTAAAACTTTTGCAGCCACCACATCTAGGAACTAGTAAACTATGTGTTTTTGTTCGTGGGTTTAGTTATCCTTTTTCATCTTCATGTTTGCTCCATTGTTATCTTAAATGTTGTCCCAGTTGTGTACTGCATTGGCTGCACCAATTAAAACTACCTGCCAGTTTATGTACTATTCATTTAAGCATTAATTGTTAAATTTCCATAGCTGAGTGTAATTTTCCTATAGAATAATGCTTGTACCGCTGCAGTATAATTGACTTTAAGATCCTTCTCTATACCTGGACTTTGTATCTGTTTTTATTGTTTTGACCTGCTTTGCATTTCATTCATGTGCTAGAAAATGTCTAAAATGTCTGTGCTTCTCAAGAATATATTGCAGCACTTTCTGAAAAAGCACAGATGTATCTTCTTGGAGGAAAAAAAAAGTGCATTTATTATAAATGTTACACTATTTGGCTCAAACTGAGCAAATGTTTTTATATTGTCTGTAATCTAAAAAAACAACAAAAAAAAACAAAAACAAACCGCACGTTTTTTTTTAAGAGTTGCCCATATTATGTATTATCTACTAACCTAAATATTTTTACATATAAGATGTTTTTGTAAGAAATTATCATGCTGAAAATATATAAATATATATATAAATATACATTCCATCACTTTATATTTGAGATTTTTTTAATCTCTCAGTGTATTTTTTTTTATTTAGAATGCTTTATATTGTTTGTAAAACACAGATTACAACTGTGTTAGCATAAGTTGCATAATGTTAAAATTATGTTTCAAGAAATTATAACTGAGGTCAGACTCCTCACTTTTATAACATATTAAAAAAAAAAAAAAAAAGTTCTACAATGAAATTATTTGTAGATAAAGGTTGTAGTGTTAAGAACTGAATGCTAGTTATATTTGTCTGGGACAGTCTTGTTGACCGATCAACAATTTGCAGTTGTGCAAAAACATACGCTAAAGAAAAAAATCGGTATTTATGTGCATTGGTTGAAACATATTAAATGGTTTATGTATTTGTTTCATGTCAATCTATGAATATTCCTGCATATCATTTCATGTATGAAAATTTTATAGAGACGTGTATTGCCACTTTCTTTACAGTAGCTGTATGGTGCAATCTAAAAAAAAAAAAAAATGAAAACTTTTTCTCCACAAATATACTCTTTGTATGGTATTTTATTTATTTTTGATTTTTAACTTCATAAAAAATGTAACGTTTAAATGTACTGTCACCTGTAGCATAAACAAATATGGTCTCAAAGTGAAAATCATTTTCAATCTTATATAAGCATTTACTAACTCTACTGTGATGTTCCATCTTGTAAGGAACGGGTTCAATGCATTTTGTATGTGTCTGTGTGCGTGTGTGTGTATGTCGCCCTATGCATACGTTTTCTACACACATCAATCTCTTTAGTCTACAGGCATGTTTACAATTATTCCATTTTTGTTTTTATATTTAAATTTGCTATATTTCCATTGCCAAAGGCTTTTTTTTTTTTTTCTTCAAAAACCCACATTTTGACAACCCACCCGAAGCATTTGTTTTTTTGTTTTTATATATGTTCATAAATAATTACATTTCAGTTTTTAGTATGCATTTTTAAACAAAATCAATATTCAAAAAAAAAGCTGTTACTGATTACATTAGCACGCTGCCATTCATTTATACTGGATATCAGTGGCCACATTTGTTAAGTGATAGACTGGGATACATGGTTTCTGTATTTTGCAAAGAGAATTCTGCAAAAAAAAAAAAAAAACTTTTAGTAAATATAGAAACATTAGTCCAGTTTTCATCTTAATAAATCTGGTTTAGTTTTTTTTTTTCATTTACCGGTTATTATACATTCCAAATTTATGTACTTTAGTGGTGTTCTTGTTAGATATATGTTGCTTTGTATTTTTCATTGTAATATTGGGTATCTTCGACAATATAAAGATACCTTGCATATGTATTACTAAATTGTTACTATAAAATAGATAATATATTTAATGTCTAATAAAAAGTATAAAAACCGTTATACAAAATGTTTACCTATTTTAATTTTGTATTAGGGTCTTTTTTTTTTTTTTTTTTTTATCCGTAAAATACAAGAAACTTGTTTTTTTTTTTTTTTTTTTTTATGAAAACCTAAAGCCTATTTAAACACAAGAACATATATGTGGTAGCTGCATTAGGCTGGCTTCGCATCACTCTGGGACATTGGATTAAGGCAGCCCATTAATTTAATTAGCCTGCCAATGTAACCGAGCAGATGAAAAATGTTCCTGCAGTATCTTTTGATTTTTTTATGTAGACCACCAAACCCGAGTGCATTTGAGTGTTGCGGCCACTAAGACCGTTGCAGTGAGCAGCCATTTGAAATTAATAGGAACATATGTAACATTTGTTGCTGCACTGCATAGGTGTTAAACCCATCAGGCTTTTCTTTCTACCTAGAAATAGTGACAGTGACAATTATTGTGTTCCTAAAGCTCAGTCACTGTACTGTTTGGAATAGCATCTTTGACCTAAAACAGTATGTTAGGAATACAAAACATCTCCCCACTACATAATGGGAGGTGTTCTGTAGTTCAGATTCTGTTAGCAATTATAACTGATTACTAACAGAAAGCACAGGAAGTTATTGCTTTGCAAGATTTATAGTCATTTTTATTAAACAAAAAAAAAATTGCAGCACTGAACAGATATGAGAAAACTGCAATTGTTTATTTGTATACTGTATCAGGATAAGAAGAGACAGGACTACATTACACCTACAATCTCCTTTCACCATAACATAGAGGGATGGGCTTCAGTGGTCCTTGGAGATAAATAGAAATAATGTAATTGATGAGCATGCAGCACAGGATGGTATTAACCACCAAGATTTTTGGCAATGTTAACAGGTATTTTTTGAATAATCAATGCAATTAATTGACTAATACATTTTAGAACTGTGGAGATGTTTTTTCTCTAAATATAAATTCATATATAGAGAATTTGGGGGGTTTTTGTTCTGAATAAAAATTACGTAATTTTTGCACTGTCATTGTGATAATTGTAGTCACGGTAGACTTCAGTAACTTTGCTATGCTTTCTTCCTTAACCCTTGAATTCGCAAAAATTTACAATTTCCTTTTGTATTGCCTTTATGATGTTTTAATATTGAGGTTGTTTTTTTTCACTCGTAACAAGTTTTCCCAAATTGTGGAGGCACCTCCTCCAACAGGAATAGAAAATGCATGCCAAAAACTAAAGTCTAGTACACACTGCTAGTTTTTTTTTTTTTTTTTTTTTTTTTTTTGTTCAAGCGGTTGAATGAAAAAAAAACTGACAGCTTGAGTCGGGGCCACTGTACTTCATAATCCGATGTTAGTACAGCCATCTCCCCTGCTGCTCTATTGTATTCTGCCAGAACACTCTGGTCAACGCTTTCAGCCATTGGCTGAGAGTGCTGATCTGTAGACCTTTTCCGTTCATGCCCCGTTCGGCCGGCTTCTGTCAGATCGGCTGCTGTACGCTTGTGCGAAATGTCCAACTGTCGCCCCACATTCGGCCTGTGTGTATGTGGTTTAAGGAAGTCCTTCTGCCGAACTTGCAAGTTGTGTTTTCTCCTTCTGGAGGAGATGCCCTGCTTGGAACCTGGTGAAAGGCTTAGCTCAGGATTTTTGCCTGCTGTCCTCCCGCTCAGCCCCTTTGCCTCAACCTACTTGATGGTGTGGGGTTCTTGCCTCCCAGTTCTTTTTCTCTTTACTGGCAGAAAAACGTCTGAGCCCACTCCCTTTTCAATGCCTTAGGAAGGCCAGTACTGGGAGGTGGCCTACTACCTTGGTGGACTGCCCGGGGCTTGTGTGATTTCCTTCTGGCAACAGTAAGGGAACATTCCTGCTGGGTAGATGCACCAGGTTGCGTTTACTTGACCAGAGGCACTGGACACCAAGTCTCAGTAGGGTGATGTTGCTGCCTGAGCACAGCAGCTCCTTTCCTGATTCTGGGGCTGAGAAAGTGCAAGGGAAAGTGGGCTTGCTAGCCTCTTCCAACCAAGTCTCCTAGGAAAGGCTGTTCAAATGCTAGATAACAATTTTTTGAACTTTCTCCTGCTATGATCAACCATGAGTAGACAGAATCTCCAGTGTTGACAGGCACCTGTGGCACCAGCAAAATGAAGTTAAGCTTTTGTGCTACTATTTCCCCCTTCCCAGGAAGTTTGTGCAGGTAAAGTTATTATGGAGGATCTTTACAGCGGATTTTTTTTCACCCAGGGATCTCCCAGGTTAAAGGAATAGTTCACCTTTACAAAAATGGCTTTGAGGCACACCTTGCCTGTATAGGCAGCTTTTGGTAAATGTGAATTAACCCCTTAATTGTACAGTCTGTTAACCACTTTCAGACCAGACCATTTTGCGATTCGGCACAGTGTCGCTTTAACTGACAATTGCGCGGTTGTGCGACGTGGCTCCCAAACAAAATTGACCTTTTTTTTCCGTAAATAGAGCTTTCTTTTGGTGCTATTTGATCACCCCTGCGGTTGTTATTTTTTGCTCTATAAACAAAAATATAGTGACAATTTTGAAAAAATGCATTATTTTTTTACTTTTTGCTATAATAAATATCCTCCAAAAATATATAAAAAATTCACTCCGTTTAGACCGATACGTATTCTTCTACATATTTTTGGTAAAAAAAAAAAAATCGCAATAAGCGACTGATTTGCACAAAATGTATAGCGTTTACAAAATAGGGGGTAGTTTTTATGGCATTTTTAGTAATTTTTTTTTTTTTTACCAAAAGTAATGGCAGCGATTGATTTTTATTGTGACTGCAACATTATGGCGAACACATCGAGACGTTTTTGGGACCACTGTCATTTATACAGCAATCAGTGCTATACAAATGCACTGATTCCTGTGTAAATGACACTGGCAGTGAAGGGGTTAGTGGCTAAAACAACATCCACCTACACCAACTTTTTTCAACCAGAGAGCCTCCAGGTGTCTTCATATTGCAGGATTCTCTGAGGGTGCCCAACAGGTCCTTAAACAGACAGCCAATGGCCTTGGACAACAAGAGGTGCCTTGGCAAAATGGTTAAAAATTGGCAAAACAAAATAAAGGACAGAGACATGGATAGATGGGTGAATTTGCGTTGATTATTAAAAGTGAATTAAATTACATTTTCGGCTTGAGATGCTCAGATAAAGTTTAGTTCCACTTTGTTACCTCAACATTTCATATTCATGATGTGTCTGCGTTAGTATACACTTGTAATAATACAGTGGGGATCGAAAGTTTGGGCACCCCAGGTAAAAATGTGTATTAATGTGCATAACGAAGCCAAGGAAAGATGGAAAAATCTCCAAATGGCATCAAATTACAGATTAGACATTCTTATAATATGTCAAAAAATTCGATTTTATTTCCATCATTTACACTTTCAAAATTACAGAAAACAAAAAAATGGCGTCTGCAAAAGTTTGGGCACCCTGCAGAATTTATAGCATGCACTGCCCCTTTTGCAAATCTGAGACCTGCCAGTGTTATGGACTGTTCTCAATCATTGTCTGGGAAGACCAGGTGATGTCAATCTCAAAGGTTTTAAATGGCCAGACTCATCTGACCTTGCCCCAACAATCAGCACCATGGGTTCTTCTAAGCAGTTGTCTAGAAAACAGAAAGTGAAAATAGTTGACGCTTACAAAGCTGGAGAAGGCTATAAGAAGATAGCAAAGCTTTTTCAGATGTCAATATCCTCTGTTCGGAATGTAATTAAGAAATGGAAGTCAACAGGAACAGTGGAAGTTAAAGCAAGATCTGGAAGACCAAGAAAAATATCAGACAGAACAGCTCGCAGGATTGTGAGAAAAGCAATTCAAAACCCACGTTTGACTGCACGATCCCTCCAGAAAGATCTGGCAGACACGAGTTGTGGTACACTATTCCACTATAAAGAGATACTTGTACAAATATGGTCTTCATGGAAGAGTCATCAGAAGAAAACCTCTTCTACGTCCTCACCACAAAAATCAGCGTTTGCACTTTGCAAATGAACATATAGACAAGCCTGAGGCATTTTGGAAACAAGTTCTGTGGACCGATGAGGTTAAAATAGAACTTTTTGGTTGGAATGAGCAAAGGTACGTTTGGAGAATAAAGGGCACAGAATTTAATGAAAAGAACCTCTGTCCAACTGTTAAGCATGGGGGTGGATCAATCATGCTTTAGGGTTGTATTGCAGCCAGTGGCATAGGGAACATTTCACGAGTAGAAGGAAAAATGGATTCAATAAAATTTCACAAAATTTTGGATGGTAACTTGATGCCATCTGTGAAAAAGCTGAAGTTAAAGAGAGGATGGCTTCTACAAATGGATAATGATCCTAAACACACCTCAAAATCCACGGGGGTTTACATCAAGAGGCGTAAACTGAAGGTTTTGCCATGGCCTTCACAATCTCCTGACCTCAACATTATTGAAAATCTATGAATAGACCTTAAAAGAGCAGTGCGTGACAGACGGCCCAGAAATCTCAAAGAACTGGAACACTTTTGTAAGGAAGAATGGGCAAAGATACCTCAAACAAGGATTGAAAGACTCTTGGCTGGCTACAAAAAGCGTTTACAAGCTGTGATACTTGCCAAAGGGGGCAGTACAAGATATTAACTCTACAGGGTGCCCAAACTTTTGCAGATGCCATTTTTTTTGTTTTCTGTAATTTTGAAAGTGTAAATGATGGAAATAAAATCTAACTTTTATGACCTATTATAAGAATGTCTAATCTGTAATTTGATGCCATTTGGAGATTTTTACATCTTTCCTTGGCTTCGTTATGCACATTAATACACATTTTTACCTGGGGTGCCCAAACTTTCGATCCCCACTGTAGGTATCCTTTTTTGGTGATGTGTTTTCTGTTCCTTTTGAAGAAGGTGTATGTCACTCATGTGCTTTTCTGGAAGACTCCTGGAAATCACTGGTAAGTTTAACTCTGGATTTATTTTCACCATCACAAGTCTGTGTACTATATAGGGAAATGTTCCCTTACTTCCCTTGTCTGTGAGACAGGAAGATAGAGGAAATCTCCCCAGGAGTAAAACCAGACAAAATTGCATCTTTTGTTCACACCCACCAAAAAAAAATAATATATATATATATATATATATATATATATAAAAAATATATTATTTTTTATTTTATTTTTTATTTTTTTTATTAAAATTTCACTTTCGGCAGTAGAGTTTTACATTTCTGCCATAAAAAGCTGAAGAAAATGGAGTTTAGGTTATTCATTTAATCAAAAATACCATCATTTTTAATTAACCTTCTATAAACTTGAAGTAGAAGCTTTTATTTTTCTAAAAAGAAAAAAAAAATGTTCATTCTTTAATTTTCAGCCACTTTATGGCACTACTGCACATCATTGCACTAGACTGGCTTCTTGATGTTGGCACATCAGATCATCAGAGGACTATGTATGGCACAATATGTCAGCAAGGCTGCTTCTAATCTCAACAGGGAGGCACAGTTGGGAGACAGTCGTCACCCTTCAACTGGATGTGCCTGAAAATTAACCTTTATGCCGGGATCAACATGTATTTATTTTTATTTTTTTAATGAAAACTGCAGCTTTTAAAAGATTAAAAAAAACAACTCTTATTACAGATTACTGTACATGAGATCTTTGTAATGAGCAGAAATATATTTACGTATATTTTTTTTTATTAGACATTGAGGAAATTACTTGAAAGAAGTGATCTCTGTCCCTTCCATAGATGCCTGCTCACTCCTTGTGCTGTAACTAAGCTGTGAATCTTGTCTTGGTTTCAAGATCTTGCTCATGGCAGCCCTGTATTTCTGTGACATAACGTTGTACAACATTGGATTAATGGAGGCGCTCAGGTAGAAAAGAACCATAGATATGAGGTTAAAGTACTGTGTAAAATGATAAAACACAAATTCTCCCATTCCTGTCCAGGCAGACAAGAGACGACCAATGTGGTAAGGAAGCCAGCACAGCACAAAGGAGAGAACGACGAAAGCTGTAAGAAACCAAAATAAAACTTTATTGGTTGGTTCTCTGGTCCCCCAAAATCAAGAATGCCCAAATAGACATTACTCTGTTTTGGGGGTATTTCTTGCATAACATTAATGAACACTAAATTAATGAAAAGAAATTATGAAATGTCTCTCCTAGTTGGTAAATATTTAAGTAAAATAACCAAAGATGTTCTTGAGAATGGAAAAGACTTGAAAAAAATGGGTATGCCTAAAATGTCTCTTTCAATTTTCTAAGACAGTTTAAATATCCTGTTAATTTTCCTGTTTAGAATAGCCTTTCTCAATCTTTTTATCCCAGAGGAACCCCTAAAATAATTTTCAGGTCTCATGGAACCCTTACCAAAACCAGTTCAGCGGAGTCCATAGGAAAAATACATCCTAACTGGTGGTCAGTTGGAAAAGTTCCACCCTTACTGACAGCTAAAAAGATTGGCGTTGTGCTGCTGACTTTACCAAGTGACATTGACCTACCATTTGTAGTGCATGCATACTCCCAGGGCCACCACTCAAGGAACCCCTAGCAATCTGGAGGAACCCTGGTTGAGCAGGGCTGGTTTAAAGTATATCTAAAAACATTATTTTAGTAGTGTGGAAGGATATGAAACCTTGTTAGGTTTTTATTGTTTGTATTAATTTTGGGGAAATGCACTCCGTATTTGTTCTGGGGACCACTGTTACTAGGACTGAAAGTGAAGGAAATGTTGAATTGCCATTTATACAGGAATGAAGGGGAAATCTTTCATTGGAATTGTCTGACCTGGTGAGAATTGTCTAATGCCGCGTACACACAACCGGACTTTTTGACAGCAAAGGTCTGACGGAACGAGTCCGTCGGACAATTCGATCGTGTGTGGGCTCCATCGGACTTTTGCTTGCCAAAAATCCGGTGGACTTTAGAAATAGAACATGTTTTAAATTTTTCCACCGGAACTCCGCTGGACCAAGAAATCCGTTTGTGTGTATGCTAGTCCGACGGACAAAAACCAACGCTAGAGCAGCTATTGGCTACTGGCTATGAATTTCCTTATTCTAGTCCGGTCATACGTCATCACGTTCGAATCAGTCAGACATTGTTGTGATTGTG
Organism: Lithobates pipiens; assembly: GCF_037356315.1. Classification (NCBI taxonomy): domain Eukaryota; kingdom Metazoa; phylum Chordata; class Amphibia; order Anura; family Ranidae; genus Lithobates; species Lithobates pipiens. Next base: position 61,359,560 of record NW_027507685.1, on the reverse strand, counting down.
TGTGGCCAAGTCCGTTCATTCGGAAAGACCGTCGGACCGAGTCCCTCAAAGTCCGGTCGTGTGTACGCGGCATAAGAGTAGATTTGGCTAACTTTGGAGAGATTTGCTCAGTTTTGCCTTTATATATACAGTGCCTTGCGAAAGTATTCGGCCCCCTTGAACTTTTCAACCTTTTGCCACATTTCAGGCTTCAAACATAAAGATATAACATTTTTATTTTTTGTGAAGAATCACCAACAAGTGGGACACAATTGGGAAGTGGAACGAAATCTATTGGATTTTTGAAACTTTTTTAACTAATAAAAAAATGAAAAGTGGGGCGTGCAAAATTATTCGGCCTCCTTGCGTTAATACTTTGTAGAGCCACCTTTTGCTGCGATTACAGCTGCAAGTCGCTTGGGGTATGTCTCTATCAGTTTTGCACATTGAGAGACTGAAATTCTTGACCATTCTTCCTTGCAAAACAGCTCGAGCTCAGTGAGGTTGGATGGAGAGCGTTTGTGAACAGCAGTTTTCAGCTCTTTCCACAGATTCTCGATTGGATTCAGGTCTGGACTTTGACTTGGCCATTCTAACACCTGGATACGTTTATTTGTGAACCATTCCTTTGTAGATTTTGCTGTATGTTTGGGATCATTGTCTTGTTGGAAGATAAATCTCCGTCCCAGTTTCAGGTCTTTTGCAGACTCCAACAGGTTTTCATCCAGAATGGTCCTGTATTTGGCTGCATCCATCTTCCCCTCAATTTTAACCATCTTCCCTGTCCCTGCTGAAGAAAAGCAGGCCCAAACCATGATGCTGCCACCACCATGTTTGACAGTGGGGATGGTGTGTTGAGGGTGATGAGCTGTGTTGCTTTTACGCCAAACATATAGTTTTGCATTGTGGGCAAAAAGTTCGATTTTGGTTTCATCTGACCAGAGCACCTTCTTCCACATGTTTGGTGTGTCTCCCAGGTGGCTTGTGGCAAACTTTAGACGTGACTTTTTATGGATATCTTTGAGAAATGGCTTTCTTCTTGCCACTCTTCCATAAAGGCCAGATTTGTGCAGTGTACGACTGATTGTTGTCCTATGGACAGACTCTCCCACCTTAGCTGTAGTTCTCTGCAGTTCATCCAGAGTGATCATGGGCCTCTTGGCTGCATCTCTGATCAGTCTTCTCCTTGTCTGAGCTGAAAGTTTAGAGGGACGGCCAGGTCTTGGTAGATTTGCAGTGGTCTGATACTCCTTCCATTTCAAAATGATCGCTTGCACAGTGCTCCTTGGGATGTTTAAAGCTTGGGAAATCTTTTTGTATCCAAATCCGGCTTTAAACTTCTCCACAACAGTATTATGGACCTGCCTGGTGTGTTCCTTGGTCTTCATGATGCTCTCTGCGCTTTCAACAGAACCCTGAGACTATCAGAGAGCAGGTGCATTTATACAGAGACTTGATTACACACAGGTGGATTCTATTTATCACCATCAGTCATTTAGGACAACATTGGATCATTCAGAGATCCTCGCTGAACTTATGGAGTGAGTTTGCTGCACTGAAAGTAAAGGGGCTGAATAATTTTGCACGCACCACTTTTCAGTTTTTTATTTGCTAAAAAAGTTTAAAATATCCAATAGATTTCGTTCCAATTCACAATTGTGTCCCACTTGTTGGTGATTCTTCACAAAAAATTAAAATTTTATATCTTTATGTTTGAAGCCTGAAATGTGGCAAAAGGTTGAAAAGTTCAAGGGGGCCGAATACTTTCGCAAGGCACTCTAGCTTCAGTTCTATACTCGCTGCTCCAGTATACAAAGGATTCTGTCAGTTTGCCCAATCGTAACAAAGAGGGTGACATTTCATTTCTGTTTTGGTGTTTACCTGCACTATGGTTCTCATGTAAATAAAGTTTCCTAGGACCAACGATAGACGGTCAAAAATGGGCTCCTGTACAAGAATAAGTTTTGGGCCTTCAATTTAATAGCTGTCCATGCACATATGCTTATTCTCTATGTAAATTTTGACAAATAACCCAAACCAGGAGCAATGTTGGGGCATCTTGAACAATGCCTCCCACTTCTTACCTGCCTTAAGAGTGAGCAGTGTCTAGGCCTATGTGACAACAAGAGGGGGTCCCAGCTCTCACCTGGCCTACATCTAGTTTAAACTGGTGCACTGCATTATGGCTGCAGTACCAAGATATCACTGCTTTTGAAACTGACTCCTTGCTTGTATCATTCGGTGGGATACCCTGAAGCAAAAAAATGTAAACCTGTACTCCAGGAAATTCCTAAGAGGCTTTACATTTTTCTCACAGCTCTAAAATTAGCAAGCTCAAAGCTGAAATCGGGGCTAAACAAATATTGTTTGAATACAAGGAGCATGTATATTCTTACTTGAATATAGATGTATTTCTTCCAGATCTGTGCAATATTCCAACATAAAACAACCCCTACACATTACCTCTATGCAGCAGTTTCCTGTATAAATAAATGGTCACTGCTGCTCACTCCCTTTGCTCAGGGTGGGTGGTCCCATCCACAGCTTTGCTCAGGGTATGTACAACAAATCCTTGATGCCACTGCTAAGGAAATTGGGGAGGTTTGTGCTAGGAGGGGGGATTTAGAGGACTGGGAACCTAAGATCACTGAACTTTGCCTCACAGACTACATTTTAGGGCTTGTTCACACCAGGTGCAGTGAGGATATTGCAGGTTTTCCTGTACCAAACAAAAATGTGCTGCCTTTTGCAGTTGTGTGTACTTGCACGAACACTTAAAAAAGCGCACCTCCTGGTGTGAACGAGCCCTCAGATTGATGGGATTGTGCACAGTTCTAAAGGGTGCCCTGTCTGGAAAAAAAAAGTTTGAAAAACACTACTGTAGAGTACGTTGTTTTGATGGACATATGGGAAGTGCTTGTTTTTTTTTAATTATTCTGGCCTTCAGCATGAAATGAAGAAAATTTCATGGACATATGGAACTTGCATTGTGATGGATTTTTGTGGTTAAAATAATGTTGTATTTCTAACTCTTATGAAATGAAGGCTTGTCAAAGGACAATGTTTTATGTTTGTTGGTTCTAGACAACACAGCTCCCATTAAACATTTTCAACCATTCAGGCATTGTTTCTTCTTCCACCTACTTCATTTTGACAGGTGTTTTCAACATTCATGGCAGGTATTGCTGTAGCTCACTAAAAGAACAACCTGAGATTATGAAGTCAACTGTTGATCAGTGCCAATTTTATACTTCCTCTCCTCTAGTCCAACTTTTCTTTACTCTCCCCCCTCCTCCATTACTGACTGGTCAAAGGGTATAGCCACACAAGCAGAGGCTGGAGGGGAAAAAAATGCTAAAAGAGGCAAATTGCCTAGGTACAGAAGTACTCATGGAACCAACTACTGAAAGAAAAGGAAAACGTGTCGCCCTATTCTTCTAACAGTTTGATTCTAGGTGTGTGGACTCGGCTGGTAACATGAAAGTAAGGCTCCTTCTGCACTCATTTATACCTAGGGCACGAGTAAAAAGACTTCCACTGCAGCCAGCACTTAACCCTAATCCTTGATGTTCTGGCTTATGGGCAGTACCTTGGTGTCTTGACTTACAATGCAGGGCTAGTGGTCCTGCATTTTACTTGACATTAGAGTCTCTTTGAATGCTAGAGCGTCTTAGAGAAGGGACTGCAGCGGCCCATCTAATAAAGAGGGGTTAGGTAAGTAAAAGTCCTTGTTCGGTGACCATAGGAATAAATGAGCATTGAACCCTTGCAGTGCAAGGGAATTTTTAGTTTTCTCTGGAGTTCAGCTTTACGGTTTGTGTTTAGCTGTTTTCCCATTAAAGCCAGGACAGAAGAATATGGCAGTGTGTCAGTGTTGCATGGAATGAGTGAGGATAGGAAATACTAAAAATGGAAAATTGTATACTCACCTTTCTGTAATTTTCCTTTACTGATGCATTTTCATGGCAGCACACACTGGGTTGTGACTCCGCCCCCACAACCTGACAGGATTGGATTAACTATAAATTTGAAGGGGAGACCCCCTGCTGCATTCTCTGTAAATATCATCACAAAAGAAACAGGGAGGGCAACTGTGTGCTGCCATGAAGATGCGTCAGGAAAGGAAAATTATGGAAAGGTGAGTATACAATTTTCCATTTTCCTGACGCCTTCATGGCAGCACACACTGGGAAATCACTCGCCAGTCAGGTGGGTGCAAGTAAAATAATATTTATTCCTTATAATGCTGAAGAATTGGCTCTAATGACGGATCTGCCGAAGTCTGCCATGGATAAATGAGCGGAATCCACCTTGTAGTGGGAAATAAAGGTATTCCTGGAGGACCATGTTGCTGCCCTGCATATTGTCTCTGGTGAGACCCTGCAATACGCTGCCCAAGAGGTAGCCACTGGCCTAGTTGAATGAGCCCTGATGTCTTCAGGAATCGCCATATGCTGGGTGGAGTAAACTTTTTTTTTGTTTTTTTTAATGGTTCTGACTAACCAGGATGCCATAGTGCATGAGGAGGTGGGTTGCCCGCGCCTGGTTCCATGAGGAATGATCAAAAGAGAGTCCGTTTTCCTAAAAGAGGTGGTAGCAGTTAAGTAGTTCATGATGGTTGTTTTGACATCTAGTGGATGAGGATTACCCTGATCGTCCGTGAAGGATGGAAGGATGATGTCTTGGTTGTAATGGAAGGAAGTTGCCACTTTGGGTATGAATTGTTCGGAAGGTCTTAGGACTACTTTGTCGGGAAAGAGAACTAAGTGAGGCTCCAAAACCATTAATGCTTGGATCTCCGACACTCTCCTAGCTGATGTAATCACAATGAGAAAAGACAGTTTTAAAGTCAAGTCCCATAAAGAGATAGTTTCAAATGGAACAAACGGAGGAGAAGAGAGAGCATGGAGAACTATTGAAAGATCCCATGATGGAAAGCCTGGCCTCCTGGGGGGTTTAATCTTTAAATAGGCTCTCAAATATTGGATTACCAATGGGTGGAATGCCAACTTAGTATCTGTTTTAGCTGACAGAGCTGATACCTGACCCTTTAGGGTACTTAAGCTTAGACCCTTGTTGACCCCCGACTGGAGGAATTCCAGGACTTGAGAGGGTTCCGGAGAAAGGGAATTCCATCCTTTCTGTTGTGCCATGAAGCAGAATCTTCCCCAAACCTTTGAATAGATGGTATTGGTAGTGGCTTTCCTGGCTTGCATCAGGGTTGATATGACTTCATGAGAACAGCCTTGCGCTCTTAGTCTAGCCCTCTCAATCTCCAGGCCATCAGGTGCAATTTCTCTGGTGCAGGATGTAAAAATTGACCTTGGGACAGAAGATCCGGAGTTATTGGGAGAGGAACTGGAGGTTGAAGGCTGAGCTGTAAGAGTGTCGTGAACCACGGCCTCCTCGGCCACAGTGGAATAATCGCAATTACCGTCACCGAGGATCTTCGAAGCCTGGATAGGAACCTCGCAGTTAACGGAGTTGGAGGGAATATATACCCCAACTTGAATTTTCATGGGTGAACTAGACAGTCCACTCCCTCCGCCGATGGGAATGAACCTCTTGACAGGAATCTGTGGCACTTGGTATTTGTCGGAGTGGCTGCTAAATCTACTTCCGGCGCTCCCCAGATTTCCGTAAGGAGGAAGAAAGTCCGAGGGTTCAACGACCACTCGTTGTTGGATAGCGTTTCTCGACTCAGGCAGTCGGCTAATATGTTCTGTGCCGCTGGGACACAAACTGCTTTTAAACTTGTTAGATGTATCTGAGCCCATTCCAAGATGGGCCGAACTTCTTCCATCAAGGTGGGACTCCTGGTACCCCCTTGCTTCTGAACATAAGACACTGCTACTTGGTTGTCCATTCGAATGAGCACATTCTTGTCCGTCAGAAATGGTGCGAATGCTCTTAAGGCATAAAAGGCTTCCCTGAGCTCTAAAATGTTTGAGACCAAACCTTGAGCCTGAAAATGCCACTGGCCCTGGGCTGCCTGGTCTTGATAGTGGCCCCCCCCCCCCCCGACCTTTCTGGCAGGCATCCAAAGTGACTACTTCCAGGTCTGGAGGGACTATCGGTTTGTATTTCCCGAGATTGCTCGGGCGCGTCCACTACCATATCGATTGCTTCACCGATCTGGAGATGAAGATGGTCTGACGCATTGAGACTCCATCCCACTGCCTGAGGAATGAGTTCTGTAAGGTTCTCATGTGCCACTGTGCCCATCGCACCATGGGTATGGTTGCGGACATGGACCCTAGTACACTCAGACAGGCTCTGGCTGGTAAGTGATTCGTTGATAGCAGCTTCTGCATTTTCTGCATCAGAGGCCGGATCTTCTCTTGTGGGAGCTGTATCTTGTTTGTTTTGGTGTTCAGATCTGCCCCTAAAAATATCATATTTTGTGTGGGTCGCAGACAGCTCTTTTCCCACTTGATTATCCACCCAAACTTCTGGAGGGTTGTAAGGAGGATCTCCTGGTGATGAATCAACGTCTCTTGATCCTTTGCTAAAAGTAGGATGTCGTCCAGATAATGGTGGACGCGTAATCCCTTTTCTCTGAGGAAAGCCACCAACGGTAACAATACTTTCGTAAAAATGTCCTGGGATCTTGAGCGGCTCCTGCAGGACCTTCTGCTTGACGTATGGCTAGATCTTCTCCCATGCCTGGAACTTGCGGCTCTTGATCTAGACGCCAAAAAAATGCAGCATTTAACGTCTGGCACTCTTTTTTATTTTTTATTTTTTTATTTTTTTCTCCCCTTCAATACTTACCTTGCCCCGTAAAGCCTCTTACCTAACTTGCTGATGGTGGTCTGCGTGGGCAGTGGACTCCATAGAAAAAAAGGGGGGAAGGACAGTCTGAGAAATAGAGAGAAATAATGTGTACATATATATACACATATATATATATATATATATATATATATATATTATTTATTTATATATTACTTATTATTCATAACAAAGTTTATCTGCAAGAAACAATATAATAATAATAATAATAGATTTTCGGGGGGCGTGACCGGATGTGATCGAGGCAGCCAGCTTTTCTCCACAGCTCCGCTCATCCTGCTAGAATCCGCGATCTTGGAGCGCAGACAGCCGGGAATACCAGGCACCATAGTCCGGGGGAAGGTGAGCAGACTCGGGACATGCGTTCATCGGCCTCTAAACAACAGCGCAAGGCCCAGAAAGAGCAACGCCGCACTCGCTGCACGAAGGGCAGGGACGGAAGTCCCGCCCCCGCCATCTTGTCTTCACAGAGGGCTGAGCAGCGTGCAGCGCGGCCATGGGACGGGATGGAGCAGCATGCAAATGCGGCGGAGCTGGGTGCAGATGGTGAGGGAGCTGAGGACCATCCTGTGGCGGTAGACACAGAGGCAATCACAGGACCTGTATTGGAAGACATAAATGCCAGCAAATCTGAGCTGATGGGGCGCATTGATCACTTGTCTTCAGAATGTACCCTGATAAGGCACGACCTAGACAAGATCCGGGGCAGACTCACCACGGTGGAGGACCGGGTGTCTGGAGTTGAGGATACAACGCACACACAGGAAGCCCATATAGCTGAACTCCGCGACATGGTACGGAACCTCCAGTGCAGAGCGGATGACGCCGAAGACCGTCAAAGGAGAAACAACATAAGGGTGGTGGGCCTGCCAGAAGGATCAGAAGGGGACAGGCCGGTGGAGTTTGCAGAGGCTTTGTTCAAAAAATTATTTTCTTTGGAAGAATTACCCCCCACATATGTGGTGGAAAGGGCGCACAGGGTCCCGACGGGCAGGCGGCCACCGGGGGCGTTCCCGCGACCTTTTCCTGTAAGATTCCTGAACTACAGGGATAGGGACATGATCCTGGCCAAGTCTAGAAGAACACAAGTGCTGCTTTATGAAAACTCCAAGTTGCTGCTCTTCCCTGATTTTTCAGCCGCCACGCAGCAACAACGCCGCTCCTTTACTGATGTCCGCAAGAGGCTCCGTGCAAAGGAGATTCAATACAGCATGCTATACCCGAGCAGGCTCAGAATTCAATACAAAGGCAGTGTGAAATTCTTTGACAACCCTGCAGAGGCCTGTGACTGGATGGACAAGGAATTGGCTTAATGGCACGGGACATTGGGCGCGGGGATGCTAACCTGACACGTCTGCTGCGGTATGTTGTGCCTGTTGCACAATTATGAGAAAGTTGTACAAGACGAGGACCGGCTTCCTGAAGCCTTGTGAGTTTTTCCGCCACTTGCCAGTTGAGACACAGACATGTGTCGGGGGACCCCCGGCGGAGCAGCCCCACCGGATGATAGTGGATCAGAGCGGGAGCCTCCCATTTTCCCCGGAACGTTGCTAGACATACTCGCTGCAAGAGAGGAGGACGCTCATGGCGCATATTGTGGTATTCTGGGGTTGCCTGAGGGGGGGGGGGGGTTTTCCCCGGAGCAATCAGGGAGCCCACGGCCTTTTTTTCTTTTTTCCTTCAGTTTTTTACTCATTTTTACCCATTGATATTCCCCATTGTTATTTTCATTTATATTTTTATTTTTTCCCTTTCTCACTCACCCGCACGGAAATCTGTTGGCACGAGTCTGTGCCCTGGTGCTTGCTGTGCTCCAACTGTTTACTTACTTCCTGGAGCTTAGGACTGAGGAAGACATGACGGAGGAGACATTGCCAGACCGCAAGTTTTTGCTGTTTTAGTTAGGGGAGGAAGCTTAATATCAGGACACTTTGGTTTGGTTCTAAAACGGGTACTGGTATAAGAGCAGGGGGGGGATTTCGGTTTGTCACGACTCAGAGTCTCGGGGATGAGGTATGGTTCCTTACGTTAAGGGATTCTGGCATGGTACCGGTAGTCCGGACTGCGAGGGAAAGGTATATCCTGAACAATCTATGTGTTAACCTGTTGTGGGATAATGGTGGATAGATTGGAGATTGTGTCTTGGAACGTCCGAGGCCTGAACCACAAATTTAAAAGGGCCTCGGTTTTCCAATATTTGAAACAATACAAACCGCATATAATACTTTTCCAAGAAACCCATCTAGATGGAGCCAAAGTGTTGACTGTGCGGAAGCCGTGGATTCAGAAAGCTCTACATTCCACATACTCTACTTATGCAAGGGGAGTGTCAATGCTTATTAGCAAGGCCATTGCATGCACGGTACATCAGGTTATTACTGATCGGGGGGGACGATATGTGGCGGTGGTGATGGAAGTGTATTACTAGAAGCTACTGTTGGTCAATGTTTATGTACCCCCCCCCCCCCCATTTCAGGTTCAACTATTATATGATATGTTTGCCTGCCTGGCGGAATTTTTACATTTACCCATGGTGGTATTGGGGGATTTCAATGCTACACTGGATGCGGTGTTGGATTCCTCCAACCCAAGTAGGGGAGGTTCAACGGAACTGGTGAATTGGGCTTCGGTGGTGGGGCTGACGGAACTGTGGAGGTGGAAGTATCCAACGGCCAGATGTTAGTCTCACATGTCATCCGCCCATGGGTCAGCGGCGATAATTGATCTGGCCTTTGGCAATGGTAGGTTGATGCACAGTGTGGAAAGGGTGGAATATTTGCCGGGGGCCTGTCGGACCATAATCCTCTCTCCCTCACCCTGTCCTTTCCGACCGGATCCGGGAAGAGGGGATGGAGGTTATCTGCAAGTTGGCTACAGAAGGAGCACGTGCTCTCCCAGCTTGAACCTGCCTTTAAACATTACTGGTCAGAGAACATGGACTCCTCGGACCCACCCGTGGTCTGGGATGCCTTTAAGGCAGTTGCAAGGGGTGAATGTATATCAGCCATAAAAACAGCTCGGGTTAATGATAAAGAGGAATTCAATAGGTTGAAGCAGCAGGAAAGGGAGAGCGCAGATGCACATGCTGGTTCCCCAACTGGGGCCACCCTTGCGCATCTCCTGGCGGCAAGGAGGAGTCTGTCTCTTCATATTAAGGAGTTGACTAGCTCTGAATGGACTAATAATGCCCACAGAGTGTTTGCTGAAGGGGATAAAAATGGAAAGCTCCTGGCTATGTTGGTGGCTGATCAGCCACCCCTGGTTCACATTCCCAAAATTAGAACTAACTCCGGTGACTTGGTTACTGACCCGACATTAATAATGCAAGAGTTTGTGGCCTTTTTCTCGAGACTGTACCAGCCCATTCCTAGGTATGACCCTGGAGCTCTGGATTCCCTATTAGGGGAACTGCCCATCCCACGACTGGCGGAGGAGGACTGCTTGACCCTTGATTCCCCTATTACGCTTACGGAAATTCAGAAAGCCATCTTCTCGTTTCCACCCAATAAGGCCCCGGGTCCGGATGGTTTTCCCATAGAATTTTACAAAACCAATGTAGAGTTGCTGGCCCCGCGTTTTAATTGGCTGCTACAACACTGTCTTGACGTGTCCTCCCTGCCGCCTTCCATGATGGAGGCTTATATGATTCTACTGTTGAAACCGGGGAAGGATCATACGGAGTGTGCATCTTATCGTCCCATAGCTCTTCTAAACACGGATCTTAAGGTCCTCATGAAAATTCTAGCGACCAGACTGGCCAAAGTTATTCAGACGATAGTCAATAGTGACCAGACGGGGTTCATGCCTGGCAAATCGACGGAAAAGGAACATAAGGAGACTTTTTACACATCTACAACTTCCGCCAACGGACTCTGACAGTAGAATTGTAGTGTCCATAGACATAGAAAAAGCGTTTGATTCTATTGATTGGGAATATATGCTTAAAGTGCTAAGAGTCATGGGCTTTGGGCCGCAGTTTTGTAAATGGGTATCCATGTTGTACACAAATCCTAAGGTGGCCGTTAGAATAGGAGCATGGACCTCTGAGTTTTTTGCGGTGGGCAGGGGCACCAGGCAAGGTTGCCCGTTGTCTCCCTTTCTGTTTGCTCTGGCCATGGAGCCCCTGGCCATCGCACTCAGGTCGGCGGAGAGGGTACAGGCCATCAGGGTGGGGTCTATTAGAGAAACATTAGCCCTCTATGCAGATGATATGCTATTGTTCCTTAATGACCCGGAGGAATCTCTGAAAGAGGTTTTGGCTGTCTTCGATACGTTTGCCATCTATTCGGGTCTTAGAGTGAACTGGACAAAGTCGTCCATCCTGCCGGTGGATGAAAAGGCCAAGAACAGGATGGATCCAGACTTGCCACTTCAATGGGTGGAATCTATTAAATATTTAGGTGTAATGGTCACTCCCCGGGTGCGAGACTATTTCTCCCTGAACCTACTTCCCTTAGTGGGTCTCCTTAAGCATAAAACGCAGGCCTGGACCAAACTGCCCCTGTCCCTTATGGGCAGAATCAGTTTACTTAAAATGAAACTGCTTCCGGTAATCCTATATTTTCTCCGGCATGCGCCGGTCTGGATACCAATGTCCTTTTTCAAACAATTGGAGGGGGTTATTAATACATTTCTATGGTCCCCAAAATCACCTAGGATAGGGTTAAAGGTCCTACAGGAACCAACGGACGGGGGTGGCCTAGCAGTACCGGATTGGTTCAAATACTACATAGCGGGCCAGATGGTGTTTGCGCGCCGGTGGCTAATATCCGACGGGGGTGATGCGGCTACTGTACTGGAAGCCGCCCATCTAGGATCGTACGAAAGCCTACGTCTGGCACTTTTTCGGGGAACCAATTCGGATTTGCCCATCATGTTAACCATGACTGCCACGATTAGGGCGTGGGAGAAGGCGCACAACTTGGCTGCCCCTAGCTATAAGGGAGTATCCCCCTCCACCCCACTGTGGATGAATAGGAAGCTCCCTCATTTCTATGGTTTACCTGATCCCATGCTATGGGCGATTAAAGGCATAAAAACGCTCGGGGACATCACAAACCTAGGGGACTTGCAAACGTTTTCGCAGCTGCAAACTAGGCACGATTTGCCTAACTCATATTTTTTCTGTTTTTTCCAAATTCGGCACGCATATCAAGCTCAATTTGAGGAGTTGAGGGTGGAATCTCTACCCTCGATGCTCGAATCATTGCTGTCCCAGGAGGACCTGTCTAAAACGCTCTCCGTAACCTATAAGGAACTTTTTAAACGTTCGCCTAAGGCGGTAACTAGGTGCAGGACTAAATGGGAAATGGAAGTCCCTGATATTCAGGCGGAGGACTGGGATGATCTCTGGGCACAGCCCTTTCAGCATCTTGTATCAGCCAGGGATCGATTAATACAATTTAAGTTCTTACATAGAAGCTACTACACACCGGCCAGAATAGCCAGGATATATGGACTGGCAACGGCAGAGTGTTGGAGATGTGCTTTCTCTCCGGCCGCTGCTGACCATGTATTCTGGAGCTGTGCACACATTAGGGGGTTTTGGCAGGAGGTTATCACGTGTATCTCGGACGTAGTGGCGGTACCGATCCCCCTGACGGTGAGGGTTTGCTTATTGGGACTGGTAGAGGAGGTGGTTCCGTCCAGGGCACTACGAACGCTGATCACCATCCTGCTATTTTATGGTAAAAAGGCCATACTACTTAAGTGGAAGAACAAACAGGCCCCGGACATTGGTTTTTGGAAACATCTAATCAATTCTATGTTGCCGTATTATAAAACAACATACAGGGTGCGAGGAACTGGGAAGAAATTTGATAGGGTCTGGAGAGCCTGATACGAAATGGAAGGCACTGTGGACTAGTCCCGGGGGACATGATGTGACGGGGATGGAAATGGCAACAAGGTCCTGTTGATGGCAGCGTGAAGGTAGCTGTGAGGAGATGAAATGGGGAGTGTAAGCAATGTAACGAACTGATGCATGTAATTAATATTATATTGGGGGTTGCTGGTATGTATGCACGTGGATATAGTTTTTGAAGATGATGCAGGAACCTGGAACTGAGGTAACAGTCCGAGAATTTGGGGGGCTGAGTCGTGACAAACAGGGGGATGGGGAGGGGGGGGGGAGTAGATAGTAGAAAATGTTATTACTAGGATGTTAGGCCCTGTGAGGCCAATGGTTGGGATACTGTTATGTTAACAGGGCCCAACTTGTGTTGTATATGTTCTTATAAAATTGAAAAATTTAATAAACAGAAGTTATAAAAAAAAAAAATAATAATAATAATATAGGAGTCCCACAGGGACTTACCCTGAGACTGCAGAGTGATCTACATGCAGAGGCAGCAACCTTCCTTAAGTCTTGCAAAATCACAGAGAAATACAGCTCTTTATTTGAAAATAGCGCCATTGTGGCGGCTAATTGATGCTCCGCGCATGCGCAGAAATGTCCCGAGTGTTCCGGCACCATTTTGGATAAGGGAACACACATTAAAAACATAGAGCACGTGCTCAGAGCGGCTGAACGGCGCCATCTAGGCTGGAATTACAGCATAGAGAAAACACCACTGAAGCAGAAACAAACGGTGGCCATGACGGGGGACTACAAGAGACAGCAATCCCAAAGGTAGAGAAAAAAAAAAGGGAATATAAACCACCATTTACTATAGAAATAAAAGATGGATATTAATATTTAAATAAGAGGAATTAATAGGCAAAAGAAGAAGGGGAGTCCACTGCAAAGGTAAAAAAAAGCTTCTTTAAAGCTTTGGTAATGCCAGAAATCCAGTAGCCCCCTGAGACCACCAGAATGGGGGTTCCCTCCATAGAAGCTCCTTTAGAGACTGTACAGGAGGGACTTCCAAACAGGAGAGGCTTGAACCTGCTGGGGCGAATGCGGTAGAGGCTTATTCATCTGTAACAGGAAAAACCCCCGTCCGTCCAACCTGTCAGCTGAGGATAAAAAAGAGATGTCCTATCTGTTCATTAATGTCAAGAAGTGGTTACTATATCCCTGGTCGTATAAGGGCTTGTTTATACCAGTGGATGCACATTATGGTTCGTATGATGTGTATCATTATAACACATTGCAGCATTGATGTTTTAAAGTGTTATTTCAAGTTAATAAACTTAATTAAACAGCACTTTGCAATGTGCTGCTGTGCGTTGTAATGCCTTGTTGTGCATTGGGTTGTATAAAAGTGCAGACATGCATTTTATGCAACTCAACACCAAAGATCTTGGAACAACAGAGAACAGGGCATATTTCTCAGTGCCTTTGCATTCAGCTGACATTGATCAATGCACCTGTTATGTACGAAGGATCCTTAAATGATGAATTAGGCCCCTTTCACACGGACAATCTGTTCAGGTCCACCTGTCAGTTTTTCAGGCGGCCCTGAACGGATGCTCCATAGATCTCTATGGAGCGTCGGATGTCAGCGGTGACATGTCCGAGCTGCTCCGATCTAAAAAAGTGTGACGGAGGAAAAAGCTATTTTTCCATAGGATCGGATGACGACGGACTCTGCGGTCCATCGTCACCCAATCTCCCATAGGGGAGAGCGGCGCTGTGACAGGTCCGTCCCTTCCCAGTGTGCAGAGACGGACCTGTCCTCTGCCTGGTCAGCGGAGATCGCTCCGGCGATCCCTACTGTGCAAGCAGGTATCCATGGGGCGGATCACCAGCACTGATCTGCTCCGTGTGAAAGGGGCCTTATACAGCAGTAGCTGCTTCCTTATTTCTACCTGGATAAGTTTTCTTTAATATTGTATTTTCAAAAGCATGTGCAACCAGTGTGCCCTCAATATGTGAACTGGGAAACAATCTCTCAATGAGGGACGTTTATTAAAACCGGTGTACAGAGAATCCTGGTACAGCTATCGTAGTAACCAGTCAGCTTCTAGGTTTTATTATTTAATTGAACAAGCTGAAGTTAAAGCTTATTGGTTACCAGGAACAGCTGCACCAGATTCTGTGTGCACCAGTTTTAGTAAATCTCTTCCTATGTGTATACCCTGATGGGTTCAACGGTACTTTGTCCAAATAAATTCAATAGTTTAAAGTTTGACTAATAAATAACAAAAAAAACAGCACTAGGTATTTCTTTCTACTTATAAACTAAAGGATTCTTTGGAAAACATTTGTACAAAAAGGTACCACTAATAAATGTCAAGGGGTACTTGATAATGTAATCTACACCAGTGGGTAATCTGTTTTTTTTTTTTTTATAAAGTGTAAAAAATGTCCGATCGGACCTATCTTTTTTAGAGAATTCCGATCGGACAAAGTGCCACGCCTGCTCAGATCAAATTCCTAGACCAAATCTATTGGCTACTAGCCTGAACGTAGTCCCGTCGTAACAAAATAACGTCACCACGTTCTGAATGATTGGATTTTCCGACAACTTTGTCTGACCGTGTGTATGCAACACAAGTTTTGGACAAAATCCGTCGGATTTTGTTGTCAGAATGTCCGACCGTGTGTACAAGGGCTAATAGTGTTGCTGTGTCCGCACAGCAACTGTGTCCATTATTACAGGGTCCCTCTACCCATGACTAATTTTTGTTCACAAACTTTTGACCATACAGTATAAAATGTAAACACCTGACCATAACACTTACTACCTTGTTGATACCTCAAATCCACAGGCATTAATATGAAGTTGCTCCCCACCCTTTGCAGCTATATCACACACTGTTCTCTTAAGGCTCGTACACATGGTACGAAACTCAAAAGGCTAAAGACTAGCTGACGATTTTTGGATCGTTAGTACGGTGCTTTCGACAGACAATTTGACTTTTACATCAGACAAAAGCTGGATGTGCAGGCAATAAAATGTTTGTCTGCTATGAACTCAACATATGATTTTCGGATGATCAGTAAAGAAATCCATCACAAAGTACAAGCACTCATGCTTGGAATCAAGAAACGACTGGAAAGATGCGTTTAAGGTCTATGCACACTGGGCTTAAAAAATGCTGCTTCCACAGGAATTTTGCCTGTAGAAACAGCTCAATTATATCCTATTTGTTCATGCACATTATGACATTTAGAGACCTATTTTAACTTTGACTTTTAGAGGCAGGCATTTTTGAGAGTCGTTTACTGGCCAAAAAAAAAAAAATCTAAATTTCTGTACAAAATTTTTTTTTTTCTGCCAAAAGAATTGGTGTTTTTTTTTTAAGCCCAGTGTGTGTGGACCCTTAAAGCGTTTGTTACCCCAACACTCCATATTCCTTATATGTTCCTGCTGTAGCAAGTACCATTTCAGTGTTTGCAGATTACACCAAGCTATGCAGTGGAATAACATCCTTATAAGATGTCTCCAACTTACAAGCTGACCTCAATGCACTATTTAATTGGGCAACTGTGGCAAATAAGGTTTAATGTTGATAAATGTAAAGTTATGCATTTGGGGGCTAAGAATATGCATGCATCATACATACTAGGGGAGTACAACTGGGGAAACAAATGGAGAAGGATCTGGGTGTTTTGGTAGATCATAAGCTTAATAATAGCATGCGATGCCAAGCTGCGGTTTCCAAAACGATCAAAGTCCTTTCTTGTATTAAGGCCCCTTTCACACTGCGGCGTCAGCGGCAAAGCGCCACTATTTTCATCGGTGCTTTACTGTCGTTTAGTGGCCAAAAAAGGGTTAAAACGAGGTTCGGCAGAGGTGCCCATTCAGTCCAATGGGCAGGAGTGGTGTATACACCGCTCCAAAGTTGCTGCTTGCAGGAGTTTTTCTTAACATCCTGCAAGCGCACCACTCGAGTGTGAAAGCACTCGGGCTTTCACACTGGAGAGACAGGAGAGACACTTTACAGGCGCTATGCAGGTGCCATTTTTTATTAGTGCTGTAGTGCCTGTAAAGCACATCAGAGAGGTATAGACTGCAGAGAGAGATATTATTTTGCCCTTGTACAAATCATTAGTAAGACCTCATCTGGGATATGCAGTTCAGTTTTGGGCACCAGTTCACAAAAAGGATATTGGGGAACTGGAGAAGGGGCAGAAGGGCAACCAAACTAATAAGAGGCATTGAGGAGCTCAGCTATGAGGAAAGATTAGAGGACCTGAATTTATTTTCTCTTGAGAAGAGGAGATTAAGCAGGTATATGAAAAATAGATATATATCACATAAGTGGTCCATATAGTGAACTTGGTGTTGAGGTATTCACTTTAAGGTCATCACAGAGGACAAGAGGGCACTCTTTACATCTGGAGGAAAAGAGAGTTAATCTCCAAATACGGAAAGGTTTTTTCACAGTAAGAGATGTGGAATAGACTCCCTCAAGTGCTGTTTCTGGCCAGCTCAGTAGATTGCTTTAAAAAAGGCCTAGATTATTTCCTAAATGTACATAAAATAACTGTCTACTAACACTTATAGGTAAAGTTGATTCAGGGAATATGAGATTGCCTCTTGGGAGAGGAAGGATTTATTTTGCCTGCTGGAGTAAATTGGATCATGCTTTGCTGGGTTTTTTTTTTTGCCTTCCTCTGGATCAACTGTGAGCTATGGGAGTCTGGGTTATGGATATGTTTCATAAAGGAGAAAAAATAAGGTAAATGTGTGGGCCAGAGCAACTGATCAAAAAATTATAGCTTGAGTGTACCTGCTAATGATTACCTGGCCAACTTTTGCTTCAAACACTTGAAGCATGTTGTAGAATATTTCACATGCAACTCCAGGTGAGACCAGGCTCCACAATAACATCTAAGGTGCTGGCTTGGTACGTCTCTACTGGAGACCAGCTACTGGAATGCTGCACACTGATAAATTAAATAGTGTTCTTCCCTTATTAAAATAGCCAGCAGGAACACGGTCTGTTCTGACATGTTTCACGCTTGGAACCGTGCAGTTTAATTGAAAATATTCTCAGTTTGCGGCATTCCTGTTGCTGGTACAACAATGTTTATGGATGGACATAATGGGATTTATTTACTAAAGCTTGAGAATGTGCAAAATCAGGCTCACTTCTGCAAAGAAACCAACCAGCTTCCGGGTTTTATTGCCAAAGCGTAATTGAGCAAGCTCTGATTAGAAGCTGATTGGTTTCTATGCAGAAATGTGCCTGATTTTGCACTCTCCAGCTTGAGTAATTCCCAATGCTTCTTTATTGTGCAAAATCTTACAGATGTAGAACAACTTACCCAGCATTTTAACTGTTTGTTTATGGTGTTTCCCTCGGTTTATGACACTTGGCTCCTGAATGCCATGTGTGTTCCTCGAAAGCTTCTTACAAATAAGCCCATAAAGTAGAATGAGAAAGAGAGTGGGTATGAAAAAGTATATGGTGGATAACCAAGTGACAAACCGCAGAAGACCACTTTGGGTGGAGCTTTCCAAGTGCCTGCATTCCATAGTTTCAGCAGGTTGTGTTCCAAGAGGGTGTTCTACACCAAACAGAAATAAAACTGGTCCTGAAGTTACTAAGGCAATGAACCACAAAATAACAATAATAATTTTTACCCTTTTTTTAGTGATCATAATCTTGGCCTTCAATGGATAACAAATTGCCAGATAGCGCTCCACACTCATGGTGGTGATGTGAAGAATAGTACTGTGCGTACAGGTCTCGCTCAGGTAGATCAGAAACTTGCAGATAAAGTCCCCAAATATATATGGCTTGTACTTCCAAATCCTGTACAGATCTGAGGGCAAACCAAGGAAAATAAGAATGTCGGAGACAGCCATACTGGAAAGGTACATGTTAACTGTAGATCGCATGTCTCTGTACCTCTTGAATATAAAAATTGTTATCAGGTTCCCTGTCACACCCAAAACAAACAACGCAGTGCAAATGATAGTAACTGGAATGAGGATTTCAACTTCAAACAATAAAGATGTATGGTCCACAGTATTATTTGTAGAACTTCCAGATCTGTTATTTGTATTATTAACACTCATGTCTTCCTCTTGATCTTGCCAAAGATTGCTGTTTGATGAACAGTCCTAAGAAATACTTCTCTTAGCCAGCGTTTCCATTAAATGCAGCATCAAAGCATAAAATGTGTGGAGGTGGGTCAACTTGGCACAGTAGAGCAGTAAGCGGCATCCTTGAAAAATGCCATTAGAAATACGTATTGCCAGTTTCACATTGTTCCTATGTGGTTTCTATGCATGGTTCATCCCTTAGGCTTGTTCTCTAATGGGAAAAGAGTGCCACTAATGCTCCCATGCATCTCCCCTTATTTGATAAAAAAAAGTATTTTAATGTTCAATTAGTAGATTAAAAACATGCCCTTTAGTACTTTAACAGTCCATTAACCTCTGCTAAATCACATTTGTCACAATTTTTGTGTGAGTGTCTTTATTGTACTTTACATCAAGCATGAAAGATAAATATGCTTTTTTTTTTTTTTTTTTTTAAACGATCTATCTTCACTTTCTGTCCTTTGGCTGTTCATGTTGCCACATCACAAAGGTTTAAAGAGTGATTTAAAAAATGACATGCTCCTATAGCAGCCCAAATTTTTTTTGCTGCTGAGATCTCAATGCTGTAAGGGTCTGGCATTTGAACTGTGAGATTTTTGCTATGTACAGTAAGTGCATAGTTTTAGGGCTCAGTTTAGACTTTGAAACTAAGTTTGGGGCTAATTTAGGGACAAGCGCTGGGGAGACCATTTCAAAGGTTAGTTTTAGAGTTAAGCCCTGTACCCACGGTCAGAAATTCCGCCGGAAAAGGTCAGATTGGATTATATTTTCGGAAAATCTGATCGTGTGTGGGCTCTATGGGACTTTTTCCGTTGGAAATTCCGACGGAAAAAATTTGAGAGCAGGATTTAAAATTTTCTGACCAAAAAATCCGATCAGACTTTTTCCGATCCTTTGTAGAGAATTCCGACGGACAAAGTGCCACGCATGCTCAGATAAAATTACGAGACCAAAGCTATTGGCTACTAGCCTCCACGTAGTCCGGTCATACGAAACGAACGTCATCACGTTCCAAGCGATCGGATTTTCCAACAACTTTGTCCGACCGTGTGTATGCAACACCACTGATTTTTTCGGAAAATATCTGATGGATTTTGTGGTCCGAATGTCCGACCATGTGTACAGGGCATTAAAGTTAAGAGGAAAGATAAGGTTAGGTGTCAGGATTAGGTTTTGTGTTGGGGGTTCATTTTGAGTAAATTGTTAGAAATGTTTGTGTTAGCAGTTTATGTTAACCATTGAATAAATTGGGGTGTGTAGGATCCCAAAAAATTCCCACTGCACAACACCATTTCAATTTTATCCTGCTCCTAATGCTTCTAAAAGCTCATGACAATTGACCAAACCAACAAAGATAAAAATAGGTAAAAAGAAAATGTAAATGATGATAATGAGAAGAAAAAAAAATGACAGTCATGTGCTACACGCAATCCTGAGGGTAATTGTTTAAGTGAGGATCTAGCACTAGCATGAAAGAAAGTAATGTGGGTAGCCCAAAAAATCCTAATATGCAGTGATCTAACTGAAGGTTCTGTTCTTTGACCAGAGTGTGTGCTCTCTTTAATCACTGAAAGGCAAGAGCGCAAACCCCATAGTGTAGTACAAAGGCGGCCTGTCCATTAAGGGTGCACAGGCGCCGCCCTCTCTCCGGCCACATTATGAATAATGGATAGATTGATGCATAGCATTAATCTATCCATGACCACCTCCGCCAACCCCTATTCAGGCGTCTGGTCCCTGTTTGGATGCTGGGTGCCTGAATTACAGCGGCGGGGTGTAGTTTTGAAGCACCTGATTAGAGCACCTGATTTTTGAAACACCTGAACTCGGAGCGCAAAGCATTGTGCTCGGAGTCCACCCAGGTGTGTTTGAAAAGCGAATTAATATTCGATTTTCTAAGACTGAACCAGCTCTCCACCAATGAGGAAACGTGGGTCTGTTACCCATCACCTGATTAGCTGAAGGCACAGGCATTGCTATGGGACGCCTATCAGGAGTCAGGGAGGGGAAATGCATGGAGGACACAGCTCGCCGTTGCCTGACCCAATGCATGGTCCCACAGTCACCCGCTGCCTGACCCACCACCGAGATAGGCTAAGTGCCGGTCAGACACTGAGCGGGGGCAAAGGGGGGGTCATAGTGGCAACTTTTGATGGGCACAGTAGCTGCATTTGAGGGTCACAGTGGCTATATTTGATGGCACAGTGAGGCTGCAATTGATGTTTATTTTGTCAAAAAAAAAATTTGAGCACCAGCCACCATTGGGTAACCACTTAAGGACCGCCTCATGCGATGTACGTTAGCAGGATGGCATGGCTGGGCACAAGCACGTACCTGTACGTTGCTCTTTAAGTGCCCAGCCGTGGGTTCCGACCCGGTCCTTAGCTCCGTGGCCGCAGGACCAGCAGACCCGATCGCCGCTGGTGTCCTGCGATCGGGTCACGGAGCTGAAGAACGAGGAGAGGTCTGCATAAACAAACCTCCCCCCGTGCTTCCTACTGTGGCTGTCTCCGATCGTCTGTTCCCTTTTATAGGGAAAGACGATCAGTGACGTCACATGCCAGGCCACGCCGCCTACAATAAAAAAAACACATAACGTCATACATAACACCTACACTGCCCCCTAGTGGTTAACTCCTTCACTGCCAGTGTCATTTACACAGGAATCAGTGCATTTAAATAGCACTGATTGCTGCATAAATGACAATGGTCCCAAAAATGTGTCAAAAATGTCCGATGTGTCCGCCATAATGTTGCAGTCACAATAAAAATTGCTGATCGCCGCCATTACTAGTAAAAAAAAATATATATATATAAAAATGCCATAAAACTATCCCCTATTTTGTAAATGCTATAACTTTTGCGCAAACCAATCAATAATCGCTAATTGTGATTTTTTTTTACCAAAAATATGTAGAAGAATACGTATCGACCTAAACTGAGGAAAAACATTTTTTTTATATATATTTTTGGGGGATATTTATTATAGCAAAAAGTAAAAAATATTGCATTTTTTTCAAAATTGTCGCTCTATTTTTGTTTATAGCGCAAAAAATAAAAACCGCAGAGGTGATCAAATACCACCAAAAGAAAGCTCTATTTGTGGTAAAAAAAAGGACGCCAATTTTGTTTGGGAGCCACGTCGCACAACTGCGCAATTGTCAGTTAAATCGATGCAGTGCCGAATCACAAAAAGGTGCTTGGTCCGGGGCTTAAGTTGTTAAGCAGAAAGCATCTATTAAATGCCTTAAATACACTCACAAAGATAACATGTGCTAGGCATAACAGTCTGGGTTGCTTGGAAGCTGGGAGTAATGGAGTGTAAACCAGGATCCCTGTCTTGGCCGCTGGCAAGGGGATGAGAGCACTCCTGTGATGGAAAAAAGCTGCTGTCACTTGAGGAACACTGTCACTGATACACAACTTCAGAGATGGAGGCTACCTGACATAACCGATGTTCCCATATGCGATAGGATACAGGAACGCATTTTCAAGCTTCTTCCTCAGACTACTTCAGGTTTGCCTTGCAAGTACTGCCACGTGACCTGTTCCCCTATGAACTGTTGTCTCCCTGGCTTTAACCCACTGTTCATTTGCACCCCTGAATATCCCAATAAGATCTGAAGATCATTTGCTGCTCCGTGATTGCAGTATTGTAGTATGCATCTCCCCAAGGTAATACTTAAAATCTGGCCTGTTAGTGGGTCCTGAGGACCGGAGTTGAGAACCACTGCTCTAAACGATGAGCTTAAAATATGCTTATAAACATCCTAATATGCATGGACACATAGGATAACATTGAGCTGCTTCTACAGGCAGAAAGAAAGTGCAAAACTCCTATAAAAGCAGTGTTTTTTAAACCCGGTGTACATGGGCCCTAAAACCCCAATCCTTACTAGGTCTTTTCAGGTCTTAATATATTTTGAGTGTTTTTACATTATTTTGTCTACCCCTGTAAATGCATTTTCATGATTAAGTAGATTAAATCCTAATTACTCAACTAAGTAATAATAAATAACTAAATAAATATAAATATAAAATAAAAAAAAGTAATAAATAAGCATGTAAATTTAATTTTAAGGTAATTCTCAATGTAATTAAATCTACAGTTTTTATTAAAGTCTATCTAATCCCCAAAAGAAAAATTAAATATAATGCAGTGTACCGGTCTTTAGATTTGGTGGCAGCATTGGTTTGTGTTTATCAACTTGGTGATCCTGCCAGTAACTTCCTGTCCTAGGGTGACAAAGCTTACTCGCCATACATTATTGGTGAAGCAGCAGAGTTATTACCCTATCCTGCTGAAGGTTGGCCTTGGGACTAAATGGCCTGCGCACAGAAGGGGAGGGATAGAACTTCCTGGCCTTGGCAGGAAGATCCTGGACAGAGCCATATTCAATATCAGGCCTAGAACTAGATGATGAGTTGTTTCCAGTGATGACTTCCACGAACTGATAATCAAACAGAAGCTCTACAGAAACTGCACTATTTTCTGGACATTGGCTTACAGGATAGGGAGGACTGATACATGCACAGAAGATCATCAAGATAGCCTATATTTAGACTAGGGCAAGCACCCTGGAGAAAACTCAGGGGGCCATAGACAGGCCAAAGCAAGAGGTGACAAATTGGTAATGTCCATTGCCCTCCCCCAACTCAGATAGCATTAGTTAGGAGAAAACATAGGACTGTGCAAATGAGCCTCCCAAATGTCTGTTGAAGCCAGAAAATCCCCTAAAAGGAGGGAGGCAATGACTGACTTGATTGATTCCATATGTTACGTTTGAACCTGCAGAACCAAGGTGAGAGTTTTCAAAACCAGAATGGGCTGAACTACACCATTCAGCTTGGAAACTGTGAATAGATTTTAGTAAAAACTTTAAAAATGTTTCTCATTCAGGACTAGGGTAATGACCCCCTAAAAAAGGAGCTGCTGAACAACACCAAGAATGTCAGCCCATCTGAGTGGAGAGTGGGACAAATATAAAAGCAGTGAGGAGATAGAGCCTTAAACTTCAGTTTGTAGCCCCTGGAAATGACACTCTGGACCCATACATATATTTTCTGGAATCAGGAGGCTGAGAAGGCTGATATACCACTCTAATGCCCCGTACACACGATCTGAGTTTTCGTCAGAAAAATCTTGGATGGTTTTTCCGACGGAATTCTGCTCAAGCTTGGCTTGCATACATATGGTCACACAAAAGTTCTCTGAACTTTTGACCATCAAGAACGCGGTGACATACACCACTGCGATGAGCTGAAAAAATTTCAATGCTTCCGAGCATGCATCAAATTGTTTCTGAGCATGTGTAGGAATTTTGTGTGTCGGAATTGCTACAGACGAGTGGAACTTTTTCCGTCTGAAAAATAGAGAACCTGCTCTCAATCTTTTGCTGAAATTCCGCCAGCAAAAGTCTGATGGAGCCTACACACGGTCGGAATATCTGACCAAAAGCTCTCATCGGACTTTTGCTGGCGGGATTTCCGATCTTGTGTACAGGGCTTGACAAGTGAGGAAGCACCTTCATTGGGAAGTATAGTATAATCTTGAACTTGGAGCTGGAGGCTTGAAGGGACAAAAAAGGAACTTTTTCTAACCTCAGAGGTAGAAGGTCTAACTGCTGAATTGTGAGGTATTTTTTTTGTGGGTGGAGAGTACTTTTGCCTTCTGTGATCCCTTTGATGAGTTTATCCAAGGAGGGACCAAACAGGTGTTCTCCTTCAAGGGGCAGACATTCTAGGCATTTCTTGCATAGGGGTTCAGCTGACCAGCATTTGAACTAAAGATTCCATATATGGACAGAGAAAAGGCTTATCCTGGAAATTTGGCAGAGCGTGTCCACCAAGGCGTTCATGCAGTAGTATAAAGCCATGGATAGAGCTAGGGATTTGACCCATGCACTTAGTCCACGCATTTGAAGCCTGACAAACCAACCAGCCATAGAAGGACCTGCCAAGACACAAAAGGCTTTAAATAGGGCCTCCAACCTTTTATATATTGAGTCCTTGCACCATCCCTGAGAGAAGGGGTGCACCATCTAGGGAACACTAGCAAAAAACTATGTGTCCAGTCAGCAGACAATAGCAGCATATAACCCATGGTTTAAGACTAATGATCCTGCATTCTGTACTATATGACTAGAAAAGTGTATTGAAAAAAAAATATCCCAGTTGTTAATGATACACAGTGATTTAGCAAACTAAATGTCATGCAATTGAGCTTTACATCTAATTTAGTGTAAACCTGTCACAAACCTGGGTTGTGCTACCTAAGCATATGATGAAACATATAAACAATAATTTCCTTCAATTAAAATCATGCCAAAATATGCCAAAACAATTAGCAGATTCAGGAATAAAGGCAGCTCATTATGCAGATCTGAACTTTTTCTTGAAAAAAAAAGTGCCCCCTCTATCGCCCAAGTTTTTTCAAGACATTTTATAGACAAGACAAAGTCTGCCGGAAAGGAAAGTATATTCCTTATCCTTCGGTTGGTATGTTGGTTCATTTTGAGTGATTTGCACACAATTTTGTGTGTTGCATAATGGCAGTCCATTCACTTGAAAGAAGCTCCTGCTTCTTTTCTGGGTACAAGCTTCAAGCAATTTTAAAAGGCATGATTTTACACACACAACCTTTTGCAGCAGAATCACATCACGTTTGGGTGCCATTAAGGGATAATGGCACCCAAATGCGTGTTGTGTGTTGTGCAACTATAGCCATGTGAATTGGAAACATGCAGGCTGCCATTGCTGACTACCATGTGAAGATGTTTGTTGCTTGGCTGTATCTCTAATAATTTCTAATGCCGCGTACACACGATTGGACTATCCGGCGGACTTTTTCTTTCCAATCCGCCTGTCTGTGTGCAAGTTCGCCGGACTTTTGAAAAGAACGGACTTGCCCACACAGAGAAAAGTCTGTTCATTTTGAACGTGGCTCCAGGTAGACGGAACTAGCGCAGGAAGTCAATGTCACCACCTTCCAACGGGGAGATTGACACCTCACTGGCCCTGTCACCTGGTATGGATTTAAAGGGGAACCCCTACGCCAAAAAAATGGCATGGGGGTTCCCCCAAAGTCCATAGCAGACCCTTATCCGAGCATGCAGCCTGGCCGGTCAGGAAAAGGGGTGGGGATGAGCGAGCGCCCCCTCCTGAGCCATACCAGGCTGCATGCCCTCAACATGGGGGGTGCTGCAGCCCCCCCACCCCAAAGCACCTTGTCCCCATGTTAATGAGAACAAGGGCCTCTTCCCGTCAACCCTGGCCGTTGGTTGTCGGGGTCTGCGGGCGGGGGGCTTATCGGAATCCAGGAGCCCCTTTTAATAAGGGGGCCCCCAGATACCAGCCCCCCACCCTATGTGAATGAGTATGGGGTATGATGTACCCCTACCCATTCACCTGGTGAAAAAAGTGTAAATAAAAAAAACCACAACACAAGTTTTTAAAATAAATTATTAGACAGCTTCGGTGGTCTTCTCTTCTTCCGTCTTGGGGGGTCTTCTTGCTGGACTCCTCCGCTATCTTATGCTCTGTTGCTAGCTCTTTTACTAGCGGAGGAGCCCGGCTTTCTTTTTCGTCGTCGCCGTGCTGTCTGGGGGTCTTTTTCCGACTTCGGGGTCTTGTCCCGCTTTTCGGGGTCTTGTCCCGCTCTTCGGTTCTTCTTGCTGGGTCTCTGCCATCTTCTTATAGCTTTCTTACTAGCGTTGGCCTGGTCTTCTGTCGCCGCTCCCTTCTTCACTTCTTCTCTTCTGGAGGCGGCGACATTGACTTCTTTCGCTAGTCCTGGCTACCTGGAGCCACGTTCAAAATGAACTTTGTGTGGGCAAGTCCGTTCATTTCAAAAGTCCGGCGAACTCCCGAAAAGTCTGGTCGTGTGTGGGCAGGTCCGCTCATTCGGGAAAGTCCGGCGGACCTCTGCTGCAAAGTCCGGCGGGTTGTCCGCTGGTCTAAGTCACCACAGGAAATCGCTCATGTACATACCTCCCATTTTTAGACCCTCATAAAAAGGGGCAGCCTGGAAAAGAGATAATGTGGTCTATGCTGCTGTCGAAAAGTGCACACTGTTGCCTAGTATTTATGATTATGTGCATACACCTCAATCATTGTAGTAGTATGGACATATACATATCTAGATCTGAGAGATCTTGTACAAAAGAGGTAGTTCAATCAGCAATACACATTTATTTATAGGGTTACATAATATATACAAATTACACATCAGACCGTATTTACATCACAATATACAGTGTAGGTCCCCTGGCTTACATGATATTTACAAATTACTCACAGAACCATATTTACAATACAATATAAGGTGCAAGTTCAGAGTTAGATTACCTGTTAACTTCAGGTCAGCCCATGGTGACTGCCGTGTGCTCCCACACCAGAGTGACTTGGCTTGCTCACAAAGCATTATATCCCCCCCTACTTCCTGTAGTGTGGCTAATCTAATTTTCCCTAATTGGTCACTGTACCTAGTCAATGTATATTGGGAACAGCCTGATTGGATGAGTCAACAAAAGCTGTTGTTTACTTCCCAGGTGAGATGTTATCAGGGAAAACAAAAGGCCAAGCTTTGAAGTTGAACCAATTACAGTAACACCAACACAAACACTCAATACTTTAAATATATATTTAAATCTAATGGAAATATATTTCTAATTACAATGTTGTACAGGTATTAATGGAGATTTCACATAAACTCATAAGGCTACAACACATACCCCTATATATTGGACATGGTTTAAAGGCATATAGTAAAACAGAATCTGAGTCTATGCTTACTATAAACTGCAAATGGTCCCCTCCCATCCCCAATCCATAACCCCTTCAGACATCAGACCAGCTGGTGGGCACGGATAGGCAACACTGATGGGCACTAATAAGCCCCACTAGGTGGCACTGGTAGGAGGCACTGATGGGCACTGTTGGGACTGCATTGCTAATCAGGACACTGATAATCAGTGCCCTGATTATCAGTGTACATGTCCCTTTTAGAGAAGTTGGTTATTAGTAGACATGTGCATTCTTTTTCGTCCGAAAGTCGGGTATTTTCGTTAACATTTTAACAAACGAAAACGAACATGCAGAATCCAAAAACTCAAAGAACCCACTAACAAATGCTTTATTTTAATTTTTGTTGCGACAACAGTTCAATATAGATAGCAGAAGCTGACAATAGCAATCTGTGCCCATCGAACCTGTGGTCGAATGCGCCTAACCTTAGCTCTATTAGTCCAAGATTATACTACATAGAGAGAAAAGATTCGACATAGAGAGAAAAGATTCGACATAGCGAGAAAAGATTCGGAATTATAGAGACAATAGCAAAAAAGGTCTAGTGTGCCTAACCTAACTCTATTAGTCCAAGATTATTCATCACAGAGAGAAAAGATTTGACGAAGCAGTCGCCGAGAGCAGACATTTATGGTCAAATGCTCTTCCCATAGGCTATAGAAGAATTCTAATGGTGGTTGACTAGTAATAATAATTAATAAATATAATTATTACTAGTGTCATATAACATTAGAAATCCTATAAAATACTATAGCTTGTAGGCGGAACATTCGGCCAGAAATGTACACTTGCGGCGTCGTACAGTTTAGCTGCTCTGTCAAATCTTCTTAGAACATTCGACAGACACCATAAGCCTTCAATGGCAGATTCAACCTTAATTATTTCGGATTTTCAGACGAACGTGTTTTTTTTTTGAAAAATATGTTTATTAAAAGTTTCATAACAAACAACATAGAAAAACAACAGTGCTCACAGTATACAAAAGCTGTTTCATGACACAGAGATAGTCAATGCAACATAATACATCCATAGTCATAGCAGAAAGCAACAAGGGTACTCCACTGGCTGCCCCCATAGTTCCTGTCAGTATATACAGTCCCTCATCATGTTCCATAAGAGCAAGAAACAAAAGACAGCTCCCCCCAAAAAGGGAGGGGAGCACATATATGGCGGTATAGAACAAACGGAACAATACCCTCCCGCAGCCACAACCATCATCCCCAACTAAGCAGTTTCGGGGTCAGCTACCCAAACATGCCAGACCTTATCGTATTTCTTTGGACATCCCCGATGCAGATAAGTATCTTTGTAGAGGGGAAGACTGTTATTCACCAGGCGCTTCCATTGCACCACGGACGGGGGGTCTGCCTTTTTCCAGTGCATAGCAATATTTTTACGAGCATAAAAGAGTAGCAGACCAATCATCGTGCGTCTGGCCGTGGACTGCACCACGGGCTCAATGAGTCCCAGCATGCAGACCTCCATGGCCAGAGGCACCGTGGTCTTGGTGACCTTGTTGATCAGATGTAACACTGACTCCCAGTACTGCTGGACCCTAGGGCACAGCCAGAAAATATGTGAAAAGTCCCCAGGGGAGGCACCACATCGCCAACAGCTCGGAGAGTGTGCAGGGTTCATCCTATGGAGTCTGTACGGGGTATAGTAGGCCCGGTGTACAATTTTAAATTGCGCAAGACGGTTCCTAATAGAGACCAGGGAGTTGAAAGGAAGGTCCCACACATCATCCCAGTCATCCGTGTCAAGTGATGGGATGTCAGTCTGCCACCTGGCCCAAAGTTTATCAAGAGCCGGCAGCGACACAGTTATGAGATGGGAGTATAAAACCGAAGTAGGTTTCCTGTCACAGTCAGTCCTAAGCGTGTGTTCTAGTTTCGATTGTGTCAGATTGCAGGAGGAGTTCGGGAACTGTGCTGTGAACGCGTGGACCAGTTGAAGGTATCGGAATAGATAGTGTCCAGGTACATTGTACCTGGAAATTAGGCTGGTAAAGGGGAGTAAAGAGCCCTGCTCCACAACATGCGACACAAGCTTAATCCCTAGCTTAGTCCATGCGTATGGGTCAGGGATCTGGTATAGGTGAGACAGGCCAGGATTAAGCCACAGTGGGGCATTTGGGGACACCAGACGAACGTGTTTTAACGAAACAAAATAAATAAAAACTAATTTCGGGAGTAACTAAATAAATACATTTTTTGGACGAAAATGAAATTCCAAAAACAAAACATTTCAGTGTGCACATGTCTAGTTATTAGCTCTCTTCTACTCTCCTCGTGCTGTCAGCATGAGGAAAGGAGTGCCGATAACACGCTTCTGTTTACATCTGTGATCAGCTGTGTTTGGACACAGCTGATCACGTGGTAAAGAGCCGCTGATTGGCTCTTTATCACCTCATGTCCTCTGAACACTGTGATCACAGAGCGCGCGATCATGAGAGGCCATCATATGACGGCCTCCCAGAATTAGCCGACTACGCTGTAGCTGTCATTTGGCTATAGTGTGGTCGGCAAGTGGTTTAAGGCACAGGGACACAGATGGTGCCCAGCAAGAGCACAATGGCCACAAAGGAGGGATGGGCGTCTATGGAATTTACAGTGCGCTTCAAATCATTTACAGAGCTTTACCAGCCAAGAGAATAATACATAATTCCATACAATAAAAAAACCAACACAGAGGGGCGTCTGGCAAGTGTTTTTTAGTGTAACGTGAACACATTTAAAATTTGTCAAAAACACAGTTAACGTGTCTTAATGCAATAGGTATGTTATTAGAGGTTCACATTTCTTTGCACATCTGAATGAGCGCCACACAGGCTCTGTACGCTGTGCGGCTGGGGCATGAAGTCTTATAGAAGTCACTGAAAAACAGAAATCCATACCTCCCAACTTTCTGAGATGGTAATGCGGGACACCAATTAGCAAATGTATGTAGACATAGCACACACCCACTGCCACGCCGACCTTAAAGGAGAATTGTACAAAAAAATATTTTACTATTACTTTATATTGGCTTTTGAGATCTAAAAATTCAGCAATTTAAAGTTGCCTGAAAGGTTTAGCTCCATGAAACACTTTTTGTGAAAGATAAAAATGTGCATTTTGTATAGAAAAATATAGATCAGCCCAAAATTAAGGACAAATGAGGAGGAAAGAGAGACATTGTTCCAAATCAGGGACAGCTGGTAGCTATGAGACAGCCAAAAAGACATCAAGCATTGCCAGCCCACATTTTTCTTTGAGAACAGGCTTCCTTCAGCAATGGTGTGGTGTTCCGTCAGATTAGGCGACCCATCAGATTTTGTAACGGAAGTGACGTTCCATCACGGCCATCTTGGTACACCCCGCACTCGGCCACGCTGAAGTCACCAAGCGGACCTCTTTTTACACCCACCGAAGTCTTGCATTTCACACTTATTTTTACCACTAAACTGAGCTTATATCGTGAAATACATGTTTTCATGATCTAAGATGTTGAATTTTAAAAGCAGCAAACTTCTGTCAGATTAGAAAACCTGTGAGATCAGCAGGCTTGCCAATGCTTTTAAAATTCAACACCTAAACAGTCAAATGGAGTTCTAAGTAATGCATTTCACGATATAACCTCAGTTTACTGTTAACCACTTGCCAACCTCCGCACGTCGATTTACTTTGGCAGAATGGCACGGGAAGGCAAAAGGGCGTACCGGTATGCCCATTTTTATTCTTCGCCTAGGGGGCGCGTGCCCGCAGGTCCCACACACTCGATGTTTTCTGGCAACCCGCGATTGTGGTGAGGAGAGGCAGAACGGAGAGATGCCTATGTAAACAACATTTCCCTGTTCTGCCTAGCAACATAACAGGGATCTACTGCTCCCAGTTATGTCTGTCATGTTCTAGGTGAGCCCATCCCCCCTACAATTAGAACACACCTAACCCCTTGATCGCTCCCCTAGTGTTTAACCCCTTCCCTGCCAGTGTCATTTATACAGTACATGTACAGTATCTCACAAAAGTGAGTACACCCCTCACATTTTTGTAAATATTTTATTACATCTTTTCATGTGACAACACTGAAGAAATGACATTTTGCTACAATGTAAAGTAGTGAGTGTACAGCTTGTATAACAGTGTAAATGTGCTGTCCCCTCAAAATAACTCAACACACAGACATTAGGCCCCTTTCACACTGAAGTGCTCTACAGGCACAACAGCGCTAAAAATAGTGCCTGCATAGCGCCTGTAAAGAGCCTCTCCTGTCTCTCCAGTGTGACAGCCTGGGGGCTTTCACACTGGAGCAGTGCACTTGCAGGACATTAAAAAAATAACTGCAAGCAGCATCTTTGGTGCGGTGAAGGAGCTGTGTATACACTGCTCCTTCACCGCTCCTGCCCATTGAACTGAATGGACACCGCTGCTGAACCGCTGGCAAAGCGCCTATTTGCGGGTCGTTTTAACCCTTTTTCGGGCCCTGCTAGTGGCGGAAAGTGCCTGCAAAAATGACGGTAAAGCACCGCTAAAAATAGTGATGCTTTACCGCTGATGGCACAGACACCCCAGTGTGAAAGGGGCCTTAATGTATAAACCACTGGCAACAAAAGTGAGTACACCCCTAAGTGAAAATGTCCAAATTGGGCCCAGCGCACCTGTTAGTGTGTGAAACGCGTCTACCATTTGAACTGTTTGTAACACTTGGGATGTTCGTTCATTAAATAAGAATTTTGATGGATCTTGGAGTGCAGCCATTTCTTCAGTGTTGAGAGAATATGAAGCTCGGTGGCCAAGACCATACAGTCAGAACTGGACTTACCATTGGGCTTGACTGGGCTCAAGCCCATGGGCCCCGCCGAGATAGATAGCAGAGTGTACTCTGCTTGGCACCGCTCACAGTCACACCCTGCCCTATGATTGACATAACACAGGGACTGGGCGTGACTGTGAGCCGAGCCGAGTACACTCCGCTCGGGACTGCGAGAGGACCCGAGAGCCGCCGAGATACACACGATTCTGTATCTCGGCGGTGCCATTTTTAAACTTCAAGACTGCAATGACAAGACTGCAATGACAAGGCTGCAAATGACAAGGCTACACTGACAAGGCTGCAGATGGATGGGCAAGGCTGCAGATGGACACTGATACATTTTTTTCCTTAAACTTCCCTCCTAAAAGTTTTTTCCTTAAAATTCCCACCTAAACTTGGGGTGCGTGTTATACACCGATAAATATGGTAATGTATAGAAGGTAGGGCACGAAAGTGACTCAAGCCCAGGGGCCCCATGACCCTAAGTCCTGCCCTGCATACAGTGGTTTACCAGGACAGGTTCCACTCAGAACAGGCCTCACCATGGTCGACCAAACAAGTTAAGTGCACGTGCTCAGCGTCATATGCAGAGGTTGTCTATGGGAAATAGACATATGGTGCTGCCAGCATTGCTGCAAAGTTTGAAGGGGTGGGGGCTCAGCCTGTCAGTGCTCAGACCATTCGCCGCACACTGCATCAAATTGGTCTGCATGGCTGTTGTCCCAGAAGGAAGCCTCTTCTAAAGATGATGCACAAGAAAACCTGAAAACAGTTTGCTGAAGACAAGCAGACTAAGGACATGGATCACTGAAACCATGTCCTGTGGTCTGATGAGACCAAATAAACATATTTGGTTCAGAGGGTGTCAAGCGTGTGATGCGGCAACCAGGTGAGGAGTACAAAGACAAGTGTGTCTTGTCTACAGTCAAGCATGATGGTGGGAGTGTCATGGTCTGGGGCTGCACAAGTGCTACCAGCACTGGGGAGCTACAGTTCATTGAGGGAACCATGAATGCCAACATGTACTGTGACATACTGAAGCAAAGCATGATCCCCACCCTACGAAGACTGGGCCACAGGGCAGTATTCCAACATGATAATGACCCCAAACACACCTCCAAGACGATCACTGCCTTGCTAAAGAAGCTGAGGGTAAAGGTGATGGACTGACCAAGCATGTCTCCAGACCTAAACCCGATTGAGCTTCTGTGTGGCATCCTCAAATTGAAGGTGGAGGAGCGCAAGGTCTCTAACATCCACCAGCTCTGTGATGTCGTCGTGGAGGAGTGGAAGAGGACGCCAGTGACAACCTGTGAAGCTCTGGTGAACTCCATGCCCAAGAGGGTTTAGGCAGTGCTGGAAAATAATGGTGGCCACACAAAATATTGACACTTTGGGCCCAATTTGGACATTTTCACTTAGGGATGTACTCACTTTTGTTGCCAGCGGTTTAGACATTAATGGCTGTGTGTTGAGTTATTTTGAGGGGACAACAAATTTAAACTGTTATACAAGCTGTACACTCGCTACTTTACATTGTAGCAAAGTGTCATTTCTTCAGTGTTGTCACATGAAAAGATATAATATTTACAAAAATATGAGGGGTGTACTCACTTTTGTGAGATACTGTATATATATATATATATATATATATATATATATATATATATATATATATATATATAAAAGTTGCACTCATATACGTCATGAGTGATCAGAAAAAAATTATTAAATAAATGAAATAAAGTGCAACACAATTATAAGTGTATAAGTGAAGACTCTGCATATAAAGACGTATAAAGGACCCCGCGGGTGATTCCAATGAGGTGATGAACTCAGGTCACTTCCACCATCACCAAGGAGATGCGGGTATCTTGAAAATAGTCCCCACATATCGAGTGGGTTTTTTTTCTATTCAAGATACCTGCTTCTCCTTACTGCGGTCAAGCCAGCCGTGGTTTCTAAATGCACGGTCTAGCCAGCCGACAAAAAAAAAACCCTGTGCTCCTATTACAATCAGTACGGTAATTGCAGTAACATCACACTGCTCTATGACTCACCCTCCCTACTAAACATAAAGCGCTGCAATAGCCGGGGAATCAGATAGGAGCTGGAGGAGCTGCAAATGGCAAGAAGACGGAGAGCTGAGGAGCAAATACACTCATCTAACCCAAGTGGCAGGAGGTTTGGGCTGTGAGATTGGGACAGCTGGCTGTGTCTATAGTGCAATTAAAATGCAACATGAGCAGATTGTTCCAATTAATAGTTCTACCTAACTTCATTTATATCTGTTATACATATTGGGCTATTAATTGCAGCTGTGCATGTCTTGCATCCATGCAGATTTACAACTGAATCATATCTATAGCTATTTACCTATAATTACAGCTGTGCATGCCTGTGATCAATAGGCAACACCAGCATTTATAGATCCTATTTATCTATTTCATTAATGGCCCATTAGGCTCGATTCACATCTATGCATGTTGCTTTTGAGCGTTTTTGCAGTGCTTTTTGCGGTGCTTGCCGCATTTTTGGACAAGCGATTTTGCGGGTTTTTTTTTGTTTTTGTTTTTTTGTTTTTTTACACCGTGGTTGCTTAGCAACCAGATATATACAGTGAAAAAAAGGGAAAAAAAACGCAAATCGCTGCAAAAACGTGGTAGAAACGCGATACTTGCGTTTTTGATGCAGGTCCATTGACTTCTATTACATGCAAAACGCTGCATTTTGCATGAAAAAAAGTCCCCGTCCCCTTTCCAAAAATGCAGAGGCAAAAAAATGCATTGATGTGAACATGTTTCATATGAACCCATGTTAAAAAATGTCCTTGCATTTCTGCAAAATGCATCAAAAAACGTGCTAGTGTGAATCGAGCCTTAAAGCATATTCTTTCATTATTAATCACAACTTTGCATGCCTACAAAAGGCAATAGGCAACATAATCATCCATATATATTGTACAATTAGATCCTATCTATCTATTCCATTAATATTCCATTAAAACATATTATTTTAGTATTAATCACAGCAGTGCATGCCTACAATGCATGTCTGTGATCAAAAGGCAATAGGAAACAGGTATCCAGGCAGAGCACTGGAGTTGCCCATATCTGTCTGTCTTTGTTTATTTCTCTCTCGCTCTGTCTTTCTCTTTCATTCTTAATTTTTTTTTTCTCTGTCTATCTCCCACTCTCTCTCTCTTTTTATTTCTCTCTCATATTATTTCTTCATTTCTTTTTCTTTTTCTCTCTCTCTCTCATTCTTTATTTTTTATTTATCTCTTTCTTTCTTTCTTTCTCTCACTCTTTCTTTCTTTCTTTCTTTTTCTCTCTCTATCTTTTTCATTCTTAATTAATTATCTCTCTTTTTATCTTCATTCTTTTTTAAACTCACATAGTCTGTGACTAACTTTTTTTTGTTTTTTATTTATAGGTCACATATCAATACATCGTTTTATGAAAAGGTTTACAGCACAAGCATTTATTTATTTATCTCTTTCTATCTCTTCCTCTCTCTTTATTTCTCTTCCTCTCTCTCTCTTTCATTCATTCTTTCCCTCTCTCCTCTCCTCTCCTTCTCTCTCTCTCTCTCTCAATCACTCTTCAGTCTTCATTTTTTTATCATTCATAATTTTATTAAAAGGTTTACAGCACAAGCTATTTCTTTCATTGTTTTATGAAAAGCTTTACAGCACAAGCATTCATTTATTTATCTATTTCTATCACTCTCATTCTTTATTTCTTTCTCTTTTCTATCTTTATACTTTTTTAAAACTCGCATTGTCTTTGACTAATGTTTTCTTTTTCTTTATACACTTTTCAAATTTCAAAATATTGTTTTATGTAAATGTTTACAGCACAAGCAGAAAAAATAAAGTATCTTTCTAAATACATTTACTGCATGTGTTTTTTTTGTTCTCTTGTATTACATTTTCGACCCCAGAGGCCCTGATCTCATTTGAAATAAAATTAAAAAAATAATGGTCAGTTATAGTAGGACATCCCATACACTATGCACAACTCATTAGAAAACATTTCACTGTAGCGTTTTTGAGATATGTCACATTATTAAAATTTTGAGGTGTATAAATAACTCATTTCTAATAAGTAGAAAAAAAGAATGGTCAGTTCTGATAAAGGACATCCCATACACTAAGCACACCTCATTTCAAACCATTTTATTGTAGCATTTTGGAGATATGTCACATTATTCGACATTGGAGGCCTAAAACGACCTCAATTCTAATAAGTAGAAAAAAGGAATGGTCAGTTCTGATACAGGACATCCCATACACTATGCACAGCTCATTTGAAACCATTTTACTGTAGCGTTTTGGAGATATGTCACCTTATTCGACTTTGGAGGCCTAAAAAAACCTCATTTCTAATAAGTAGAAAAAAAGAATGGTCAGTTCTGATACAGGACATCCCATACACTAAGCACACCTTATTTGAAACCATTTTACTGTATCGTTTTGGAGATATGTCACTTTATTCGACTTTGGAGGCCTAAAACGACCTCAATTCTAATAAGTAGAAAAAAAGAATGGTCAGTTCTAGTACAGGACGTCCCATACACTAAGCACACCTTATTTGCAACCATTTTACTGCAGCGTTTTGGAGATATGTCACCTTATTCGACTTTGGAGGCCTAAAACAACCAAATTTCTAATAAGTAGAAAAAAAGAATGGTCAGTTCTGATACAGGACATCCCATACACTATGCACACCTTATTTGCAACCATTTTACTGTAGCGTTTTGGAGATATGTCACTTTATTCTACTTTGGAGGCCTAAAACGACCTCAATTCTAATAAGTAGAAAAAAGGAATGATCAGTTCTGATACAGGACGTCCCATACACTAAGCACACCTCATTTGAAACCATTTTAAAGTAGTGTTTTGGAGATATGCCACGTTAGTCGAGTTTGGAGGCCTATAACGACCTCAATTCCAATAAGTAGAAAAAAAGAATGGTCAGTCCTAGTATAGGACGTCCCATACACTAAGCACACCTTATTTGCAACCATTTTACTGTAGCGTTTTGGAGATATGTCACTTTATTCTACTTTGGAGGCCTAAAACGACCTCAATTCTAATAAGTAGAAAAAAAGAATGGTCAGTTCTGATACAGGACATCCCATACACGATGCACACCTCATTTGAAACCATTTTACTGTATCGTTTAGGAGATATGTCACTTTATTCTACTTTGGAGGCCTAAAACGACCTCAATTCTAATAAGTAGAAAAAAAGAATGGTCAGTTCTGATACAGGACGTCCCATACACTAAGCACACCTCATTTGAAACCATTTTACTGTAGCGTTTTGGGGATATGGCACGTTAGTCGAGTTTGGAGGTGTATAAATAACTCATTTCCAATAAGTAGAAAAAGAGAACGGTCAGTTCTAGTATAGGACGTCCCATACACTAAGCACACCTTATTTGCAACCATTTTACTGTATCGTTTTGGAGATATGTCACTTTATTCGACATTGGAGGCCTAAAACGAACTCAATTCTAATAAGTAGAAAAAAGGAATGGTCAGTTCTAGTACAGGACGTCCCATACACTAAGCACACCTTATTTGAAACCATTTTACATTAGCGTTTTGGAGATATGCCACGTTAGTCGAGTTTGGAGGCCTATAACGAGCTCAATTCTAATAAGTAGAAAAAAAGAATGGTCAGTTCTGATAAAGGACATCCCATACACGATGCACACCTCATTTGAAACCATTTTACTGTATCGTTTTGGAGATATGTCACTTTATTCGACATTGGAGGCCTAAAACAACCTCAATTCTAATAAGTAGAAAAAAAGAATGGTCAGTTCTGATACAGGACGTCCCATACACTAAGCACACCTCATTTGAAACCATTTTACTGTAGCGTTTTGGAGATATGGCACGTTAGTCGAGTTTGGAGGTGTATAAATAACTAATTTCCAATAAGTAGAAAAAGAGAACGGTCAGTTCTAGTATAGGACGTCCCATACACTAAGCACACCTTATTTGCAACCATTTTACTGTATCGTTTTGGAGATATGTCACTTTATTCGACATTGGAGGCCTAAAACGAACTCAATTCTAATAAGTAGAAAAAAAGAATGGTCAGTTCGGATACAGGACATCCCATACACTAAGCACAACTTATTTGAAGCCATTTTACTGAAGCGTTTTGGAGATATGTCACTTTATTCTACTTTGGAGGCCTAAAACGACCTCAATTCTAATAAGTAGAAAAAAAGAATGGTCAGTTCTGATACAGGACGTCCCATACACTAAGCACACCTCATTTGAAACCATTTTACTGTAGCGTTTTGGAGATATGGCACGTTAGTCGAGTTTGGAGGTGTATAAATAACTAATTTCCAATAAGTAGAAAAAGAGAACGGTCAGTTCTAGTATAGGACGTCCCATACACTAAGCACACCTTATTTGCAACCATTTTACTGTATCGTTTTGGAGATATGTCACTTTATTCGACATTGGAGGCCTAAAACGAACTCAATTCTAATAAGTAGAAAAAAAGAATGGTCAGTTCGGATACAGGACATCCCATACACTAAGCACAACTTATTTGAAGCCATTTTACTGAAGCGTTTTGGAGATATGTCACTTTATTCTACTTTGGAGGCCTAAAACGACCTCAATTCTAATAAGTAGAAAAAAAGAATGGTCAGTTCTGATACAGAACATCCCATACACTATGCACACCTCATTTCAAACCATTTTACTGTAGCGTTTAGGAGATATGTCACGTTATTTGACTTTGAAGTCCTATAACGAACTCAATTCTAATAAGTAGAAAAAAGGAATGGTCAGTTCTGATACAGGACGTCCCATACACTAAGCACACTTCATTTGAAACCATTTTACAGTAGCGTTTTGGAGATATGCCACGTTAGTCGAGTTTGGAGGCCTATAACGACCTCAATTCTAATAAGTAGAAAAAAAGAATGGTCAGTTCTAGTACAGGACGTCCCATACACTAAGCACACCTCATTTGAAACCATTTTACTGTAGCGTTTTGGAGATATGTCACTTTATTCGAATTTGGAGGCCTAAAACGACCTCAATTCTAATAAGTAGAAAAAAAGAATGGTCAGTTCTGATACAGAACATCCCATACACTATGCACACCTCATTTCAAACCATTTTACTGTAGCGTTTAGGAGATATGTCACGTTATTTGACTTTGAAGTCCTATAACGAACTCAATTCTAATAAGTAGAAAAAAGGAATGGTCAGTTCTGATACAGGACGTCCCATACACTAAGCACACCTCATTTGAAACCATTTTACTGTAGCGTTTTGGAGATATGCCACGTTAGTCGAGTTTGGAGGCCTATAACGACCTCAATTCCAATAAGTAGAAAAAAAGAATGGTCAGTTCTAGTACAGGACATCCCATACACTAAGCACACCTTATTTGAAACCATTTTACTGTATCGTTTTGGAGATATGTCACTTTATTCGACTTTGGAGGCCTAAAACGACCTCAATTCTAATAAGTAAAAAAAAAGAATGGTCAGTTCTAGTACAGGACATCCCATACACTAAGCACACCTTATTTGAAACCATTTTACTGTATCGTTTTGGAGATATGTCACTTTATTCTACTTTGGAGGCCTAAAACTACCTCAATTCTAATAAGTAGAAAAAAAGAATGGTCAGTTCTAGTACAGGACATCCCATACACTAAGCACACCTCATTTGAAACCATTTTACTGTATCGTTTTGGAGATATGTCACTTTATTCTACTTTGGAGGCCTAAAACGACCTCAATTCTAATAAGTAGAAAAAAGGAATGGTCAGTTCTGATACAGGACGTCCCATACACTAAGCACACCTCATTTGAAACCATTTTACTGTATCGTTTTGGAGATATGTCACTTTATTCGACTTTGGAGGCCTAAAACAACCTCAATTCTAATAAGTAGAAAAAAACAATGGTCAGTTCTAGTACAGGATGTCCCATACACTAAGCACACCTTATTTGAAACCATTTTACTGTAGCATTTTGGAGATATGCCACGTTAGTCGAGTTTGGAGGTGTATAAATAACTCATTTCCAATAAGTAGAAAAAGAGAACGGTCAGTTCTAGTATAGGACGTCCCATACACTAAGCACACCTCATTTGAAACCATTTTACTGTATCGTTTTGGAGATATGTCACTTTATTCGACTTTGAAGTCCTATAACGAACTCAATTCTAATAAGTAGAAAAAAAGAATGGTCAGTTCGGATACAGGACATCCCATACACTAAGCACAACTTATTTGAAGCCATTTTACTGTAGCGTTTTGGAGATATGTCACTTTATTCTACTTTGGAGGCCTAAAACGACCTCAATTCTAATAAGTAGAAAAAAAGAATGGTCAGTTCTGATACAGAACATCCCATACACTATGCACACCTCATTTCAAACCATTTTACTGTAGCGTTTAGGAGATATGTCACGTTATTTGACTTTGAAGTCCTATAACGAACTCAATTCTAATAAGTAGAAAAAAGGAATGGTCAGTTCTGATACAGGACGTCCCATACACTAAGCACACCTCATTTGAAACCATTTTACTGTAGCGTTTTGGAGATATGCCACGTTAGTCGAGTTTGGAGGCCTATAACGACCTCAATTCCAATAAGTAGAAAAAAAGAATGGTCAGTTCTAGTACAGGACGTCCCATACACTAAGCACACCTCATTTGAAACCATTTTACTGTAGCGTTTTGGAGATATGTCACTTTATTCGACATTGGAGGCCTAAAACGAACTCAATTCTAATAAGTAGAAAAAAAGAATGGTCAGTTCGGATACAGGACATCCCATACACTAAGCACAACTTATTTGAAGCCATTTTACTGAAGCGTTTTGGAGATATGTCACTTTATTCTACTTTGGAGGCCTAAAACGACCTCAATTCTAATAAGTAGAAAAAAAGAATGGTCAGTTCTGATACAGAACATCCCATACACTATGCACACCTCATTTCAAACCATTTTACTGTAGCGTTTAGGAGATATGTCACGTTATTTGACTTTGAAGTCCTATAACGAACTCAATTCTAATAAGTAGAAAAAAGGAATGGTCAGTTCTGATACAGGACGTCCCATACACTAAGCACACTTCATTTGAAACCATTTTACAGTAGCGTTTTGGAGATATGCCACGTTAGTCGAGTTTGGAGGCCTATAACGACCTCAATTCTAATAAGTAGAAAAAAAGAATGGTCAGTTCGGATACAGGACGTCCCATACACTAAGCACACCTCATTTCAAACCATTTTACTGTAGCGTTTTGGAGATATGTCACCTTATTCGACTTTGGAGGCCTATAACGACCTCAATTCTAATAAGTAGAAAAAAAGAATGGTCAGTTCTAGTACAGGACGTCCCATACACTAAGCACACCTCATTTGAAACCATTTTACTGTAGCGTTTTGGAGATATGTCACTTTATTCGACATTGGAGGCCTAAAACGAACTCAATTCTAATAAGTAGAAAAAAAGAATGGTCAGTTCGGATACAGGACATCCCATACACTAAGCACAACTTATTTGAAGCCATTTTACTGAAGCGTTTTGGAGATATGTCACTTTATTCTACTTTGGAGGCCTAAAACGACCTCAATTCTAATAAGTAGAAAAAAAGAATGGTCAGTTCTGATACAGAACATCCCATACACTATGCACACCTCATTTCAAACCATTTTACTGTAGCGTTTAGGAGATATGTCACGTTATTTGACTTTGAAGTCCTATAACGAACTCAATTCTAATAAGTAGAAAAAAGGAATGGTCAGTTCTGATACAGGACGTCCCATACACTAAGCACACTTCATTTGAAACCATTTTACAGTAGCGTTTTGGAGATATGCCACGTTAGTCGAGTTTGGAGGCCTATAACGACCTCAATTCTAATAAGTAGAAAAAAAGAATGGTCAGTTCGGATACAGGACGTCCCATACACTAAGCACACCTCATTTCAAACCATTTTACTGTAGCGTTTTGGAGATATGTCACCTTATTCGACTTTGGAGGCCTATAACGACCTCAATTCTAATAAGTAGAAAAAAAGAATGGTCAGTTCTGATACAGAACATCCCATACACTATGCACACCTCATTTCAAACCATTTTACTGTAGCGTTTAGGAGATATGTCACGTTATTTGACTTTGAAGTCCTATAACGAACTCAATTCTAATAAGTAGAAAAAAGGAATGGTCAGTTCTGATACAGGACGCCCCATACACTAAGCACACCTCATTTGAAACCATTTTACTGTAGCGTTTTGGAGATATGCCACGTTAGTCGAGTTTGGAGGCCTATAACGACCTCAATTCCAATAAGTAGAAAAAAAGAATGGTCAGTTCTAGTACAGGACATCCCATACACTAAGCACACCTTATTTGAAACCATTTTACTGTATCGTTTTGGAGATATGTCACTTTATTCGACTTTGGAGGCCTAAAACGACCTCAATTCTAATAAGTAGAAAAAAAGAATGGTCAGTTCTAGTACAGGACATCCCATACACTAAGCACACCTTATTTGAAACCATTTTACTGTATCGTTTTGGAGATATGTCACTTTATTCTGCTTTGGAGGCCTAAAACGACCTCAATTCTAATAAGTAGAAAAAAAGAATGGTCAGTTTTGATACAGGACATCCCATACTTTATGCACAACTTGTTTGAAACCATTTTACTGTAGCGTTTTGGAGATATGTCAAGTTTTTTCACTTTGGAGGCCTATAACGACCTAAATTCTAATAAGTAGAAAAAAAGAATGGTCAGTTCTAGTACAGGATGTCCCATACACTAAGCACACCTCATTTCAAACCATTTTACTGTAGCGTTTTGGAGATATGTCACATTATTCGAATTTGGAGGCCTAAAAAAACCTCATTTCTAATAAGTAGAAAAAAAGAGTGGTCAGTTCTAGTACAGGACGTCCCATACACTAAGCACACCTCATTTGAAACCATTTTACTGTATCGTTTTGGAGATATGTCACTTTATTCGACTTTGGAGGCCTAAAACGACCTAAATTCTAATAAGTAGAAAAAAAGAATGGTCAGTTTTGATACAGGACATCCCATACTTTATGCACAACTTGTTTGAAACCATTTTACTGTAGCGTTTTGGAGATATGTCAAGTTTTTTCACTTTGGAGGCCTATAACGACCTCAATTCTAATAAGCAGAAAAAAAGAATGGTCAGTTCTAGTACAGGATGTCCCATACACTAAGCACACCTCATTTCAAACCATTTTACTGTAGCGTTTTGGAGATATGTCACATTATTCGAATTTGGAGGCCTAAAAAAACCTCATTTCTAATAAGTAGAAAAAAAGAGTGATCAGTTCTAGTACAGGACGTCCCATACACTAAGCACACCTCATTTGAAACCATTTTACTGTATCGTTTTGGAGATATGTCACTTTATTCGACTTTGGAGGCCTAAAACGACCTCAATTCTAATAAGTAGAAAAAAAGAATGGTCAGTTTTGATACAGGACATCCCATACTTTATGCACAACTTGT
The DNA here is from genome assembly GCF_037356315.1 of Lithobates pipiens. Taxonomy (NCBI): domain Eukaryota; kingdom Metazoa; phylum Chordata; class Amphibia; order Anura; family Ranidae; genus Lithobates; species Lithobates pipiens. Next base: position 61,315,689 of record NW_027507685.1, on the reverse strand, counting down.
TTGAAACCATTTTACTGTAGCGTTTTGGAGATATGTCAAGTTTTTTCACTTTGGAGGCCTATAACGACCTCAATTCTAATAAGCAGAAAAAAAGAATGGTCAGTTATAGTAAAGGATGTCCCATACACTAAGCACACCTCATTTGAAACCATTTTACTGTAGCGTTTTAGAGATATGTCACGTTATTCGACTTTGGAGGTGTATAAATGTATAAATAACAAATTTCCAATAAATAGAAAAAAAGAATGGTCACTTCTAGTACAGGATGTCCCATACCCTATGCAACCCTCATTTGAAACCATTTTACAGAAAGTCCACGGAGCAACAGCTGAAGGCTGTGGGCGAAGGGACGGCATGACAGTTGCTTTGAAGGCACTGTCGCCGTCTTTAGGAAGGATGAGAGGGGCCGCTTTAAGGATCCCGGGTAGGCAGGGATGTGGGCGGAGCCATCCATTTTGCCGGGAAGCCGAGCGCAAGCCTGGGTCAGTCGGAGAGCAGAGGAGGACGAGATTGGACAGGACCCTCGCCGCTCTGACTGTACCCATGGCGTCTGCTGATTTACTGGCCCAGCTCAGGGCTGCACTCGATCGGGAGGGCGCCGCATGGTTACAGGCCCAGATAGCGGCCATTGCGGCAGAGCGGGAGGCGGCAGTGAGAGGGGGGCGGCGGAGACATCTCGGGCGCGGCGTTCCAGGCCGCCCGAGTGGTTTAGCCCTGAAGCAGGCCGCAGGGGGCCCCCACGGACGGCGCACATCACCCCACAGAGAGAGGCCGGCGCAGATCAGCGGGAGTATCCCAGGAGTCGGCGCCCCCAGCACGGCGTCGGTGCCTGGGCCAGGCCGGGGCAGCAGAGGGAGCAGTGGAGGACAGTCAGCCAGGGTCAGCAGTCCAGCGGGTGTGGGCTTGGCCCGGTTTGGTGGCCCCCAGTCCCAGGGGCAATGGCGGTGGTCATGTGGTCAGCCAGGGCCCAGGAGGAGTAGCTGAAGTGCCATGTGTTGTCAAGGAGTCCGCGCAGGAGCCCTTCTCCCAGACGTGATGGCGGGGCTGGCGGTAGGGGGGGCCGGGACTCTAGAGCTCTGCATAGCAGACCCCTGGATGGTGGAGCAGGCCCATCCGGGCGTCCTTCTGGAACACAGCCAGCTGTGGTGAGCGAACGAACGGAGGGCGAGCTGTCAGAGTCGGACGGTGGAGAGCATGGTAGCGTGGAGACGGCGGTGGGTCCAAGTGCTGCGGCTGCGAGGCCCAGGCCTGGGCAGCCCGGTGAGTGTAACTCTTCTATTTCTATTTCTACATTGTTGCATGATTTGTTAGGGTGGAGTAGCTCGCAGGGGGCGCCGGCGGCGGGCGGGGGGAGCGGGTCCACGGGGTTGGCGGGTCAAACCCCATCTACAGGGGCCGCAGCGGGAGGGAGGCAGGAGGGCCTCGGGGGTTGTTGTCAGGCCTGAAGGAATTGGTTCAGAGGTTTGAGGTGGGTGCGGCGAGTGGGCCGGCCCAGGCATGGACGCCGGCGACGGCCTCGGTTGTGGCCATGTCAGGGACGTCGGGTGGGGTGTCTTCGCCCTCGGTAGTTCCGGGGGCTCTAGTGGCTGGGGGGGAAACGCCGACGAGCCTGGCTGCTTCCACGGCCGATGGGACCTCTGAGAAGTCAGGGGAGAAGAGCGCGGACCAGGTGCGGCTAGCGGATTTGGCGAGAAGCAAGGTCTACGTTTGCTTCGAGGGACCGTTGGGGGGCTCACTTGAAGCCGGAAGTGAAAGAGAAGATTTGAAAGGGTGAGTACATCGAGATCTTCACCCTGCTACCGCTGAAAAAATTCAACCTGGACAGATTGAAGCTGGAGGAGCGGAAGAAGGAAGATGAGGAGAAGCAGAGGTATAGGTTAATCCCCGTACCTTTTCTAATTGGCTACAGGCATTTGCCATTTTGGCAAGTGTAGTGGGTGAGAAGACGCAGGAGCATTGCTCAGCGTTGTTCGTGTATCTGGAGGCCATCAGTGAGGCGCACCGAACGTAGGGGAGGTATGGTGCGGCTCCGGTATGACGAACAGTTTTGGCAGCGGATGGCGGTCCGACCTTCGCTTTGCTGGGATCACAAGGACATTAGCTTGTGGATGAAGCTGATGACAGTGGCGAGGGCTCCCAACCAGTTTTTTCAGCCGGGGGTCAGAGGTTCGGCTACCCCAGGACAACCGACCAAAAAGCGCTGGGGCTATTGCTGGCAGTTCAAGGAGGGCACCTGTAAATTTGGGTCTAACTGCCATTTCAAGCACTTGTGCTCTGGCTGCGGGGGGTCCCACGCCCTTGCCAAGTGTTTTAAGAAAGGGAAAGGGCGCCCTGGAGATTCTGTCAACAAAAGGGACGACTCCAGTACGAGTGGAAAGGATGCAGCCTTTCCTCATTAAGTATCCCGACAGGGCGAGGGTGCAATTGCTGGAGGCGGGTTTTACTTCATGCTTTTGGATTCCTTGTTCGTTGTCAGCGCCCCCCGGCCAAAAATGTGAAGTCGGCAATGCAGCATCCGACGGTGGTGACGGAGAAGTTGGGCAAGGAGGTCGCGTTGGCCCGCATGGCCGGCCCGTTCCGGGAAGCACCCCTCCCTCACTTGGTGGTTTCTCCCGCTGGGGGTTTTCCCCAAAAAGGAGCCCAACAAGTTCCGGTTGATCCATCACCTGTCCTTGCCGGAGGATTGTGTGGTAACGTACACTTCCTTTGACGCGGCTGTGTCGTGGGTACGGCGGTATGGACAGGGGGCCTTAATGGCAAAGTCGGACATGGAATCGGCATTCCGGCTTTTACCTGTGCACCTGGATAGTTTTTGGCTCCTGGGGTGCTGTTGGGATGGGGGGTTTTACGTAGATCGTTGCCTGCCCATGGGTTGTTCTATTTCATGTGCCCTATTTGAACAATTCAGTTCCTTTCTGGAATGGGCTGTGCGGGACGTGTCGGGCATCAACTCGGTCATCCATTACCTGGATGATTTTTTATGTGTTGGCTCGGCTGCCTATAACGTTTGTGCAGTCCTTTTAGGAACGTTGCAACACTTGGCGGACCGCTTTGGGGTCCCGCTGGCGCCGGGTAAGACGGAAGGGCCCACGGCTTGCATTACGTTCTTGGGGATCGTTATCGATCCTGACAAGATGGAATGCAGGCTGCCCCTACTCATTTCGTGACCCTAAAACAAGATCACAGGGAGGACCTGAGGTTTTGTGGCAGGAATTTCTGGCTTCGTTTAACGGACGGGCCCTATGGATGTTGGTCCCATTAGTAATTGGGATCTAGAGTTTTTTACCGATGCTGCAGGGTCATCGGGCTTCGGTGCTTACTTCAATGGACAGTGGTGCGCGGCACCATGGCCTACGGAGTGGGCTGAGGCCGGGTTCCTGAAGAACCTGGTGCTGTTGGAACTATTTCCCATTGTGGTGGGCTTGGAAATTTGGGGGGAGTCTTTTCGGAACATCAAGGTGCGCTTCAATTGCGACAACTTCGGGGTGGTGCACGTGGTTAATCGGCTGACAGCTGCATCCGGGCCGGTGGTCAGGCTTGTACGCCATCTGGTTTTGCGTTGTTTACAGGTGAATGCTTTCGTCTATGCTGTGCACCTGCCAGGGGTTGATAACACATTGGCTGACGCTCTGTTTCGTTTTCAGTGGGACAGGTTTCAGGGACTGGCATCAGAGGCAGAGCGTCACGGGATCAGCTGCCCGGCGTGGATGTGGCGCATAGCGTTGGAGTCGCAGCACGGTTGATTGAATTGTCCGTGTGTAGGACTACGTGGAAGGCATATTCAAGGGTTTGGCAGGAGTGGTCTGAATGCCTAGCAGTGATCGGCATGGCCCCAGGTGATGCGGGCATGGCTCAAGCTGTGTTTTACTTCATTAGCAAGGCTATGGAATGGGGGGTTTCGGCAGCCTCCATCGACAGGAAGCTGGCGGGGTTGGCCTTCTTGTTTAAATGGGAGGGGTATCGGGACTATACAAAAGAGTTCTGGTTGCGGCAAGCGTTAAAGTGCTACCGGAAGGCGCATAGACAGAGGGATGGGCGGCGTCCGGTCTCCTTTCAGGTGCTCCGTGGCCTGTGTCGGGTGGTAGAGACGGTTTGCGGTTCCTTTTATGAACAAATACTTTTTCGGGTTTTCTTCATCCTTTTTTGGGGCATTCAGAATTAGTGAGCTGTTTTGCCCGGCCAGGTCTAGAATTGGGGGGTTAGATGCGGGCGATGTTGAGCTGGGCCAGGAGGGGGTTAGGATTTGGTTGCGCAGGTCCAAGACGGATCAGGAGGGGAAAGGGGTGCTGGTGGAGGTGGGCCCGATTGCCGAGAGCGATATATGCCTGGTGAGGGCGGTGGAGGCTTTCATGGGCATACGGCCACGGATAGCGGGCCCCTTTTTCGTGCATGGGGATGGTTCTTTTCTGTCCAAGTTCCAGTTCAATGCAGTCTTTAAAAAATGCGTGGTGGCAGCGGGTTTTGTCCCGGGGAATTTTTCATCCCACTCTTTCCACATTGGGGCGGCTACGGAGGCGTCTAGGGCCGGGCTGCGTGCGGAGGCGGTGAGGAGAATTGGCAGGTGGGACTCCGGGAGGTTTCGGCTGTATGTTCGTCCACGCTTGCTAACATGAGACTTGGTGGGATATGGTGTGGTGGGGGGGGATATACATGTATTGGGCGGTTGTCTGGTTCCGTGTATTTAATAGTTTTCGTTTGCAGGTTATGAAGTTGGCTTGGTACGGATTCTGGGCCATTCTTACGTATTTTGGGGTTCGAAGAGAGCGGACATTCGACCAAACGGGAGACAGCTTCGTATTCCCAGGCATGAGGCACAGGTTCGATGGATCGGGGTCCCTGGTATGCGGTGGAATAGGGTTTTGGGCGAGATGCATCGATTCTCTCGCTTGGACCGGCCGCCGGATGTTCTGCTTCTTCATGTGGGAGGCAACAACATGGGGGTTAGGTCCATGAGAGACCTCATCAGAGATATTAAGTGTGATGTTCTTAGGTTGAAGGCTTCCTACCCGGGCATGGTATTAGTGTGGTCGGATATGGTCAGCAGGACGTCGTGGAGGTGGGCGTAGTCGGACAAAAAGGTGGGCAGGGCCAGGGTCAAAGTTAATAAGGAAGTGAGTAGGTTTTTTTATCAGGAATGGGGGATTGGCGGTTCGGCATCGGGAGTTGGAGTTTGAGACCTGGAGCTACTTGAGGATTGACGGGGTTCATTTAAATGAGGTTGGGATAGATCTGTGGGCGTTAGGCCTCCAGAAGGGGATTCAGTGGGGTCTATGTGTGTGGCGGTGCTGGAAAGTGTAAGGCTTTACCATCTTTCAAACTGTGGCAGGTTTTTGGGGGGTTCAGTTGATAAGGTCAAGTGGTGCAGGTGGAGAATAGGTTGTACCCATCCATGGTGATGGGGGTGGTTGGAGCTGTACTTCACGGTTACATGGGGATAACCGGGAAGAGTAAAAGGGGTAGGTCACTGCATTGGTTTGGGTATAGCCTCCGAGACAGGGGAGTCCGTCTGGAGGTCAAGAGGATAAAGGTATTGGGCAGTGACCAGTAGGGTCTTGGGTATGCTAATGACCCATGATTCAATATTAATGGAAAGTTTACATGTTAATTAAAGTTATTTATTGAAAGTTTACATTTGTTTTATATATATATATATATATATATATATATATATATATTATTTTTTATTTTTTTATTTATTTTTTTCGTTAATAAATCAAGGCCTTCGGCCATTTACTCCAAACATAGTCTGGTCTGGTTAATGGGGAGTGAGGTGGTTTGGAGGAAGGTGAGGGGTTTGGGGGTATTATTGGAGATGTGGGGGAAGTGTCAGACAATACAAATGTCATGTAGCGTTCTTTTTTTTACTTATTAGAATTGAGGTCGTTATAGGCCTCCAAAGTTGAATAACATGACATATCTCCAAAACGCTACAGTAAAATGGTTTCAAATGAGGTGTGCTTAGTGTATGGGACATCCTGTACTATAACTGACCATTCTTTTTTTCTACTTATTAGAATTGAGGTCGTTATAGGCCTCCAAAGTCGAATAATGTGACATATCTCCAAAACGCTACTGTAAAATGGTTTCAAATGAGGTGTGCTTAGTGTATGGGATGTCCTGTATCAGAACTGACCATTCTTTTTTTCTGCTTATTAAAATTGAGGTTGTTATAGGCCTCCAAAGTCGAAAAACATGACATATCTCCAAAACGCTACAGTAAAATGGTTTCAAATGAGGTGTGCTTAGTGTATGGGATGTCATGTTTCAGAACTGACCATTCTTTTTTTATACTTATTAGAATTGAGGTCGTTATAGGCCTCCAAAGTGAAAAAACTTGACATATCTCCAAAACGCTACAGTAAAATGGTTTCAAACAAGTTGTGCATAAAGTATGGGATGTTCTGTATCAGAACTGACCATTCTTTTTTTCTACTTATTAGAATTGAGGTTGTTATAGGCCTCCAAAGTCAAATAATGTGACGTATCTCCAAAACGCTACAGTAAAATGGTTTCAAATGAGGTGTGCTTAGTGTATGGGACATCCTGTACTAGAACTGACCATTCTTTTTTTCTACTTATTAGAAATGAGGTTTTTTTAGGCCTCCAAATTCGAATAATGTGACATATCTCCAAAACGCTACAGTAAAATGGTTTGAAATGAGGTGTGCATAGTGTATGGGATGTCCTGTACTAGAACTAACCATTCATTTTTTCTACTAATTAGAATTGAGGTTGTTATAGGCCTCCAAAGTGAAAAAACGTGACATATCTCCAAAACGCTACAGTAAAATGGTTTCAAACAAGTTGTGCTTAGTGTATGGGATGTCCTGTTTCAGAACTGACCATTCTTTTTTTCTACTTATTAGAATTGAGGTCGTTATAGGCCTCCAAAGTCGAATAACGTGACATATCTCCAAAACGCTACAGTAAAATGGTTTCAAATGAGGTGTGCTTAGTGTATGGGATGTCCTGTACTAGAACTGACCATTCTTTTTTTCTACTTATTAGAAATGAGGTTTTTTTAGGCCTCCAAAGTCGAATAACGTGACATATCTCCAAAATGCTACAGTAAAATGGTTTCAAATGAGGTGTGCATAGTGTATGGGATGTCCTGTATCAGAACTGACCATTCTTTTTTTCTACTTATTAGAATTGAGGTCGTTTTAAGCCTCCAAAGTCGAATAAAGTGGCATATCTCCAAAACGCTACTGTAAAATGGTTTCAAATGAGGTGTGCTTAGTGTATGGGATGTCCTGTATCAGAACTGACCATTCTTTTTTTCTACTTATTAGAATTGAGGTCGTTTTAGGCCTCCAAAGTCGAATAAAGTGGCATATCTCCAAAACGCTACTGTAAAATGGTTTCAAATGAGGTGTGCTTAGTGTATGGGATGTCCTGTATCAGAACTGACCATTCTTTTTTCTGCTTATTAAAATTGAGGTTGTTATAGGCCTCCAAAGTCGAAAAACATGACATATCTCCAAAACGCTACAGTAAAATGGTTTCAAATGAGGTGTGCTTAGTGTATGGGACATCCTTTACTATAACTGACCATTCTTTTTTTCTGCTTATTAGAATTGAGGTCGTTATAGGCCTCCAAAGTGAAAAAACTTGACATATCTTCAAAACGCTACAGTAAAATGGTTTCAAACAAGTTGTGCATAGTGTATGGGATGTCCTGTATCAGAACTGACCATTCTTTTTTTCTACTTATTAGAATTGAGGTCGTTATAAGCCTCCAAAGTCAAATAATGTGACATATCTCCAAAACTCTACAGTAAAATGGTTTCAAATGAGCTGTGCTTAGTGTATGGGATGTCCTGTATCACAACTGACCATTCTTTTTTTCTACTTATTAGAATTGAGGTCGTTTTAGGCCTCCAATGTCGAATAAAGTGACATATCTCCAAAACGCTACAGTAAAATGGTTTGAAATGAGGTGTGCTTAGTGTATGGGACATCCTGTACTAGAACTGACCATTCTTTTTTTCTACTTATTAGAAATTTGGTTGTTTTAGGCCTCCAAATTCGAATAACGTGACGTATCTCTAAAATGCTACAGTAAAATGTTTTCAAAAGAGGTGTGCTTAGTGTATGGAACGTCCTGTATCAGAACTGACCATTCTTTTTTTCTACTTATTAGAGGTCGTTATAAGCCTCCAAAGTCAAATAATGTGACATATCTCCAAAATGCTACAGTAAAATGGTTTCAAATGAGGTGTGCTTAGTGTATGGGATGTCCTGTATCAGAACTGACCATTCTTTTTTTCTACTTATTAGAATTGAGGTCGTTTTAGGCCTCCAATGTCGAATAAAGTGACATATCTCCAAAACGCTACAGTAAAATGGTTTGAAATGAGGTGTGCTTAGTGTATGGGACATCCTGTACTAGAACTGACCATTCTTTTTTTCTACTTATTAGAAATTTGGTTGTTTTAGGCCTCCAAAGTCGAATAAGATGACTTATCTCCAAAACGCTACAGTAAAATGGTTTCAAATAAGGTGTGCATAGTGTATGGGACGTCCTGTATCAGAACTGACCATTCCTTTTTTCTACTTATTAGAATTGAGGTTGTTATAGGCCTCCAAAGTCAAATAACGTGACATATCTCCAAAACGCTACAGTAAAATGGTTTCAAATGAGGTGTGCTTAGTGTATGGGACATCCTGTACTAGAACTGACCATTCTTTTTTTCTACTTATTAGAATTGAGGTCGTTATAGGCCTCCAAAGTGAAAAAACTTGACATATCTCCAAAACGCTACAGTAAAATGGTTTCAAACAAGTTGTGCATAGTGTATGGGATGTCCTGTATCAGAACTAACCATTCTTTTTTTCTACTTATTAGAATTGAGGTCGTTTTAAGCCTCCAATGTCGAATAAAGTGACATATCTCCAAAACGCTACTGTAAAATGGTTTCAAATGAGGTGTGCTTAGTGTATGGGATGTCCTGTATCAGAACTGACCATTCTCTTTTTCTACTTATTAGAATTGAGGTCGTTTTAGACCTCCAAAGTCAAATAAAGTGACATATCTCCAAAACTATACAGTAAAATGGTTTCAAATAAGGTGTGCTTAGTGTATGGGTTGTCCTGTATCAAAACTGACCATTCTTTTTTTTCTACTTATTAGAATTGAGGTCGTTTTAGGCCTCCAAAGTCGAATAAAGTGACATATCTCCAAAACGCTACAGTAAAATGGTTTCAAATAAGTTGTGCTTAGTGTATGGGACGTCCTGTACTAGAACTGACCATTCTTTTTTTCTACTTATTAGAAATTTTGTTGTTTTAGGCCTCCAAAGTTGAATAAGGTGACTTATCTCCAAAACGCTACAGTAAAATGGTTTCAAATGAGGTGTGCTTAGTGTATGGGATGTCCTGTACTAGAACTGACCATTCTTTTTTTCTACTTATTAGAATTGAGGTCGTTTTAGGCCTCCAATGTCCAATAAAGTGACATATCTCCAAAACGCTACAATAAAATGGTTTGAAATGAGGTGTGCTTAGTGTATGGGACATCCTGTACTAGAACTGACCATTCCTTTTTTCTACTTATTAGAATTGAGGTCGTTATAGGCCTCCAAAGTCAAATAACGTGACATATCTCCAAAACGCTACAGTAAAATGGTTTCAAATGAGGTGTGCTTAGTGTATGGGACATCCCGTACTAGAACTGACCATTCTTTTTTTCTACTTATTGGAATTGAGGTAGTTTTAGGCCTCCAATGTCAAATAATGTGACATATCTCCAAAACTATACAGTAAAATTGTTTCAAATGAGCTGTGCTTAGTGTATGGGTTGTCCTGTATCACAACTGACCATTCTTTTTTTCTACTTATTAGAAATTTGGTTGTTTTAGGCCTCCAAATTCGAATAACGTGACGTATCTCTAAAATGCTACAGTAAAATGTTTTCAAAAGAGGTGTGCTTAGTGTATGGAACGTCCTGTATCAGAACTGACCATTCTTTTTTTCTACTTATTAGAATTGAGGTCGTTTTAGGCCTCCAACGTCGAATAAAGTGACATATCTCCAAAACGCTACAGCAAAATGGTCTCAAATGAGGTGTGCTTAGTGTATGGGACGTCCTGTACTAGAACTGACCACTCTTTTTTTCTACTTATTAGAAATGAGGTTTTTTTAGGCCTCCAAATTCGAATGTGACATATCTCCAAAACGCTACAGTGAAATGGTTTGAAATGAAGTGTGCTTAGTGTATGGGACATCCTGTACTAGAACTGACCATTCTTTTTTTCTACTTATTAGAAATTTGGTTGTTTTAGGCCTCCAAAGTCGAATAAGGTGACTTATCTCCAAAACGCTACAGTAAAATGGTTTCAAATAAGGTGTACATAGTGTATGGGACGTCCTGTATCAGAACTGACCATTCCTTTTTTCTACTTATTAGAATTGAGGTTGTTATAGGCCTCCAAAGTCAAATAACGTGACATATCTCCAAAACGCTACAGTAAAATGGTTTCAAACAAGTTGTGCATAAAGTATGGGATGTCCTGTATCAAAACTGACCATTCTTTTTTTTCTACTTATTAGAATTGAGGTCGTTTTAGGCCTCCAAAGTCGAATAAAGTGACATATCTCCAAAACGATACAGTAAAATGGTTTCAAATGAGGTGTGCTTAGTGTATGGGATGTCCTGTATCAAAACTGACCATTCTTTTTTTCTACTTATTAGAAATTTGGTTGTTTTAGGCCTCCAAATTTGAATAACGTGACGTATCTCTAAAATGCTACAGTAAGATGTTTTCAAAAGAGGTGTGCTTAGTGTATGGAACGTCCTGTATCAGAACTGACCATTCTTTTTTTTCTTACTTATTAGAAATTTGGTTGTTTTAGGCCTCCAAATTTGAATAATGTGACTTATCTCCAAAACGCTACAGTAAAATGGTTTCAAATGAGGTGTGCATACTATATGGGACATCCTCTAATAGAACTGACCATTTTTTTTTTCTACTTATTAGAAATGAGTTATTTATACACCTCAAAATTTTAATAATGTGACATATCTCAAAAACGCTACAGTGAAATGTTTTCTAATGAGTTGTGCATAGTGTATGGGATGTCCTACTATAACTGACCATTATTATTTTTTTCTTTTTATTTCAAATGAGATCAGGGCCTCTGGGGTCGAAAATGTAATACAAGAGAACAAAAAAAAACACATGCAGTAAATGTATTTAGAAAGATACTTTATTTTTTCTGCTTGTGCTGTAAACATTTACCTAAAACAATGTATTGAAATTTGAAAAGTGTATAAAGAAAAAGAAAACATTAGTCAAAGACAATGTGAGTTTTAAAAAAGTATAAAGATAGAAAAGAGAAAGAAATAAAGAATGAGAGTGATAGAAATAGATAAATAAATGAATGCTTGTGCTGTAAAGCTTTTCATAAAACAATGAAAGAAATAGCTTGTGCTGTAAACCTTTTAATAAAATTATGAATGATAAAAAAATGAAGATTGAAGAGTGATTGAGAGGGAGAGAGAGAGAGAGAAAGAGAGAGAGAAAGAAAGAGATAAATAAATAAATGTTTGTGCTGTAAACCTTTTCATAAAACGATGTATTGATATGTGACCTATAAATAAAAAACAAAAAAAGTTAGTCGCAGACTATGTGAGTTTAAAAAAGAATGAAGATAAAAAGAGAGATAATTAATTAAGAATGAAAGAGATAGAGAGAGAAAAAGAAAGAAAGAAAGAGTGAGAGAAAGAAAGAAAGAGATAAATAAAAAATAAAGAATGAGAGAGAGAGAGAAAAAGAAAAAGAAATGAAGAAATAATATGAGAGAGAAATAAAAAAAGAGAGAGAGAGTGGGAGATAGACAGAGAAAAAAAAATTAAGAATGAAAGAGAAAGACAGAGCGAGAGAGAAATAAACAAAGACACAGATATGGGCAACTTCAGTGCTCTGCCTGGATACCTGTTTCCTATTGCCTTTTGATCACAGACATGCATTGTAGGCATGCACTGCTGTGATTAATACTAAAATAATATGTTTTAATGGAATATTAATGGGATAGATAGATAGGATCTAATTGTACAATATATATGGATGATTATGTTGCCTATTGCCTTTTGTAGGCATGCAAAGTTGTGATTAATAATGAAAGAATATGCTTTAAGGCTCGATTCACACTAGCACGTTTTTTTTATGCATTTTGCAGAAATGCAAGGAAATTTTTTAACATATGGAACATGTTCACATCAATGCATTTTTGTGCCTCTGCATTTTTGGAAAGGGGCGGGGACTTTTTTCCATGCAAATGCAGCGTTTTGCATGTAATAGAAGTCAATGGACCTGCATCAAAAACGCAAGTACCGCATTTCTACAGCAATTTGCGTTTTTTTTCCTTTTTTTTTCACTGTATATATTTGGTTGCTAAGCAACCACAGTGTAAAAAAAAAAAAACAAAAAAAAAAAAAAAACGCAAAGTGCGGCAAAATTTCTTGTCCAAAAATGCGGCAAGCACCGCAAAAAGCATTGCAAAAACATTCAAAAGCAACATGCATAGATGTAAATCGAGCCTAATGGGCTATTAATGAATTAGATAAATAGGATCTATAAATGCTGATGTTGCCTATTGATCACAGGCATGCACAGCTGTAATTATAGGTAAATAGCTATAGATATGATTCAGTTGTAAATCTGCATGGATGCAAGACATGCACAGCTGCAATTAATAGCCCAATATGTATAACAGATATAAATGAAGTTAGGTAGAACTATTAATTAGAACAATCTGCTCATGTTGCATTTTAATTGCACTATAGACACAGCCAGCTGTCCCAATCTCACAGCCGAAACCTCCTGCCACTTGGGTTAGATGAGTGTATTTGCTCCTCAGCTCTCGGTCTTCTTGCCATTTGCAGCTCCTCCAGCTCCTATCTGATTCCCCGGCTATTGCAGCGCTTTATGTTTAGTAGGGAGGGTGAGTCATAGAGCAGTGTGATGTTACTGCAATTACCGTACTGATTGTAATAGGAGCACAGGGTTTTTTTTTTTGTCGGCTGGCTAGACCGTGCATTTGGAAACCACGGCTGGCTTGACCGCAGTTTCTCCTTGGTGATGGTGGAAGTGCTCGCTTCTCGCAGATGTCACGCTCGATCCAGCAGGTAGCGCTATGCGTAGGAATAAAAGGCGGGCACCCTGCCTCAACAAAGATGGCTGCTCTAACCTACCGGAGCTCGGGCGCTTCCGCCTGCTCTCAGTTTCAACCGGAAGTGATTCGGTGTGGGTTGTAAGAGACTATGGAGCAAGCGAAGATGGCTTCTCCTAAAAGTGCGCCGAAGGATGCTCAGGTAATGGTTGTGTGTGGAGCGGGAGGGTGTATACGGGGGAAGCTGGGCTGAGTGAAAGTGAAACTAATCTGGTGTACGCCATCATGACTGTCCGCAGTGGTGCATTGAGTGAGGATGGTCATAGTGGTTTCAGGTTACTGGTACATAATGGGAAGCCTGCAAGGCTCCAGTCACTGGAATGGGCTGTCTTATCAGCTACAAAGTAGCTCCTGGAGCGCTATGTTGTGTTCTGGTTTGCATGTTTTGTTGCACGACAAAATGAATGATTCCTAACCACGTCTATCAACAATATTATGAACACTTGGCGTAAAAAAATGCCGCTTTTACGTTTATTTATTTTTTTCTTGCCTTCTAAATGCCACACTGTGTTAGTTTATGTGTACACAGGCATTTCCGGGCAGGGAAAAAAAAACACACAGTCACGTGCGTTCAGGAGAGGAGCGTTCCGCCAGAAAAAAAGTAATTAGTAAGTGGATTTCAAGGGCCAGAATAAATATTCTGCCTAATGAAATTAATTATTGTCCATATATAAGATGCGCCTAAACGTATTTGAAAATCTTATCTTAGTGTGCATGAGGCCTTACTGGCACAGTGAGTGCGACGTGTGGGTTTTGTTGCGTTTTCAGGAACGCCCAGTTGACCCCTGAGCGATTTGAAGTATGACATTCAATGGGAGCACCTGAAAATACATGTTTTTTTTTTTTCCACGTGATTTCTCACCTCCCCCCCCCCCCCTTCCTAGTAAGGATGAGCTCTGGCCTGTTTGCAGAGCCCACCAGGAAGTAGGCGCAGCGCTGCGCTAATCACAGACAGTGAGACATTGCCCCGATGCGCAGCTGCAGAGATTGGGCAATGCCTCACTGCCTGTGATTAGTGCAGTGCTGTGCCGACTTCCCGGCGAGCTCTGCACATGGGCTGTGCGAACACGCCGGAGCTCATCCCTACTTCCTAGTAACTGGTTTTCTATTAGATTAACCACTTGCTTACTGGGCACTTAAACCCCCCTTCCTGCCTAGACCAGTTTTCAGCTTTCAGCGCTGTTACACTTTGACAATTGCGCGGCCATGTAACACTGTACCCAAATGAAATTTTTATAATTCCCCCCCCTCCCCCCTCACAAATAGAGCTTTCTTTTGGTGGTATTTAATTACTGCTGGGGTTTTTATTTTTTGTAAAAAAATAAGACTGAAAAAAAAAAAAAAACCCCAAACAATTTGAGATTTTGTTATAAAATGTTGCAAAACGGTAATTCTTCTCCATTGATGTATGCTTGCACAGATAGGTGGTGGCACTAATGAGGCACTTATTGGCACCCCTGGTGGGCACTGATATGCACTGGTGGGCACAGGCACAGATGAGGTGGCTGTGGCTCTTCCTCTTTCGGACCTATGTCCCTTTCACAGAAGGTGGTGATCGACTTTATTTTTTTTCTCCTCGTTGTGCTGTTAGTGTGAGAAAGAAAAAAAGGTTACCGATCTTCTGTTTACATCATGTGATCAGCTGTCATTGGCTGACAGCTGATCGCTATAGTCATTTGGCTATAGCGTGGACGCGAGGGGGTTAAACTAAAACACTCCACTCTTGAAAAACGGGAGTACAAACATGCCACAGAAGTGCTGCAAATTCACTTGAGGACAAGTTCACACCATAGAAATACATTCTGGATGTATTTCTGCATGTGTGTTTTTTCTGGTGCATTACTGCCCCCCCCCCCTTTTTTTTTTTTTTTTTTTTTTTTTTTCTTATCGTATGGACGTGTGTTCTGGTGCGCCTTTGTTCTGTTTATGTGCATTCCTGGTGTGTTTTTTGATGCATACGGCATTCCACTACAGTTCAGTGCAGGAAAAATGCAGCATGTGCTACTTCTGGAACTGGAATTCACTTGATCTGACTACACTGGTGTGAACGATGCAGTTGGAAGCCATATAACCTATTTGTGCATTTTTGATACAGAAAAAACCTCCACAGTGGACTGCTTGTGATGTGAACTAGAAAATGCTCACACGCCAGTGTGAACGGAGGCTAAAAGAAGCCGTGAATACATTCTGGTGACTTATGGGTTATAATGTCACTGCTTTGTTTCACCCCAGCCGCAGCAGGTATTTTATTAATAGATAGAAAATATGAGCATCCTCACAGGGTGGTACTGTGGATGTGAGTAAAATAAAATCATCCTAAAATAATTGACAAAATTGATGAAAAGTCCATTAGAGTGAACTCTAATGGACTTTTTAGGCAACAAAATGTCTAGAAATAGCTTTAAATACAGTTGGGTGAAAATCCGAATTGCAATTTATAACTCTAGCGATATATTATTATTCAATATATCCACATAAACATCACTCTGACCACCAGTATAGCTCTATCATAGCAATATAGGTGCACCGATGAATTGATGCCATCAAATGCAGGGTGGGCCTCATTTAGGTACGTCTGGCAAAATGAAGCACTACATCAAACTTTTTTTCAAAGAGGGCCAGATTTGATGAAGTGAACATGCGTGAGGGCCGACCATTTTGCCTGACATTCTTTAAACCGTTAAAATTCAGTCTAAGTGTGTTTTTATCTGAGTACTAATACACTGCCCAACCAGAATGCTCTTTCCTTTGTGACCGAGTGTGGTGAAGAGATGAGCTCAAGCGTGTTATTTGGATATACTGTATTTATCGGCTTATAACAGGCACCTTCGCTTTAAAAAGGAAATTTACGGTAAAAATCTTAAATTTTAAATAAAGAACTGTAAAGCAAAATAAGGGTCTGTGCCCATCAATGAAGCCTAATTGGTGCCCATTTGCATCCCCGCCATTGCCCGGAATCCAGCAACTTCATTACCGTAAGTGCAGCACCCCCGTTACCATCAGTGCAGCCTGATTAATGCCCATCTGCAGCCTCGGAGGAGACAGGGAGGGGGACGGGACGCCAACAGACTTACAGGAGAAACTCGTGTTTTCTCGGCTGCCGCTTTAATAGAAAGTCCTGCCAACTATGATGGACTGAACAGTCGTCCAAAGGTAGCGCAGGAAATGGGACTTCCTTTTACAGAGTCCTCCGTGTAAACAGGAAATTCTCCTGTATGTATGGCACTTGCGTATGTATCTTTTCTCCAGTCATCTTCCAGGACGGCACACCTGAGAGATGACTGGTCCACCTGACAGGAAACACAATCAACAACGAGTTTAAAAGTCCCCACCCCTCCCTCAGACCCTCAGTTCTTGATTGTGTTTCCCACAGGATGACAGCGAAACCAAGTTTCTTTCTAAAAGGTTTTTTCCTTGGGGTCTGGGACCCCGTGTTTTTTTCTCGTGAGGTTCTTTTTTTTTTTTTTTTAAGGGACTTGAACAGACAGGGTCTGTGGTGCTCCCTTGTATACCCCCAGGAGAAATCTTGGGGGGGTATTCCTCACTCAAGGTCTCCTTAGGGAGCCTTGTATGAGCCTCGTGGGACAGGGGAGTTGTCCCAGTAGGCTATTCCCCTGTTGTATTGGCCTACCTGCACATTCGTTGGTGGAGTGGTGAGGTGATGCCTTTCCTTATGCGGACGCGGATGGCGTGCGTTCCAACGCCACAGCGCATGTCCGGAAGTCCAAGGGCGTCACTTCCGGGTATCGAGTTCCGGAAGTTGAGATGGCTGGACGCACCGGCGTGCGTTCCAGCCTCAGTGCGCAGGACCGGAAGAGGCCGTGCGTCATTTCCGGGCGACGGACCTCCTTAAAGATGGCGCCGATCGGCGCGTTTTTTCAAACAGAACGGGTGTGCTGTAATACACCCAGTCTCCTCGTCCTGCAAGGCGCTTTCCTGAACACTTGGAAAAGACAACAAGGGGATGCTCGAGACCTGATCCAGCGATCCTGCAGGGCAGCAAATCGCTATGGAAGAAGAAGGTCAGTCTGAGCAGACAATCGTTGAGGTCGCCACTGGGGGTGAGTGATCCAACTTTATTTAGGGGCAGGGTTCTCGGGGTAGAGCTCCTGTGCCCCTTTTAGGACTTGTGTAGCTAAATTGTCTATTTTTTGACTATTCCCAGGGACCGAAAGCTCTGCCCAGGGGTCAGCTGCTAGGTCTAAGGGGAAGGTTACTTCAAAGTCCAGGCGTTGTGGTTACTGTAACGCTAAGTTAGCACAAGACCACTCCAAACCTTTCTGCGATCGATGTATCATCAAGCTCGCAGGCAGACCGCTCAGGTCGTGAAGGAATGTAGGGCCTTACAAGCAGAAATGTTGGCTACCCTTCAAACTTTTCAGTCCACCCTTGTGAAGGGTTTGCAGGAAGTACCGTCAGAGAGAGAGACTCCTCAGTTACAGGAAAACCTTTCCACATCTTATGCGGAAAGTTCCCAGGGCCAAGTCTCCCTATTATCTGAGGTGGAGGAAGGCCAAGTACCAGATTGTAGTTCTGGAGAGGAAGATTCAGACCAAGATAGCCAGGGGGAGGCTAAGCTTGGGGGATTTTTGTTCCCGAGTGAGGACATGGAGGGTTTATTAAAAGCCATTTACGCCTCAGAAGATATTCAGGTTCCCTCTGCTCAAGTCTCAGCTCAAGATAGAGTATATAGAGGTTTAGGAAGGTTACAGACCAAGACCTTTCCCATCCACCAGTCTCTGAAGGAGATAATCCTTAGAGAATGGAAGGAACCTGAACGCAAGCTTCTCAAACTGAAAGCTTGGAAAAGGAGGTGTCCCTTTAAAGATGAGGAGGAGGAAAAGTTTTTTAAAGCTCCTCGCCTGGATGCAGCCTTAGCGCAAGTATCTAAGAGGTCCGATTTGTCCTTTGAAGATTCCGGAAATATCCAGGATCAGATGGATAGAAAGTCGGAAACTTTACTCAAAAGAGCCTGGGAGGCGAATGCGGCAGCAATGGCGCCTGCCCTAGCTTCCGCCTGTGTAGCCAGAAATGCTGACACCTGGCTGGGCAAGATGGATACATGGAAACATGGATCATGTTTCCTGCAGTAGGGAGGCTAAAGAGATTGTAGACTCGCTGGAAGTAATCAGTCGAGCAGTAGCATATGTGGCAGATGCAGCTGTAGAAACTGTTAGGACCACAGCTAAAGCAGCAGCACTTTTGAACTCTTCCAGGAGAGCTCTATGGGTCAAGACCTGGGATGGGGATTTTACTTCCAAGTCTCGCCTATGCGGCATCCCCTTTGAGGGTTCCTTGCTGTTTGGTTCAGGCCTAGATCAGGTTTTGTCCCGATCTACGGAGAAGGGCAAGAAATTTCCTGTAAGGCCCAAGAAAGAAAGGGGTAAGAAATTTTTTCGAGGCCCCTATTCAAAGACCCATCATAAGGGGAAAACTGAACCAAGGAGGAAATGGAACTTGGGGAAAGGAAAAGAAAAAAGTGCAATCCTTTTCTCCAGCTCCGGAGCCTCTCAGAAAGAAGGTAAATGACGCCACCGTAAAGGTAGGCGCAAGACTCAGCGAATTCCTTCCACAGTGGGAAAGGATTACGCAGAGTCCATACATTCTAAACCTTTTAGAAGTGGGGTACAGACTGGAATTTCAGACCCATCCCCCACAGGAATTTCTGGTTACTTTTCCTCCCAGGGACCCAACCAAGGCAGAAGGGTTACTGAAAAATCTAAAGGAGCTAGCAGAGCAAAGGGTTATTACTCCAGTACCAACCAATCAGCTTACCCAGGGTTTTTACTCACACGTATTTGTGGTTCCAAAACCCTCAGGAAAATTTCGGTTGATAATAAATTTGAGAAGACTCAACCGTTACCTGCTTCACAAGAAGTTCAGGATGGAGAGTATTTACTCAGTAAGAAAGCATCTGCAGAGAGGAGTCTTTATGGTCACCCTGGACCTAAAAGACGCTTATCTACACGTACCCATTGCTCCCGAACACCAGAAGTACCTACGCTTCGCAGTTTGCATACAGCAGAGGATACAACACTGGCAGTTCAGGGCTCTTCCCTTTGGGCTGGCGGCAAGTCCAAGGATATTCACAAAGGTGTTAGCCGAAGTAGTGGCATACCTACACCTGCAGGGGATAGGGTTAATACCCTACCTGGATGACTTGCTGATCTACAGTGTGGATCAGAGGCAAGCAGTAATAGACAGAGACATCGTGTTGGAAACTCTGGAGACCTTGGGCTGGATGGTCAGTCAGGAGAAGTCCTCACTGACTCCATCTCAGTCCAAGCTATACCTAGGCTACCTGTTAGACTCGCAGGCACAGAAGGTATTCTTACCAACAGAAAAGGTAACGAAGGTCCAGAATGCGGTTGTCACCCTTCTCGAAAGAGGAGAAGCCTCTCTGAGATATATAATGAGATTGCTGGGCCTCATGACGGCCTGCATTCGGCAGTAACCTGGGCACAACTCCATTCTCGGGAGCTTCAGTCTTTTCTACTTGCCTCATGGGGAGGAAAAAGAGAAACATTAGAGAACAGAGTACCCATCACAGAGGAGGTATCTCGTTCTCTGCGGTGGTGGCTCGACCCACAGAATTTGTTGAATGGTCGCCCCTGGTCTCAGGTAAACCCTTTGGTCCTAACCACGGACGCCAGCACCTGGGGTTGGGGGGCTCATCTGGGAGACCGATATACCCAGGGGTCCTGGAACCACAGCCAAGCCAGGGAGTCTTCCAATTTCAGGGAGCTTCTGGCAGTAGGCAAAGCCCTAGACTATTTCCGAGAGGAACTGCAGGACAGGGAGGTTCAGGTCCTCTCGGACAACCTGGTCACGGTGGCATACCTAAACCACCAAGGAGGGACAAGGTCGGACAAACTAAGACGGTTAGCGCAACAGATCCTTGTGAAGGCAGAAAAGAGGGTCCTTTCACTGTCAGCGATTCATATAAAGGGCTCACTCAATCTGCAAGCAGATTTTCTAAGCAGACAGCCCATCCTTCAAGGGGAATGGGGATTGAGCAAAGAAATCTTCTTCCTGGTGTGCAAACATTTTGGCAAGCCAGAAATAGATTTGTTCGCTTCCCGGGAGAATGCGAAGGTTCTCAGGTTTTTCTCCCTTTACAAGGATCAAGAAGCAGAAGGGATAGACGCTCTTGTACAAGTGTGGGATTTCAGACTGGCTTATGCCTTTCCCCCATTGGTGCTCCTTCCCAGAGTCCTACAAAAATTAACCTACTCAAGGTCAGTCCTGATACTGATAGCACCCTGGTGGCCCAAGAGAGTTTGGTTTCCCACCATTCAGAGTCTCGCGATAGCTCCCCCGCTGCGTCTGCCGGTGCAACGAGACCTACTCAGTCAGGGTCCAGTCTTTCACCCCGACCCGGGTCGTCTCTCTCTGACAGCATGGCTATTGAAAGGGAAATACTCCGAGACAGGGGCTGTTCGGAAAAAGTGATAGATACTCTTCTCCTCAGTAGGAAAGGCGTCACCAGAAAGATTTATGCAAAGGTCTGGAAAGTCTTCTCCCACTGGCTACAGTCTAAGGAGGGGGCTCTCCAGATGATACCCACCATCCTAGACTTTCTTCAGGAGGGGGTGGACCAGGGTTTGGCAGTTAGCACCCTAAAGGTCCAGGTGGCAGCCCTGTCCGTGTTTTTTGATAGGAAGCTAGGACAGGAGCCGCTAATAAAAAGATTTTTGTCGGCCAGGGAAAGGGTAGTTCCATTCAGGTCGGTCAGTTGCCCTCCATGGGATCTGTCCCTGGTATTAGATGCCCTAACAAGGGGGCCTTTTGAGCCGGTGGCTCAAATTTCGGTTAAGCTTTTATCATTTAAGTTGGCCTTCCTCCTGGCTATCACTACGGCCAGGAGGGTGAGTGATATACAGGCTCTGTCGATTAAAGAGCCGTTTTTGCGCATCCTAGAGGATAGGGTAATCCTCACTCAGGATCCTCTTTATTTGCCAAAGGTAGCTTCATTATTTCACAGAACACAGGAGATTATTCTCCCGTCCTTTTGCCAGAATCCTAAGAATAAGGAAGAGGAAAGATTTCATTTCTTAGATGTCAGGCGTTGTCTCCTAGTCTATTTAGAAAGGGTGAAGGACTTTAGGAGATCCAGTCATTTATTGGTCACTTTTTCAGGGAAGAAAAAGGGTCTTCAAGCATCTAAGTCTACGATAGCTAGATGGGTTAGACAGACCATATCCATCGCTTATAGACAGGCAGGTAAACCAGTACCAACCCGCCTTAAGGCGCATTCAGCTAGATCCCTAGCGACCTCCTGGGCAGAGAGGGCAGGCGCCTCAATTGACCAGATCTGCAAGGCAGCAACATGGACGAGCCATAGAACATTTCTGAGGCACTACAGAGTGGAGCTGTTGTCCCCTCAGGATTTGGCATTTGGCAGGAAGGTCCTACAAGCGGTTGTCCCGCCCTAAAGGTAGGCCTGAACTTCTTGCTTATCCTCTCAGGTGTGCCGTCCTGGAAGATGACTGGAGAAAATGACCAGTTACACTTACCGGTAACGTCTTTTCTAGGAAATCTTCCAGGACGGCAGGCCTACTCCCTACCCTTGTTTTATTGGTGATATATTAATTCTTCACAGAATGTTCCCTCTGACACTGGTGTGGGATTTTCTTTACCATAACTGAGGGTCTGAGGGAGGGGTGGGGACTTTTAAACTCGTTGTTGATTGTGTTTCCTGTCAGGTGGACCAGTCATCTCTCAGGTGTGCCGTCCTGGAAGATTTCCTAGAAAAGACGTTACCGGTAAGTGTAACTGGTCATTTTCTGGCCCCCAGTACTTGGGTATTCGTTGGGGGGGCCACAAAAGATACACATGTCAAAATTACCAGCCATGCTGTCTGAAACCAGAACTTGGCCGGACTTTGGACATGCCTGCTCTACATCCATTGCACTGATGCACTTCGTCAGGGGCTTGAGGTAGGTATTGCAGTAGGTTATCGCATTAGAAAGCTCTCATGGTAACGACAGCAAAATAAGCGGGTAGTGAGTGGGCCAATTGTCGTCCCATTTATTCAGTGTCTGTATCCATAGTTTCAGGTGCAAAGTTTAGTTTCCTTGGACAACTTCACAAATGTAGGGTAATTTAGGGGTTAATGCATATGTCATAGGGTATTGTATGCCCAGGATATTATAGTATAAACCCTGGCAAAAGGATGTAGGACACAGGCCCCTTACAAGAACCCTCAGAAACCAAACCGATCCCTAGATATAGCCGTGTCCCAAATAGTAGGCATTGTCTCCGTTTCGTGTGAAGGTATTTTGGCCTTCCTGCCATCCATCCACCCGAGTGGCGTGCATACTCGTCGGGTGTGCCATGCAGAATATTTGCACCCCCCCCCCCCCCCCCAGCACGCACTGTGGTTCCTCTCACAGGCCAGTGTGTTGGAATTGCACCGCACACAGAGCTAGAGCCAGCTGTTAGTCAAGCAGCTGAGTGGACCCCCGACAATATGGTCAGGATTCCTTCCAGAGGCCGGAGTTGCTCTGTGACATTAGCTGATAGTTTGCTTTAGCCACAGTCACAGAAAAGCAAAAGTAAGTGCATTTCTGTGACCCAGAAGATAAGTGGCCATACTTCTTTTAAAATTTATATCGGGACAAAAAAAAAAAAATCTCTGTAATCTCTAAATTTCTGGCATGATCAATGGGTGTTTAATTTATTTATTTTTAACCACTCCCTGACCACGCTATAGCTTGAATGATGGCTACAGTGCAGTCGTCCAGTTCTGGGAGGACATCATATGACGTGATCGCGCCCATCGTGGCATGCTCAAGGATCGCTTTGTCCTTAGGACACAGCTGATCACAGATCGGGGTAGAGGGCCAATCACAAAGGCCCTTTTACACTTGATAAGTTGTGTCCAATCACAGCTGATCACAATGTAAACACAAGCCTGTTATCGGCATTCCTTTCCTCGCTCTGACAGTGCGAGGAGAGAAGAGCAGATAACCGCTTGTATGAAAGGGACGTCTACGCTGATAATCAGGGCACAACAGTGCCCACTAGTGCCACCTCCTCTGTGCCCATCAGTGAAGGAGAAAAATTACAGGTTTGCAAAATTTTTATAACAAACTCCATAATTTACCCCCTGGATGATGTAATTCTCTTATGAAACGCGTACGGCAGAGCAGGACGATGCGCTGACATCACCTCGAGTTACTGCTGCGTATACAGAAGGACGAATTTGTCCGAGTGTGTTTGGCCAACACATCGGACTTCAGGCTTTCTGTTTTAATTCTTTAATAAACCAAAAGGTTTTACACTATCGGAGAATCTATGGTTTTTACATGTTTTGTGTACCAACCATTGAGACCATTTGGGCAGCAGCTGGTGAGTGAGCAGGCACGTTTGGTGCGTTCTGAAGTTACAGCTGCACTTAGACTATATGCTTTTCCTGATCCTCTGTAGTGGGGGATCGCAACCATTTGGTAAGAAGTAACTTTCTCTACACGGTGGTGGACACTCCAAAGACATGCAGGTAGGGTAATTGGCTTCTGTCCAAAATTGGCCCTAGTATATGAATGGAGACCTTGGATTGTGGGCTCCTTGAGGGTAGGGAGCGATATGAGTGTGCAATGTACAGGGATAGGGACAATTGTAGACACTCACTCAGGTTGAACTGGATTGACTGGTGTCTTTATTCAACCTTACTAACTATGAAACTATGATTGCACTTTTGGGTGAAGATTAATCTCATCAGTGGATGGACTTTTATCTTGATTTCGCATGGGTGGATGTGATAGCTTATGCTTATCTTTACACGGATTGTTTGTCCAAATTTAGTCCATAAAGGAATAAGGCAATCTTGTTTATTTACACATATTTGTTATCCACAGTGAATTGTGATGGATTCACACTATTTAGGGCTCATCAGCCATTTACATTGCATTTTGAATGGTTTGTTCACTCATATGTTTAATTTATGGTTTACCTCTATTCACATTTATAGGTTTAACGCGATTCCGATTTTCTTTCTATAATACTGTGTAGAGAGCTGCATTATATGTGTTTCACTTCCGGTCTCTATGGACCTCAGTTTACTGTGAAGCTAAAAGCCCAACCATGCCGACTCAGCTGTCTGGCTGACCTTTATACACTGATGGGGACCTTTTTGCTATGCCTTAGCCAGAGGTCCACTAAAACACATACATTTTCAGGCATTTCCTGTAGATTTGATGTCCTGGGTCCCCCACTGTTCTTATTAGTTCTTCCAGTCACCTCCGTGTCACTTCATGGCGCAGTATTGATGTCAACGTTGGCAGGAGTCCTGTGGGGGACAAAGAAGACAACAGTCCCGGAAATGTCTCGGCAGTCATTGTTGGCAGATTTTTCTTGAATTGTGCAGTGTTCTGGCAGCATGGACAACCAGACAGTAAGGTACTCGCTAAGGGGGTTCACATTTTGTTATGGCAGTTTTTATTTATTTTATTCATTTTATGATTGCCACTTGTGTGATTAGACTTTTTTTGTCATGTTGGTTGGATAAGGAGAAACATTTCTCATTGTGTGATCAAACTGTGATGCGTGTGTTCTTTTACTGTATAATCAATTTTTCTTTCCCATCAAATTGTTTATGTAATGCGTGATATTTCTTTTTGCAATAAAAAGTATGTTGATTATTTAACCACTTCAGCCCCGGACCAATTGTCAGCCTATGGACCAGAGGTCTTTTTACAATTTCGCACTGCACCACTTTATTAGCAATTTGCGTCCTTTTCTTCCCACAAATAGAGCTTTCTTTTGATGGTATTTGATTGCCTCTGCGATTTTTATTTTTATTGAATTTTTTTTTTTAACGATATAAAAGGAAAAAGACTGAAAATTTAGAAAAAAAGATATATTCTACTTTTTGTTATAAGAAAAATCGAATAAACTCAATTTTAGTCATACATTTAGGCCAAAATGTATTCAGCCACATGTCTTTAGTAAAAAAAAATGTCAAGCGTATATTTATTGGTTTGCGCAAAAGTTATAGCGTCTACAAACTAGAGTACATTTTCTGGAATTTACACAGCTTTTAATTTATGACTGCCTATCTCACTTCTTGAGGTGCTAAAATGGCAGGGCAGTACAAACCCCCCCCCCCCCCCCCAAATTACCCCATTTTGGAAAGTAGACACCCCAAGGAAGTTTCTGAGAGGCATGTTGAGCCCATTGAATATTTTTAATTTTTTTTTGTCCCAAGTGATTGAATGACACACAAAAAAAAAAGTTTACAGAAAGTTGTCACTAAATGATATATTGCTCACACATGCCATAGTTATATGTGGAATTGCACCCCAAAATATATTCTGCTGCTTTTCCTGAGTAGGGGGATACCACATGTGTGGGACTTTTTGGGAGTCTAGCCGCATACGGCACCCCGAAAACCAATCACTGCCTTCAGGATTTCTAAGGGTGCAAATTTTTGATTTCACGCCTACCTATCACAGTTTCAAAGGCCATAAAATGCCAAAATAGCACAAACCCCCCCCCCCCCAAATGACCCCATTTTGGAAAGTAGACACCCCAAGCTATTTGCTGAGATGCATGTTGAGTCCATGGAATATTTTGCCACATGTTGCGGGAATATTACAAACTTTTTTTTTTTTTTTTTGCACAAAGTTGTCTCTAAATGATATATTGCTCACACATGCTATGGGCATAAGTGAAATTACACCCCAAAATAAATTCTGCTGCTTCTCCTGAGTACGGGGATACCACATGTGGGGGACTTTTTGGGAGCCTAGCCGCGTACGGGACTACCAAAAAAACTGTTAGCGATCACAGGGATCAGGCCTGACTCTGTGAACGCTGCAGTTATGCGTTTAGTGTTTTGTAAGTGACAGTGATCGATCGATACTGCACTTGGGTGGGCTGGGCAGAGGGGCAAAACGCAGGTGCTAGCAGGTATCTGGGCTGATCCTGCTAACAATGCATTTTTTTGGAGCCCTAAACTGCTGGCGACGCTAGTATAGATCTGATCAGATATTGATCTGTTCAGATACTATACCCCTACAGGAGGTGTATGCTTTGCATGTGGGTGTTAGCGGTACTGGCACTAACCTAGCGCTGCCTGTGTTTACACTACACAGACATGGGAAGCTTCTCATTTGCCAGGAGCGATCGAGAGGGGATGGCCAGAAACCAACAACCATCCCCTCATCCCGGATCGCTCCTGAAGCGAAACGGACCGCCGCAGCCAGTGGGAGGGGGTTCGGTCGGACCCCCCCCACCCCCTGGAAGGCAGGCACGTACGGGTATGTGCTTGTGCCTGTCTGTGCCATTGTGCCGACGTATATTTACATGCGGCGGTCCTTAAGGGGTTAAACAAACATTTTTTTTTTTTTTTTTTTTTTTAAGCTTTGCCAAATAGTTTCCTGTCATATACTTGTGTCTCCAGCTAATTTGGATGAATTGATGGAAGTTCCCTTGTGATGTGGTATCATGTATTGATCAGATTGTAGTAGTCCTAATATTTATGAAATCATTCTGTTTACAGGTCATGGCCCAGATATTAAAGGATATGGGGATTACCGAGTATGAACCCAGAGTTATCAACCAGATGTTGGAATTCACATACAGTAAGTAAAAATGGCTGAATGAATATACATTCCAGAACTCTTTGGAAGTTTTCTGGCTTCCTCTAAACTGCTCCTAGTGTGTATTGGTGTATGATGCAGAAATAATTAAGCAAAGCTCCATTTGTACAGATGTTCAGTCTCACTGCAAATCCCATTGGTAAGTTTCCTGCAGTTGTGTTTGACAGCTGTGTGTGGCTAGCAGAAGCCACTGAGTCAGTGGGTATAGGTATTCATGATCGTTCACAGCAATTACCTGCAGTGATCGCAGCAGGACGCGCTTTGTGCTCTCCGCACACGATGGTTTGTTCAGCATTGTGGCTAAATGCACATGGAGCCTAAAGGCCCATACACTCGGATCTGAAAATCGTACGAAAAATACCACTTTCGAAGGGAACGTATGATAATCGGAATGTCAGTACAGAGCTTTCGAGAGCCGATCACGACAGTTCATCCGATATTATCCGATCAGACATGCACAAAAATTATTCTCGTACGATACCAGATCGTGCGATTTCCGTTTTTGATCAGTACAGTTGACGTCTGAAAATACAATACAAAATTCACATGACATCGCTTCCCAATTTTTTTTATTCTGTTGTACGAGATTTTTCATAACTTTAGTAAACTCTTCATGTTCGATATGCGACTAGCATGCAAAAAACAAAAACAAACGATCTGTCCTATTTTCAGATCGTGTGTATGGGGCTTTAGGAGTAGAGTGTGTGGTGTTTGTGTTTTTTTTTTTTTTTTTTTTTATTATGAAGGACAGTGATAGAGAGGTGAAGTGAGCAGAATAGTGAGCAGAATAGCATTGGCATACACAAGGTGTTAAGTTCCATCCCACTTCCTATAATTAAACTGAAAATGTAGAAGACATAAGAAGTTGGTGATTTAAAAAAAAATATAAGTAATGTATAGGACATAGGATTCCCAACTCCGATGGGCTTTTGTTCTAATGTAGTCTATCTCTGTGCCTTGAAAGTTACAGATTAATAATATAGGGATCTGTTCACCCCTCGTGCCCCGTCGCTGCTGAGAGCTCCATATTAACACCTGTGGTTCTTGGCAATCCCTAGAAAATACCTCCTTTGTTTTAATGTAATTAGGAAATCTCACTTTTCTTTCTAGGGTATGTAACCACAATACTGGAAGATGCAAAAATTTACTCAAGTCATGCTAAGAAAAACAATATTGATGCAGATGATGTCAGACTTGCCATACAGTGTCGGACAGACCAATCTTTTACCGCTCCACCTCCAAGAGATGTAAGTAAAACATATAAAAGCTTCTCTCTGTACTCGACGTCACTCCTGTGCATGCACAGGTATCTCAAAGAACGGCACGGGTGGCTGCTCCGTCAGAGCGCATGCGCCGGTGATGTCATCGGCTGCATGTAATGTAAATATTGTGTAAACGATACAAGTTTAGGAGATATTTACAGTACCTATCGGTAAGCCTTATTTATAGGCTTACCTATAGGTACAAATTATGTCTTTTGAGGTTGCTTCCTCTTTAACATGTTAACTTGATATTTTAATGACTGGGTTCACATATACTTTTAGGCTCTTTGATGCAAATATTTGTTCAGTTTAAATATTGCAATCTTTATACTGCCAATTTTTAATTTTTCTATGGCATTTGTTTTATTTAGATATTTGTATGTATGATTTTATTACACTTTTATGTACATTATACCTATTGTTGTTTCATAGTTTTTATTAGATATTGCAAGACAGAAGAACCAGACGCCACTTCCCTTAATAAAACCTTACGCAGGACCCAGACTGCCTCCGGACAGATACTGTCTGACAGCACCAAACTATCGGCTTAAAACAATACAAAAAAAGGTATCGCTTGTGCTGGGTTTTGGTAAGCTGTGTAAAAGCAGCTGGCTGATAGTAGTGGGGGTTGTTGTATTTATTTATTTTTGATTGTTTTGTGAGTGCAATTGTTTTCCAACACCTTGTACATAAGTGTTTCCTGGTGCCTTCTGGCTAAACTTGGCAAAGAAATTGTTATTGCTCAAACATTAGGTATCTGTAATAGAAAATTGAGCAGTCCGTTGACACAATAGCAAGTCTGTGTTTGGTGTACAACATTTTGAACAGTATGGTACAAAAAACATTTTCATGTAGTGGTGTGTGTGTATGTGTGTGTAATATGTATATAATTTATTTGTCGTATTTTGTTTTTTAGGATGTTGTAAGCTTCTTGCTCACCTGTAATTGATGTAACATTATCATGTTTTCCTCTTCTAGTACCCAACTTCGGCAAGTAGAATAACAGTGCCAAGACTTAGTGTAGGAGCTGTGACAAGCAGGCCAAGCACTCCTACGTTAGGTAAGCCTGTCATGGCTAATTAAACTCTCTACTTTACATTTTTTGCATTGAAACTGGTGTGATAACTCAAATGCTTTTTCAGAAAAAATAAACATCTTATGGCAAAAAACACCAACAAGTAATTTAACTCTGCTTTCGCCTGATTGTTTTATTGAACTCACTTGGAAATGCATGTCAATGTCGTTTGTCAAGGCACATCTTGGCACACAAGGTCATTTGTATCAACGTTGATGAACAATGTTTGACACGGGTTGCCATGTTTTAGATTAATTTCCATTGATTTCAATGGGAAACACATTAGCTAAAAACGCAAAATTGAAAATATGTGAAGTGGCCATTACTAATTATAGGATTGCTGCCTTTGAGAGGTAAACTTTAGCAAAAGTTAAAAAGGATTGTTCACCTTTACAAAAAACCTTCCTATGCATGTAAGGGATGTTTGTATATAAAAACAAACTGTGCAGCTCTGACCATGGTGGATTTGATTTAAATCATGTCTAAGTCACTAGTAAAAAAAGGCTTGATTTAAATCAACTCAATTTTTAAATCATAATTTTTAAAGCGCAACTGTCATCTTTCCTGCAGCTGCTCCTCCGACCTGCTTGTGACTTACCAACAGTCCCATTCACTTTAATGGGACAGCTGGAGATGCGGCATTAACACAACAAGGTGAGGAACATGGCGGCAGTAGGTGAGCTGATGCCTGCTAACAGGCGCTACCATCATGTATCTGAAATGACAGGTACTCTTTAATTGCAAGTGCTCATTCTTGCTGGTAGTTAGAATCTTTTAATATTTGCAAACCAAAATTAAGGTTTCCTATTTAGAATAATAAGTTGTCAGGTTAGTAAAACAGCGATATCAGAACTGATTCAATCATACAGTTTTGAAAAACATTGGGATAAAGGAATATTCCTGAACTTTGTTTTATCTCATGGTTACTGTGAAATTGTGTGACTGCATCAATGCAGTGCATGTTATCTCGGCTTGCAGAGCTTGGATTCATTGAATGAGTTTACCAAAGTCTTTAATATTGCAGAATATACAGCCTCATGCTACATAACTAAGCTCCATTTAATGCTGAATAAATGAAATTTTTATTGCATCTTAAATAGAAAACTTTTTATATAGATGTTTTACTCCAAAAGCATTTTATTAAAATAAATTTGATAACAATCAAGAAAAATCAGATTTTAAATTTTAAAAAAAATCCACCCTTGCTCTGACTAAAGATGATACCCTTGCTATAAGTGTATATTTACATTTGCCCCGAAACCTGACTGGAATACTCCCAGAACGTTGCTAAGTGAGTTCTAGTGGTCACTGCTCACCTCCACCATCCCAGGATTGAGTTATTTCTCTCCTCTGATGCAGTAGCTCTGAGTTGAGCATTTGAGAGCTCAATCCTGTGTTGGAGGAGTTGAACAGTGATGACTAGGCCTCACTTGGTAACATCCTGGGAGTATTCCAGTCAGGCTACATAAGGTATGTAAATGGCCTACACCTATAGAAAGGGCTTTATTTAGCTTTAGTCAAACTTGCAGTTTGTTTTTATCAACAGATGCCCCTTATCTGCATAGGCAGTTTGGTAGTAAAGGTGAACTATCACATTAATGTACAGAGTGATATAATTTTTCTGTATTTTAATTTGGCCTTATTTGGTTTGAAATCTGTTTTTTATTTCAGACGTGTTGTGGATACCAAATGTTTGTGTACTGTTGTTGAGCACCAATGAGCTTTACATTCTATACAGAAGAGATATGATTTACAGTAATTGAGGCAATGGGGTTTATTTACTAAAACTGTAGCATGCAAAATCTAGTGCAGCACTGCATAGAAACCAATCAACTTCCAGGTTTTTTTTTTTTTTTTTGTCAAAGCTTAATTGAACAAGCTGAAGTTAGAAGCTGATTGGCTACCATGCACAGCTGCACTAGATTTGGCCCTCTCCAATTTTAGTAAACTTTGAGTAACGGTGCTGGCCACCATTCCTCCAGTCTGAGCAGCTGCAAGCTAAAAACAATCAAATACCACTGTTAAGTGACATTTCCACTACCTGGCTTAGCCACTTGCCCACTGTGCACTTAACCCCCCCCCCTTCCTAACCAGGCCAATTTTCAACTTGCAGTGGTCTCACATTTTGAACTTCAATTAAACATGCAACACTGTACCCATATGACATTTTTGTCTTTTTATTTTATTTTTTTTCTTTTGGTGGTATTTAATCACCTCTGGGTTTTTTTATTTAAAATTTAGAAATAAAATAAAATGCATTTTCTTCGTTTCTGTTATAACATTTTACAAATTGGTAAGTTTTTTTTTTTTTTTTTTTTTTTTTTTTTTTTCTTTTACTTCTTTCTTTTATAAATTTTGGCCAAATTTTATACTGCTACATATCTTTGGTAAAAATAATCCAAATCGGTGTGAATTATTTGGTCTGAAAGTTATAGTCTACAAGCTATGGTGCCAATCCCTGAAAATTGATCACACCTGATGTATGGCCTATCTCACTTCTTGAGCCAGGACAGTACAAATACCCCACAAAATGACCCCTTTTTTGGAAAGTAGACATTCCAAAGTATTAAGTGACATGGCAAGTTTTTTTCAGGTTGTAAATTTTTTTTTCCCACAATTCTTTTCAAAATGAAGTGTCCCCCCCCCCCCCACAAAATTGGCATATTAACAGGTTATTTCTCTTGCGTGGCATATGCGTACCACAAATTAAACTCCAAAATACATCCTGCTTAGAGGTCGACCGATATATCGGCCGATATTTGCCGTTTTTTAAATAATCGGCATCGGCCGATTGTGCTGATAAAAAGCCGATTTAGAACTACAGCGGGACTTTGAAATTACTTCTGTATAGAAGTCAGTGCAAGTTGACTGAGTCGTCATAGCAACCCTTTCCTCCTCTCTGGGCAGGCTGCCAAGAAAAGAACAAAATGATACAATGTTTACACTTGAATGAATGAAGTTATCTCTGTGTGTAGAAGTTCTCAGTTTAACCATTTATAGACTAAATCTTTTCTGACACTTGTTGCTTACAAGTAAAAATCCTGTATTTTCTGCCAGAAAATCACTTGGACCCCCCAAAAATGATATATATTTTTTTAGCAGAGATCCTAGGGAATAAAATAGCGGTTGTTGCAATATTTTATGTCACACGGCATTTGCACAGAGGTCTTTCAAATGCATTTTTTTGGAAAAAAAATACACCATTTAAAAAATAAAAATAAAATAACAGTAAAGTTAGCCTATTTTATTTATTTATTTTTTTTTTCAAAAGTTTTGACTACCTGTTTTTATTTAATATATAGTTTTTTTTTTTTTTTTTTATCTAAATCATACATAGAAGTAAACTGATTGGAGGTTTGTTTTGCTTAATAAATGTTTAAGTGTAAGAAATTTTCTGTATCGCTTATGAAGGCTGCTTTCACACTGGAGCGGGCAGGCGTTGATGGTAAAATGCAAGTTTTAGCGGCTCTTTACCATCATTTTAGCGGTGCTATTTGGCTACTAGTGGGGCACATATAACCCAGCTAGCAGCCAAGGAAGAGGTTAAATGCGCCCATGAAGCACCGCTGCCAAATCGCATTGCATGCGCTTCGGCAGTGGTGCCCATTCATATCAATGGGCAGGAGTGGTGGAGGAGCGGTATACACCACTCCAAATGTGCTGCTTGCAGGACTTTTTTTTTTTTTTAAGATCCTGCCAGCGCATCGCCTCAGTGTGAAAGCACTCTGTCTTTCACACAGACTGCAGGGGAGCCATTTTGCAGGCACTTTACAGGCGCTATTTTTAGCCCAAAAGCGCCTTAAAAAACGCCCCAGTGGAAAAGGTGTGTTAGATCAAGGGGGATTAAAAATAAATAAATAAAATAAAATCGGCCTAACATATCGGCCCAAAAAAATCGGCATCATATATCGGCTATCGGCCGCCATGGTTTCTAAATATCGGCATCCGCCAGAGAAAAACCCATATCGGTCGACCTCTAATCCTGCTACTCCTGAGTATGGCAATACCACATGTATGAGACTTTTACACAGCCTTGCCACCTACAGAGGCCCAATATGCAGGGAGCACTTTCAGGTCTTCTAGAGACATAACTTACACACAATTTCCTGCCAATCTACCACACTTATGAAGGCCCTGGAGTCATTTTGGAAAGAAAATACCCCAACATATATTCTTTGAGGCATAATGAGTCTTTAGTACATGTCTTTTTTTTTTTTTTTTTCTCAAATCTCCTTTCAGGGCAACCTTGGAGAGAACGCAGCTCTGCCCATTTTCCAGGAAACGCATGCAGCCTTTAAATCCCTCCGCTTCCACCATGGCTTCAGTTGTTGTGTTTCCTCCGCCATGGTGGAAGTGCATTCTGGAACCAGGGATCTGCGCTCTCTCCAAGATGGAGGGCGGAGACTTACCTTTTACCTTTTTGTGTTTTGTTGTGAAGTGACCATCCAAGCACCCCCCCCCCCCCCCCCCCCAGTACGGGTGGGGGGGGTGTTACGGGGGCTCAGTCTCTCCAGCTCGGGATGCAAGGGCCTGCAGGAGGAGTCGGCATCTATGTGCCCGGGGGTCCGCTGGCATGGCCCTGGTGGTCGGTCGGGTGCCGATGCTGGTCAGCAGCGCATTCCGCATGTCAGTTCTGGGTCCCGGCAGGTGGCATCATGTCTGGTGACGTGACTTCCGGCGGGGGTGTGGCACAAGTGGTTCCAAGTGCCTGGAACGCAAAGACTAGGGGGCGGGTCTGTCGACCATCACTTCCGGCCCTTGATGACACCGGGACCGGGTAATTCAAAACCCAGATGGTTTTTTTCTCAGTACTCTGCTGCGCTCTCTGCTAAGATGGAGGAGAGACCCAACAGCTACAGTGGAAGCAGTCGCCCCAGGCACTGGTCAGGCCCAGGTAAGAGGGGTACAGTGGTACCTTTATTCTTGTCCATATGAGCTTATGTTGTGTTTGTTTTTTGGATTCTCCCTGCAGGTAGCCTGTGGCTACACGGTCAGAGGTTACTCCGCTCGGACCCTGCAGTCTGGACATGGTGGTTGCTGGGGAGATTGCACTGCTCGGGCACTGTTTCCTTCTGTCTGGTGGTGGTCAAGTTGTGCACTAAGGATGGGAAAGTTGTCGTGGGGGCCCTTAGGTGATTTTCATTTTTTCTCATTGCAGGAAAAAGCTTTAGGAAAATCCAAGCATTCGAACCCACCAAGCCAGAGGAAATATCCTTCCTGCAAGAACCCCCTCAGAGATTCATGGCAGAAGGCAATGTGCAGGTCCTGTATTAAGGAATTGGTAGAAGAGGAAACCTCCCAGAAATACAAGGATTTGTTCACTTCAGTACGGGAACTTAAGAACCCGTTGAGTTTGGGAAAGTCCATGCTGGTTCAGAGCCCAGCAGGCCAGGTTTAGCCCCAGCATCCAGCATCGAACCCTATATCAGTAGAGGTCATGGACTCTGGATGAGGGGGCAAGTACTCTTCCCTCCCTCAGGGATTCAGATGAGGAAAAAGATGATAGCCGAGCCTCTAGGTACAAACTATCTTTGGAGGAAGTGGATGACCACCTGAGAGCGATTTACGCCACCCTCAAGATCCAGGCGGAAAAGGTGCAAATATCGGTTCATGTTAAAATGTACCAAGGACTAGACGACACTAAACATAGTGTTCCCAGTCCATAGAATCCTCTAGGACACAGTAAGGAAAGAATGGAAGGACCTTGAAAGGGGCCCCTTCTTTTCCAAGATCCTTAAGAGAAGGTTTTCCTTCAAAGATGAGTCTGAGCTATGGAATAAGAAACCCCAGGTAGATACCGCATTCTCACAGGTTTCCTGTCGCACAGACCTAGCATTCGAGGATATGGGGGTGCTGAAGGATGCGATGAATAAGAGAGCGGACTCCCTCTTGGAAAAAAGCGTGGGATTCCACATCAGCCAGCCTCAAACCCACTACGGCTTCCACAGTTGTTGCAAGAAACCTAGAATGCTGGGTAGAGAAGCTGAAGAGCCACGTAGAGGCAGGCATCGTGGAAAGATCTTCTGGAGTCCTTCCTATTGATACTGAAGGCAGTGAAGTACATGGCTGATGCATCAGCCAAATCAGTTAAGCTGTCAACAAGGTCATCTGCGCTGGTGAATTCAGCCAGACGTGCTGTCTGGTTAGAAACTTGGTCTGGTGACATAGCCTCCAAGATTAAGCTATGTGGCCTACCTTGATCTTTTTGGTCCAGACCTGGAAATGGTCCTGGATAGGACAGCCGACAAGAAAAAGGCTTTCCCTTCCAAAAAGAAAAACCGCATCAAAGAATTTTCGTACTGTTCAACAGCCCCACAAAAGTAAGGATCAAGACCACAATAACCGCTGGGTCTCCGAAAGGGCTAAGGGAAGAGGAGGAGTTCTCTTTAGATCTCCCCCAGACCAGCCCCCTAAAAACAAATGACACTCTTACTCCAGTAGGGAGAAGATTGCCTGCATTTCACCTACAGTGGAACAAAACAACTTCAAGCCTGTTCGCAAGAACGTCATCTCCCAGGGATACAGTCTGGAGTTTTCAGAGCCCCCCCCCCCCGCCGAGCAGGTTTTATGACCCTTCCAAAGGATCAACAAAAAGCTTCCACAATGATGAGCCCTGCTACAGGATCTAAATCAACAGGAGGTGATTATCCAGGTCCCAAAACATCAGGAAGGGCGAGGCTTCTATTCTCACATTTTCTTGGTAAAAAAGCCTTTGGGAAAGTATCTGTTGATTCTGAACTTAAAGATCCTAAACATATTGATCTGTTGCAATCATTTCTGGATGGACATGATCCATTCAATAACTAAGTTGCTGACTCCAGACTGTTTCATGGCATCCCCAGATTTAAGAGATGCCTATTTACGTGTCCCGATAGCTCAAGCTTCCCAGCGCTTTCTCTGGCTAGCCCTCAACCTGGGGACTTCAGTTTGGCATCACCAATTCAGAGCTCTGCTGCTCAGACTTTCATCCTCCCCCCCCCCCAAGATCGTTACAAAAATAATGGCGGAAGCTCTGGAGCCTCTGATGCTAAGAGGGATTTTGATCATCCCATACCAGGACGACCTGTTTTTTGCGTACTCCAAAGAACAAGTCTTGACAAATCTTCAGGTGTCTCAGACTCGCCTCAAGAACCTAGGGTAGCTCCTGAATCTAGAAAAATCAAATCTAGAACCAATACAGGAGTTGAGGCTTCTGGGCTATATGATAAACTCAGTGCTTCAAAGAGTTTTTCTGCCACAAGAGAAGATGGAGAAGATCCAATTTGCAGCAAGACAGATTCAAACCAATCTTCCAATTTCAGTTCGATCAGCCATGGCAGTTTTAGGACATCTCACTGTGTCAATCACAGCTGTACAGTGAGCCAGCTTTCATTCCAGACCTCTTCAGATGAATATCTTACAAAGATGGTCACACCAAGAGTTGTTAGAGAAACAAAGTTACCTCAAACGTAAAATGGGTGCTCTGGTGGTGGAGGAATTCAA
This sequence comes from Lithobates pipiens, assembly GCF_037356315.1. Lineage (NCBI taxonomy): Eukaryota > Metazoa > Chordata > Amphibia > Anura > Ranidae > Lithobates > Lithobates pipiens. The sequence goes on along the minus strand of NW_027507685.1, from coordinate 61,279,093 downwards.
CCAACCTGGCAAGAGGTCTCTCCTGGGTCTTACCACTAGACAAGCGTCTAACAGATGCGAGTTCCTGGGGTTGGGGAGCTCACCTGGATGGCCAAACCTTTCAGGGGGCTTGGTCCAAAGCGGAAGCCCAAAAGTCCTCAAATTGGCTGGAACTAAAAGCCATCTTTCTCGGTCTAGCCTTTCAACAAGCGGTAAAGGGACAACACATTCAGGTTTCGGACAATACGACTGCAGTAGCCTTTGTACTGAAGCAAGGAGCAGAGGGCTCCTGGAACTAGTCAGTCAGCTACTTGCGTGGGCGGAGAAGAACGTGGCCTCTGTCAGCGGGTAACCTAAGGATCCCATAATCTGCTAGCAGACCTACTAAGCAGAAGGAAAGTGGTGGAACCAGAGTGGAGTCTGAACCAAGAAGTTTTCTTGATGATCTCCGAAGCGTGGGGACGGCCTCAAATGGATCTGTTTGCCAGCCAACCGAACGTGAAAGTACATAATTTCTTCTCGCTCCACCGAGAAGACCGGGCTGTGGGCATAGATGCTCTTGCACATCCGTGGCATTACCAGCTGTGCTATGCTCTGCCCCCTTTCCCCTGATAACACTGGTCCTAAGGAAATTCAGGGAGGAAAATGCCAATCGGATCCGGAACACTCCTTTTAGGTCAAACAGACCCTGGCTCGCGACACTACTAAACCTGGCCGCAAAACCTCCATGGAAGGGGCTGTTAGCGCAGCGGTCTATGAATCATTCGGAAGCAGACCAGTTGCATCTAACCGCTTGGTTTCTGAAGAAGACCTCCTAAGAGCCAAGGAACTTGTGAGATAAATTAGTGAAGACCCTACTCTCTAGTAGTAAGGAGGTAACACAGGGCCATATACCTGAAGGTTTGCAAAAAGTTAAATTCCTGGTGTATGTTTAAAGGCCTCCAGGTTCAAAAGTTTAGTGTCAGTCTTAGAATTTCTCCATGACGGAATGGAGAAGGGACTGGCAGCCAGCACCCTGAAAACCCAGGTGGTGGCTCGATCGGGCTTTTTTTTTTTTCTTTTGAGAAGACTCTATCCAGAGAGGTCTTCATTTCAAGATTTTTTTTTTTTTTTTTTTTTTTTAGGACAGTTGCACAAAATAGGCCGATGTCCCTTTAAAGTTTTTCCTAGTTAGGATTTGTCTGTTTTACATGGTCTCACGGGAGTTCCGTTTTGAACCCTTACAGGAAGCATCCTTTAACTTAGTCCTTTAAAAAAAAAATTTGGTAGCCATCATGTCGGCACGAAAAGTCAGCGAGCTTCGTGCCCTGGCAGTCACAGAATCCTTTCTAAAGGTTCTTTCAGACCGCGTGTTCCTTCAAACAGGTCCAGCTTTCCTGCCTAAGGTTACTTCCAAAATCACACTGGGCAGATGGCTTAGATGGGCAATCACGGAGGCCTACAAAGTGAAGGGAGAAATACCCCCCTCAGGTATTGCTGCTCATTCCACGAGATCAATAGCAGTTTCCTGGGCTGACAGGGGTGGTGCTATGCCTGAACAAATTTGCAAGGCTGCCACTTGGTCCAACTACGCAACATTTTTCCGACATTATAGGTTGCACTTGCTGTCTTCCGCAGATCAAGCCTTCGGCAGGAAGGTACTACAGGCAGTAGTCCCACCCTAGGGTAAGTTTCTCGGTTATCCTCTCCAAGGTTGTCCTTAAGGGGATTTGAGAAAGACTTACTTACCGTTGACGGTATTTCTAAGAGCCTTTCAGGACAACTGCTACTTCCATGTTTGAGATGGTGCTACTTTAACCCCTCTTTAATCAAATATAATGTAATCGAACAATATAGTTCTCAAATCAATAGTAGTGGTGTGAAAAACATATAAAAAAAATATCTATCTCTCCACTGTGCTCAAAGTGAAAAAAATGTTTTTAAACAAAACATATGAGTTTAAAAAACACAAAATCCACTCCTGTGTCTTCTTTAAACATTTATCGTCAATGACTATCACCAGTCATCCCAATCCAGTGTAACTTACCAGAACATATTGCTGCTCATATTTCAGATAGGCAAAAGTGCTTTAGAACAGCAGTCAGGCCGGTTTTGCTTCTCGTCCACAAACGCCCACTCTCGGTGTGATAATAGGCTCATGACATGTAAGGAAAAAGAACGCTTCCAATAGTGTAATAAAATCCAAAACGCTATATTGTATTTCATATAAAATGAAGCTCACCAGACAAATTCTTGAAACTTTGTGTATCACATATGACATTCACCTGACCCCGCTGTATGTAAATTGAATCTGTACTCTAGTCTCTAGACTAGTCTGACATCACTTCCGGTCACATCAATTCCGCTGCATTGCTTCCTGTTTACGCCCATCCACATCCCAACAGGTTTCGTCTGTACCAACTACTTCCAAGAGAGCTCAACTGAAATATGAGAGGCAATATGATCTGATGAGTTGCACTGGATTGGGGTGATTGGTGGTAGCCACTGAAGACCTCATTGGTGGTGATATAATTATTCCACTTCTGTGGATTGAGGACAGAGGAGTGAACTTTGTGTTTTATAAAATTACTTCAAAGTTTCTTGGGACTGAATGCACTGGACACTTTTTTTATGTTTTGTTTAAAAACATTTTTTTCACTTTGAGCACAGTAGACCTATGTTTTTTTTTCACATATATTTTTTGTTTATCTGTTTTGCACAGCGCTACTAGTGATTTCGGCACTATATTGTTTTGATTACTTTATAAAATCCTGGAGGTGGTAAACTCTACATCTCAAGGTCGGGATTTCTTTTCCCTTTTTTTTTTTTTTTTTTTTGTTTTTATTTCTTTCTTGCCCTGTTTTAGGGACACAGGAAGTCTTAACTTTTGGGGTATACTGCCATTAGACAATGATAACAAAAAAAATCACCATATCTGTGTCGAGAGGCATCTTCCATCCTATTCAGCCATACAGTCTGTCATTGCCTTCCTTCACCAGGGAGACTTTCTGTCTTTAAAAGAGACATGGGGAACTTTGATCTTTGCCTACTGCCAGCCTGCTACCAGCTGTGTTTTACATACCTTGGGTCTTATCCCTTATCCTGTTGTCTGTTCTCACATGTTCGCTACATGACTGATTACAGACATCAGAGGGCCACAGTTCACACTCTACTAATGGCTTCTGAGCTGCTTGCAGCATGCACACTGATAGTGCAGACATATGCAGCATGGAATCCTATTGCCCTCGGCTCCTACAGTCTATTCTGTCACTGGAGTTCTCTTTTAGCTCCTTTGCGGTGGTTACTTCCTTGGCCCTTTTTTGTCTGAAATTTTTACTATAATCATGCAAGACTCTGAGCATTCCCCTGAGCAGTTGGTCCACCGCTATCATTCACAATTTAAGAATGCTTTAGTTCTTATTGATGCAGACACACCACTCTGAAACTGGAGAATCAGTCTGTTTGAGGGTGAGCATTAACTTCTGAGAATGTCTTAACAAGGCGGCAAGAGGAGATGAAGCCATCTCTGGGAGTTTACAGTCAGGCTTTGGGAGATATGTAGATAGCCCACACCTATATCAAGGGCATTATTTGACAGTATAAAATTAACCCCTTTATAGTAGCGATTTATCTGCTCTCTTTGTACTATAAAAAGGGCAATTTTTTTTTTTAACCCCAATATTACAGGTGATATAAAAAAATAGCTTGCTGCTAAGAAACTTCTTAGGCTTGGTTCACATCAATGCTTTTTTTTTTTTTTTTTTTTGTACTTTTACTGGTGTCCCGCGATCGGGTCACAGAGCTGAAGAACGAGGAGAGGTATGTGTAAACAAACCTCCCCGTGCTTCCTAGTGTGGCTGTCATTGATCGTCTGTTCCCTTTTATAGGGAAGGACAATGGGTGACGTCACATGCCAGGCCACGCCCCTTTTAATAAAAAAAAAAAACATCATGCATAACACCTACACTGCCCCCTAGTGGTTAACTCCTTCCTTCACTGCCAGTGTCATTTACACAGGAATCGGTGCATTTAAATAGCACTGATTGCTATCCCAAAAATGTGTCAAAAATGTCCGATGTGTCCGCCATAATGTTGCAGTCACAATAAAAATCGCTGATTGCCGCCATTACTAGTAAAAAAATAAATAAAAAACAATTAAATTAAAAGAAATTAATAAAAATTATCTAAAACTATCCCCTATTTTTTTTTTTTTTTTTTTTTTTACCAAAAATATGTAGAAGAATACGTATCGGCCTAAACTGAGTAAAAAAAATATTTTTTGGGGGTATTTATTATAGCAAAAAGTTAAAAATATTGCATTTTTTTCAAAATTGTTGCTCTATTTTTGTTTATAGCACAAAAAAATTTAAACCGCAGAGGTGATCAAATACCACCAAATTTGTGGGAAAAAAAGGACACTAATTTTGTTTGGGAGCCACGTTGCACGACTGCGCAATTGTCAGTTAAAACGACGCAGTGCCGAATCGCAAAAAGGGGCTCCTTTGGCTGCAAATTGGTGCAGGGCTTAAGTGGTTAATCTAGGCTTACCTGTAGGTCAAAGTGGTTTGTAAGGGTTTACTTCCAATTTAAACAAAAATATGGAAGGGCCGGTTCACACCGCTGGGATTCACAGGGTTCCTGCATCAACTGCGGACTCCCACATCGCATGTTGACAATGATGATAATGACACCCCCAAATGAGTTCGCATAATATATTGCGATCTGCAAACTCGGACAGGAATTGGATCGCATGGGTGTGAACACACATGCGATCTGATTCTGCTGCGGAAAAAAAAGGGTCCTGTGCGAGATCTTTATGGCTGAAATTGCATCCAGTCTCTGACATCTCACCAATGTGAACCGGCCCTATAAATATATAAAAATATTATACATTCCGTTTTGTAAAGTCTAGCATTGCTAGTTTAACTCAAACTATGATTTCGAACTGATCATTTTCTGTTTTAGAATTTTATATTGATCCTTTTTCAGGGACCCCTGCAGCCCAAACAATGTCTGTTTCCAAGGTTGGGACACCAGTGTCTTTGGCAGGTCAGCGGTTTACAGTTCAGATCCCCACCTCACAGACAACAGTGAAAACAGGTTAGTAAATCTCTCCCACTTCTTTTCATAGAGAACGTTAATATGTGCAAGTCCTGCTTTGGTAATAAAAAGGCTTTTTTTTTTTTTTTTTTTTTACACCTTGAAGCAATTTTCATTTGCTTTAAGAAATAAAAAATGCATGAGGACTTTTGTAGCCACTGTTAAACAGTGGCTTATTAATTAACGTACATAGAAAACAGATCAAAAGTAAATGAAATCCAGACAGAGCTTGCTGTGAAGATAAGGGTAGAAAAGAACTACATTACAAGATTATCCTGAGGATTTAATAGACTCTCAAGCCGGAGACTGAAGGCTTAGACTTCCAAGCTTTCAGATTTAATAATGACTCCGTGAGAAATTACTGAATGCTGAATTAACTTGACGTAGACACCAAATAGGATTGGGTATGTTCAATAAGGGGTCTACAGTTGTGCTCATAAATTTACATACCCTAGCAGAATTTGATTTCTTGGCCATTTTTCAGAGAATATGAATAACACAAACTCTTCTTTCACTCATGTTTAGTGTTTGGCTAAAGCCATTTATTATCAATTTAACTGTGTTTTACTCTCTTTAAATCATAATGACAACAGAAACTACCCAAATGACCCTGATCAAAAGTTTACATACCCTGGTGATTTTTGGCCTGATAACATGCACACAAGTTGAGACAGAGGGGTTTGATTGGCTATTAAAGGTAACCATCCTCACCTGTGATCTGTTTGCTTGTAATTCGTGTGTGTGTGTGTGTGTGTGTGTGTGTGTGTGTGTGTGTATATAAAAAGTCAGTGAGTTTTTGGACTCCTGACAGACCCTTACATCTTTCATCCAGTGCTGCACTGACTTTTCTGGATTGAGTCATGGAGGAAAGCAAAAGAAGTGTCAAAGGACCTGCAGGAAAATGTAGCTGAACTGTATACTGTATAAAACGGATACAGTTTGTAAGGGCGCTCTGAACTTCAGGACCAAGCAAAAACAGATGTCTTTATGAACCAGAAAGTCTATAATAGGGTATCTTCCACACTTAGGGCTGCACTTATGGAGAGAAGCAATCTCTGAATAGGAAACAGAAAAACAAAGAAAACAGGAAGCAAAACGGGAAGCAAAACAGGAAGCAGTCATCAGAGGTTGATAAAGGAACCAATGAGATGTTCCAAAACGCGTCCCTCTTTGATGACTGCTTCCTGTTTGTGGTCCATGCTGGTTGCTGGTTATTGTCTCCTGCCGCTGACGTCACTTCCAGGATCCTCGTGTTTTGAGACTGTGATTGCTGGCTGGCCTGTCGGTTCTCTTGGAGCTCCCTGCTGTTTTTCCTGTTGGCATCCCCTGGACCTCCCTGCTACTGGACACACACAGCCTAAAGAACTGGTATATGCCAGTGACCACTGCATTCATGCCGGACCACCTACATGGATATTAATGATATGCTCTGCCAGTCTACATATCTTGTAAGTGTTTTTAACCCTTTTTGGGGAAATTAAACAGCTTTTAATTATACGCTTAGAGGCGCCTTTTCTTTGTTTTTCTGTTGAACTGTATAAAACAGAAAATGGATATAAAAAGATATCCAAGGAATTGAGAATGCCAATCAGCAGCGTTCAAACTCTAATCAAGAAGTGGAAAATGAGGGGTTCTGTTGAAACCAAACCATGGTCAGGTAGACCAACTAAAATTTTGCCACAACTGCTAGAAAAATTGTTTGGGATGCAAAGAAAAACCAACAAATAACTTTAGGTGAAATACAGGACTCTCTGAAAACATGTAGTGTGGCTGTTTCAAGAGGAACTTGAAAAAAAGATGGGCTGCATGGGCTAGTCGCCAGAAGAAAGCCATTACTACGCAAATGCCACAAAGTATCCCACTTACAATATGCCAGACAGCACAGAAACAAGCGTCAAACCTTCTGGCGCAAAGTAATTTGGAGTGATGAGACCAAAATTGAGCTTTTTGGCCACAACCATAAACACTACATTTGGAGAGGAATCAACAAGGCAGATGATGAAAGGTGCACCATTCCTACTGTGAAACATGAAGGTGGATCGCTGATGTTTTGGGGATGTGTGAGCTACAAAGTCACAGGAAATTTAGTCAAAATTGGCAAGATGAATGCAGTATGTTTAAAAAAAAAAAAAAAAAAAAAAAAAAAACTGGAGGAACGTTTGCATTCATCAGCCAGGAAGCTGCGGATGGGACGTACTTTGACATTCTAACATGACAATGATCCAAAACACAAGGCCAGGTCGACCTGTCATTGGCTACAGAAGAATAAAGTGAAGGTTCTGGAGTGGCCATCTCAGTCTCCTGATCTCAATATCATTGAACCACTCTGGGGAGATCTCAGACATGCAAGACAGCCCAAGAATTTAAAGGAACTGGAGGCTTTTTGCCAAGAGGAATGGGCAGCTTTACTATCTGAGAAGATAAAGAGCCTCATCCACAAATACCACAAAAGACTTCAAGCTGACATTGATGTTAAAGGGGGCAATACATGGTATCGGCTTCAGCCAAACACTAACCATGAGTTAATTTTTTTTTCTCTTGCGTTCAGACTGACACAGCTCCTTTATTTAGACCATCGGGTTGTTACGCCACCTTCAGGAGAGGACTAGGCGGAACATGTTAACATGTACAACAAAACCAGAACTTTCTAGTTCAGCCCAAGGGACGGTCCCTTCAGTAACAACCCCCCCAGCCTGCATTCTGCAGCCTCCGTACGTCAACAAGCAGTATATCCTAAGAAATAGGAGGGGGGGAGGGGTGCTGTGTCAGTCAGTGAACTACAGAGAAAAGGATTTTACGGTAAGTACAAAAAATCCTATTTTCTCTTGCGTTCACTGACTGACACCGTTCCTTTACATAGACCATTGGGACGTCCCCAAGCAGTGCCCAAACGAGGGGTGGCAAACAGCATAAAAACTTCACCCACAAGGCATGTGGGAAACTGCATAAAGCTTCACCCACAAAAACAGACATCCAGGGCACAGACCACCGCTCAGCAGCCCATGCAGCATCCCCCACGGGGGGTGGGGGGGGGATGCTGTCAGTGAACTACAGAGAAAAGGATTTTACGGTGAGTACAAAAAATCCTATTTTGTTTATCATTCATATTCTCTCAAAAATGGCCAAGAAAACAAATTCTGCCAGGGTATGTAAACTTATGAGCACAACTGTATTTATAAATGTTTTCACACAACTTTCATCCAAGATTTGCACATTTTTCTAACTAGATTTAATTAGAAAAATTTGTGAATCCTTAGTAAAAGTTGTATTAATCTTGTGTGAAAACATACACCCCATCAGCCATAACATTATGACCGGTAAAGTGAAAAACATTTGATTATCACATGACAGTGGCATTTGACAGTGGGATGGGATATATAAGGGAGCAAGTGAACATGTTGTCCCTGAAGTTGATGTTTTGAAAGCAGAAAAAAATGGGCAAGAGTTTTAGCGACTTTAAAGACTCCAACTGCAACTTTTTTGGGATGTCTCCAGTGGTCAGGACCTGGAAAACCGGTGACCCGGCAACAGGATCATGAACAGCCAAAGCTTATTGATTCATGTGGGGAGTGAAGGCTGGCCTGTGTAGTCTGATCCAATAGGAGGGCTACTGTAGCTGAAATTGCTGAAAAAAATTTAAGCTGGTCCCAAGAGAAAGGTATCAGAACACACAGTGCATTGCAGTTTGTTGAATATTGGACTATGTAGCTGCAGACTGGTCAGGTGACCAATGTCTACAGCCAAAGGTACCTGCAATGGGCACATGAGCTTTAGAACTTGACCACAGAGCAGTGGAAGGAGGTGGCCTGGTCTGATGACTTTAAGAATTGGTTTAAGCAACACCACAATGCATTCAGGGTGTTGCACATCTGTGGGATGTGCGGAAAAAACAAGTCTGATCCATGGAGGCCCCAACTCGTAATTTATAGGACTTAAAGGATCTGCTACTGATAGATTCCACAGCATACCTTCAGAGGTCTGGTGGAGTCCATGCCTCCATGAGTTATGTTGGGTGGTCATATTGGTATGACACACACCCACACGGTATAGAAATGAATCGCTCCCTTTTAATATTTTACATTTTGTTGCTTTGCAGCCTGAAATGAAGACAGTTTTTTTTTTTATTCAGCTGTAACTTGTAACATCCAAGTGAAATGTATAACGGCAACATGTCAGACAGAATCACTGAGTTGCAAAAAGGTTTACCCCTTCCTTAAAATGACTTGTAAACTCAGTCAGGTGTAGCTAAACCCCTTCTCAATGGGATACAAAGCCATTTGACTTTCAACTGTGATCATTTTGATTAGCTCAGCATAAAAATAACTTTCCTGGAGCTTTTCAGTCCCTGATGGTGCATCTGAAACAGTCAACTATGGGTGGCAAGGCACTGTCAAAAGGTCTCCAGGATAAAGTTGTGGACAGGCACAAGTCTTGCAATTTATACAAAAAATTCAAGGACTTTAGCAATGAATAGAAGCACAATGAAGTCTATTATTATTATTAAGTGGAAGGTATTTGGTACAACACAAACCCTCCCTGGATCAGGATTTCGCTCCAAACTGGATGAAGATGCCAGGATGAAACTGGTCAGAGGCACTCTCGAGGCCTACAGCAACTCTGAAGCAGTTGCAGGAATTTGACAGTGGTCATTGTGTGCATTTGATAATGATATCACAAATTGTCAAAAATGTGGCTTGTATGGAAGGGTTGTAAGAAAGCCATTCAAGAAAGACCACATGTAGTCAAGACTGAGCTTTGCAAAAATGCACCTTGAAGATTCTGAGGCCACATGGAAAAAGGTGTTCTGGTAAGATCAGGCTAAAATTGAGATATTTGGCTTCAACGTTGCCAGACATATCGTTTGGTGTAGAGGCCCTATAATTCAATTTTTGTCTCATCCGACCATGACACATTTTTTCATGTGGCCTCAGAATCTTCCAGCTACATTTAGGGTGATTAGGTGAAACTAATTTATTTGGCTTCAAAACCAAACAGTATGTCTGGCAGAAATCCAATACATGATATAAAATACGAAATGTCGCTAGCAGCATATATTATTCAATAAATATCATGGTGATTAGTGCCATATACATCAATATGTTTGTGCCATACAAAATCAGAATGCAACAAAATGATACAATATGCACAATTCTATAAAGTGCTTATATGGAAAAAAGTGCACTGGTGCTCCAAACTTGCAAAGTAAGAGGTGGCTCCCTTTTCGGTGACCCTACTCACCAGAAACAATGGACCCTCAGCTTCATAGTCTGGGGTCAAAAAGGCAGTAATCTTTTGATCTGGGGATGTGTGGAAGGGTTTCTCAGAAACTCTTCCAAGAGGGTACTTTATAACAAAGTATACGCCAACCTCCATGGATGGGGAAATAAAGAAAAAGCTCATAGTGAAATAATGCTAAAATAAGTTATCAAGCGCATTAAAGGCGCCACTTGCAGGATATCTGGCAAAAACAGGCATCAGTGAAAACATCCGTGTTTGCCGCTGTATGGTCGACGTTTTTCACCCCTCCCAGGGCGTCATCAAAGGACATGTCGTGTATATGACACTAATCACCATGATGATTATTGAATAATATATGCTGCTATAGCTGTTTCATATTTTCTATCGCTTTTAAGGTTATAGCACCTTTGCACAGTGGCTGCAGTTTTGTGTGTTTATTTTTATATATTTATTTTGATTTATCACCTTTATCGCAACTTATTGCATAGTTTTAGAAATCCAATACAGCTCACCATTCAAATAACACCATTCCTACAGTAAAGCATGGAGGTGGTAATATCCTGCTTTTAAAGGGGTGTTTCTCTGCAGCAGGCACTGAAGCCCTTGTCAGGATAGAAGAAAAATAAATGTGGCAAAATATTGTCTAATTCTTGAGGAAAATCTGCTGCCCATTGCAAGAAAGTTGTCAATGGGAAGAATGTTTGTTTACCTTCCAGTATGACATTGACTCAAACCACACAGCAAAAATGACCACACGGTGGTTGAAGGAGAAAAAGGTGACTGTCCTTGCATTAGCTCAGACTTCAACCCCAGTGAAAATCTGTGGAATGACTTGAAGGCTACAGTCCACAAAAGGTCACCATCAAATTTATCTGAACTCAAGCAGTTCTGCAAAGATTAGGCAAATCTTGTGAAGTCTGGATGTGCAAAGTTAGTAGAGACATATCCCAACAGTCTAAAGGCTGTAATTAAAGCAAAATGTGGTTTAACAAAATACTGACACAAGGGGGTGATCCTTTTCCCAACTCCCAGTGATTTTGTTTTGAATTTTTTAGATTTTTTTTTTTTTCTATTCCACTTTCTTTTTTTTTTTTGCAGATAGAAATGTGCATTTTATTTTTTGTTGCAGAAGCTTGTAAATCATTGCACCAGCGATCAGCAAATTGCTGGTGCCATGCAGGTCTCCTGCAGATTTGTCACTGTATCGCCTTCCTCGTATAAGGAAGACTAAACATGCTGACAGTGCCATGATAGTTCATGGCAAACTACAAGCTGAAAACCCGCAAAGGCTGCCGGGCCTTGTAGATTTTCCATTCACAGAGCTGTGAATGAGTGGCGCAGCCAGGTGGGTAGAGTCCCACAGGGCCATTTTTTAATTTTGATTTATGTATTTATTTTGACAGCTAGCGCAGAGGAGAAGATTCCCTGCTAGTTGTCACAGCGGGAGTTGGGGGGGGGGGCGGCACATTCCTAACATGTTATAGCCCAACAATGGGTGTAACATGTTATGAAAGGTGAACTTCTCCTTTAAGTTGCACTGACTGTTGGTCTTTATTTTAGACTGCAAAGCACCAAAATGTGTTTATTTTAAAAGTGGGTGATTATTTTCTATACCCACTGTGTGCATGTGTATATCACTCTCTCTCCTCATCTTGCTTTGCCCATTCTTTCCCCCCATACTCGGCTGCCTGTGTCCAGAATTTTTGGGCTGGCACTGGGGAGCAATTAAGTAAGAAATCTGCATTGACGATTTTTGCACACACGTAAATGTATGTTTCTTAATGTTTTGATTTACTTAAAAAAAAATATAGTTTTCACCAGTGCACTGCAGTAATGGTTGCATGGCATTGGCATCTATTCCATTTTAAGTGTGCTTTAGTTCCTAATAAAGTTAAAGTAGACACCCAGAAATTTCAATATGATGGGGTACTTATTAGTACAAACTGTAAATTTCTGATGTCGTTTATGGGTGGCACTATATAGAAAATCCTATGTAGTAATGCATATAAATGTTACTACTGAATGCATTGCAGCTTGTAAAGCAGTATTCATTGTTTGTTTGTTTTTTTGTTTTTTTTGCTTTTTTTTCTTTATTTTGTAGCCACTCCTACGACAACAGTTCAGAATGTCTTGATCAACCCTTCCTTGATTGGATCAAAAAACATTCTCATAACTACAAATATGGTGCCATCACAGAACGCAACAAGTGAATCTAATTCGTTAAAGCGGAAACATGAAGATGACGAGGACTATGATGTAATATAAACTCTATTTGCAACAATGAGAATGTACATAACAAGAAGGATTAGTAATTTTTGACATTTTGTGGACTGAGATTAAAAAGTATAAGCAGTGCGATAAAAAGGACTTGATATACTTTAAGTGTGTTTTTTGTGTTTTTTTTTTTTTTTTTGAAAAAAAATAAACAGAATATGATTCTCATTCAAGACTTCATTCTTTTGCTTAATGTATTTAAAGAGGGATTCCACCTGCAAAAAAATATTAAAAGCCAGCAGCTATAAATACTACAGCTGCTGACTTTTAATAAATGGACACTCCCCTGTCCCAGGGTCCAGCGATGTCGGCAGCCGAGACCGATCGTTCGGCTCTCGGCTGCTGCCGCCGCCATTTCTGTTGAGGGAATCAGGAAGTGAAGCGTTGCGGCTTCACTTCCCGGTTCCCTACTGCACATGCGCGAGTGGTGCAGCGCAATAGGAATGGTCCTCGCTGTCTCTGGGACCCGTGTGTGTCCCAGCAGATAGCACGGCAGGACAGGAAACGGCATAGACTCCCGTGGGAGTCTATGCCCGGAAGTGGGTGCAAATACTTGTCTTAGACAGGTATCTGCACCCCCCTCCCCCCCTGAAAGGTGCCAACTGTGACATTGGAGGGGGGGAGGGTTCTGATGAGCGGAAGTTTCACTTTAGGGTGGAACTCCGCTTTAAGTTTGCTTTTGGATGAGGTACTGTTTCAGCTGTGTTTGTATCCTAGATCTGTCCTCTATATCTGGGGTTTCTAAAATGCAGTCCATGGGTCAAATCTAGCATGCTGTAATATTTTATCCAGTTCTCTGATGCAAGAGGGGACTTTGGGGGGCTCTGATGGGCTTACATCAAAGTCAAGTTTATGTTTAATTTCTTTGCTTTGTTTTACTGCATTTTTTTTTCTGTTCTAAATTTTCTCAAGATCCAAAAAAACTCCAGGTAAAATGGTATCAGTGGTTGTAAAGCCTTAATGCATTAAGGTTAAAAACCCGCTGTGCTGCAGCGTCCCCCTCCTTTTTCTTACCTGAGCCCAAACTGATCCAGGGATGTGCACAAGCACAGCGGCTTGTGGAAAGCGGCTTTCTGTGGGGGCACCCAATGCCGAAGAGGGGCCTTGAGAATCAGTGTGGGGGATCCTAGAAGAAGAGGATCAGGGCTGCTGCGTGCAAAAACATTGCATATAGAGCAGCTAAGAATAAGCATGATTGCTATTTTTAATACACCAAAAAAAAAAGCTTTGCAACCACTTTAATTTAAATTAGATTTGTTTATAAACTGCTGTATTTTTTTTTGTTGTTGTTTTTTTCCCTCCAGCCCTCAAAAATTTGTAAAACTTACATTGTGGCCCTCATACTGAGAGGTTTGGAGACCCCTGCTCTCTATATCATTGTATTTCATACATATTTGCAACCACTAGATGGCACACTTGCCTCTGTGCTAGGCACTACAATTTTCTTTGACATGCTAAGCATTTTTGTGCATGAAATCAGACCCCAGTAATAAAGTGAAGTAAAAGGGAGAGGCACAGAAAGTTTGGTAAGGTTTAATAGCAGACATATTTTGGATTTGGATGCTTACTTGTATATTGGCACTGAAGATGTGGAATGTACCAGTATCATAGTTGTGGGGCACTTAAAGGATTTCATGTGAAAAAGGTAGCAGTAGCTAGTTTATAGGCTTTGGTGGTGCACATTCCAGAGAGTGGTTGGTTGCGTCCCACTGAAACATTAATCTAGCAATAAATTAGAGACCTCTAAATACATTTATCATATTTTGACTTTGTTTTGTTGGTTTCTAATTTGGGACGGTCCAGTCAAACTATTGCATGAATGACTCGTTGTCTTTATTGTAAACGCCTTCCATTTTAATTTCACAATGGCCTATGACAGGAATATGCAATTAGCGGACCTCCCAGCTGTTGCAGAACTACAAGTCCCATGAGGCATAGCAAGACTGACAACCACATCAATGACACCCAGAGGTAGAAGCATGATGGGACTTGTAGTTTTGCAACAGGTGGAGGTCCACTAATTACATATCCCTGGCCTATGATATGTTCAAGATTACTCTCGGAATGTACCCCCAATGATATGTTGGTAAGCAATTTGTTTGGAAAACTTACAGCAGGTAACACAATTCTCAGGGCAGACAGTTTACACCCAAGAGAATTAATCAAGTTCTTCACTTTTATAGTCAGTATCTGCACTGAAGGACTCAATTGTCACACCGAGGACACATTTTGAGAGGCGACATCTGCTCTGAAACATTTCATGCACACTGGCTTAAACATCGCTGCTTCTACAGGAGCTTTGTATTCTCCCTGTAGAAGCAGCTCAGTGTAGCCTATATGTCCATGCACATTAGGATGATTACTCTAAACTCTGTACAAAAAATTCTTTTTTTTTTTTCTGCCAAGAGAACTTCCTTTTTTTTATTTTTTTTGGAGGCCAGTGTGCATGGTGCCTAAGAGTGAATAATACATGGGGGATATAGTAAATCCTGCCTGCATAGTAGGAGATTGTGACCAGCTCTTTATTGACCCAGTTCACACATCTCTGCAGTGGCTCCAGTGCGAATTGCACAGGAGCCCTGTGCGTCATTTGGTCTGTTTTCATGTGCAAATTCAGGCTTAAATCTGACCTGAAAAAGTGAATGGAGATGCACCAGACTTTTGCTGTAAGCCACTACGTGCTCTAGTGTGAACCCAGCTTTAGAGGAGCTCCATCTCTTCGTGATGAGCAGTACTTTTAAACCAGAAGTGGGTAGGGACCTGTGTACCATCCTGGGCACCTTTTTTAGGTGTGGTGGCTGATGTTACTGACCATTTATGTGGGTTGAGAAAAGCCCTACGTTGCCCAATGGTAGGAATCCTAGGTATAAACAATTTGTTAAATGTAAAGGGGTTATTTACCTCATGGTTTGCCTCTGTGGTTTATTTACCTCATAGTGTCCCCCCTAATAAAACCAAATGCAAATTAAAGCTGCGGATATTCTTGGTCTCAATGTCAGCTATAGGCCCTTCCTTGAGGGGTTTATAGCTGGCCATCTGGAGATATTTCTTTAAATTTCTGATCAATAAGCCATTAACTGGTTTCAGATTGTATTTTTTTTGTTTGTTTTATTTGTGGCAGTTCTCTTTTTAGTTCCAAGTATATTTTCTTATTTTAATGTATATTTTTTGTCTTGCATAGGTTGTGTATTTGTTTTGTTGATGCTGTGTTTGTTGTAATTATGTTTGCTTCCTCTTTGGAACTTGGCAGTTTTACTGGGTGCTTTGCAGAGTTGGCATCCAGCATGTGTGGGTTCTTGCCTTGGGGTATCCGCTTCTATAGCTTCCTAGAGGCGGGGATCATTCTGTTTTCCTGCCTCAGTTCGTCCTCTCCCACTTTTGGGTGAGGTCAATCCTGGTGGGTTTTGCCGAAGGGAGCGGGACAAACTGCAGGTGCTGGCATCATTCCTTGCACAATGTCGTCAGTGTCATTGTGATGCCAGAAACGACATTGCACCTGTAGATGAGCGCCTCTTATACAATGGGAAGTGCACTCACTTCCTCCTCTTGTCATTTTACGTATGGCATCAGGTTATCCAAGATTGGACACATGAACCGTGTGGTATTCTACTGAGCCCACCCCTATACCCTTTATATGGTGGAAAGCAAATTTTAGCCAGTTGTTTTGCTTAGTTGATCTAGGGAGATCTATATGGGATGCCTTCTTCATTAGAGAGGATGACATATTTACATGTTTTACTAAATACTGTACAGGTGAGAACTTGGATTCGTATAGCCTATACCAGAGATGGCGAACCTCGGCACCCCAGATGTTTTGGAACTACATTTCCCATGATGCTCAAATACACTGTAGAGTGCATGAGCATCATGGGAAATGTAGTTCCAAAACATCTGGGGTGCCAAGGTTCGCCATCACTGGCCTATACTAACTTTGGCGTTATGAGCTTGGTTGGTTCTTTTGCTCGTATTTTTCATTAGCTGTTCTTCTGTTGCATTTTTATGTTTTTCTAACTAAGTTGGCATAGTTATAGCCTTGTTGCTTTCTTCTGGGGGTATTATGCTTGCTTGTTTCTGATGCCTTATGCTTCATAACACCCTTACTGGCCTATATAGTTGTAACAACATGAACCTTCTAGCTAAGACCCCCACATATTTGCTGTTCAGCATTGATGATAGTGTGGGGAATTTATATTTATGCTATACATATTTTTTTCAAATTTAAGACCTCTGTTGGGTTAATATTGCAAAAATTCCACTAATGGACCTCCATGGAAGATCTACAAATGAAACTAGTTGAATTCCATATGTAATTTATCAAAATGTGATTGTAATGGTAACAACCATATGGAATATATGGGGTTGGGTGGGCTTAACAAGAGATATGAATGTATCAGCTAACAATTTTTTTAATGTTGATGTTTTATTGAAGTTGGTAATAAAGGTCACATTTTATATATTTTTGTATGAATGTTTTTGATGCCTTAAGAATCATGCATGGGGTGCATAAAAAAAAAAAAATGCTAACCAATGTACAGAAAAGCAGCGCGTGCTCACAAAATTCCTGATCAAAGTCTTCCTACAGAAAATCTGTACATTGGATTCTCCCCCCCAGTCCTGCTACACCAGAGTCCTGCGATCCCCTACTGTCAGACCGGGACACCACTTCGGTGGTCTGGGGTTTGGAAATCCCTGCGTCTTAATCTCTTGCCCATACCTCTCAGCGTGTATGGATGAGGCATTGTAATTGGATAGCGCTGACCAATCGGAATCTGTCTAGTCCAACCTGTCAGTGCTGCTGGGATTTCAAATTCCCAGACTGGTGAAGCAGTTTTCCGGTGTCTGACAGCGGGGGATTGCGGGACTGGGGGAAGATGGGGAGAGGGTCCAGTATAAGGTCACATTACAGATTTTTTCCTTAACGATGAACTTACACTTTAAGGTACATTAAGGTTCTTGGCCTGATAGGAAAACTGTTTATGCCTTTGGGTAGGAGTAGGAATTTTTAGAGACCCCTAGCTGACGGATTTGTTTTTCTCTTTATGAATGTTCCTCCGCTTTTGAACATTTATGCTCTGCTGATCTGAGTGTACCCAAAAGACAGCCAGATGGTAGACAAGCCTCAGAAATGTTAACGTGGATTTCCAGGATATACCTAACTAATATTAAAAATGCTTCCTCCCACTCCTAACAACTATGCTGACTAACCTGGGTATGAATGATGCACAGTAAATATTTACCTAATTTCAGGCCACTGCAGTCTGGCCCTGTGATCCAGCTCCTCTGTGTCAGAAGTGGTGGTTGCAGGTTAGAGGGGGTGTCAACAGCTGATGGGCTACAGGAACCTATTGGGTGAAGTCAACGCTGCCAGGCATTACCAGCCATTGAGTGCTTTCTCCTCTTCCCCGCAGCTGTTGTTGGCTGACACAGTGGAGATCCCGTGACTTCTTTCTTACACAGGTTAAAGGCGGGGGGGGGGGGGGGGGGATTTTATGATTATTTAGGTATAACATGGAATTCCACTTTAAATCTTGCCACCTTATCCGGCTGCCCCAAAGTCTATGGTCTGTCTCAGTGTTTATGATATACACATTAGGAAATGGTGCATGTTGCTGAAATATGCCATAAAAAAAATCAGCTATATAGAATGACAACGTTCTAGTTTTGTACACAGCATGTTCTCACTAGAAATGAGGGCAAACTGCCCTGTTCACCTTGTACCAGTACTTTTTTTTTTTTTTTTTATATTCTTTTTTTTCCTCTTTTCTTTCCATAGGTTTCACATTACATTTCGTTATATATCTACAACTTCTTTAACAGCTATATCTTATAATATTTCAATCCATACCTCAATTCCACGTCATCCTCCCCCCATCCCTCACCATTCCCTCCCAAGAAAAAAAACAACAAAAAACAAACAGAATTTTCATAATAATCCCCCCCCACAACCCGCCAGCTCTACCTTATTTCAAATGTTTTACATCATACCTTCTCTATAATTTAGATATGGAGCCCAAATCTTCTGATATTTCTCATCTTGATCTCTCATTGTCATTGATAAATTTTCCATTTGTTGGATTTCTGCAATTCTCTGAAACCACTGTGCTCTAGCTGGAGGGTTGCTTTTTTTCCACAGAGCTGGAATACATGCCTTTGCTGCTATCAATAAGTGTTTCAGCAAAGAATTTTTGAATCTTTCTATTGCCATTAGAATACTTGTACCAGTACCTGGCAAGAGTCCATTCAATTATATTGTTGGCGGAAAAGCACAATGCAGTTTTTATTGTAAAGCTATAATGATAACGTTGGCTACTTGATAAATCGAATTACCCGACAATTTTTTGTGTCCTAGAAGACTTTTCTTACATGATAAAATGGATGTAGCATAACAAGACCGCAACCTAAAGCTAACCTTAGCAATAAAACCAATTTATTACACGGAGAAATGATGCTGTTTTTACTGCCAAGCAACTTGGTATGCAAAGAACAAAAGCTTTCTGTGACTGGCCCCAAAAAATTTGTATTATGTAATGATACCTTGTATCCAATGCTGCCCATACAGTCAGATAATGGTTTATGTGATTTTGTTAGATGAACCTTTATCTGTTTTAGTGTTAGTGATTGACCTGTTTTTATTTAATATACATCTAGAGTCCAAGCTTTAATTTTATTTTTGGGTAGGAAATGGTTGAACACTTGTCAAGTTTTGATTGCTGTATATGTCCCATTGGAGAGATTTTCCTCTTTGTTTTTTCTGTTCCAGTGACAACTCAGATTTCCCCTCCGTTTCAGGCCAGGGGACAGTGATCAAAAGGACAAATAGGAAGGTTGAATCTCCCCAATGTGGATATAGACATAAAGTTTTTTTTTTTTACCTATCCGCTGATTCAAGTAGCATCCTTAGCTCATTAATGTTTCATTAACCGTTTCAGCCCCAGAAGATTTTACTCCCTTGCGTTCTAAACAAAAAAGAGCGTTAATTTTGAAAAAAACGCAATATTTTTACTTTTTTCTATAATATCGCCCAAAAATATATATAAAAAAACGGTGAAGTCCTCCGGTAAACCTGAAGGGGAGGGGGTCCTCTCTCCACCAGACGCCTCGTGCTTTCTCCCTTCTTCTCAGGGGAAAAAGCGCTATTAAAAAAAAAAGTCACTAAGGAACGCCACTCAGCGGCTTCCAGCTCCCCCTCGCTATGCCTGCCTCTGCCTAGGGATCCTCCATAGGGTCTGCAGCGTGGGAAAAGCATTATTTTTATTTGTTTTTTAAATCAGGAGGGGCCATAGATGGCGGGGGTGGGGTTTAGTGCTGCGTGAGCATCCACAACATCCAGCATGGGAAGGGAGGCTTTTAAAAAGGCACTATTGTGTCTGTTCATGCTGCTGGAGGAACACAGGAGCAGGAGGTGATTTTTAAAAGGTTTGGTGACACAGGCATTCCCCTTGACACATTTACAGCATCAGGCTGAGCATTAATAGCAGCAATTAAGCTGGACTATTGTTCATGCAGTTGATGCATTCCTTCTGGTAGTACTTCTGCTTTGTGCATCGAGCTATGCGAGGAAGGGGGTAAGAAACACCTCAAAAGAAGGCTCTAGTACAGTGATGGCGAACCTTGGCACTCCAGATGTTTTGGAACTACATTTCCCATGATGCTTAGGCACTCTGCAGTGTAGTTGAGCATCATGGGAAATGTAGTTCCAAAACATCTGGAGTGCCAAGGTTCGCCATCACTGCTCTAGTAAGACTCTTACAGTCACACAGCAGCCTAGAAACATCTAAAAAAAAAAATCATCATCCCCTGAGTGATATGGCTGATCAGAGTGAGCCATCAGGAGGGGCAAGTGTTGCAGTTGCTCTTGACACTGCAGCCCCTATGTATATTACCCAGGATGTTTTTCTTCAACCATTTTAAGCTTGGAGCAAAAAAATTATGCTTTATTTGCATTCCAGACTGGGGCTAAGCATAGCAGGCCCCCGTCCATTGAAAAGATGATTTGCTTTCTAAAGACTAGGAAGAGGCTAACGTCTCTGCGTCTATGGAATCTGATACAGAAATATCAGGTCCGCAGGAAAGATTTTTGGTACAATCTCACTGGGTTGGTCCGCTCTACTTTTTTACGGCCAGCAGCGCAGTCAGTTGATGAGCCCACGTCTGGTTTGGGTTCACTAAAGCCTCCCCAATCTGATCATTCTTTTCCTATCCATGCGTGGTTAAGGAAGCTTATCTATTCTGAATGGGAGCACCCAGATAAACAATTTTTCCCTCCAAAAAAGTTTTCTATAGTTTATCCTATGGAGGAAGACTTTTATAAAAAAAAATGGGGGATTCCAGCATTTAATGCTGCTATATCCTCTGTAAATAAAAACCTGACTTGTCCAGCTAAAAATGCTCAGATGTTAAAGGATCCAACAGATACGTTGGAATTCCTTTTTAAGAACTATATTTCTCTCGCAGGATCAGTCGTTCAACCTGCTCTGGCAGCGATCAGATTATCTCACTCCTTAATGGACCAATTTACAGTAATGTACTCAGTTATTCCTGATCAGCAGGCCCAGGATTTGGCCGATATATCAGAAGCATTGTGTTTCACAGTAGATTCTATTCTTCAGGCCTCACGGCTTAGGCTAGGGTTGGTACACATGCGTAGAATCCTATGGTTGAAAAATTGGTTAGCCGAAGCGCCTTGCAAAAAGCTCTTTGGCCAGTTTCCCTTTTCATGGTGGATGATTGTTCGGACATGATCTGGATAAGTATATCCAAAGAATTTCGAATGGGAAAAGTTCCCTTTTACTGGTCAAGAAGAAGTTTAAACATTTTACTTTTAAACGTACTTCAGTGACAGGGCCAGCTACCTCCAGGCAGTTTCTGACGGCTGCCTCGATCAGATTCTAGAGGTAAACCTCTGTCAGTCCCAGGGCCAAAAGAGGACCTGGGGAAGGAAGCCCACAAAACAAAATACTACAGCCTCCTTACGAAGGAACACGCCTGCTCTGTTACGGGGAAGGCTTCTGCAGTTTTCAAGAGTCTGGCAGGAACATTGTCAAGACAGATTGGTTGCCTCCTCAATTTCTCTAGGTTACAAATGAAAGTTCCTGTATCCTCGTTTTCTCAGATCAAACGTTCCCAAAGATCCAATGAAAAAGAAGTGTCTCTTTCTAGCTCTGGATCATCTCTCATCTCAAGGGGTGATATCAGAGGTTCCTTTGGAAGAGCGAGGTTTGGGTTTTTATTCAAACCTGTTCATAGTTCCAAAACCATGTTGGATCTCAAACATCTAAACCGGTTTTTAAACATCCGTTCCTTTCGCACGGAGTCAATCCAATCAGTAGTCTCCTTCCTACAGGGGGGAGAACTTCTGGCGTCAATTGACATCAAAGATGCTTATCTCCATGTGCCGATTTTCGCCGCTCATCAGAAATGTCTGCACTTCGACGTAGAAAATCATCACTTTCAGTTTGTAGCTCTACCTTTCAGACTGGCTACTGCACCTTGAGTGTTTACAAAGTTCCTGGCTCCTCTTTTAGCCAGGTTAAGGGCCAAAGGTATAACAATACTAGCCTACTTAGACGATTTACCCTTTGTATATCAATTGGTAGCCCGCTTAAACCAAACTTTGGTCACCACAGTCCACTACCTGGAAGACCTAAATTGGATTCTCAACCTAGAAAAGTCCTCCTTAAAACCATCAAGGAGATTGCAGTACTTGGGGGTGATCATAGATGCAGCTTAAGGCTGGATTCACACCTATGCATTTTTAGTGCTTTTTGCATTTTGCAGATTTGCACTACAGAATGTGTTCCATAGGAAACCATGATAAATGACTGCAGTGCAAATCTGCAAAATGCAAAAAGCACTAAAATTGCATAGGTGTGAATCCAGCCTAAGAGGGTGTTTCTGCCCCAGGAATGTATCCGTTCCATAAAAGAACTGATCCAGGTGGTCAAAGCAAAGAAAAATCCTTCTATTCGTCTTTGCATGAAATTGTTGAGAAAGATGGTTGCTTCTTACGAGGCCATTCCTTATGCACAGTTTCATTTGAGACTGCTACAAAGCAGTATCTTATCTACTTGGAACAGTCAATGCTCTGGACTTTCCAATGCATTTATCCCCCAGTGTGCGTCAGAGCCTCAGTTTGATGGTTGATATCCAAGAATCTTCAAAAAGGGAAATCCTTTCTGCCAGTCACCTGGAAGGTGGTAACAACAGATGCCAGCCTTTTAGGCTGGGGAGCAGTCCTGGAAGAAGCTGTCCAGGGCAAATGGTCCATCTCAGAGAAGATCTTGCTCATTAATATTCTAGAAATTTGGGCAGTACGCCTGGACGCTCAGACTATGGAATTATCCTGTCAGAATTCAATCCGGCAATGCCACAGCAGTGGCCTACATCAATCACCAAGGGGGCACGAGAAGTCATGTGGCCCAGAGAGAGGTGAATCATATTCAAGGGTTCAGATGGTATGCGGAACAGATGTCTTAGTCTTTCCTTGGGATCAGTCCTCTCTGATCTATGCGTTCCCTCCTGTTCTGCTGTTTCCCCGGTTTCTTTGCAGGATCAGGCAAGAAGGGAAGGAGATGATTCTTGTGGCCCAGGAGATCTTATTTGTTGAGATCATAAAAATGGCGGTAGGGGACCCTTGGACCCTACCACTGTGGTATGACCTTCTGTCGTAAGGTCCAGTATTCCATCCTACCTTACAAATGCTAAAATTATTGATTTTGCTACTGAGACCCACATTCTAAAGGACCGTGGGCTGTCAACTTCAATAGTTTCTACTATGGCTAGGAAGCCGGCCTCCAGAATCATATATTATTGAGTCTGGAAGGCATATGTCTCCTGGTGTGAGTCCAGGCACCCCAGAAAATGTCATAGGTAGGATCCTTGAATTCTTACAAATGTGATTAGAGATAAAGCTGGCCTTGAATACTATCAAAGGCCAGGTGTCGGCCTTATCTGTGTTTTTGCGATTACCACTTGCTTCACATTCTCTGGTTCGTAACTTTATTCAGGGGGTAACACGGATTAATCCCCCAGTTAGATCCCCCTTGAACCCTTGGGACTTAAATCTAGTCCTATCGGCTTTACAAATGCAGCCTTTTGAGCCTATTCAAGATATTCCCTTTGTCCTCTTGACAAGGAAATTTGTTTTTTTGGTTGCCATATCTTCTGCTAGAAGAGTATCTGAGTTGGCTGCTCTTTCTTAAAAAGAGCCATATTTTATTCTGCATAAAGATAAAGTTGTATTATGACCTCATCCTAAATTCCTACCGAAAGTAGTATCATGTTTTCATTTAAACCAAGATACTGTTCTGCCTTCTTTTTTTCCAGAGCCTCATTCTGTGAAGGAAAAATCACTACATTCTCTTGATGTGGTGAGAGCGGTCAAGGTCTATTTGAAAGTGACGCTGAGATTCGTAAAACAGATGTTTTGTTTGTGTTGCCAGGCGGTCCTAAAAGAGGACAGGCAGTGTCAAAATCTATTATTAAATGGATTTGTCAAGTGATTGTTCAAACTTATGGTTTAAAGAGGAAAGTTCCTCCTTTTCATATTAAAGCGCACTCCACCAGGGCTGTTAGTGCTTCTTGGGCAGTACATCACCAAGCCTCTTGGGTTAAATCTGCAAGGCCGCAACTTGGTCTTCAGTCTACACATTTACCAAATTCTATCAAGTAGATGTGAGAGGTCATGAGGATAGTCCCTTTGGGCGCAGTGTACTGCAGGCTGCAGTATGAGTTCTCTGGTCTCTTGGTGCCCTACTTTTGTTGTGTCTCCCTCCCTTCAGTTGGAATTGCTATGGGACATCCCACATAGTAAGTACTATGGCTGTGTGTTTTCCGTGATGTACAATAAGAAAATAGGATTTTTAAAACCGCTTACCTGTAAAATCCTTTTCTTTGAAGTACATCACAGGTCACTGTTCCTTCTTGGTATACATGTGTATTGCTTTGCTACAAAACTGAGGTACTCCCACCAGTGGGAGGGCTTACATAGTGAAGGGCACTTTTTAATTTAGGCCATATTTTTGGTAAAAAGAATCGCAATAAACGTATATTGATTCGTTTGCGCAAAAGTTATAGCGTCTACAAAATAGAGGATAGTTTTGTGGTATTTTTTTATTTTTATTAGTAATGGCAGCGATCTGCGATTTTTATCGGGACTGCGACATTATGGTGGACACATATACACTATAAAAATGCACTGTTTGCTGTGTAAATTACACTGGCAGTGAAGGGGTTAACCACAAGGGGTCGATGAAGGGGTTTAGTGTGTCCTAGGGAGTGATTCTAACTGTGGGGGATGGGCTTAAAGTCACATGACAGCGATCACAACTCCCAATGACAGGGAGCAGTGATCTCTGTCATGACGCAAGGCAGAACGGGGAAATGCCTTGTTTACTTCCCTGTTCTGTGGCTCCGTGACACGATCACCGGGAGACCGGCAGACGTCAAGTCCCGCGGACACGGTCACACTGTACACAGCGTGTGCATACCTGCTATCCCCGCCTCTTAAAGGGGACTTACAGGTATGTCCATTTGCCCACCTCCTGCCATTGTGCCGACGTATATCGAAAAGTGGTTAACATACCCCCAAATAACTAGTACCTTTTAGGCCTGATTCACACACATGCGTTTTTTTGCAGAAACGCACTACAGTCCTTTTAACATGGTCTTATGGGACATTTTCACATCTATGCTTTTTTTTCAAACACTGCATTTTTGCAAAGGGTCAGTGACTTTTTTTTTTTTTATGCAAAACAGTGCTTTTTTGGTTCTGTAGACTTCAATGGCAAAGCTGCAGAAAAGGATGTAGTGCGTTTCTTGTATTTTATTCAAATTGGCCAAAAAAAGCATAAAAACCACATATCACCGTAAAAACGCACTACATAATTTTCTGCAACTTCTTAATTGAAGTCTTTGGAACCAAAAAAAGCACGGTTTTGCATTTAAAGTCCCTGACACTTTCCAAAAATGCAGTGGTTGAAAAAAGTATAGATGTGAACATGTCCCTTAGGAAACTGTTAAAATGACTAGTGCGTTCCTGCAAAAAAACAGGTGTAAATCGGGCCTAAGAAGGGGGTCAGCAGTGGCAACCTACAAACTTATCTTATGTCTGGTGTGCTTGCAGGGAAACTTTTACCCTCTTTGCCCTATGCCCACCCAGCATCCCCAGCTTATTTGTCTAGATCAGGGGTCTCAAACTGGCGGCCCTCCAGCTGTTACGAAACTACAAGTCTCATCATCCCTCTGCCTGTGCGAGTCATGCTTGTAACTCTCAGCCTTGCAATGCCTCATGGGACTTTTCCTCATGGGGTAGTTTCTCAACAGCTGGAGAGCTGCCATTTTGAAACCCCTGGTCTAGATCCTACTGATAGCTATGTTATCATTAGTATAGCTTTCATTTGACCACAGAGCAAGAAAACTATCCCTTCTCTTTGTCTGGGTCATCACTATAGACCTCCTTGTTTGGGTTGGCCCTACTGATAGCAATGCTATGGCCGATATAGCTTTCCAAGTGAACTGATCAGACCATAGGGATGCCCCTTTCTGTCAAAATCATTGCCAGAAACTTCTCTGACTTGGGTGGCTTTACCTTATTGGATTATCATAGACTGAGTTGGCCCTGTGATAGCTATGCTATGTCCGATACAGCTATCTGAGTCAACTGAACAACACTGTTCTCTTTTATAGAGTGGACAGGAATTAAACCCTCTGTCATTGAGATTAGAGGTCGACCGATTTGGGTTTTTCTCTGGCCGATGCCTATATTTAGAAATCACGGCGGCCGATATATGATGCCGTTTTTTTTTTTTTTTTGGCACGATATGTTAGGCCTATTTTATTTTATTCCCCGCCCCCCCCCCTCTTCATCTCATAAAATGTAACAGACACCTTTCCTACTGGGGCATTTTTCAGGTGCTTTTGGGCATAAAATAGTGCCTGTAAAGTGCCTGCAAAATGGCTCCCCTGCAGTCTGTGTGAATGACTGAGGCGATGTGCTGGCAGGATGTTAAAAAAAAAAAGTCCAGCAAGCAGCACCTTTGGAGTGGTGTATGCCGCTCCTCCACCACTCCTGCCCATTGATATGAATAGGCACCACTGCCGAAGCGCATGCAATGCGATTTGTCAGCGGCGCTTCACGGGCACATTTAACCTCTTTCTGGGCCACTAGCTGCCGAATAGCACCGCTAAAATGACGGTAAGGCGCCGCTAAAACTAGCAGCATTTTACCGTCAACGCCTGCCCGCTCCAGTGTGAAAGCAGCCTCAATAAGTGATACAGAAAATTTCTTACATTTATTATACAAAACAAACCTCCAATCAGTTTACTTGTATGTATAATTAAAAAAAAAACAAAAAACTATATATTAAATATTAGATAAAAACAGGTAATCAAAACTTTTGGACAAAAAAATGGGCTAACTTTACTGTTTTAGCTTTTTAAATCATTTGTGTATTTTTTTCCAAAAAAATTGCGTTTGAAAGACCTCTGTGCAAATGCCGGGTGACATAAAATATTGCAACAACCGCTATTTTATTCCCTAGGATCTCTGCTAAAAATATATATATAATTTTTGGGGGTTCCAAGGGATTTTCTGGCAGAAAATACAGGATTTTTACTTGTAAGCAACAAGTGTCAGAAAAGATTTAGTCTTTTAAATGGTTGAACTGAGAACTCTACACACAGAGCTCAGTTCATTCAGAAGTGTAAACATTGTATCTCTTTGCTCTTTTCTTGGCAGACTGCCCAGAAAGGAGGAAAGCCATTGACTTCTATTTCAGAAGTCATTTGTAAGTCGCTCTGTAGTTATAATCGGCCTTTTTATCAGCACAATCGGCCGATGACGATTAATTAAAAAGCGGCAAATATCGGCCGATATATCGGTCAACCTCTAATTGAGATGGCTGACTATTGGGACAATTTCCCCTCACGTCTTGTGTGGTTTGTGTTTGCAGGAGATATCTCCTCGGTGGAGACACAGTAATACAAATCTAACTGTAATTATATTTAATTATTATAATTATATTTATTCTATCCACCCATTCAAATATTTGTGGTGGAGTGTGTTGTGATTTTCCATACAGTATTGTTCATTGCATTAACCACTTGCCGACCGCCGCACGACGATATACGTCGACAGAATGGCACGGGCAGGCATATGGGCGTATATATACGTCCCTGCCTTCCCGCGGGTGGGGGGCCCGATCGGGCCCCCCCCGGTGCCAGCGGCGGTCGGTATCCGTACAGGAGCGATCCGGGATGAGGGGGCGGCCATTCGTTCATGGCCACCCCCTCGCGATCGCTCCTGACGAATGGAAGTGAGGCGTGACATCACTTCCTCTCCTGTAATGTAAACACAGGCAGAGGAAGTGATGTAATCTCTCCTCCGTGTCGGTATTGTTCGTTCCGGCACCGAGGAGAGAGGATCGGTGAGTTGCACCAACACGACACTACACAGTAGAACATGCCAGGCACACTCACACCCCCCCTTCACCCCCCGATCACCCCCCCAATTACCCCTGCCCCCCCAGTCACAGTGACACCAATTGCATTATTTTTTTTTTTTTTGCATTGGTGTCATTTGTGACTGTAATAACTGTTAGGGCAGTTAGGGTTAGCCCCCTTTAGTTCTAAGGTACCCCCCTAACCCCCCAATAAAGGTTTAACCCCGTGATCACCCCCCGTCGCCAGTGTCACTAAGGCTGGGTTCACATTGCAGCGGTTTATGAGAACGGATGTGATTCGCACCGCACTGCAGTGCAAATCACATCCGATCTCTGTGCGATTCGAGTTCAGCCATACAGATAGTATGGCTGAATTTGCGTCGCACCCGCCGCAAACTCGCACGGGACCCTTTTTTTGGTCCGCAGCAGAATCGGATCGCATGGGTGTTCACACCATGCGATCCAAGTTTGCAGATCGCACTGCAATATGCGAACTGATCTGGGGGTGTCATTAACATTTCACCGACACTCCCAGCAGTTCGCATAGGGCAGTGTGAACTGCCGCCGGGAGGCATGCGATGCGGGAACCCGCCGCGGATTCGTGGCGTTCCCGCATCGCTCCAGTGTGAACCCAGCCTAATAAGCAATCGTTTTTCTGATCGCTGTATTAGTGTCACAGGTGACGCTAGTTAGGCAGGTAGGTATTTAGGTTCGCCGCAGCTTTTTATAGCGCCAGGGACCCCCATATACTACCGCATAAAGCCCCCTGATTGCCCCCTAGTTAACCCTTTCACCAGTGATCACCATATAACTGTTACAGGTGACGCTGGTTGGTTAGTTATTTTTTTATAGTTTCAGGGCACCCGCCATTTATTACCTAATAAAGGTTTAACCCCCTGATCACCCGGCGGGTGATATAAGTTTGAGGGTCAGATAAGGTCTGCGTCGCCCCAGGCAGCGTCAGGTTAGTGCCAGTACCGCTAACACCCACGCACAAAGCATACACCTCCCTTAGTAATATAGTATCTGATCAGATCTATATTAGCGTCGCCAGCAGTTTAGGTTTCCCAAAACGCATCGTTAGCGGGATCAGCCCAGATACCTGCTAGCACCTGCGTTTAGCCCCTCCGCCAAGCCCAGACCAGCCCACCCAAGTGCAGTATCGATCGATCACTGTCACTTACAAAACACAACACGCATAACTGCAGCGTTCGCAGAGTCAGGCCTGATCCCTGCGATCGCTAACAGTTTTTCTTGTAGCGTTTTGATACAGTCGCTGACAGCCTAGGTGCTTTTTTACCTGTGAGTCTCACTAGTGTACCCCTAAATTTAGGTCTACTTTCCAAAATGGGGTCATTTGGGGGGGGGTTTGTGCCATCTTGGCATTTTATGGCCTTCAAAACTGTAATAGGTAGTGAGGAGTGAAGTCAAAAATTTACGCCCTTGGAAAGCCTGAAGGCGGTGCTTGGTTTTCAGGGCCCCGTACACGGCTAGGCTCCCAAAAAGTCCCACATATGTGGTTTCCCCGTACTCAGGAGAAGCAGCAGAACTTATTTTGGGGTGTCATTTCACATATGCCCATAGCATGTGTGAGCAATATATAATTTAGTGACAACTTTGTGAAAAAAAAATAAAAAAAAATAAAAGTTTGTAATTTTCCCGCAACTTGTGCCAAATATAAAATATTCCATGGACTCAACATGCCTCTCAGCAAATAGCTTGGGGTGTCTACTTTCTAAAATGGGGTCATTTGTGGGGGTTTTGTGCCATCTTGGCATTTTATGGCCTTCAGAACTGTAATAGGTAGTGAGAAGTGAAATCAAAAATTAGAAAGCCTGAAGGCGGTGCTTGGTTTTCGGGGCCCCGTACGCGGCTAGGCTCCCAAAAAGTCCCACATATGTGGTATCCCCGTACTCAGGAGAAGCAGCAGAATTTATTTTGGGGTGTCATTTCACATATGCCCATAGCATGTGTGAGCAATATATCATTTAGTGACAACTTTGTGTAAAAAAAATACTTTCCAAAATGGGGTCATTTGGGGGGGTTTTGTACTGCCCTGCCATTTTAGCGCCTCAAGAAATGAGATAGGCAGTCGTAAACTAAAAGCTGCGTAAATTCCAGAAAACGTACCTTAGTTTGTAGATGTGACAACTTTTGCGCAAACCAATAAATATACAGTTATTGACTTTTTTTTTACCAAAGACATGTGGCTGAATACATTTTGGCCTAAATGTATGACTAAAATTGAGTTTATTGGATTTTTCTAATAACAAAAAGTAGAAAATATCATTTTTTTTCAAAATTTGCGGTCTTTTTACGTTTATATCGCAAAAAATAAAAATCGCAGAGGCAATCAAATACCATCAAAAGAAAGCTCTATTTGTGGGAAAAAAAGGACGCAAATTTTGTTTGGGTACAACATTGCATGACCGCGCAATTACCAGTTAAAGCAGCGCAGTGCCAAATTGTAAAAAGACCTCTGGTCATTGACCAGCAAAATGGTCCGGTCTGAAAGTGGTTAAAGAAGTTTTAAAGCCCCGTGGTTTCTCATCTTAATGTCGTCATCTTCACCGCTCCAAAGAAGCTGCTGGCAGGACTTTTTTTCTGACGTCCTGCCAGCGTACCGCTGTAGTGTGAAAGCCCTCGGGGCTTTCACACTACACACAATAGTGCAGCTTCTTTAGGGCGGATTGCAGGCGCTATTTCTAACGCTATGGCGCCTGCAAAACGCCCTGGTGTGAAAGGGGTGTTATGTTTGTGGGTTCTAAGTCATTTTCTAGCAAAAAATACTGATTTAAACTTGTAAACAAAAAGTGCAAGAAAAAGCCTGGTCTTCAAGAGGTTAAAGCTGTAGCTTCATGAAGTTGGTTGAATATTTTTTTCCAATTTGCAGAATGGGATTTAAATGTCTTTTAGTATTTTCTTATACATAAATACCAGCACTAAAGTGTATATTAAATACATGATGGATTGGTGGAATATAAAGAAAAGTATAACTGCATCAATATTGTAAGGTCCGTCAGACAATATTGTAAAACTTTAAAATAAATATGTTTAAGATATTTAGGTGAATTGCAATGTGCGTAGCCAGTATTTGCATCAGGAATACCATAAATATAATTGTCTTCAACTGTTTATAGCATTGTGCAGGAATGTTCTTGATTTTCTCCACATGGGCTGTATCTCCAAA
Organism: Lithobates pipiens; assembly: GCF_037356315.1. Classification (NCBI taxonomy): domain Eukaryota; kingdom Metazoa; phylum Chordata; class Amphibia; order Anura; family Ranidae; genus Lithobates; species Lithobates pipiens. The sequence continues at coordinate 61,247,893 of NW_027507685.1, read as the reverse complement.
CTGTTCCTAATTTGCAGAAATGTTTTATTTTTTTAGCCCAAAAAGGGGCAGATATGCAGAAAAGGGAATATATTTTTCAGGTATTTGGATGCCACCATACCCATAGGAATCTAGGTTTCCCTCCTGTTTCAATGGCAAAAACAAACACTTTAATGAATAAGGGGTGCAACTGCACTCAGGTTATATGTTACAGTTCTATTGCAGTGTTTTTTTTGAGTGTATTGTTATTAATTAGAGTTAAAATGTCTCTTGGCAAGGTCTAATTTTATTTTACTAACATAGTCTAGACCCCTACTTCAATTGTTACTGCATTATGCACATGTAATCACTAGATGGCAGCATTATAAAAGTAAAATAAAGCTGTGTCCTCGCAGATCAAAATTTACAAGCTCACCTGTAAGAAAAAATTATGATAAAACTGTTATGTTGTACAAATGACAGAATTAAGTATGACGCACCCGATAAACAGCCCTTTAGAGTGTAAATACAGTAATTCTTAAGGTGTGTTTTTTTCCTCTAATTATCCATTGCAACATTTCAATTTAGATCCTAAGTAACTAAGTTTAAAAATAAATAAATACAGAATTCTTATCAACCCAGTTCAGGCTTTTCTTCCCCTTGCAGATTTAATTAATATTCAACTGATATTGTGTGCAAAATTTAGATTTAGCTATTGAGTCAGCTGCCTGCTGTAGCATATCACTGTGTAGACAGTCAAAAAACAATGTTCCAGAAATAGTACTGCTTAAAGTATAACTCCACCTTTTTGACAGTTAGGCCTTATTCTATTATATTCTTTAAGTATCTGCTGCTCCGAAAAACTCAGAAGTTTCATTGTTTCTAATTAATTTTTGCAGACACAGCTGCCTGTTGTTACATAGTCTCCTCTGTCCAGAATAGTCTATAATTTCAGAGTATTCTACCATCAAATATTTGCCAAGATAACCCCAGAGTATGTGTTAGATTTGTACACACCAAAATGTATTAATGTATTCCAGTAATAGCTTTATACGGGCCTTTCTCAATCGAAGGTCCATGAAACCATGAGATTTGCTATGACATAGCTAAGGGTTCATTGAGCAGTGAGCTATGACAGATTGATGTCCCAAGTGACAGTACCTGCAAAGTTTCAGCACTGATGTCACTAAGCAGAACCCGCAAATTGGAGCCTCTTCTCTTCTGTCTTAGGCAAGTAACCACTGGCACCATCTTTTTTTTTTTCTTTTCTCTTTTTAGATATAGTAAAATCTTGGATTGCGAGCATAATTCGTTCCATAACTGTTTTTAATCCAAGGGACATGTACAGTGCCTTGAAAAAGTATTCACACCCCACATTTTGTCATGTTACAACCAAAATGGCACATAATGGCACATAATTGTGAATAAAATGACAAATGGTTTTCAAATTATTTTTACAAATAAATATCTGAAACGTGTGGCGTGCATATGTATTCAGCCCCCTTTACTTTGATACCCCTAACTAAAATCGAGTGGAACCAATTGCCTTCAGAAGTCACCTAATTAGTAAATAGAGTCCACCTGTGTGTAATTTAATCTCCATATAAATACAGCTGTTCTGTGAAACCCTCAGAAGTTAGTTGGAGAATCTTAAGCCTCGTACACATGATCGGATTTTCAGCATGGAATTGTGTGATGAAAGACTGTTGGCCTAAAATCTGAACATTAGTCTGCTCCATTAGACAATTGTCCAACTTTCTGCCAACAAATTTTGGATGGGAGGCTAGTAAATTTTTGGCGGACAATGTTCCTATCATGTGTACACAAGTCCATCACACAAAAGTACAAACACTTATGCTCGGACTCAATGCTCGCTAAACACGACATTAGCAGAAGCTGCCCAAAGGGTGGAGCTCAAGAGCTGAAATCCCACATAGTACATCACTACGTTCATGTTTGTTGGCTGATAATTGTGTACCATTTGTATGCAAGACAAGTTCTTGGCACACACCCTTCGGACAAAAGTCTGATGCTTTGTCTGCTGAAAATCTGATCGTGTGTATGAGGCTTTAGTGAAAAAAATAACATAATGAAAACTAAGGAACACACCAGACAGGTCAGGGATAAAGTTGTGGAGAAAGGACCACTTCAATACTGCCCACTTTCACCCCATTTCCTGCCCAGGCAAATTTTCAGCTTTCAACGCGTCGCAATTTGAATGACAATTGCATGGTCATGCAACACTATAACCAAATTAAATTTTTATAATTTTTTTCCTACAAATAGAGCTTTGCTAAATAAAAAAAAAAAAAAAGTCATCAACAAAGAAAAAATGAATTTTTTTCAAAAATGTTGGTTATAAACTTTTGTAAATAAGTACGTTTTCTCCTTCACTGATTGTGGGGCACTGATAAGCATCCCAGGTGGGCTCTAGTGGGCTGATTATCAGCGTAGACCCCCACTGTCAGGAGAGCTGCTGATCGGCTCTCCTCTACTAGCGCCTTGTCAGTGTGAATAGAGGAAAAGCTGATAAACGACACATCCTGGTTTACGATGTGACCAGCTGTGATTGGACACATGGTAAAGAGCCTACATCATAGGTTCTTTACCAAGATTGTAGATGCAGTGTGTCAAAGCGACATACCACGCTACTGATTAAGTGTGGAGATGGGGGTGCACATGTGGCTTATCCTGTTGGACGCCATATGATACCCAGTCAGAATAATAGAGCCACCCCGCGGCCGTCATTCTGCATACGGTGGGTGGGAAGTGGTTAAAGCAGAAAAAAATATCCCACGCTTTGAACGTCTGTTGGAGCACTGTTCAATCCATTATCTAAGAATGAAAAGAGTATGCACAACTGCAAACTTACCAAGACCTAAATTGACAGGCCGGGCAAGGAGAGCATTAATCAGAGAAGCAACCAAGAGGCCCATGGTAACTGGAGGAGCTGCAGAAAACGTCCAAAAATGTCCAGAGACCTTAAGAGTACTTAATAAGACATATTCTGGTAGGTTCTGCCCCCTGGACAGCTGGACAATGAGGTCCCTCTTCTGTGGTTAATATAATGGACAGCTATTTTTAGGAACACTACACTGTTTTTAAATTGGGTGCTACTGTGCCTACAGGGTTATTGCTGTTTAGGAAACAACTATTCCCCTATTTCTTCCTGAAGAAGACTGGCCCTTGGATATTTAAATTGTGCAAATAAAAATCAAATCTTTTATATAACTAGTTCTTGGCTTGGTACCTTTTTAAAGAGATTGTAAACCTCCATTTTCAAGTTGTACCTATAGGTAAGCCTATAATAAGGCTTAGCTATAGGTATGGTAAATATCTCCTAAACGTGTACTGTTTAGCAGATATTTAATTTGCACTGCGCCGATGATGTCATCGGCTCATGCGCTGTGAAGAAAAGGCCCTCCGTGACATTTCTTCACTAGCGAGTGCCAAGACTGGCAGCTCCCGCACGCATGCACAAGTGACGTCACGCGACTCCAGCCAATCACAGAGACAGTCCGCGGTCCCTGAAGGATGAGGGGCATTCATGAATGCGGGCTTTGTTTGCAGAGAAGTGTCACATAATGTGCTAGTTCCCAGGGAACAAAAAAGGATTTACTTCCTCTTTACAATCCTTTTAGTTTTTTTCTTTTTGGTTAGGGAACGTTACCTACATTTGGCACGTTTGCATAGGCTTTGGAATTGACTCTCTGTCCTCTCTCGGTCCCCTGCCTACCTGCTCAGTTCATACAGGGCTATATGGAGATTAATTTACAGAGGGAAGTTCTAAACACAACCCACTTCTGCTGTGCTCTTCCTTTAGAAAAGCCCGTAAGGCTCTGTGACACAAGAGATGTTGCTCACATCGCTTGGCAAAACAACCAAGGGCACTTTGAAGGTCAGTTCACCCAGGCCGAAACATCTATTTTAGTTTTTTGGCAGAGGATGGAGTGGTAAATCACCCAACAATTTCTTGTACCTCTTAGGCCTTGTACACACGATCGGAGATTCCGACGGAATGTGTCTGATCGGAGCGTTGGATATTCCGACTGTGTGTGGTCTGCATCGGACTGTTTCCGTCGGAAAAAAAAACGTCGGACCAAATTTTCCAACTTGCTGGAAATATTTTCCGACAAAATGCTCCGATCGGACATACTCCGATCATGTGTAGAGAATTCCAATCGGACAAAGTGCCACGCATGCTCTGATCAAATTCCTACATCCAAGCTATTGGCTACTAGCCTGAACGTAGTCCCATCGTAACTAAATTACGTCATTACGTTCTGAAAGATCGGATTTTCCGACAACTTTGTCCGACCGTGTGTATGCAACAGTTTCGGACAAGATCAGTCAGGCCGCGTACACACGCGCGGACTGTTCGCCCAACTTTGGCCACACACGACGAACGAACAGTTTGCTGAAACCGTGCGCGATGACGTGAACGGCACGTACGACGGGACGAAAAATACGACGTCCTATACACTGCATTATAACTTTCGGCGTGAAAATCCTTTCTGAGCATGCGCGCAACTTTGTTTGACGAACAAGCCTACATACGAGCGGACTGTTCGCTGAAACAAGGTTTCAGCGGACAGTTTTACGGAATTTCCGAAAAACCTTGTTCGTCAAACTGTCCGCTGAAACTGTCCGCTGAAAGCCCACACACGAGCGGACTGTCCGCCCAAACACTGTTCAGCGGACAAAGTTGGGCGAACAGTCCGCGCGTGTGTACGCGGCCTCAGACAAAATCTGACGGATTTGGTTGTCGGAATCTCCGAACGTGTGTACAAGGGCTTAGGTGTTCTGTTTGTGAGATCTCTTTGCTTGTGCTTTCAGGTTTGCACTCCTGCCAAGGATATTATAAGGGGTGTTTCCAAATGCCATGTTCAAATGTGTATAACACAGTATCAAATTAGTGCATCCAATCAATGTGTTAGCAAATGACAAAATAACATAAAATGTTCAAATAATTACCACATAATATATAAAAATCCAATAAGTGATCATATGAGCCTCCACTAAGGTGAAAAAGTTGTCTATATAGTATTCGCAACATAAAAAACAAAGTACATAATCTTCCTAATATATGAAATAATAAAGTTCTTTATGTGTGAAAATAATGGTGTCTTGTACCTTAAATTGCACCACCAAAAGGATATGCAGTACCCACCGGATATAAACTGGGACTGCACATATTGACAGACAATAATAGGAATGCTCCAGAATCAGTAAGTGGTTTCTTCCACCAGAGACATGTGCAACACACAAAGTGTCTTTTCACACCAACAACTCTATTTACTCATCAAATACTGTATAACCCTGCACCATGCATGGCCATAAATAACCATTATTTATGTGTTTTTAAGCATTTTTGGTACCTTTCCCATTCATTTTAATGGGGAGATGCAATTTTAGTGCATTTTTGAAAAGCGCACCAAAGATGCAGCATCCAAAACTTTTCAAAACGCACCGCACCGCACCGCACCGCACCGCACATGCAGCTAAGTGATGTTAACAGTCCTGTAGGATTTGAAGGAAATATTTTTATGGCGTATCAAGGTAAAAATGCAGTAAAAATACATCAGTATGAAAGGGCCCTTTAAAACCACACCAAAAACGCAGCTACCCATTGAAATAAATAGAAAACTTAGTGTAATAAAAAAATGGTTCAAAAACACATAAAAAGTGCACCATGGTTGCCTTTTTGGTACATTTTTTAAGTCACATGTCCATGTTTCAAAGGTACATGCCAACCGGAAATGCACTGGACATGCATAAAAAATTAATATGGGATTTTAATGCATTTTTTTCAGAGGTGCAGTTTGAAAGCACCCTAACTGGTGGTTGGAACATGACTGCAAACCTGACTGCTTTCTAATGTCTATGGCTTGCCTTAATAAAGGTGGTCATAGATGAGTCGGTTTTCTTCATTCAACCAGTGGGTTGAACAAAAAAACTAGCCTGATTCCCCCATCCACCTCAAATGTGTGTCTTCTGAGGAATCTTGCCCATTGTCTTTGCATTCTGACAGTGGAAATACGTCCCCAGCATCAGTATACAGAGATCAGCGCTGCTATAGAGCATACTGTATATCAAATGGAAATTTCCAACAGGGCGGTTGACCAGAATTCAATTGGTAGATCAACTTCTGTTTAACTACAGTGCCAATACAAGGATTGAATCTTGGCTAGTCCCTGCTGAACTGGCTGAATCTTGATCCATGGATGACCAACTTAAAGTATAAAAAGAAAAACCTACAGGCTTCATTCAGCTTTTACAAACAAAAAACTGATTCTTAACCAGTTGCATCTGTGTGTACCCCAGGGGGCATTTCTGCCAGATTTGGGTGATAACTGTGCTTGTTCAGATATATTAACACCAGTTGCCGGGTACCCTAGGCAGCAGGGCACTCTAGGCAGCTGCCTAGTGGTAGTGCCGGCCCTGCCTGTGCAAACAAATATGGCCCTCACATTTGCATATTCTTAAGTATGTGAACGAGGCCTAAAAAACTTTTTTTACTTCTGTCTGTGTTGCCACCAAAGAGATTTCCCCTCAATTCTTGTCCTGGGGACAGGTAGTAAGAGGAAATCTTTAGAAGCAACACAGACAGAAGTAAAAAAGTTTTTTAGGCCTCGTTCACATACTTAAGAATATGCAAATGTGAGGGCCATATTTGTTTGCACAGGCAGGGCCGGCACTACCACTAGGCAGCTGCCTAGAGTGCCCTGCTGCCTAGGGTACCCGGCAACTGGTGTTATTACCCTCTTCTCTCTGCAGCAAGCAACTAAGTCTCAACATCAGCCGGCAGCTGCCGCTCCATTCACACATAGTGTCATAGGCGCTGCAGCGGCGAAGGACTGTCTCTGTGCCCCGACTCCTGAATGAATGGAAGCAAACAAACATTCATTAATGGGCAATGGAAGGCTGCATTTGATGGGCGCTGGCGAGGCTGCATTTGATGGGCGCTGGTGAGGCTGCATTTGATGGGCGCTGGTGAGACTGCATTTAATGGGCACTGGTGAGACTGCATTTGATGGGCACTTAATTAAAAATGCGGGGTATACATGGGCAAGGCAAACGGGTGGAGTGAGGGGTGGGTGGAAAAATTAGGTTTTGCCTAGGGTGTCAAAAATCCTTGCACCAGCCCTGTGCACAGGTGTTCATTCCAGCCCTATGAAGGCAGTCACATTCATGTATATTGGGACTCGTCGGCTGCATGGACTCAGCGGCTGCTCCTAATTTGACAGCCACGTGAGTACTAGTGCATGAGATGTGTATCTTCAAATGCAGACTTTTATTACTAAAGGCAAATCCACTGTGCACTGCTGTAGATCTGAGGGGAAGATCTGAAAAGAGGGGAAGCTCTGCTGATTTTATCATCCAATCATGTACAAGCAAAAATGCTGTTTGTTATTTTCCTTGCATGCCCCCCCTCATATCTATAGTGGGGTTGATTTACTAAAGGCAACTCCACTCTGTACTACAAGTGCTCTGCAAGTGCACTTGGAAGTGAAGTCGCTGTAAATCTGAGGGGAAGATCTGAAATGAGGGGAAGCTCTGCTGATTTTATCATCCAATCATGTACAAGCAAAAATGCTGTTTTTTATTTCCCTTGCATGTGCCCCTCGGATCTACAGCGACTGCACTTCCAAGTGCACTTGCAGTGCAAAGTGGATTTACCTTTCGTAAATAACCCCCAATGATTTAGAGCATTTAGCCTGGGGAATAATGGTCTCTGATGGACAAGTTGCTTTCGGTTACCATGCTGTATCTATTGTTGTATAACAAACCCCATGGGTTATCAGAATACAAGGTTGGCTCTGCAAAAATACTTTTCATCTCCTTGCAGCAGTAAACAGTAATTTTTTTTTTGTATTCAGTTCATTAATAAGGAATATTTTTAAGCTACGTGTCAGTTCTGAGGTACTATAGTCTGATGAATCTGGCATTTAAATCTATGTGCTTAAAACACTTCAATTAACATATGCTAGGAGAAATCACTAATGAACTGGATGAATGAATGAACGAATAAATGAAGAAATAAACAAATAAAATAAAAAAGATGAATGACACACAAGCAACAGTGCTTATCCTGTTCAATAGGCTTGACAAAATGTGCGTAACAAATTTGAAATGAATGGTTCAGTAATTCCAAATGAAATGAAATATTGTGGAACAAATATACTATAAAATATTAAGCATTTTTATTCTTGAACTATTTCTCATTTTTCAATTTAAATAGCAATGACAGTAAAGCAATGTTGCATGTACTACAGTTCAAAAAACTGTGCAAAATAAAATAAAAATATGTGGCCTTAAAAATGCTGCACATTGAAGTTGGGGCTTTGATTTTAATGTCGCGTACATACGGTCAGAATTTTGGCCAGCAAAAGACAGGTGAGAGCTTTTCGTCGGAAAATGCGATCGTGTGTATGCTCCATCGGAATTTTGCTGGTCGAATTTCTGCCAGCAAAAGATTGAGAGCAGGTTCTCAATTTTTCCAATGAAAAAAGCTTCTATCGGAAATTCCGTTCGTGTGTATGCAATTCCGACACGCAAAAACTCATGCATGCTCAGATTCAGCTACGAGACCGAACTTATTGACTACTAGCTATTGAACTTCCTTTTTCTAGTCCCATCGTACGTGTTGAACGTCACCGCGTTCTTGACAGTCGGAATTTGGTGTGACCATGTGTATACAAGACCGCTTGAGCAAAATCCCATCGGAATTCCGTCAGGAAAACCATCAGAGCTTTTTCCGACCAAAATTCCGATCGTGTGTACGGGCATTACAGTTTTTAGCAGGATGAAATAAAGATCAGAATAATATATGTAGGACCTAACCTCCAACATTGCTGCTTCTGGCTTAAAGTGGTAGTAAACCCTCCTAAAAAAAATGATTTTAACAATATTATAAAATAACTATTAATTTAGATTCAAATGGGCACTAGTAACAGGCATAAAAATAGTGTTTACTGTATTTATTATTTATATCCAAAACACTGCTTCTTCACAATAGCCAGCACCATCTCAACTGTGGTCTTCCGCTTCTGAATAATTATTTATTTTCACCCGCAGTACATTTTCGTCTCGCCAATATTGCACGTGCGCAGTAAAAGCATTATCCTAGCCTCTTCTTTGTTTCCGGCTACTACGGAAACAAAGCATAGTGAATTGGTGCTTGCTTACTCCAGAAACAAAGCAGAAGCATTGCGGGATGTCGGGGCCGATGTCGACAACAGGAAATGATGCAGCCCGACATAGACACAGCATTTTTCTGGTAGGGTCTCGGCTTGCATGAACCAGATAGAAGTTACGGCACATGCGCGGGCGACGTCATCACTAATATATCGAAAACTCTCAAGGCAAGCAGCTAAATAAAAAGTTACTTATGGCAAATTATTTTAAACGCTGCAATTGATAATATAATAGAAAGTCATAAGAATGGGTATACAATTGCTTTAAAGGGAAATCATAAAGATTTTTGTTCAATTGCATTTTATTTATTTTTAAAGTTTAATGGCCTTTCACGCTATTGTGATGTAATAACGCATATGGTAATAAAATGCATGGTAAAATGGATTACATATGGTAGTGGTGTGATGCGGTGCCATTCATTCTGAATGGTCCCCCAACTCAGTCTTTGGGCAAACAGTCCATGTGCTGTCTTTTGCTTTGTTATTATTGGCAGGTTTTTGTCTTTCATTTTGTTTTGTGGTTGATTTGAAGACAGCAGTCCCTTTCAGTTGCTGTCCCACCCTTACCAAACTTTTTTGCTGCAAGGCAACAGTTGGGCTGTTGGGGTTTTCATGTATTTTGCAGGTATATTGTTTAATATTCTACATTGATAGAGCCTTTGTTTTCCCTTAAACTGCTTTTTGCAGTAGAGCTTCCTTTTAAAAAAAAGTGGGCTTTTGTTTCAGGGGTGGTACTTTGATGTTTTATTTGTGTTTTTTTTTATTTTATGTTGAGTGGGCCTTTTCAAGTTTTGGGTGCTCAAAGCGGAGCATTTACTTGTTGATAATCTGCAGTATCTCAATTCTTGCCGTAAAATCTCAGACTCTTTTGCAGCTAGTAAATTTGGGCTTGGCCTTACTCATTAACCACTTCAGCCCTGGAAGATTTTACCCCCTTCCCCACCAGAGCCCTTTTTACAATTTGGCACTGCGTTGCTTTAACCGACAATTGCGCGGTCATGCAATGCTGTACCCAAACAAAATTTTTGGCGCTATAAACAAAAAAAAGAGCGACCTTCAGGTGATGGACACTGGCACATCCTAAACAGGAAGTTGCCTCCCTATATAACCCCTCCCATACCGGGAGCACCTTTTTTTTGCCAGTGTCTAAGGTGTTGGTCACGAGTGAAGATGTGCTGTGAGGAGATCCAGGAGTGATCCTTGCTGGATTTGAATAGCATCCACAGACCGGATCCATTCAAAGTGCCACTGAAGCCAAAGTGGATGGTACCCGGGCCTCGTATACGAAGAACAAGGTTTTGCCTTTAACGCATCTCTTTGTAGAGCTGGACCCCGGGATCCAGGGCTTTGGTCATGCTTACGTTACCTAAAGATTTTCCTGGCGGGGTGCTAATACAGGGAGTGGAACCCTGCTAAAAAAGGGAGAAAAATCGGGAACCCCGATAAAAGGGGTGAAATTTGGATCTGTCTGTTACAGCATTATCCTGCAGCGAGGATAAGGTAAGGGAAGAAGCCTAGGAACTGAAAAAGTCCACCTATGGTTTTTATTCCTTAGGGGAAAATGTTATCATGCCTTAACCCTCCACTAGAGGGAGTATATGCACATGCCTTAATCTGTTGTCTTCACTTCAGCTCAGTGTCAGTCCGTGTGTGGCAGCAGCAGCTTGCACAGTAAGGATTCCTCTTGCAGGTAAGAGATCTGCAAACATCCTGCATTTCTCCCCCCTGGAGGGACCAAGAGGGGTTAGGGATCAACAATTGTTGTGGCTCCCCTTGTAATACCCCCCCCCCCCCCGCAGGGGGTGCGGAAGTCCCGGTTTTTGGCTCCAGAAGTTTTATTCTCCTGCCAGGTGTCTTTAGGCTCTGCCTCTCCCCCTCCCCTCGTGTTGGGTCTGCGGGACCCAAAGGCTGTGCGCACGGGAACATTTTGAAATTTTAAACGAAAGGGGGGGTGGGTTGTACGGTACGGAGGGGGCAGGGCCTAGGCACAGTGCCCAGTGTGGACATAATGTCCATGAGGACGCACGGCGCAGCGAGGAGACATTACGTGGAGCAGTTTCTCCTTGGCTGTGTAGCAAGGAGAAGCAAGCTGGCTACACTAGGGACACAGGCGCGGTGGGGCATGTAAGGGTACAAAACGGGCATTCCTAATATGGAAAGGACATTTTCCCCAGTGCTAGGCTGAACTTGTTTTAGTGGCATCATACTGTCAGACTATTGTTCAGCGATTAGTGCATTTAAATGGTGCCTCTGCTTTTTGTGCTTAAAACTATGTCTGCCAAAAAAGACACCACAAAGACCTCAAAAAAGGTACCAAAGATTTCCCTCCCAGGTGCTGGGAACTCCAGCCATGCCTCCACACTGTCATCCTTGCCTGAAATGCCAGTTGTGGCAAGGCAGGGTGAGTCATTGGAACAAATTGGTGGTGCAGCTGCTTCTCACATCTCAGCCCCTGTATACATGACTGAAGATGCCTTTTCCTCTGTTCTGCTGGGCCTAGAGGGAAGATTAGTGACTTTAATTGCATCCTACATTCAAAGGGATGGGAAGTGTGTTAGATCCCCCTCCCCCACCTGAGACCCTATACCAAGGGAACAGTGGATAGTGGATGAGGTGTTACCCTCAAGCAGAGAGAGAAAAAGATTACTCCTCTGTGGAGGAAACGACGGTAGATGAACCCTTTTCAGCCTCACAATCTAAGAAATTGCTGGTACAATCTCTTTTACGGAGATGGTTCGTTCCACTTTCATGCTACCCCTAAAAGAGTCAGCTGAAAGTTCAGTTTCTTCCTTGGGTTCCTTAAAACCTTCACAGCCTTTGCATGCATTTCCTGTCCATGCATTACTAGAACAGCTTATTTATGCTGAGTGGTGTCACCCAGATAAGCATTTTCTCCCTCCAAAGAGATTCTCAGTTCTCAATCCCATGGAGGAGAAATTCACCAAAGAATTGAATGTACCAGCAGTTGACGCTGTGATTTCCAGTGTTAATAAAAGTCTAACTTGTCCAGTAGAATGTACAAATGCTTAAAGATCCAACAGATAAAAGGTTGGAATTCCTGTTAAAATCCTCTTTGTCTTTACTCAGTCCGCAGTTGCTGTAATAGGCATCTGTCAATCCCTAAAGGACCAGTTTAGACAGGCCCTTAAAGAGGTTCCTGTGCAGCAAGCCCGGGATTTGGCCGAACTACCAAGAGCATTATGTTTTGCCATAGATGCCATTAAAGACTCTATTCATCAGGTAGATCAGCAGCGTTTACAGTTTGTAGCCTTGCCCTTCGGGCTAGCTACAGCACCCTAGGTGAACTTTTGTACAAAAGTTCTGCCCCCACCTCTAGCTAGGTTAATGGCACAGGGCATAACAGTCTTGGCGTATCTAGATGATCTATTGCTAATAGACCAGTCAGTGGCACGTTTGGAGCAAAGCGTACGCATTACAACCAGTTACATGGAAAGTCTAGGTTGGATTCTCAGCCTAGAGAAGTCTTCCTTAAAACCACTAAAAAGCCTGGAGTACTTGGGTCTGATCATAGACAGAGCCCAGAAGAAGGTGTTCTTGTCTCAGGCAAAGGTCTATGCCATAAGAGAGCTGGTGCAGATGGTCAGGTCAAAAAGAGATCCCTCGATTTGCCTTTGCATGAGCTTTTTAGGAAAGATGGTGGCTTAATTCAAGGCAGTTCCCTATTCCCAGTTCCATTTGAGACTGTTGCAAAACAGTGTCCTGTCTGCTTTTAACAAAACGGTTCAAGCTTTAGATTTGCCCATGCGGCTGTCCCCAAGGGTGTCCCAGAGCCTCAGTTGGTGGTTGGTAACCGGGAATCTGCTGAAAGGAAAATCCTTCAGACAAGTTATCTTGAAGGTGTTAACGACAGATGCCAGTCTCTCAGGTTGGGGAGCAGTGCTAGAAAAGATAACTGTCCAGGGTCAGTGTTTGAGAACTGAAAGGACCTTAGCCTATCAGCATCCTAGAGATTCGGTCAGCAGGTCTGGCTCTGAAGGCCTGGACATTCAGGGGTTTCCTGTCAGGATCCAATCTGACAATGCCACAGCTATGGCCTATATCAAGAACCAAGAATCTCTTAGCACAGAGATCGTCAGTCTTCATTATGGGAGTAGAGAATTGGCAGGCGGACTACTTGAGTCGCCAGCCATTGTTCCCGGGGGAATGGTCCCTTCACCCCGACACTTTTTGGGCTGTTTGTCCAGATTCAAAAAGAAGTTGGTCAACTTTGTGTCCAAGGGAGAGACTAGCATGCGGAATAGATGCATCGGTGACCCCGTGGGATCAATCCTCACTGATTTATGCATTTCCCCCTATTCAGTTGCTGCCACGACTTCTTTGCAGGATCAAGCTGGAAAGAAAGCTGGTAATTCTGGTAGCCCCAGTGTGGCCCAGAAGGTCCTGGTATGCAGAAATCCAGGGGCGTAACTATAGGGGGTGCAGCAGTCGTGACCGCAACTGGGCCCTGTTATGCAGGGGGCCCATGCAGCCCCCTCTACATATGGCCGGCAGCAGCATAGGCAGCTAGGGGTACAAGTGCACCATGAACACGGGTGGCTGGAGGTGGAGGGGGACTAGCAGCGCTCCATGCTCGACTATCGCACTGGCTGCTCTTTAGTTGTGCATTCCCCGCATGACCTGTGTCCTCGGCCGGCTCCTCAGAGTTCCCCTCTCCTGCTCCATGCATTGCCGCTCAGTCCGATGTCTGTTCTCCCCAGCCAGAGTCCCGCCCCCCCCCTCCTGAGTCCGGCCCACACTGCACTGCATACTTCTCCTGGGTAAACAAACATTAAGCACACAGATGCAGTGCAGCCCTATGAGAGCCCCCCGGGGGACACTGCAGGCTTGTCTGCCAGCTCCCTTCCTCCCTCGTCATACACAGATGATGAAAGGTCTTTCTGGGAGATATGCTGATCGCCTGCCCAGCACACTGGATGGAGCCCAGGCCAACATGGATGAGTGCGCGGCCTACAGCTTGGTCATGGTGAGTGAGAGGACCCCCACCCCCCACACACTATTACATACCCCCTCCACCCCCCCCTGGGGACAGGGACCCCTTCTCACGTGGGGACAGGGACCCCCACCTCTCCTGGGGACAGGGACCCCTTCTCACCTGGGGGCAGTAACTTCATCTGCCCTGGAGAAAAGGACCTCATCTCTTCTGGGAACAGGGACCCCATCCTGCCTAGGGACAGTCCCCCAATGGGGCACCTAAAAATGTAAAAAAAAATAATAAAAAAAAAATCTACTGATACCAGTGGTGGAACTACAGGGCTTACAAAGGTCATACCTGTGACCACGCCCTGGAGTTCCACCGCCGGACTCGGAGGGAAGGGCCCTGGCTGGGGTTCAGGGGGGCCCTTCATGGTTTCTTGCATCGGGGCCCTGAAGGTTCTAGTTACGCCACTACAGAAATCGTAAAGATGGCAGTGGAGGATCCATGGTCCCTTCCACTATGGCCAGACCTACTCTCAGAGAGGCCGATATTCCATCCTACCTTACGAACTCTAAATTTAATGGCTTGGCTATTGAAACCCACATTCTGAAAAGACGTGGGCTTTCCGGGTCAGTTGTCTCTACCTTGATTAATGCAAGAAAGCCAGCTTCCAGAACTATATATTATATATTTCCTGGTGTGAATCCTAGGGTTGGCACCCTCAAAAGTATATCATAGGCAGAATTCTTGCCCTTCTACAATTAGGGGTGGCGACTCTTAAAGGGAACCCCGTATATGTATGGGATTTCATGCAGCGGTGCCATTGTGCCGCAGTAAATGTGCGTGAGCCAGTTGGGAACCAGTTAAGGACCCGTTCACACCATTCAGAGATGTCAGTTTTTCTGCACGCATTCTGCAAGGGCACAACAAAATTAATTGTTCTCTATGTGCCCTGTTCACACCACAACACTACTATCACGTGCAGATTTTTTCATGCGCAGGAATCCGCAACCTGTATAAACTCATTGAAGCGCATGAAAACTGATGTCTCTGCAAGTGAAATCCGCGCGCCAGTTTCCATCAGTCTGCACAGATGGTGTGAACGAGTATTAAAATGTTTCTGCTGCTGGCTAATTATACAGTTCATTACTGTATTATCTGTGGTCTCTTAAAGTGGAATTCAAGCCTAACAGTTGTTATCCTTAAAAATGTATAAAAAAGGTCTGTACATTTAATCTTTTTTAGTCCACTCCAGTCTGGTCACATGGTTCTTTAGCTCCAGCTCCCCTGTGTAAGGGGTAGCTCAAAAATAGCTGGGAATTCTAGGAGCTGTGACTTCCCCTATAAGCTCCTATGCCTTAGCTGTTGTCGGCCTTCCCTCCTCTCCCCTACAGCCACCGCTCACTGACACATGGGAGCCGGAGCTGCAGGATCAAGTGACCAGACTAAAGTGAAGCCCCAGACTGTACTCTTTGTCTCTAGTAAATTTGGGCCTAGCTTTACTCAATAAAAATGTCCTGCTGCTGACCAATTTTTTACACGGTATCTTCTGTTGTCTCTTAATTCTTGTAGCAAAACACCTGCTTGTACTCATCTCTAGTACATTCCGGCATATTATCCATGTCTAAAGATTTCTTGTTATTGCAAACTTTAACATTGCTGTATCCTCTACAGATATATTAATTTTTGTAGTAAAGCCCCAGCCTGTGTTATTTATTTCTATTAAATTTAGGCCCAGTCTTGCTATTTAAAATTATCCTGATGCCAGCCAATTTTACACTGCTATGTCATCTGCTGTTTTTTAAATCTTGAAGTAAAATACTTGCCCATGCTCTTTTTCTCTAGTATATTTTGACCAATTCGCCCTCAATAAAAATGGCCTGCCGATACCCAATTTACACTGCTGTATATACTGCGATCTCTAAATCCTAATGAGAGGTTGATAGAAAACTGACCAGTAGCAGGATAATTTAGCATCAGTAAGAACAAGGATAGCCACAGTGAACCATTGGCCAATTTCAATCAGCCGGTCAAAGAAGGTCTTAAAGCGGGAGTCCGCCATTTTTTTTAATTTTTTTTAAAGCCAGCAGCTACAAATACTGCAGCTGCTGACTTTTAAAATAATGACACTTACCCGCCCAGCCCGCCAGCGATGTCAGCACCCGAAGCCGATCTCTCGATCGTCTCTCGGGTGCTGCCGCCACCATCTTGGGTAAGGGAATCAGGAAGTGGAGCCTTTCGGCTTCATTTCCCGGTTCCCTACTGCGCATGCGCGAGTCGCGCTGCGCAATAAGGATGGTCCCCGCTGTCGCTGGGATCCGTGTGTTTCCCAGCAGGCAGCGGGGGACCTTCGGAAAGGAGCGTAGATTCTGCGGAAAGGGGCGTACCTTCTGCAGAATCTACGCCGGAAGTGGGTGCAGATACCTGTAGGTAGGGAGGGTTACAATGAGCGGAAGGTCCACTTTAGGGTGGACCTCCGCTTTAATAATGAAAGCATGCATCACTGCTAAAGCTACATAAAAAAAATATATTTTCCAAACTTAAATTAATCAGAATAGGGTGCTGCTGCTGTAACTAAGCCAAGCTACCGGTAAGTATAAAATAAAAAAAGCAATTCCAGAGTCAAATATGAGCTGCCAATGTACACTATTGTTGGGAAAATTGTATTGTTCCATAACATCATGTACAGCTTGGAGTCATTCACCAAACATGTTATTTAAAGGATTTGTGTATCTTAAATATTGCCCTTGAAGCCACAAGGAAAGACCTTCTGTGCTCTCTACAGTATTTAAAAAATGTTTTTGCAGGGTTACATGTTTCTCCTGGTGCTCAGTTTCCGGTGTTTTTTCTTTACAGTAGTGCCTTTTAGCCCTAAAAATGACCAGAATTGAATAGACTTCAATGGGATTCACCTCAAACTTCAGGTTCACCAAATTTCAAACAAGATTCACCAAACTTTGATGAACTGGACCTGGGCAAATTCACCCATCACTACTGGTTTGTTGTGACCTTACATGCAGGTAACAATGCCAATGTGGTCATCTACATTCTAAGATTGCCTCACAGTTTTGCTAGAATGCAAACTAACAAAAGTAATGAATGGCTTTTTCAGAGAAATCAAGAAAAACATAATTAGATGTTACAGAGGGACTATAACACAGCCCTTCAATTGTCTGTGAAAAGCTGAATGCAGCATCATTGCACAGCCTGTCTGCTTTAGTGGCAATTACATGGTGATTTACTTGTACCCCGTAGATAAAATATTTGTCCTGCCTGCAGAAAAAAATAGAGCAGTTTATCCATTTGTCTCCAGTTCTTTATTAAAGGATAGCTTCACTTTCAACCCACATGTCAAATTTACCTTGGATCTCAGCCTCTGCAGCAAAAAGATTTGTGTAACAGTTTTCTTCCAATGTTAAGTAATAACTGCCTTCCCTGTCATAGGATCCACACAGTGTTATTCATCTCCGGCCTTGTTCTCCTGCCCATGTCTGGATGATGTAGATGTTGACCCGCTAGAGTGAATTAGAAGCTCAATTTGGGAAGTTAGAACGATCATTATCTGCTAAAACTGTTTTCTTTTTCAGCAATGGGAAACAGTCACATGAATTAAAATATTAATAGCTGTTGGCAATAACACTTACAATATAGCTTGGTGAAAGGAGCCAAATATCTAATCCATTCTTATCTTTATCTTACCTTGAGCACATGTTCTAGGCACATGCCAATATTTAAATATCCAGACCCTGTCCTGAGCTTGCCATATATAGTTTCTTACGTAGTGCTCTTCCCTGAAGGAGCCATTGAGAAGATACCCAGTTTTACCTTGCTAATACAGAGGTTGTCTGCCACAGACATAGTTACAAGCACATTAACTATCTCAGTATGGGGATGTTATTTTGTGGATTTTATTTGCAGAAACTTAAATAGGAGGGGATTTAAGGCTTCAGGATACACCAAAACAAAAGCAGAAATCAACAGGAGGACAAACTTCTTTTAAATCCCCTTGAAACAGTCTTGACTGGAGGTAATAAGGTATGCCAGCAATTCTAGCCCAGTCCATATAGTAACCTCTAAGTAACCTCTAGCCCTCTAGCATATGTATACATGAGAGTCCAAAACCAGGTGATGCCCTTTAGCAAAAATCATTTTTATCTTCTCTAGGCCCTCAGGCTAGGACCTGCTGAGACCCCCCATTCCATGGAAGGAATAAACACAAGCATAAGAACCTTTTGTTAAGGTGCCCCTGACGATGTCATATCTGACGAAATGCATATGGAAGAGCCACTTGCCACCACTACTGCGCATGTGCAGCCGAACGTAGGCCATTTTGGTTACTGTAGGAGGATTTGTCTTAATTTCTTGAATTTTTTACATGTTTTCTTGTAAGTTTTAACCATGTAAGTGCAATACGTTATAATATTAGGGTGTTCTACAATATTACACAATGTTGATCTCTTACTTTAAACATGCCACGGTCTGCTGAGAGCAAGTTGGGACCAATTTGATTGGTGGATACACCCCCACTATTAACAAGAGTTATCCTGTGCTGATGTTTGTTCCTTCCATGAGACTCGTCCTCATTGTTTGATAGAGCAAGCTTTGACCACCCTGAATAAGGGGGTCATAGTCACTGGCATTCGTAAGCCTCTGGTGTGGATCTTTGGGTGTCATCTTGCCTATCCCTGGATTTCTTTCCAAGTACATATGAAGCTAAGACTTATTTTTTTTTTTCATACTCACCCTGGAGGTGCACAGATTAGTACATTTCACTGTGTATTTTTTTTTAGGACTTTTTGTTTTATAACCCTGATATATTTACTGTTTATTGTGTTGTATAATGATTATCACCTCCAAAACATTTATCAGCTCTCCGGCCCTCTTATGGTCATCCCCTCCCCAGCAATTGTCTGGGTTCTGATAAATATTCATTAAAAAAATGTGTCTGGGCCTCCCTTCCTATATTCTGGAAGCTTCTTTTAGAGGCAGATAGGAACAATCAACCACTGACCTTAGGAAAACCAGACCAAAAAACAGATTACTACACTACAGTGAAACCAATAAATTTATTTAGCCTGACTAGGACAGAGCTCTACATTTTATATATATATATATACATATATATGTGTGTGTGTGTATATGTATTTTTTTTTTTACTGCAATGCCAAGGGATGGCACAAATGTGATTTTTTTATTTTATTTATATGGCAAAAGTGAACTTACCCTTTACGAAAGAACTTAAGGCAAATGTTTAAGCCACCATTTGAGAATATATTTATGAATTACCTGTAACTCTTCACCCTGCAATGTCTTACATTTACACTTACATGCCTGTTTGCAATCCTCTTTAGAATGAACACTGAGCTTCACAGCCCAGTTTACATTACATAACAGGGTCTGTGTGCCAGGACGACTGCCCTCCTGCACATGCACAGAGTTGACAAAATCTTGCAAAAGCCATTCAAAATGGCCAAACACTGGCCTCCAGAATAGCTGTGGAGAATATGCTGACAGCGGCGAGGCTCCTTGTAGGTGTCATCCTATTGGAACAGAAATAAGTATTTTTTACTTTAGTTTTTCTTTAACTGCTTCCCACCCAGCCACTGTACATGGGCGGAACAAGAGGCATTCTGACTGAACGTATGCGTGATTTTACAGTTTAGATCACACAGACTGCAGCCATCCCACACCAGTGGACCAACCACCATCTGTCCCTGTTCACAATGCACTTCAACATCTGTCACAGAGCACATCTGGTAAATTTTTTAAAGAAACAGAGAAAAATAAATACATTTAAAAACATTTTAAGTGCTCCTCCCCCCTGCTTGCTAGCGTTGGTCCCGAATGCACATGTAAACGATGATAGCACCACTCATGTGAGATATCGCTGCAAACGGCAAAGCGTTAGCAATAATTTCAGCACCAGACCTACTCTGTAACTCTAAACTGGTATCCTGTAAAAGCTTTTAAAGCATCGCCTTTGGAGATTTTTAAATATCATAATTTGACACCATTCTACAAGAGCTTGCAGTTTTAAAGCATGACATGTTTGATATCTATTTACTCTGCATTACTAAAACATCGGGTATTATATTGTGCTTGTGTACATTAAAAATCATTGAAGTGTATCTTTTCCCCAAAAAATTGCATTAGAAAAACTGCTGCACAAATACAGTGTAACATAAAAAAAATTGCAAAATCAACTCTTTTATTCTCTAGGCTAAAACATATATAATGTTTTCAAGTATGCCTATGCTGTGTGTAAGAAATAACTTGATAATATGACATTTTTGTTAAAAAAAAATATTATTTTCCAAAATAATTGTGGGAAAAAATTACAACTTCAAAAAATTCACTATGCCCTGACTAAATAGCCTGAACTGTCTACTTTCCAAAAAAGGGTATTTGGGGGATATCTGTACTGTCTTGGCATATTAGGGCCTCAAGAATAGGGCCGGACTGGCCTACTGGGATACCGGAAAATTTCCCGGTAGGCCGTCTGCACTAAGGGCCGCTTTTGGCTCGGAGCTGCTTGCCTGGCTGTCAGTAATACAAAGAGCAGCAGCGGCGCTGGCAGCATCCAATGCCTTCTCTTCTGATCCGGCGCCGCCCACTGAACTGCAGGCTGAACCTGCCTGATGGGAGGAGATGGAGAACGTCAGAACGCTGTGGTGCTGCTTAATTCCTCCTTCCATCTGGCCTGTGTGGCGCCAGCACCGCTCACTGTTCTCAGTCTGCATGCAGTCAGTCGTAAGGGCATAGGAGAAGTGAACGGCCGCCGTGGAGCAAAGGGTTAAGGTGCTGCCTGCAAGCTATATAATCTCTCTCTCTCTCTCTCCAGTGCAGCCCCCCTCTCTTTCTCTCCAGTGCAGCCCCCCCTCTCTCTCTCCAGTGCAGCCCCCCCTCTCTCTCTCTCCAGTGCAGCCCCCTCTCTCCAGTGCAGCCCCCTCTCTCTCTCTCTCTCTCCAGTGCAGCCCCCCCTCCAGTGCAGCCCCCCTCTCTCTCTCCAGTGCAGCCCCCCTCTCTCTCTCCAGTGCAGCCCCCCTCTCTCTCTCCAGTGCAGCCCCCCCTCTCTCTCTCTCTCCAGTGCAGCCCCCCCTCTCTCTCTCTCCAGTGCAGCCCCCTCTCTCTCTCTCTCCAGTGCAGCCCCCTCTCACTCTCTCCCCAGTGCAGCCCCCCTCTCTCTCTCCAGTGCAGCCCCCTCTCTCTCTCCAGTGCAGCCCCCCTCTCTCTCTCCAGTGCAGCCCCCCTCTTTCCAGTGCTGCCCCCTCTCTCTCCAGTGCAGCCCTCCCTCTCTCTCCAGTGCAGCCCCCCTCTCTCTCCAGTGCAGCCCCCCTCTCTCTCTCTCTCCAGTGCAGGCCCCCCCTCTCTCTCTCCAGTGCAGCCCCCCTCTCTCTATCTCTCTCCAGTGCAGCCCCCTCTCTCTATCTCTCTCCAGTGCAGCCCCCCCTCTCTCTCTCCAGTGCAGCCCCCTCTCTCTCTCTCCAGTGCAGCCCCCCTCTCTCTCTCTCTCCAGTGCAGCCCCCCTCTCTCCAGTGCTGCCCCCTCTCTCTCCAGTGCAGCCCTCCCTCTCTCTCTCTCCAGTGCAGACCTCTCTCTCTCTCTCTCCAGTGCAGCCCCCCTCTCTCTCTCTCTCCAGTGCAGCCCCCCCTCTCTCTCTCCAGTGCAGCCCCCTCTCTCTCTCTCCAGTGCAGCCCTCTCTCTCTCTCTCTCCAGTGCAGCCCTCTCTCTCTCTCTCCAGTGCAGCCCCCCCTCTCTCTCTCCAGTGCAGCCCCCTCTCTCTCTCTCCAGTGCAGCCCCCTCTCTCTCTCTCTCTCCAGTGCAGCCCCCCTCTCTCTCTCTCTCTCCAGTGCAGCCCCCCTCTCTCTCTCCAGTGCAGCCCCCCTCTCTCTCTCTCCAGTGCAGCCCCCCTCTCTCCAGTGCAGCCCCCCCTCTCTCTCTCTCTCCAGTGCAGCCCCCTCCCTCTCTCTCTCTCCAGTGCATCCCCCCTCTCTCTCTCACCAGTGCAGCCCCCCTCTCTCTCTCACCAGTGCTGCCTCTCTCTCTCTCTCTCTCTCTCCAGTGCAGCCCCCCTCTCTTTCTCTCCCCAGTGCAGCCCCCCTCTCTCTCTCCAGTGCAGCCCCCCTCTCTCTCTCTCTCTCCGTTGCAGCCCTCCTCTCTCTCTCCGTTGCAGCCCTCCTCTCTCTCTCCGTTGCAGCCCTCCTCTCTCTCTCCAGTGCAACCTTCCTCTCTCTCTCCAGTGCAGCCCTCCTCTCTCTCTCCAGTGCAGCCCCCTCTCTCTCCAGTGCAGCCCCCCTCTCTCTCCAGTGCAGCCCCCCCTCTCTCTCCAGTACAGCCCCCCCTCTCTCACCAGCGCAGCCCCCCCTCTCTCACCAGTGCAGCCCCCCCTCTCTCACCAGTGCAGCCCCCCTCCCTCTCTCCAGTGCAGCCCCTCTCTCTCTCACCAGTGCAGAGCTCCCCTCTCTCTCTCTCACCAGTGCAGAGCTCCCCTCTCTCTCTCACCAGTGCAGAGCCCCCCTCTCTCTCTCACCAGTGCAGAGCTCCCCTCTCTCTCTCACCAGTGCAGAGCTCCCCTCTCTTTCTCACCAGTGCAGAGCCCCCCTCTCTCTCTCACCAGTGCAGAGCCCCCCTCTCTCTCACCAGTGCAGAGCCCCCCTCTCTCTCTCACCAGTGCAGAGCCCCCTCTCTCTCTCACCATTGCACACCCCTCTCTCTCTCTCTCACCATTGCACACCCCTCTCTCTCACCATTGCACACCCCTCTCTCTCTCTCTCTCTCACCATTGCACACCCATCTCTCACCATTTCAGCCCCTCTCTCTTTCTCTCTCTCAGCATTGCACCCCCCTCTCTCTCACCATTGCACCCCCCTCCCACCATTGCACCCCCTCACACCATTGCACCCCCCTCTCTCTCACACAATTGCACCCCATCTCTCTCACACAATTGCACCCCCTCTCTCAGCATTGCACCCCCCTCTCTCTCTCCAGTGCAGCCCCTCTCTCTCTCACCAGTGCAGAGCCCCCTCTCTCTCTCACCAGTGCAGAGCTCCCCTCTCTCTCTCACCAGTGCAGAGCTCCCCTCTCTCTCTCTCACCAGTGCAGAGCTCCCCTCTCTCTCTCTCACCAGTGCAGAGCTCCCCTCTCTCTCTCACCAGTGCAGAGCTCCCCTCTCTCTCTCACCAGTGCAGAGCCCCCCTCTCTCTCTCACCAGTGCAGAGCCCCCTCTCTCTCACCAGTGCAGAGCCCCCCTCTCTCTCTCACCAGTGCAGAGCCCCCTCTCTCTCTCACCAGTGCAGAGCCCCCCTCTCTCTCTCACCAGTGCAGAGCCCCCCTCTCTCTCTCACCATTGCACACCCCTCTCTCTCACCATTGCACACCCCTCTCTCTCACCATTGCACACCTCTCTCTCTCACCATTGCACACCCATCTCTCACCATTTCAGCCCCTCTCTCTTTCTCTCTCTCAGCATTGCACCCCCCTCTCTCAGCATTGCACCCCCTCTCTCAGCATTGCACCCCCCTCTCTCTCACCATTGCACCCCCCTCACACCATTGCACCCCCTCACACCATTGCACCCCCTCACACCATTGCACCCCCTCACACAATTGCACCCCCCTCTCTCTCACACAATTGCACCCCCCTCTCTCTCACACAATTGCACCCCCTCTCTCAGCATTGCACCCCCCTCTCTCTCACCATTGCACCCCTCTCACACCATTGCACCCCTCTCACACCATTGCACCCCCCTCACACCATTGCACCCCCTCTCTCTCACACAGTTGCACCCCCCTCTCTCTCACACAATTGCACCCCCCTCTCTCTCACAGCATTTCACCCCCCTCTCTCTCTCAGCATTGCACCCCACTCTCTCACCATTGCACCCCCCTCTCTCCCACCATTGCACCCCTCTCACACAATTGCACCCCCTTCTCTCTCACACTATTGCACCCCCTCTCTCTCACACTATTGCACCCCCTCTGTCTCACACTATTGCACCCCCTCACTCTCTCACACAATTGCACCCCCTCACTCTCTCACACAATTTCACCCCCTCTCTCTCTCACACAATTGCACCCCCTCTCTCTCTCACACAATTGCACCCCCTCTCTCTCTCACACAATTGCACCCCCTCTCTCTCTCACACACAATTGCACCCCCTCTCTCTCTCACACACAATTGCACCCCCTCTCTCTCTCACACAATTGCACCCCCTCTCTCTCACACACAATTGCACCCCCCTCTCTCTCTCACACAATTGCACCCCCCCCCCTCTCTCTCTCTCACACACAATTGCACCCCCCCTCTCTCTCTCACACCATTGCACCCCCCCTCTCTCTCTCTCACACCATTGCACCCCCCTCTCTCTCTCACACCATTGCAATCCCCCCCCTTTCTCAAACCATTGCAGCCCCTCTATCTCTCTCTCTCTCATGGATTTCTTTAGAAAAAATTTTACTTATTTACTATAATAATATAAATCATAATAAAAAGTGAACTAATTTATTATAATAATTAAAAAAATTTGCAGGTAAAAAAAAATTGTGCATTTATTTATTTATTTTTGCCTGCAGAGCATGCATATCTCTCTCTCTCTGCAATTATGGGCACAGTCAGGCTGCGATTATGTGCATAGTGAGGCTGCATTTGATGGGCACTGGTAAGACTGCATTGATCTCTTGTATCATGTCTGCAGTCTCTGACCATCTCTTGTATCATATCAGTGTCTGCAGTCTCTGAGGGAGGTTGGAGAGGAGTCAAGAGTGGGAGTGTCGCTAAAATGGGGGTCATGGGAGAAGTCAGACGTGTGTGGACTGTGCAGAGGCCTTGCATGAACAAAAAAATAATGACGTTATGCTGTTGGGCTGGTATAATAATGCTATGGGGCTGGTATAACATTTTTTCCAGGGCTGGTTTTTATTCCCAGTCCGGCCCTGCTCAAGAAATTAGCTACTATAAATCACAGCCAGTGAGACAATGAGGAGAGAGAAGGGGTGGGGCTGACATGCTTCACGTGTGAATGGGCATACAGAGTAGTGGCTCGGGTGTGAGTCTGCGAGGGACGAGCCAGAAGAGTTGGTAGGGGACACAAGCAGATGGATCGGGGCTGCTCTGTGCAAAACAACTGCACAGAGCAGGTAAGTATACCATGTTTGTTATTTAAAAAAAAACAAAAAAAACAAGCCTTTAATATAATTTAAAGGAAACCTGTGCTGCCTAAATTAGAGAGGCTACCATAGCTAGGTATCTTCTGAAAATGATAGTTTCTTGGAAGGAAGGAAAACTCCTGATCTGCTCACTTGTATTTGTTCTGGGTCTATTAAGACTTTGAACAACAGTCATACCAGTGCAATTGGCTTTTTCAAAAGGAGAGTCTAGAGGCCCGTACCCACGGTCGGACTTTTTGACAACAAACATGCAAATTAGCTGTTTTGGAGCAACATCCGACTGTGTGTACGCTCCATCGGACAAACTTTTTCTGTTTTCATCGGACTTTTGTTGGCTCTGCGAACGGACAAACTTTTTGACAACAGAAGTCCGATGGAGCAAAGTCCGACCGTGTGTATGCAAAAGCATCGGACTTTTGTACAAGGTACAAACACGCATGCTCAGAACCATTGCAAACGATCAGACTACAATACAGAAGTTGACCAAAGGTGGCGCTGGAGTCATTGAACGTCCTCTTTTGAAGCGGCGTCAGTACGTTGTGACGTCATTACGTTCGTGTTTGTTGTCAAAAAGTCCGACCGTGTGTATGCAATACAAACTTGTGGACAACACACTTTGTACAAAAGTCCACGGAAAAGTTTGTACAAGTCCGACCGTGTGTATGGGGCTTAGCAATGACAGCCTACATATTAAGAAGTGGATGAACCACGAAACATGTTGAGAAGAGTTGACTATATATTTGTTTTCACGTTGCATTAATCAGTTTATGGTGCTGGAAAGTATTGTTTTGGAAGCCATAGTCTAGCTGTGAGCGAGTCATTTGTGATTTTCTGTAACAATGTTTTTTCACTCTTTTTAATAATGAACTCTGGAATAAAAAGTTTGTTTTAAAAAAAAATCTGAATAAAGTTTAACAACTTTTAACAGTACAATAAACAATGCATATCCCAAAGTATTACATTTATACAATACCTTCACAGAATACAAAGTGGAATAATGCTCTTGTACATAGACAAAGCAGGTTTATAAAACAGATTGAACCTGAGATGTCATTAGTCGTTATATGTCTCATAGTGTATGCATCCCTAGATATGGTTTAGGGTGACATTCTCATCATATCTCTTCCCCAGTGCATTAAATTAAACTCACTCCAAGGGTGAGGACACACTGAACAGTTGAGTTCCCATGTTAAGTCAAAAGCCTGTCAAGAATTAGGTCTAATGGAGCCAAGCCAGGGATAGCTATCCAGCATCCCCAGATCTTATTGAACTGGGTCGGGCTGCCTCTATGCTGATATATGAAGCACTCATATCTCAAAGTTAATTCCATATTAGCTAACCACATCTCTAAAGTTGGAGAGGTTTGAGAGATCCAATGTTGCAAGATCAGCTTTCTAGCTTGGAACGGTGCTCTGGATGCTGTCTCTCTGACATATTTGTCTGTTATAACCTCATCCAGTATGCCCAATAAACACGGTTTAGGGTTAAGAGAGATGGTTACTTGAAAAGTTTTGTTGATGGTGTTTACTATGCCAGTCCAAAAGAGGTGCAACTTTGGGCACCGCCAAAGGAGATGTATCAGGTCCCTATTAGCTCCCTTGCATCTCGTACACAATGGGTCTGGGCGGAGTTCAAGAGCAAACAATTTAAGTGGGGTATAATAAACCCACAATACTCAAAATATATCTTAAAAGTGTCAAAGATAAGATGGTGTGAATGATAATTAAAAAACAAAGTGCAAACGTGCTTAATAAATCAAAAATAATAGTATCAGGAAAAAATAGAACAAAGTGCATCTGTGCATAGCATATCAAAAATATTAAAAGACTTCAAAGTAATATGGTACAAAGGGTAAACCGCGCTACTCAAACAGCAAAAGAAAGTAACCTATAAGCAGCAACCCTAATCGTAATACTCCGATATCAAACTAAATAGGTGAACAAAATGAGCTGCGCTAAAAACAAAAAATTATATACCTAAAACCTAATCCAAAACTATACCGATAGACATGGAAAAGAACAATGTTAAGTGACGAAAATATGATTAGTAAATAGTATACATAAATACTATCATATCATCATATAAGTGAATAAAGTGTATACTAGATCTGAAATGAAGTTAACAAAAAAACCCCCACAAAAATTAATGTATATTAAAACAAAAATTGTGTGTGCTAAATCTAAACCAATAATAAAATTAGCAAAAATAGTATTCAAAAGCAATAAAGAGTTCATATATAATGAAGAAAAAATTGTCCAAAAAGTATTGTTGATTCCTCAAAATTGATATTAAGGTGCAAAAATATCCACAAATGCGTGTATATAGAAAATAATCAAAACAATCCTCCACCAGTGAGAAGAGGGGCCGCTTACCAGAGTTTTAGATCCCAGTGTTAGTGAGATCAGTAAGGCAACAGCACAGAGGTTTCTGGATGAACCGTCACAGGCACCACACCGTTTGAATCTCCAATACGAAGGCTCCAATCGGGAAACGAAGGTATCGTAGATTGCTGGCACCACGCTGCTTCTATCTCCAATACGAAGCCTCCAGTCAGGAAACGAGGGTATCGTGGATCATGTATAAAAAATCAAAGGCACTCGCATAGCGTAAAACCACTTGGTTTAATGAAATAGAATATAAAAAAAATTACACTCACATATGTATAGAAAAAAACGATCACATAAAAAACGAGCCGGCCGGACTCGTGTGCCGCCCGCACTTCCTGGTTGGGCGTAGAACGCGGAGACGTCAGAACGCCTATCTCCCTACGCGCGTTTCGTCACAAACGGACGTGTTCACTTTTTTTTTTTCATTTAGCGCAGGAGCCCTCATATACACAATAAACCCACAATAATATATGTATAGTTGTGACAGTCTTTGGGTTACATCTAAACAACAGCCACGCACCGATTCCAGGGGCTCCGACCACTGATCCCTGTCTATATCACCCACATCCTCCACCCATTTTTCCAAAGCCGTGTTGGGAAAATTCTCCAGTTACTCTGGCAGCAGCATTGCATAGCACCTGGAGATGAACCCTTTAGTGGGCATGGATTGCTGTATCATATTGAAAAGAGGAGTGGGAGATAGCACCGCCTGCTCCAAGGATGCTTGCGCTTTAATGGCATGCTGTAATTGAAGGTAGGGGAAGTACATTTTGTTTGACAAACCATATCTGGCTTGCATCTGGGCGAATAGGAGCAACCTTCCATTGCCTAAAATGTGATGGAGGTGAGTAACATCATATGCGTACCACCATGCTGCACACTGCAGCTTTGCCAGTTCCGGGTAAGAATTGTTATTCCAGATGGGGCTGTGACTAGTAAATCCTGACACTCTTTGTAGTTGTTTTGCTATGAATCAAATCTTATGTAGTAACCTATAGGTGGGGTAAAATTGTTGGACTTTAAGAAGGGCTGGGCCTCATGGGCTTCCGCTAGAGTCTGAGCCTCTATACTGTGTAAAGCCACAAATAATGTGGAATCAGTGTGCGTTTCCCCCTCGTCCAATACACTATTCATGCCATTCAGCCGCTGCTGCAGCTGGGCTACCAGGTAGTACAGCCAGGGGTTCAGGAAAGTTGGCCCCCATTATCCCTGGACCTCTGGAGTTGCTTCAGCCTCACTCTAGCAGGGCCCCAATTTCCATAGTAGCGAGTGAAATATGGAATTTACCACTCAAAATATTTTAAGGGCATAACCACAGGTGTATTGTGGAGGAAATAGAGCAGCTGAGGTATTAAGATCATTTTTGCTAAATTAGCGCTACCTGCCACTGACAGACGTAGTTTAGACCAAAATGTCACCTTATTCCTAAACTGCAACAGCAGGGGAATTATGTTCAAACAGCAATAGTCCAGAATCTCAGCTGAGATTATGATCCCCAAATATCCAAACTGCTCCACTATAGGCACTGGGCAAAAAGAACATAACTGGGGGTCAAGAACTCCATTCAGCGGCAACACGGCTGAGTTGGTGCAGTTTATAGTCAAGCCTGAATAAGTACCAAATTCAGTGATTATGTCCATTTGCACCTGCAAATAGGGGACCGGGCTTCCCATCAAAAGCAGCATGTCGTCTGCATACAACATGATCTTTTCATGAAGTACACCATATTTAAAACCCTCAACCAGAGAGCTGGACCTGATTTTATCTGCCAGGGGTTCTATTGCCAGGATAAATAGGAGGTGGGAGAGAGAGAACCCCTGCCTAGTATCCTTACCCAGTGAAAATACCTGTGTCCTGTCACCCTCCTGGATAGCAGCCGGGGATTATGATACCATAAACTTAGGCCGCGTACACACGCGGGGACTGTTCGCCCAACTTTGTCCGTCAAACAGTTTCGGCAAACAGTCCGCTCAAAATTAGCATGGACGGACATGGCCACACACGACGGACGAACAGTTTGCTGAAACCGTGCGCGATGACGTGAACGGCGCGTACGATGGGACGAAAAATACGACGTCCTATACACTGCATTATAACTTTCGGCGTGAAAATCCTTTCTGAGCATGCGCGCAACTTTGTTTGACGAACAAGCCTACACACGCGGGGACTGTCCGCTGAAACAAGGTTTCAGCGGACAGTTTTTCGGAATTTCCGAAAAACCTTGTTCAGCGGACTGTTCGCTGAAACTGTTCGCTGAAAGCCCACACACGAGCGGACTGTCCGCTGAAACTTGGTTTCAGCGGACAGTTTCAGCGAACAGTCCCCGCGTGTGTACGCGGCCTGACCCATTCAATTAATTTCTTTCCAAAGCCAAATCTTTCGAGCACTGCCCACAAATAGCACCACTTCACGCAATCAAATGCTTTGTTTGCGTCCAGTGACAAAAGCTCTCTCACCCCTCCATTATCAGCTGGTGTTTGCATATTTATATAAAGTCGTCTGAGGTTGACAGCAGTGGATTTATTAGGCATGAACCAGCAGTAGTCTGCATCAACGATGTCAGCAATTACTTTGTTAAGCTCCGAGCCAGTACTTTAGCCAAAATGTTTATGTCAGCTTGCAACAAGGAAATAGGTCTATAGGAATTAGGCTCCATAGCTGCCTTATCAGGCTTCAAAAGCAAAATAATACTAGCCCTGTTCATGGAAGGCAGTAAACGTCCATGCTCATGGGCCTCGTTGAATACTTTCAACAGCTAATGTAAAAGGATATTAGTGTATTGCTGGAATACCTCCATTGGCAGTCCATAATCCCCCAGTGCTTTGGAGTTGAGAAAAGAGCTAGTTGCCTCCCGGATCTCCTCTAACATAAAAGGAGCATCCAGACTTGCTCTATTAGCGTCTGGTAGGGTGGTTATATTAATAGACTGTAAATAACTTGATAGGGCCTCTGGGGTATAGGAGAAATATTCATTTCTAATCTTCTCTATGCTGTGTTGGTACCAGCAAAGTCCATTTGCCTCAAAAAAAAATTTTTTTCTATGTACAAGTTTTATACATTAAAAACAACAGTACAATAAGTGACCACCATCCACTGCACTAATGTGCTAATTACTTTTTTATGTAATTTAACCAAGATTTAGTTAAACTATAAGCACTGTTTAAATTTATATCATCCTTTGCATAAGTGCTGAAATCTCATATCAGCATAGCAGTGGGAGAGCCTGAAATATGGAAATGGAAAAGGAAAGCCACTAAATGCACTGCTGTATTATTAGTCTATAAGTACCAATGTTAGATTGAATTTGAGTTCAGACATTTTAGGAAGTACAACCAAATCCACAGACACATACCGTAATTGCATGTTTAAAAAAATGGGCAGGGTAAAAACAATAATATTTGATGAGTGGCACTGGCAGACCTAAGCACCGGGTAAATACAAACTAGGGTGTATCTTTAAAGTTGTTTTAAATCCAAAAGTTTTTTTTTTACCTTTATTCATTACTTGTATTAGGGTAAAAAAGCTTCCACTAGTTGTTCCCCCCCACCCTCCTCCCTAAATACTTACCTGAGTTCTATATTGATCCAGCGTTGTGCTCATCTGTAATAGCACTAGTTCTCTCTTTCCCTTCTCACAAGCTCAGAGACAGCAGCAGTAGACTAGAGCTTATGGCTGGAAATGACAGTAAAATGTAAAATATTTAACATGAATAAATGAATCTGTTTATAAAAAGTCAAATATTTTAAAATAAATTTTTCAGTTATGAACCTAAGAAAATATATAACAAATATATTATATATTCCCTTTAAAGTGGTAGTAAACTCTCTCAAAGATACAAGATTTAAACAATATTCAAATGCAAATATCAATTAACAATAAAATGGGCACCAAGAGTATGCCTAAAAATCATTCTTACTGTCATTTTTCATTTATATTAGAAACGCTCATCCTCAGTCTTAGCCGGCGCCATAGTAACTGTGGTCTTCCGCGTCTGGTTTCTAATTGACTTCCGCCCGCAGTAGCCTTTCCTCTCCATAATCCCACGCATGAGCAGTAATAGTGGTATCCAAGCCACTTTACAATACAGAAAAACTAAAAGTAAGTATCGTGGAATGTCGGGGCTGACATCGACACTAGGAAATGACGCAGCCCCGGCATAGACCCTTAGTTTTTCCGGCAGGGTCTTCACTTGTCGGAAAAATAGGACATACGGTGCATGTGCGCGTGACATCATTAGCAAGAAATATACAGAATACACGCAAGGCAAGCAGGCAAGATGACATTTATATAGCGGAACTAGTTTAGAAACCTGCAATTGTCAATTTAAATAAAAGTCATCGGAATGGGTATACAACCACTTTAAGATAAGTAAATTTACTCAAAATGTGTATACACTATATTGCCAAAAGTATTGGGACACCTGCCTTTACATGAACTTTAATGCTATCCCAGTCTTAGTCGGTAGGGTTCAATATTGAGTTGGCCCACCCTTTGCAGCTATAACAGCTTCAACTCTTCTGGGAAGGCTGTCCACAAGGTTTAGGAGTGTGTCTATGGGAATGTTTGACCATTCCTCCAGAAGCACATTTGTGAGGTCAGGCACTGATGTGGACGAGAAGGCCTGGCTCGCAGTCTCCACTCAAATTCATCCCAAAGGTATTCTATCGGGTTGAGGTCAGGACTCAAGTTGTGCAGGCCAGTCAAGTTCCTCCACCCCAAACTCACTCATCTATCTTATCTTAGTTGAAAAATAACTCTGCCATAATATAAAATATATTATACATTCCCTTAAGATAAGTACATTTACTCAAAATGCATATACACTATATTTCCAAAAGTATCGGGGCATCTGCCTTCACACGCACATGAACTTTAATAGTATCCCAGTCTTAGTCCGTAGTGTTCAATATTGAGTTGGCCCACCCTTTGCAACTACACAGAGTCCTGACCTTTGCACCTGCACAGAGTCCTGACCTCAACCCGACAAAACACTTTGAGATGAATAAGAGCAGAGACTGTGAGCCAGCTCTCTCATCCAACATCAGTGTCTGACCCCACAAATGCGCTTCTGGAAGAATGGTCAAATATTCCCATAGACACACTCCTAAACCTTGTGGACAGTATTACCAGAAGAGCTGAGGCTGTTATAGCTGCAAAGGGTGGGCCAACTCAATAATGAGCCCTACGGACTAAGACTGGGATGCCATTAAAGTTCATGTGTATGTAAAGACAGGTGTCCCAATACTTGTATGTGTATATAGAACCTCATGTTCTTCTTTATTATTATCAATCTTCTCTGTAGGGTGTCCCATTCACAACTTTGCAGGGCCGTGCATTATGGTAACACAAGTTACATGTACATGGCAATGTACTACTATGCTCTGCAGTGCACTGCTTTGCCAAAAATTGTTGTAGCATGGCCCCCTATGGGACTGCTTGAATTTACCTGCTCATCTGCATCGCCATGACTGTGAACCTTCCAAGCCACCTGACACTCTAGGTTCAGACATCATTGCAATACCTTTAAGTAATAAGGCAACACTCATCGGGTTTATATTCTATTAATGTTTACTGGAATACTACAGTCAAGGTGAGGTTGTACAAAGAGGTAATGGTTCAACTTTGGGATTAGCAGCTCAAACTCAGCCAAATGACCATTTAAGAAATGTCAGTTGAGACAGAAGGCAACAACAGAATATTATATACACCTATGTACAGTAGAATACCACTTGGACGTAACCTGAAAGGATAAACAAGTTAAGCAGCAATACTGACAGTACTTCTAGAAAGAGAAACCCAGGCCGGCCTGTTTAACCTCTGATCCTAATGAGAGATGCAGCTAAACATGGATGGTGTGAGGGCCCTTTAAGTAGCAATGACAGAATGTCCCCGTTGCAGATCTGATGGTCTTCACTGGCAGTCAGAGCTCATTAATTGTATTCAATAGGGTGTAGTAACAGAGAGGTAGTATATCTTGTGATGACTGTAGCTAAAGAGAATTATGTACAGTGTTCAAAATAGTGTTCAAATGAAGGTGCAGTGAAGTGTTCCCAAGGTAAAGCTGTCTGTGCACAGTGTCCCAATGAAACAAAGGAAAGGTTTGCAAAGATGGGCAATGGCCCTCTCATCAATGACCAGGCCAATTCAACGCCTTCCAGCTAGCGACTTCTGAATGGACACTCTGGCTGCAGATCCACTTGTGATTATCTCCCGACAAGGAGCACGATGCACAGGTATCTGCACTGTAGAGATGGTGCTGATCAAATGTCCAATAAAAAGCAGGCAGCACTGCATCCCTTGTCAGTCAGGTAGGAATGCTGTGGACCGCGTGGTAGGCTGCAACCCCACACTCCCCGCATGAAGAGGTCCTTCACACACGAGGCCCAGAAGGAAGAGACATGAGGTGGGTCTCTTGTTTTTTTTATAGTTCTTCCCAGCAATCTCCCTGGTGGTAGCAAAGATTCCTGGGATATGGAGTCCAGATGAATAGTCATGCAGGGGAACAGCCGTCTGTTGAAACTACAATCCCACAATCCCTTTCATTGGGCTCAACTTTGGGATTAGCAGCTCAAACTGCCCGTTTGATCTAGAAAACCAAAAATGTATCCTAAATGTGGTACTGTGAATACATAGAAAGTAATAATGTGCCACGTCCTAATATATTGTGAAGAAAGAAAGTACAAACAGGGCTATGGACTTTTTAGGCACCGTAGACAGAAAAACAATATTGTATATATTTCTTAATTGATATTGTTATTATATATTGATATGGCTACTGTTGTGGAATACGGTTTTTAAAGTGTTTGTATGAAAAATTATATTTTTTAAGAAAATTTTTTTATTTTATATACAATATTGTTTTTCTGTCTACGGTGCCTAAAAAGTCCATAGCCCTTTTTGTTCTTTCATTCTTCACGATGTCCATTTGAGAAAACGGGGCACTAGAAGGATAATATGGTACACAGATAGGGCAGGATATAGCTGTTTGTTGCAATTATAGTCCTTATTGCTACATCGTATATATGTCTGTTTTTGGGACATTGCGTAATGTAATGCCAGCCCATTCGTTTGAATGGACTGCCTTAATCCAGTGGTCTCTAAACTGTGGCCCTGGGTCCTGATGCAGCCCTTTTGTATGCCTTTATCTGACCCTTGAATAATTATTTCCGCCACTGACACCAACAATGGGGACCATTCTGACAATATTGTGTATGAGAGCTGTTTTACCTGCCAAATGATTTGTATTTCGGTCCACCCAGTGTAGTTTCACTTTCACTTACATGCCTTCTCCCCTCCCCCAGCATGTCACTGGAAAGTTAAAGAGGAAATAAACTCTCTCACTCTGATGCTTCTTTTCATTTAGTCCATTATAATAAGTAATTATCAGACTATAGCACCTGTAATCCAGCCCAAATCGCATATTACTTACTGTTTAAAGAAACTTTAAAAAAACTTGTTTCCAGGGGTTAGGCAGCACCATCTTAAGTATTGTTTTCTGAGTCCACAGTGGAGTGTATTTTCGCCCTTACATTGAGCACTTCCTGTATTGTTAACCAAGCCTCCTTCTCAATCCAACGTTTCTACGGCAACCCTGCTTCCCTGTTCATAGCTTACTTGTTTATTTCATAGTATTTACTTGTGCTGATGTCTAATGTTTGCCTTTGTCAGGCTTATCAGCTTCAGCTGATAAGACTGCAGTAATGGCCAAGTTTAGACTGTATGTGAGATCGCATGGTCACATGGTGTGTAGGAGGAAGCTCTGAGTGATTAGCAGAGTTCAGTGGTGTGCCGTAGGAAGTCCTGATAACAGATAGATAAGACATAGAGAGTGTGCCGTAAATCAGGGGAGAGCTGGGCATGCTCAGTGACTTCATTCTACAGAACAACACGGATTACAACAATACTAAGCAAGTAAGGAGATATCTACAAGCAGTGTTCATTAGGGTTTTTAATGCTGATTTACATGGGACAAAGTTGTGGGGGAGGGTTTACAACCACTTTAAAGAAAAAAACTGGACACTGATAGGCTCATCTCTCTCTGTCATTCTACTCTCTCCCCTTATCAGCAGAACTGGCTTGCTCCTTGTGCTGCTTCTCCCTCCAACAAAAAAGAGGAAAGGAGGGCGCAACGACCTTGTGCATTACCAATGGTAAATTTTATTAAAAGCTATAACCCCAATAATCATACTCACATACGAGCACGTAAAGGAGGCTTATCACTAGGGGAGACTGTGTCTCTGAACACCTGAAACCCGGACCTGATATTGGAGGGGTCAGATGGCATCACAAATGACTAACATGTTTCAAGGGTGTACCCTCTTCCTCAGAGCCAAAGCTCTCTGAGCTCTTCTGTACAGGGACTGCAGGAGGCTGATATCAAGTCAAATTCAGGTACTTACACTGCTTCCATTTAAAGCATGCATTTAATGGTCCATTATTGATTACAAAACGACATTAATTTATGTCTTCTAAAGTTCAGTTTCAAATGGAAAAAGATCAGACCTGCAGATCTAATCCAACCACCTTCAGTGCCTCCCACACACTGCGGTGTGCTCCATACACTTGCGTGGTCAGCTCACAATGTCTTTCAGAATTCTTACTCTATGACTTTCAAAGAGACCTAGCTGTATAATATTACAGTGTGCAGCCTATTTCCTTTCTGGCAGGGAGCGCAATTTAAGCATTGTTCCGTGAAGCAGTCATTTAGCAACACAATGTAGAAAGATTCAGCAAGAATTTCTGGATAGTGAGAAAAGATGAAATGATATATTTATAGTGGCTGTGTCCATTCTGAGCTGATTTCGGCAGCTCATCATGAGGAATTATCCATCCAAGTGCAGCAGTTAGATTTTCTAGTTAGCATATGAACAGAGGCTTGAAGAAAGCAGCATTTAATAGAAGCAGGACATGAAGCATGACACAATAAATTTAGCAGTGGCTTTATGAAGTCACAGCTTCATTTAAACACACTGCTCGGTGCCATTCCATTCACATCTTTGTTACAGGGAATAAGCTGCAATTCAACGATAGATTAATATAAAGTTGATCTGGGAGTAGCCCACAGATTTTGTGCTGTACAGGAGCCCAGACCCCTCCAGTTTAAAATCAGCAGCAAAGAACACTGGAGATAATTTGTCATGGTTCATTAAATTTAAACTTTTAATTAATTAATTTTTATTTTTTTTATTTATTTTTATGTTTCTCCTTTTACAAAATTATCTTTTATACTGTTATTGCTACTATTATTACTTGTGTAGTAAATATACTGTAAAGCCGCATACACACGGGCGGACTGTCTGGCCAACTAAATCCGTCAGACAATCCGACAGACAGTCCGTCCTACTTTTGAATGAACGGACTTGACCACACACGATGAACAGACAGTCCGTTGAAAGCTTGCGCGATGACGTGTACAGCACGTACGACAGGACTAGAAATACGACGTCCAATACACTGCAATGCAACCTTCGGCCGTGTAAATCCTTTCTGAGCATGCGCCATACTTAGTCCGTCCAACTTGCCTACTCACGAGCGGACTGTCCGCTGAAACCAAAGTTGGACGGACAATATTACGGAAATTCCGAAAGACTTAGTCCGCCAGACTGTCCGCTGAAAAAGTCCGCTGAAGCCCACACACGAGCGGACTGTCCGCTGAAATGTGTTTCAGCGGACTAAGTTGGACAGACAGTCCGCCCGTGTGTACGCGGCCTAAGTGTTATTTTAGAAATACACTTTTAATGCATATCCCTTTATATAGTGCTTGCAGAGGGTAGTGGACTTTCTGCTTGCTTTTACTTCTTAACCACTTCAGCCCCGGAAGAATTTACCCTCCTTCCTGACCGGAGACCTTTTTTCTTTCGATACGGCACTGCACCGCTTTAACTTACAATTGCGCGGTCATGCGACGTGACTCCCAAACAACATTTGCGTCCTTTTTTCCCCACAAATAAAGCTTTCTTTTGGTGGTATTTGATCACCCCTGCGGTTTTAATTTTTTGCGCTATAAACAAAAAAAGAGCAACAATTTTGAAAAAAATGCATTATTGTTTACTTTTTGCTATAATAAATATCCCCAAAAAATATTTAAAAAAAACATTTTTTTTCTTCAGTTTAGGCTGATACATAGTCTTCTACATATTTTTTGTAAAAAAAACTTGCAATAAGCATATATTGATTGGTTCGTGCAAAAGTTATAGCGTCTACAAAATAGGGGATAGTTTTATGGCATTTTTATTGATAATTTTTTTTACTAGTAATGGCGGCGATCAGCGATTTTTACATCGGACAATTTTAAAAACAATTTTCAGGACCATTGCCATTAATACAGTGATCAAGGCTAAAAAATTGCATTGATTAATGTAAAAATGTCACTGACAGTGAAGGGGTTAACCCCTAGGTGGCGCTGTAGGGGTTAAGTGTGTCCTTGGGAGTGATTCTAACGGTGGGGGGAGGGGCTGTGTGTGACACATCACTGATCACCGCTCCCGATTACAGGGAGCCGTGATCAGTGACAGTGTCATTAGGCAGAACGGGGAGATGCTTGTTTACATTTGCATCCCCCCATTCTTCCTTACCGTGAGACATGTCACGGAGCTCCCGCGCGCCCGCAAGCCACCTCTTAAAGGGCAACGTACAGGTACGGTAATCTGCCAGATATCGGTTCGAGACAGTTGGGAAGCCATTAAGGCTAGTACACATGATGAGGTTATCAGACAAATAATCGCCTGTCTTTTTTTGCATGCTAGTCTCCATATCGAAAGCAAATAGGTTACTAAAGTGCAAAAATTCTCATACGACAGAAAAAAAATTGGGCAGTGATGTATTGTATTTGTACTGCATTTTTAGATGAAAGTTGTACTAATTAAATGGTATTGTACAAGTAAAATTTTCATGTTAGTCCCTTCCGAAAATTTCGGACGAAAGCTGTGTACTAACGATCAGATTATTGTAAAATCGTGTCAAATGTGGAATTTTTCATCTGGTTTTCCCATCATATGTATGAGAGAATCTTTCAGACTACCAGGTGTTTCCCTCACTTTGCAGGGATTTCCTCATACTTCCGGTTGGGAAATTGGAGCGGGAAGTGATGGGAAATCTCTCCAATGGGACACAGGTGGCAAAAAAAAAAAGAAAAAGCAAAACAAAAAAGCCTGAAAGAAGTTTTGTCCCTCCTTGACTCTTCCCTTATGCTTCTCAGCTGCCACCACTCAGGTCCCGTGCCACCATTTTCATCTGTGACATCATCAGAAGGAAGCTGTTTGTCATACTTCCCAACCTTTTGAGATGGGAATGAGGGACACCTATCAGCAAAAGTATGCAGGCATAGGACACACCCCCTGCCACACCCCCCTAAAGGAGAATTGTACAAAAAAACAAGATTGGTTAAACCCACAAGTGTTTTTTTACTACTACTATTCCTTTATATTGGCTTTTGAAAATTGACAAATGCAGCAATTTAGAAATTGGTTGAAAGGTTTACACTTTTTGATAGATAAAAAGTGCATTGTATATAAATCTATATTGATCAGACCAAAATGAGGGAAAAATTAGGAGAAAAGAGGGACAGAGGGACATTTCTCCAAATCAGGGACAGTCATTCGAAATCAGGGACAGTTGGGATCTATGTTTTTCTTCTGGGTTTAGGCTGTTGTATTTCAATGACACACTACTAGGCCTATCCCCTGCCTAGGCCAGAATGAAGGAGGAGGGTAGGCTGGAACAATAATAAAAAGGTAAATTAACAAAAAAAAAAAAGGGGGGGGGGCAGGGGATATATGTGGTAGAGGGGGATGAGAAACTTTTGATTCAAGTTCCTTTTTTAAAATAAAATAAAA
The DNA here is from genome assembly GCF_037356315.1 of Lithobates pipiens. NCBI lineage: Eukaryota > Metazoa > Chordata > Amphibia > Anura > Ranidae > Lithobates > Lithobates pipiens. The sequence goes on along the minus strand of NW_027507685.1, from coordinate 61,208,416 downwards.
AATAAAATAAAAAATATGATGCTATTTCACTTAGGCAATGGGAGATCCCTCTGGATCTTTTAACCCCCGCTAGCAGCCGAAAAGGGGTTAAATCTGCCGCAGCTGTGTTTTGCCAGCATTATGACAGCGCTGCCTCATTGATTTCAATGGGAAGGAGCGGTGGAGGAGCGGTTAGTTCACCGCTCCAAAGCAGCTGCTGGCAGGACTTTTTCTGACGCCCTGCCAGTGCAATGCTCCAGTGTGAAAGCTCTCGGCTTTCACACTGGAGTCAATGGAGCAGTGGCGGCCCGTCCATAGGGGGTGCCTGGGCGCCGTGCCCCCCATGCAGTCCGGGGGCAGTGCAATATGGGAAGCGCCATGTCTATGCAATCACGAGACTGCAGACACGGAGCTTCATTTGCCCCAAAAAACTCGCTCTGTGGCGCACTCGATTGCGCCACAGCTTCTGGCGCGGTGTCCTGGCCGGGCGAGTGCATAGACTTGCACTTTCAGTTTCATGGTGGTGCTTCTGACGTCACTCCAGGAAGTGACGTTGCCACTCTTCTGCTCAGTGCAACATCCCACCTGAGAGGAGCAGGTAAGCAATGCTTCTCAACGTGTGGAAATTTTCGTTGGTCAGCGGCAGAACCCCCCCCCCTTAACAGCAGTGTTATCATCCTTAAAAACATGTTTTCACACTTTCGCTGGTCGGCGGCAGGACACCTCCCCCCCGCATTTTCATCTTTCTTTCACACCCCACCCACCCCGCCTTAACAAAATTTAAAAGAGGCATATGTGTATATGCAAATTCTTTAAAACCCTTATGTATCAGTGGCAGTGGCTTATCAACTTGTTTTCACATTTTCGGGGGGTCGGCATCAGCACAAACAACCCCCCCCCCACTCGCTTATCAACTTGTTTTCACATTTATGGTGGTCATCAGCAGCCCTCACCGGCTTAATAACTTGTTTTCACATTTTCGGTCGACGTTGGCAGCACCCACCCGCCCCCCCCAGCTTAACTACTTGTTTAAACTTTTGTGGTGGTCAGCGGCAGCACATGCCCCCCCACCCCGCTTATCAACTTTATTACATTTTTGGTGGTTGCGGCAGCACCTACATCCCCCCATCAACTTTATTAAACTTTTGGTGGTCGGCGGCAGCAACCCCCCTGCCCCCGGCTATCAAATTTATGAGTCATTTACAGGTTGCAGATATGTGCGATTTACTGGTTGCAGATATGTGCAATTTACAGGTTACAGGTTGCAGATATGTGCGATTTACAGGTTGCAGAATGCATATATGTGCAATTTACAGGTTGCAGACTGCAGATATGTGCGATGTACAGGTTGCAGAATGCAGTTATGTGCGATTTACAGAATGCAGATATGTGCAATTTAGAGGTTGCAGAGTGCAGATATGTGCAATTTACAGGTTGCAGATATGTGCGATTTACAGAATGCAGATATGTGCAATTTACAGGTTGCTGAATGCAGTTATGTGCAATTTACAGGTTGCTGACTGCAGATATGTGCGATTTACAGGTTGCAGAATGCAGATATGTGCGATTTACAGAATGCAGAATGCAGTTGTGTGCGGTTTAGAGGTTGCAGAATGCAGTTGTGTGCCATTTACAGGTTGCAGAATGCAGATATGTGCTATTTACAGGTTGCAGAATGCAGATATGTATGATTTACAGGTTGCAGAATGCAGATATGTGCAATTTACAGGTTTCAGAATGCAGATATGGGTGATTTACAGAATGTAGATATGTGTGAATGCAGATATGTGCGATTTACAGGTTGCAGAATGCAGTTATATGCGATTTACAAAATGCATATGTGTGCAATTTACAGGTTGCAGAATGCAGATATGTGCAATTTACAGGCTTCAGAATGCAGATATGAGTGATTTACAGAATGTAGATATGTGTGAATGCAGATATGTGCGATTTACAGGTTGCAGAATGCAGTTATATGCGATTTACAAAATGCATAAGTGTGCAATTTACAGGTTGCAGAATGCAGATATGTGTGATTTACAGGTTGCAGAATGCAGTTATGTGCGATTTACAGGTTGCAGAATGCAGATATGTGTGATTTACAGGTTGCAGAATGCAGATATGTATGATTTACAGGTTGCAGAATACAGATATGTGCAATTTACAGGTTGGAGAATGCAGTTATGTGCGATTTACAGGTTGCAGAATGCACATATATGCGATTTATAGGTTGCAGAAAAGGTGCCTGATGTGGTTATACACAAAATAGGCATGATTCTACTGCTTTAGTGGAGCCCTGTGTATGATGTGCAGCCTGGAATATGATGTGCAGAGCCCTGTGTATAATGTGCAGCCTGGTATATGATGTGCAGAGCTCTGTGTATAATGTGCAGCCTGGTATATGATGTGCAGAGCCCTGTGTATAATGTGCAGCCTGGTATATAATGTGCAGAGCCTGGTGTATAATGTGCAGCTTGATATATGATGTGCAGAGCCCGGTGTATAATGTGCAGCCTGGTATATGATGTGCAGAGCCCTGTGTATAATGTGCAGCCTGGTATATGATGTGCAGAGCTCTGTGTATAATGTGCAGCCTGGTATATGATGTACAGAGCCCTGCGTATAATGTGCAGCCTGGTATATGATGTAAAATTCTATAAGGGGAGTGTCTTATGAGAAGTGGGAGGGGCCAGATGTGGAGGGGCGTTGTCTTGCGCTCCCCCATCCTAAAACTTCACCAGCCACCACTGCAATGAAGTAGCTGTTTTAGGGCGGTTTGCAGGTGCTATTTTTAACGCTATAGTGCCTGCAAAATGCCCCAGTGTGAAAGCTAGTGATTGCATTTGTTTTATTTTTTTTAGGCTTTTTCCCCCTCTGTTTTCATCTGGTGATCTGGCCAGTAACATACCTGTAAGGCCTCTTTCACACGGCCGATCGATTCAGGTCCGCCTGTCAGTTTTTCAGGTGGACCTGAACTGATGCTTCATAGAGGTCCATGGAGTGTCGGATGTCAGTGGTGACATGTCCGCTGACATCCGACCTGCTACGATCCGAAAAAGTGTTATGAAGGAAAAACCTACTTTTTCATCCGTCATCGGATTGGATCGGGTGACGACGGGCTCTACGGTCCGTCGTCACCCGATCTCCCATATGGGAGAGCGGCGCTCTGACAGGTCTGTCCCTGGGCAGTGTGCAGAGACGGACCTGTCATCTTCCATCTTGTCATCTTCCTGCTCGAGCAAGCGGATATCCACTGTGATCTGCCTCGTGTGAAAGAGGCCTTAGGTGTACTAACAGATTTACATACACTAACAAATTGAACCTAAACTCCAGCTCACACTGCAGCTACAGAAACAGTTACCGTTTTTTTTCTTTTTAGATAAAGGTTTTACATGAATAAATAAAAACTGATCATCGTAAGCACCCCTGTCAGTAATATATTGATTGTCTCAACTGATACATTTGAAGGACAGCTTGTTCTGTTGAAAAACAAAAGACTTACCGGCGGGATCACCAGATAAAAATAAAGGAAAGAAAGCCTGAAAAAGAAAACAAATGCAGCCATCACATCTAAGAATTGGTAATCTGCAATATAATAAATGCTTGCTTTTGGGTTTAATACCACTTTAGGGTAAACACTTCAAAAATACCTCAAATAATATACTACAGTTGTGCTCACAAGTTTGCATACCCTGGCAGAAATTGTAAAATTTGGGCATTTATATTGAAAATATTTATAAAACATTATAAACATTTATATTGAAAATATGACCGTATGACGATCATGCCAAAAAACCTTTATTCAAGGATAGTGATCACATGAAGCCATTTATTATTTAAAATTGCAATATGCGTATATTGATTGGTTTGCGCAAAAGTTACAGTGTCTACAAAATAGCGGCTAGAAATATAGCATTTTTATTATTTCTTTTACTAGTAATGGCGGCGATCTGCAATTTTTATCAGGACTGCGACATTATGGCAGACACAACGGACACTTTTGACACATTTTTGGGACCTTTGTCATTTATACATCGATCAGTGCTATAAAAATGCATTGATTACTGTAAAAATGTCACTGGCAGGGAAGGGGTTAACACTAGGGGGTGATCGAGGGGTTGACTGTGTTCCCCAGGAGGTGTTTCTAACTGAAGGAGGGGGGGCAGACTAGAGGAAGTGACGGATCGTGGTTCCTAGCTAATAGGAACACACATTCTGTCACTCCTCAGAACAGAACAGGGATTTGTGTGTTTAAACACACACTTTCCTGTCCTGCCTCTCGTGCTTGCGCTCGATCGTAACCAGCGGTCATCACGACTGTCGGCCACGTGCATTGGCACCCCCGCTGTGCAGCGGGCATGCGCGTGCCTGCTATCCTGATCCCACGAGCCAACGTATATCTACGACGGTTAGAAGGATCGTGTTGACCTGCCGCAGTAGAATGACGTTGGCTGGTCTGCAACCGGTTAAAAAGCCACAAATGTGGGAGATTAACCTTTATCCGCTTCAGCCCCGGACCATTTGGCTGGCAAAAGACCAGAACGTTTTTTTTGCGATTCTGCACTGAATCGCTTTAACTCACAATTGCGTGGTCGTGCGACGTGGCTCCCAAACAAAATTGACGTCCTTTTTTCCCCCACAAATAGAGCTTTATTTTGGGGGTATTTGATCACCTCTGTGTTTTGTTTTGTTTTGCGCTATAAACAAAAAAAGAGGGACAAAAAAAAAAATGCATTCTTTTTTACTTTTTGCTATAATAAAACCCCCCAAAAAATATATACATTTTTTTCCCCTCAGTTTAGGCTGATATGTATTCTTCTACATATTTTTGGTAAAAAAAAAAAAAAATTGCGGCAATAAGTGTATATTGATTGGCTTGCGCAAAAGTTATAGTGTCTACAAGTTAGTTTTATGGCATTTTTATTAATATATATATATTTTTTACTAGTAATGGCGGCAATTTTATAGGGGCTGCGACATTATGGCGGACACGTCGGACAATTTTGACACATTTTTAAGACCATTGGCATTAATACAGAGATCAGTGCGATTATAAATGCATTGATTGCTGTAGAAATGTCACTAGCAGTGAAATGGTTAACACTGGGGGACAGTGAAGGGGTTAATATGTATCCTAGTTTGTGTTCTAACTGAAGGGGGATGGGAACTGTGCAGAAAAACTAACAGATCGCTGTTCATACTCTGTATGAACAGACGATCTGTCAGTCTCTCCTCAGAGAACCGTAAACTGTGTGTTTACACACACAGTTTCTGGTTCTGGTTCTGGTTCTCCACATGATCGAGACCACCGGGGGCTTGCATCGGCGCGTGGGGGGGGCGTGTACCTTCGGCGGAGCTCATGTGCCCCCTAGTGGCCACAGGGCGAAGCGACATTACATAACGTAATTTTCGCCCAGCTGAGCCCTTCAGCCGCAGTACAACTGCAGCGGCTGGTCAGCATGTCGTTAATAGCCATTTTAACCTGTGTGTGCCACCTTCTGTGTCTGTACAAAGGCCAAACATTCCAGGGTATGTAAACTTTTTATCAAGGCCATTTGGGTGATTTCTGTTATCGTTATGATTTTAAAAGGAGCCAAAAGCAGCCCTGTAACCAGCAGGCGCACTGGGCAGGCTGCAGATCACGGCGATATGCCGCTGGTGTCGGCTCCCGTGCGCATGCGCGGGAGTGACGTCATCGCGGCTCTGGCGAATCACAGTGCCGGAGCAGCGAGACCCAGAAGTCACTCGGGGATACATGGCAGCGGCGAACATGAAAACGGAGGACCGCTTCGGGGGCTTCGTTCTCAGGTAAGTTATTCATAATGAGCTAGTATGCATAGCATACTAGCTCATTATGCCTTTGCCTTGCAGGTTGCATTTATTTATTTTTTTAAATAGCCTTTACTTCCTCTTTAACATGTTCAATACAAACCTCTCAGCCTATTTGAGGTTTCTTGTGTTTTAGTTTCCTCCATGGGAACAACTAAATTAACTGTATAGATTGTTCTATGTGGTCTAGGGAAAACCATACGGTACAAAATACAACCTTGTATTAAGAGATCTGACAGAGCTTTAAGGGTTCAGAGTACTTCTAAATGGCATTTTTGAAGATGTGTGCTGTTTAATCAATCACGTCTGACAAAGCTGACAACATGCAGTAAATCACACACTACAACTATACAATGATACACAGTCTCTAGATGTAAATCACCTACTGTATATTGTTATTTAAAAATATGACAAGTATATATATATATATATATATACACACGCAGTCAGTATATATGTAGCGATTCAGCGAATAGTGACAGGCAGGGTATTCCACATCCTCAGGAAGAGTTACGCTGTGTTCCCTTAGATAAATGAGCAGCTTATGTACTCAGAATAAGCTCACAATATTTATTTAAAGCTGAGCTAAAAGAAATATGAACGCTGCCATTCCTGACCTGAGAAAGTATTGAAGCCAGTGGATCTTCAGAATGATAAGTTAGAAATGGCAGCCTTTTACTGCAATGTACTCTAAAATGACACTGCTACAAGAAAAAAAAAACAACAAAAAAAAACGTAAAAACAGTTCTCCGCAAAAAATATTATTTTCACTCTCAGGGGACCCATTGTGACAATATTTGCTCCAGTGAGGTGCTGCAGTCTCTGTTAGAATCTTCAGCATTTAAAGCCCCGCTCTTCTCCCCCCTCCTCTCTGTGGTGCCGGCATTGTAACTGTGGGCACCCACTGTGCACGTGTGAGCCGCACCGCGCGTCGTAACTGACTGGGCAGTCACCTGGGACGTGTCCCAGATGATTGTCAAGAGGGAGGGGGGGTAGAGATGATCTCCCTTCCGGTGCCGTGGTGCGCCAGGAGGAGGTGGAAGCTTGGACCCACTGAAAAGATGGTACCGGCTCCCCCCCCCCCCCAGAAATGATATGCCAAATGTGGCATGTCAGGGGGTCACCTTCCTCAAAGCGGAAATTCAATTTTTGGTTGGAACTCCTTTTTAACACTTGTAGGAGTGTCAAATGCCTGTGTCCTCCACCAAGGGCTGTGGCTCCATTCACTGACCCCTACTTTACGGCTGTGTCCTGTTGTCACATATGAGGATGGAAACACAGCATGCCTTAGGGCAGTGATGGCCAACCTTGGCACCCGAGCATCATGGGAAATGTAGTTCCAAAACATCTGGGGTTCCAAGGTTCACCATTGCTGCCCTACAGTGACAAAAGCATCCAACACTCCCAAAAGTGTTATAATTCATCTTCTCTTGCAGAGAACCATTTTTAAGCTTTTTTGGGAGGGGGTTTGGTTTTAAGACAGTGTCCTTTAGGGCCACGTATATTGTTTTACATTTTTTTTTTCTTTTTAACCACTTTCATACTGCAGTACGTGATATGATGTCCTGGGCTTTGAGTGGGGATATCTGAATGCGATTCCCTGCACCGTAAAAACAATAATAGCAGCTTAATTGTTTTTACAGGTGACGGGAAGGGACATCTCCCGCCTAAAGCCGACCTCCGGTGCTTCTACTGGCTCGCCTGTGCAAATGGCGAGCCGGAGAAGGAATCAGTTGGCAGCGGAAGGTCACCATAGAGAATACCATGGACCAGATGGTCCCCAGCAGTCTCTATGACCTTCGAGGGCCAGGCGCAACGTTATGACATGACGTTCGGCTCCTGCCCTGTATACGGCTGGAAAGGCTGAGATTGTTTTTTTTCCCTCAGTCTTTCCAGGCTAGAGGTGAGATCTTGGGACTTATAGACCCAGATCTCGCTGTAAAGAGGACCTGCCATGCCCTATTCCTATTACAAGGGATGTTTACATTCCTTGTAATTGGAATAAAAGTGATCAAAAAGAAAAAAAAAGTAAAGGTAAAGTGTAATATAAACATAAAAAATAATAATTTAAAACGCCCCCATCCCTGCGTGCTCACACGCAGAAGCGAATGCATACATAATACATTTTAATAAAGCTGGCCATAGATGAATAACATTTCTAATAACAATTCTTAGAAAAGTCTTAGCCCACGTACACACGGTCGGATATTTTGCCAACCAAATCCGTCGGATTTAGTCTGACGGATTGTGTCCGAAACTGTTGCATACACACGGTCGGGCCAAGTTGGCAAAAAATCCGATCTTTCAGAACGTGATGACGTAATTTCGTTACGATGGGACTACATTCAGGCTAGTAGCCAATAGCTTTGATGTAGGAATTTGATCTGAGCATGCGTGGCACTTGGTCCAATCAAAATGCTATACACATGATTGGATTAGGTCCGACCGGCTCAGTTGGTCGGGAAATATTTCCAACATGTTGGAAAATTGGGTTGGACGGAGATTCGGACGGAATCAGTCTGATGCATACCACACACAGTCGGATTATCTGACGACACGGTCCGATAAGACTCATTCCGACAGATTCTCTGACCGTGTGTACAAGGGCTTAGGCTCGATTCACACTAGCGCGTTTTTTGATGAATTTTGCATTTTGCAGAAATGCAAGGAAATTTTTTAACATGGGTTCCTATGGAACATGTTCACATCAATGCATTTTTGTGCCTCTGCATTTTTGAAAAGGGTCAGGGACTTTTTTTCATGCAAAATGCAGCATTTGCATGTAATAGAAGTCAATGGACCTGCATCAAAAACGCAAGTACCGCGTTTTTGCCGCGATTTGCATTTTGTGTTTTTTTTATTTTATTTTTTTTTCATTTTTTTCACTCTATATATCTGGTTGCTAAGCAACCACAGTAAAAAGAAAAAGAAAAAAAAACGCGGCAAAATCGCGGTAAAAACGCATGTCCAAAAACGCGGCAAGCACCGCAAAAAGCACTGCAAAAACGCTCAAAAGCAACATGCATAGATGTGAATTGAGCCTTAGGCTGGATTCACACCTATGCATTTTTTTGTGCTTTTTGCATTTTGCAGACATGCACTACAAAACGCGTTCCATAGGAAACAATGTTGAAAGGGAGGCCCGGAATGGCTGGACTGACAGGAAGGTAAAGAAGGGCCGGGCATGACAGTGCTGGATAAGGCAGCATAGGTAAGGGTTAAGGTTTAGAAGGAATAGTAGGGGAGGAGTAAAGAGTGAGAGAAAAGAGGGGGGAGGAGCTGGATAAAAGTGTGGAGTGGGCGGAGCAAAGGTACTGTACAGGGAAGAAGACAGAGAGAGGAGGCAGTTTTCCCACCCTTCCTCCCTAATGTTGGGTTACTGGGGTGTTTTTATTTTCTGTTTGTTGTTTCTGTTCTTCTTTTTCAGGTGGTGTGAATTGGACATCTTGACAGTGGTGTGGAAGGAAGAGGGTGCTGGCGGTGTTTGTCTGGTGGTCTTTGACGGTGGGTGGTAAATCAGAGGTCATCTGAAAGGGGTGGGGGCCCATCGCTAGTATGGGTCCCTCCCGTGTATTCTAGACGTTGGATGGATTACGGTTATGGTTATCACTGTCGGAAGTTGTCTCCGAGCGGTCACAGCTGGAGGCCTGGTTAAGATAAAATGGGTACCGCAGTGAGTTGGTTGTTTGGTAAAATTATGGGTCACCGTCAGAGATCACCAGACTGGACAGGTTGTTATATGCTATTTGTTTGTTATGCCGGATGGTTGCATATGGTTATATTTATGGTTATTTATGGTTATTTATATATATTGGATTGGAGTGTTTGAGTTATGTTAATAAAGGCTGTTATGGCCATTTTACTCCAAATCAAGGTGTGGTCTCATCTTTCAAGGTTAATGGGGATAGGGGGAATGGGGGTGGAGTATAATGGATAACAGGGTGAATGGGAAGGACCTTTAGACTACACTGGTCATGGACTGTAGTGCAAATCTGCAAAATGCAAAAAGCACTAAAACTGCATGGGTGTGAATCCAGCCTTATGCCTCGTACACACGATCGGATTTTCTAAATGTTGGATGTGAGCTTGTTGGCTGAAAGCCCGTCCGTGTGTATGCTCCATCGAACATTTGTTGGCTGACTTTCCGCCAACAAATACTGGCTAGCAGGGTCTCAAATTTTCTGCCAACAAGACTTTGTTGTCGGAATTTCCAAACGTGTGTACATAATTCCGACACACAAAAGTTTGCTCAGAATCAAGGAGAAGGAGCCGCACTGGCTATTGAACTTTCTTTTTCTCGGCTCGTTGTGTGTCTTGTACATCACCACGTTTCCACATTCGTAAATGTTGGCCAACATTTGTGTGGCCGTGTGATTGCAACACTAGTTGTTTCAAATCTTTCTTTATTATTTCTTTATAATTATAAAACATACAAAACATCCATCAACATACCTAACATCCATCAACTACTACATATTTCTAAAAAAATAAATAAATAAATAAATAATATATATATATATATATATATATATATATATATATATATATATATATATATATATATATATATATATATATATATATATATATATATATATATATAAATCAGCCCTCATCCCTCCCCCCTACCCCATCGCTCCTCACTTACAAATATTCCTTAAGGATCCCTGAGGTGCAAAACTCCTCCCACTTTTCCCAATGCTTTGAAATCGGATTCTCCACATATCCTTCTTCTCTTATTTGCTTCTCCATATAGTGTGTTTCACTCATTTCACATTTCCACTCTATTATTAATGGAGCATTTTCCTTTTTCCATTTTCGCGCTATTACAACTTTTGCAGCTGTAGTCATACAGTGCAAAAACTCTATCTCTTTCTGTGTTAATGATTTAGGTGTGAGAGAGAATAGTACTATCATTATATCTATGTTTATCCTAGTACCTGTCACTTGCTGATATATTTCTGTTATCTTACCCCAAAAATCTCTTAACTTGTAACAGCTATACCATATGTGTTCTAAAGTACCCTTTTCTATTTTGCATCTCCAACAGGTTTCAGGGTTCCTTTTATTTATTCTATTCATTACTACTGGGCTTCTATACCATCTTATTGCAACTTTATAGTTTTTTTCTTGGTCCTTTATTGCTACCGATAGTTTATGTATTCTTCCATATATCCCTTCCCATTCCTTCTCTGTCAACACATTCCCTATTTCCTCCTCCCATTTTTTCACTGCTGCTATTTTTTTAATATCACCATAGGGGAGTAATAGATTGTATATCTTAGAAAGTTTTTTATTCGCTTTATCCTTATTTAATACTATTTGCTCAAATACAGTTAATTGTCTATTAATACTTATCATTAATGGATCTATATATGCTTTCAACTGAGAGTATTGCAGCCATTTATTATTATATTCATGTCCCATTTCCTGAAACGTTGGCATTCTCCCATCTATCAGGATTTGTATTATTCACTCATGCTCCTCCATATTCCATTTAAGAAATGTTTTGCTTTTTAGTGCTGGTCTAAATTCGGGGTTGGCAAATAATGGGGTCATAGGGCCACTCATTGAGGAGAGATTTCCTTTTTTTATTATATCATCCCAAATTTTTAATGTTGTTTTTACAAAAATGGGTAACTCCTTTTCTTCTGGTCTTAAATTAGATTTTATCCATGGTTGATGTTTTATTCTAGCCCCTATTATATCTTCTTCTAGCTTTACCCATTGTTTATTTTTTGCATTATGCTGCCAATCTATAATTCTCATTATTGACGCTGCTTGGAGGTATTTGGAGAAGTCAGGCATTGCCAGTCCTCCATTTTTTTTTGTTCTTATTAATACTTCTCTTCCTATTCTAGGAACCTTATGCGACCATATAAAACTTTCTGCAGCTTCTCTTAAATCCTTCATAATCTTTCCTGATGGTATAATAGGGACCATTTGAAAAATATATAGCATAATTGGTAGTATCACCATCTTTAGAATATTTATTTTCCCTAACCAGGAATAAGTTATTTTATCATATTTTCCTAAAAGTTTTTTTACCTTATAAATTGCTTTATTATAGTTCATGTCCTGTAGAAGTTTTAAGTCACTTGGAATATATATTCCAAGATACTTAATCGTGTCTTGTTTCCATTTAAATGGGAAATCATTTAGTATTATCTTTTGCATTCCTTCTTCCAATGAGATGTTCATTACTTCAGATTTATCATAATTAACTTTAAAGTTGCTCAATTGCCCAAATCTTTCCAGTTCTTTTATTACATTTGGTATTGTAATTATAGGGTTAGTTATATATAATAAAAGATCATCTGCATATGCAGCTGTCTTATATTCTTTACCTTTAACCTCTATCCCTTTGATATCCGTATTTCCCCTTATAGCTTCCATAAGATGTTCCATTATCATAACGTACAGAAGTGGGGATAGGGGACACCCCTGTCTAGTCCCATTTGATATCTTTATATAATCTGACAACATCCCATTTGTCCTAACTTTTGCTCTTGAATTTTTATATAATGCAGTGATCCTATCTAGCATTTTAGGTCCCATTCCTATTTGCCTCAATACTTCCTCCAAGAATTGCCATCCCACCCTATCAAAAGCCTTCTCGGCATCTATAGCCAGAAGGCAGGCAGGGATGGCATTTCTCTGAGCGTATTCCATCAGTGTACATGTCTTGATAATGTTATCCCTTGTTTCTCTACCCTTCATAAAACCCGTTTGGTCCAAATTTATATGATCTGATATAATTTCTGTTATTCGTCTCGCTATTATCTTAGAGTATATTCTTATATCTATGTTTGTCAAAGATATAGGTCTATAGTTTTTACAAATTGATTGATCCTTTTCAGGCTTTAATATTAATACGATATGGGCCTCTGTGCTCTGTACTGCAAATGGCTGTGTTTGAGAGATAGAGTTATATGTTTTCTTAAGAATAGGCGTGATTAAACTCTTAAATGTCTTATAGAATCTAGCGGTATACCCATCCGGGCCTGGACTCTTTCCCAGTGCAAGTTCTGCGATTGCATGCTCTATTTCTTCTATTGAGATTTCACGCTCCAGATCCTCAATTTTTTCTATTGAGAACATGGGTACCGCTGTTTCCCATATATAGTTTCGTATCGCCTCACCCTTATTCCCTTTCTCCTTATATTCCTGGTTTTCTTTTATATTATATAACTTGGAGTAGTAAGTATGAAAAGTTTCAGATATTTCCACTGGGTCATATGTCATTTCCCCATTTGGTTTTACTATTTTTTCTATGTAACTTAAGGGTTGCTGCTTTTTTAATGTTCGGGCCAACACTTTCCCTGATTTATTTCTGAACTTATACCACTGTGTTCTATTTTTGTCTCTTATCTGTAGGGACTCTTCATCAAGCATTGATTGCATTTCCATTTGTTTTTCCTTTAATCTTATTATATCAAATGGTTTCATACTCCTCTTATGTAACTCCTCTAATTCTCTAATCTCTGTTTCCAATTGAGATTGTTTCAATATTTTTTCTTTTTTTCTTCTTGCTCCATGCTTGATGAATATTCCCCTCAATACACATTTTAATGTTTCCCATTGAATTGGGAATGATGTTTCATCTCCTTCATGAGTTATTAAAACTTATTTTATAGTTTGTTGTATCTCTACCTCACATTTATTATCTTTGATTAGATTATCATTCAATCTCCATATCCCACTCCTTTTCTTTGTCGCAATTACTGCAAACTCTAGATATATTGGGGCGTGATCTGACCATAGAAATCCCCCTATCTCTGATATTGGCTTCATTATTAAACCTTCCCTATTTACCAAAAAATAATCTAATCTGTGGTATGAGTTGTGAATATTTGAATAGTATGTATAATTTTTATCCATTTGATGTTGGGCCCTCCATATATCAGTTAGCTGGTATTTTCTCAAGACATTTTTAAATTCCTTTATTTTAATGTTATTCTTTTTTTTTTTGCATATTAATATTTATAGTGTCCCTTTTTATATCCATCAGGAAATTAAAGTCGCCTCCCACAATTACTATTCCCTCAGCTTTCTCCATTGCGTCTGATAGGGCTTTTATTCCAGTCTCTATTTGCCCATAATTTGGAAGGTACAAATTTATTATTGTAAATATTTTTCTATACAGCTTAAGTTTTATTATTAATAACCTCCCATCCTTACCTTCATATTTTTGTATTATTTGGACTGGTATATCCCTATGAAACGCAATCGATACACCTTTTGATTTAGAGTAAGGAAATGTATCATGTATCCACACACTATAATTTCTATTATTTATTTTAGGTATGTGATCTGATCGAAAGTGTGTTTCTTGAAATAGCACTATATCAATTTTCTGTTTATTCATAAAATTCAATATTTGATTTCTTTTAGAGGGGGAGTTTAGACCTCTGACATTAAAGGAGCAAAACCTTACATTTCCCATAAAGAAAAAAAGAAAAAAGAAAAAAAATAATAATAAGAACACGCAAACACTTACTATACTAACACAAATATCACTTAATACCTTCCAATCTACTTCCTTATCCTACCCAATCCATTACCACTCATTTGCCCTAAAATTTACACCCACATATACTCCAACCCACCCCTTTGACACCTCTTATCCCCTAATTATTGACTATACTAGTCTATCTTACCCTAGGTAAGGTCCCTATTGAGGGGGTATCTGATACTGCTGATCTAACTTTACTACCATTCGGCCGTTACATGCTATTTTTCCATTCCTATTCGAATTATTCTCCTTTTCTATATACATCTATTTGCCTTATCATTTATTTATACATCTTCCATCTTACCATCAAGCTTTGAGCTATTTTTTCCCCTTCCAACTATAATGAGGAGACCATAGGAAAATAAACCAGGGGAGAGAGAGGGATATGGTGGAGAGTAGTGAAGAGGGGGAGAGAAAAAAAAAAAAAAATTAAAAAAAATAAAAAAAAAAAAAAATAAAAAAGGGGAGGGGGGAGGGGGTAATATTACACTCCCATTACTAAGTGTTTAATTAAGGTTAGATATACCACTACATATCTAACATATCCAAACTATATATTAACCTCCCATATCAATAGTGTTTTATTAACCCTAAATTAACATAACCAACCCCAATGTGTATATTTAATAATCTTGTTAACAAATTCATTATTACTATTAAGGCCTGTGACATACCAAATATAATACATCCATACAATTTAGTGACTCTTTCTTGCCTTTTCGACTTACTTCCTTTTACCCATTACCATTATACCCCCCTACATCCCCTCCCTCCCAACACCTATCCTCACCACCCCTTCCACCCTTTACCCACCTATATCCAACCTCCCCCCAATCCACTCCCCCTCCCCTCCACCTCAGCCCCCATTTCCCTCCTATCTCCTTCTAATAAAATCCTTAGGCCAGTCTAGTATTTTCACTTCTGGAAGCTGCAATTTCTTCTGAAAGTCCTATAAATCAGCCATTTCTCTAAATATTACAGTCTGTCCTTCATGCTGAACCTGTAGCTGAAAGGGAAATTTCCATCTATATTGCTTATTTTTAATCCTTAACTGCTCCAATAATGGTTTCAGAGCCCTTCTTTTATCCAATGTTAATTTAGATAAGTCCTGAAAAAAAAGCAAATTTGATCCTTCATACTGTATATGATTATTTTTCCGTACTGCCGCCATGATCTTCTCCTTAGTTTGAGGATAGTGAAGTTTACATATCACATCTCTAGGCATATTGACATCCCCTTTCCTTGGTGCCATAGCCCGGTGCACTCTATCAATTAATATTTCTGCTTTTGATAAGTCCTGCAATATATTACTAAAGATCTTTTGAATTACTTCCAGGAGCATTTCTGAAGTCACGCTTTCCTTTAAGCCTCTTATTCTTATATTATTCCTTCTACTTCTGTTTTCTTGCTCATCCATAGTACTCACTGCTTGCTTTAAATCCTTTCTTGCTCTTGCATTTTTTCCTTCACCTGCTTTAGCTCCTTCTCCAAACTTTCCATTCTTATATTCATACCTTCTATTTTACCATGCGTTTCCAACGCAATTGTTTTTATCTCTTGGATTTCTGTTTTATACGCTTTCTCCATCCTCTGAACATAGTGATCCATATCCACCCTTGTGGGTAAGGAGGTTATATAAGCTTTAATATCCCATTCTTCCTTCCCCTTCTCCTTTTTGTCATCTATTTCCATTTCCAGGATATCTATGGGGGAACTATTTCTAGGATGATCTACCATTTCTTCTCCTGATATACCAGATACTAAAGATGATTCCACAGAGTTTATTACCTCCTGAGATAACTGTGATGAATGTGTTATATGTGATGTTTGCATCGATATTTGAGGCTGTAATTGTTGGAAAAGTTCCTTAATATGAGTGGTTTGTGTGGCTTGAGCCTCTGTATTGCTTTTACCTTTACTGTCCTTTTTATTCCCTCCAGAGCAAAGTGGTTTATTACCCTTTTTAGGTGCCATTATATATATATATATATATATATATATATATATATATATATATATATATATATATATTTTCCTTTTCTTATCCTCCTCCCCTTTACTCTATTCCCATTTATCACTGTTTATGCTCCAAATCAAAGCCTCTCATATAACCTCTCATATACTATTCAAAAGCATCTACTTAAGATGGCTGAGGAAAAAAAAACACACCATAGAAAAGATGCTATTAAGTTGCCAGTAATCGCAGATATAAAGGTTGCTTACAGATTATTGGTAGCGATTTTCAAGCTTCATGGGGATATGCAAAAAATGCCAGAAAAATGCAATTAAGTTGCCAGTAATCGCAGATATAAAGGTTGCTTACAGATTATTGGTAGCGATTTTCAAGCTTCATGGGGATATGCAAAAAATGCCAGAAAAATGCAATTAAGTTGCCAGTAATCGCAGATATAAAGGTTGCTTACAGATTATTGGTAGCGATTTTCAAGCTTCATGGGGGATATGCAAAAAATGCCAGAAAAATGCAATTAGGTTGCCAGTAATCGCAGGTATAAAGGTTGCTTACAGATTATTGGTAGCGATTTTCAAGCTTCATGGGGATATGCAAAAAATGCCAGAAAAATGCAATTAAGTTGCCAGTAATCGCAGATATAAAAGTTGCTTACAGATTATTGGTAGCAATTTTCAAGCTGCATGGGGATATGCAAAAAATGCCAGAATCATGCAGTCACTCAGCCCCCCCTGAGCCTTTAGTGATATCACTTTATGCAAAATGGCATCACAGTTTGTGCTCCACCTCGAAACCTCCCATATACTATTCAGCAGCGACCAGCGATAGCAGATGAAAAATAGAGTGCAGTTTAGTCCCCAATATTCACAAGTATATAGGCTGCTCACAAGCTGTTAGCTGTGCTTTTTAGGCTTCAAAGAGAAAAGCGCCCCCCCTGAGCTTTCAGCAGTATCGCCTTGTTCAAGATTGCTTCTCCTTTTACTTTTTTACTTTATTTACTTCTTTTTACTTTATTTCCTTACTAACCTTGAACAGTGTCCATAGAGTGGTGGTCAGCATCATATTTTGCTTGTTCAGCTTTACTTTCTCCTGTCACCTTTCACCATCCTTTCACCATCCAGCTCCGTTCTTTTTCGTACCCCCCCCGGAGGTTCACGAGCTCTCCCGAGGTTCCCCGAAATCTTTCCGGGATCTCCCGATCTCTGCCGTCCTCTGCCCGACTCCTCTGTGACACTTCTGAGGCTTCCGAAGGGAGGATCACATCTGTCGGCTCCGTCTCTCAAGCCTTAGACACGGACCGGCGCTCGGGTCCACTCCCTCCCCCAGCCTCTCTCAGCTTCAGATCTGGCGGCGCAGGGACCGGCACTCCACGGGGTCCTCCAATCCACCGGACGTACGGCTCCAAAGAACGGCGTTCCACGGGCTCTCCACCTCCTCACAGTGATCACGCCAGGCACTCCATCCACTTAGCCACAGGTGAGGGGGTGAAAGGGATATCCCTTATGCAGCTCGGAAATTTGGTGTGTTAGCAATCCCTGAGTGAGTCCTTCCAGGGAGATTTCATATGCGGCTTAGAGTCTCCATAACGTAGCTTAATTTCTGTGCAGATATTAATATATAGGCTCCATAATCTCTTTATGCCACAGCACAGGCACCAGCAGCAGCAGCTTCCTACACCAGCGTGTCAGCATGCCGACCTCATGGAGCTCACCTAGTCAGCAGCTCCTCCCCCCTCCATCAGGTGTCCATCTCAACACTAGTTGGAGCCAATAACCTTCGAACACAAATCCACGGTTTTGTTGTCGGAAAGTCCGATTGTGTGTACGGGGCATTAGGTAGATTTGTATAAAAATTCTCAGAACATTTGACTGTCGTTTGAAAGGCTTAGTTTGGTTTTTAATGTTTGATTTTAATGATTTGATGATGATTTTGATAATTTTGGAATAAATGTACATACACTGTTTTTTTCTGCTCCTTCAAATTTTCTCATCACTGCAGTTAAAATTAAATGTCAATTTTACCCACTAATAATTATAAAAAAAAACAACATTTCTTAGAACCTTGTTTTCCTACGAATCTTTGTTCAAACACCTTTACAAAAAAACTGCTTATGTAGGTAAGGGATGTTTGTAGTTTAAAACAAACTCTGCAGCTCTTACTATGAAGATGAAAAATACCTTTGATATAAGTGCAGGCCATTTACATACCTTATGAATCAGCGGCGACCCATGCATTGTGGGCGCACGGGCGCCGCCCCCCCGACACCACCCTATATATGTGCCCGGCCCGGCTCTTTGGTTTTTGACGTGTGTTTTGACATACATTTTGTTATACTTCAGTAAAACATTAGAACAAGACAAGGATGTGTCTGACTTTATGTTTAGTCCAGGGGTTTCCAAAATGTATAAAAAAAGAGGGCCAGTTTACTGTCCTCCAGACTTTAGGGGGGCCAGACTGTGGCCATTGGTAGTTGAAATTGTCCTGGCATCAGTGAAAGTAAACAATGCATCATTGGTATTAGGGGGAGGAATAGGACCCCATCGCTGGTGTCAGTGAGAGGAACAGTGCCCCATCGTCGGTGTCCGTTTGAGGAATAGTGCCCTGTTATTGGTGTCCGTTTGAGGAACAGTGCCCTATAATTGGTGTCAATGGGAGAAATAGTGCCCCACTGTTGATGTCAGTAGCAGAAATATTGCCCCATTTTTGGTGTCAGTGGGAGGAATAGTGCCTTGCATCAGTGAAAGGAGAAGTGCCCCAAGGGCCTGATAAAGCCAAACTAAGGGCCACATCCAGCCCCCAGGTTGCAGTTTGAAGATCACTGGTTTAGCCCTTCAGCTAATATTGAAATTAGAGGAAAAAGTTCGTAAAGAAGCCTAAAATAATTATTAACAGGTAATGTTAAAATATGATCCAAAATAAACAGCTATGCATATTTTAATTATACTTAAAGTGGTCTTAAACCGCAAGTATTAAAAAAAAAAAATAAATGAACTCTGCAAGACAATGGTGCTAGTATGCATGAAATACTTAACTTAGAATGAAGCCCTACAGCAGCATGCTGTCACCGCTGGCAGGGCTTCCATCTTTACCCAGTCTTCCTTCTGAGTTTGCATGCTCTGGCCATCTGATTGGCCGAGGCACGGTGACATCACTCCCGCACATGCGCGTGGGAGTCTTGGCCATGGCATGAGTTCTGAAGTGACGGCACAGGTATGCCATCCCTTCAGAGCACATGTGCAGGTGATGTCACTAGCTGCATGCAGTGTGAACGTTTAGGAGATATTCACCATACCCACAGATAAGCCTTATTATAGGCTTACCTGTAGGTAATAGTAAAAGAAATGACTTTACTTCCACTTTAAAGCCCTATCAAATTCCTTTATTTAAATGACATACAAATACTGATGTTACAAAGTATGCTTTTGGACATCTAAACACAGGCAATGTATAATTCAACTGACACAGGACTCAATCTATATCTTTTACACAGAACATAATAAAGGCAACTTAATCTGTGGGTAATCTATACAGTCATACCGTACAGAATAGAAGATCATTTTATTACAAAGTGATATCATTTCAGTCAACATGATTGATTTATCCACAGAAACATATTGGAGTCAGTTAAAATTTATAGGATTATCCCCAGGCTTATGTGTTTTGTGGCTGAGGTTTACTAGCAAATGGGAAGTAAATTGTGGGCCTATTAATAGCTTGTCTACTGGTGAAGGTCATTGCTCTGATAGTGTAACCAGAGAAGCCATCAAATTGCTACCATGACAAATATATGTATGATCTTGTGGATAAAAGGGACCAAAGGAAGTTCATGGCACAAAAAAAAGTAACATTTTTAGAATCCCTTACCTGTTCACGAAACCCCCTTACTGTACATTGGTTGGACTGTCTGTTTACAGTCTCTGACCTCTTCTTCAATAGGAAGAATATATATATATATATATTAGGGATGAGCTTCGTGTTCGAGTCGAACATAGGCGCAGTGCATTGCTGGCTCATGATTGGAGAAGCATGCACTGTGACCCCGCATGCTTGGCCAATCACAGCGCCAGCAGCGAGGAGAGCCATGATTGGCCACAGGCAGGATGCCTGTGGCCAATCTTAGCTCAGGCTGTGTAGTACTATATAAGGCCGCCAGCGTGGTGGCCTTGTGTAGTGTGTTGGGGTCTGAAGCAGTTAGTGGGTGTTCTGTGTACCTTCAACACAGTATACACTGATCGTTATCGGCCAATTTTTCGTTCTTGCTCTTCTGTAGTGGTTGTTGTCTGCGTGCCCTGACCGCAGTATACACCGCTATATTCACCTATATAGCTAGCGATATATCTATCTTTTATAATAGAGCTTGCAGTCAGTGTTAGGAGCTTGTGCGTGCTGCCTGCATGCTCTGAACCCAGTATACACCGCTATATCCACCTATATAGCAAACTATCTTGCTCGTTTTAAATAGAGCTTGCAGTCAGCGGTAGGAGCTTGTGCATGCTGTCTGTGTGCTCTGAACCCAGTATACACCGCTATATCCACCTATATAGCAAACTATCTTGCTCGTTTTTAATAGAGCTTGCAGTCAGCGGTAGGAGCTTGTGCGTGCTGTCTGCTTGCTCTGAACCCAGTATACACTGCTATATCCACCTATATAGCAAACTATCTTGCTCGTTTTAAATAGAGCTTGCAGTCAGCGGTAGGAGCTTGTGTGTGCTGTCTGCGTGCTCTGAACCCAATATACACCTCTATATCCACCTATATAGCAAACTATCTTGCTCGTTTTAAATAGAGCTTGCAGTCAGCGGTAGGAGCTTGTGCGTGCTGTCTGCGTGCTCTGAACCCAGTATACACCGCTATATCCACCTATATAGCAAACTATCTTGCTCGTTTTAAATAGAGCTTGCAGTCAGCGGTAGGAGCTTGTGCGTGCTGTCTGCGTGCTCTGAACCCAGTATACACCGCTTTATCCACCTATATAGCAAACTATCTTGCTCGTTTTAAATAGAGCTTGCAGTCAGCGGTAGGAGCTTGTGCGTGCTGTCTGCGTGCTCTGAACCCAGTATACACCGCTATATCCACCTATATAGCAAACTATCTTGCTCGTTTTAAATAGAGCTTGCAGTCAGCGGTAGGAGCTTGTGTGTACTGTCTGCGTGCTCTGAACCCAGTATACACCGCTATATCCACCTATATAGCAAACTATCTTGCTCGTTTTAAATAGAGCTTGCAGTCAGCGGTAGGAGCTTGTGCGTGCTGTCTGTGTGCTCTGAACCCAGTATACACCGATATATCCACCTATATAGCAAACTATCTTGCTTGTTTTAAATAGAGCTTGCAGTCAGCGGTAGGAGCTTGTGCGTGCTGTCTGCATGCTCTGAACCCAGTATACACCGCTATATCCACCTACATAGCTCTTCTCTATTTGAGCCATCTGCCATCTGCAGGAGTTAGTGGAAGTTGTGTGTGCCTCCAGCACAATATACACTACCCAATTGCTGTTTCTCCCAACTCCCTTCAGGCCATTACCATGTCTGGAAGGCCAGCAAGGAGAGGCAGACAGGCCCGAGCCGATAAAAGAGGGCAAGCAGGCTCTGTGTCTAGAGACAACAGTGCTGGTCGTGACGCGGTGCATCGTCATCATCAGTACGTGGCCATGGGACACGCTTGTCCTTCTTTTCGGCAGCTGGACATGTTGAGCTGCAACATGCACACGACTTGGTAGAGTGGAAGACCAAGCCCTCTTCATCCTCCTCATCCTCTCTCACCCAGTCTCAGGGTACTAGCAAAGCAGCTGCCAACGCATCGTCTTCCCTCCTCTCAATGTCATCATCAGTGACTCCTTCCCTAGACCCACCACGTCCTCCTGAGGAGTCTCCTGAACTCTTTGAGCACAGTGTTGGGTACATGCTCCAGGAGGATGCCCAGTGTTTTGTAGGCTCTGATGATGATACTCAGCTAGAGGAAGGCAGTAGCGTGAATGCAGAGAGAGGGGATGCTCAAGAAGGACAGCAATCTGGCAGTCATGTTCCACAAGCTGCAGCATACTGCCAGGTTTGCTCCAGCGATGAAGAGGGAGGGGATGATGAGGGCACTGACTCCACGTGGGTGCCTGGTAGGAGAGAGGAGGAGGAGGAGGATGCACATGTCCAATGAGGCAGAATGCCCTCCGGGGGCCAGCTTAGGGGCAGCACACTGACTGAATCACACCGCAGAGCTCTGCCTTTGCAGGGCGCTGCCTCTGCACGTTATTCTAAAAGTTCTTTGGTGTGGGCCTTTTTTGAGACGAGTGCATCAGATCAGCTATTTGCAACATATGTCTCAAGCGTATCTCACGTGGCCAAAACATCAGCCGCTTGGGCACCACATGCTTGACCAGACATATGTTGACCTGCCATGCAGCTCGTTGGCAAGCGTACCTCAAAGACCCACACCAAAGAACAAAGCAGACCTCTCCTTGCTCCTCATCAGCTGGGATCTCCAATCCCACTAGACCTTCAGTCCTCTCTGAAACCTGCTCTGAGAGGAATGAAGGTGTAGAATTAGGTGTGTCACAGCCAAGTGCTTCTGGGCGCTCTGCTAGCAGTACACCCACGTCCGATTATAGCAGGCAAATGTCCCTGCCCCAGCTGCTGGACCGGCGAAAGAAGTTCACCAGCCATCCACATGCCCAGCAGAATGCTAGCTTGGCTAAATTGCTAGCACTTCAACTGCTGCCTTTTCAGTTGGTAGACTCGGCCCCCTTCCGTGAGTTTGTACAATGTGCGGTTCCTCAGTGGCAGGTCCCCAAACGCCACTTTTTCTCACTGAAGGCGATTCCGGCTCTCTACCGGCATGTGGAAGGCAATGTCCTTGCCTCGCTGGACAGGGCGGTCAGCTTTAAGGTGCATATTACCGCTGACTCATGGTCCAGCAGGCATGGACAGGGACGTTACCTGTCTTTCACGGCCCATTGGGTCACTCTTCTGGCAGCTGGGAAGGATGCAGGACAAGGTGCAGTAGTGTTGGAGGTTATTCCGCCACCACGCCTCCAAAATGCTACTATTGGTTGTGACACACCTCTCTCCTCCACCCCCTCCTCTTCTTCTTCCTCCATGGCCTCTTCCAGTGCTCTGTCCTCAGAACCAGCGGTGCTCTGTAGGCGTTCCAGGGGCTACGCAAGTACGCAGGCAAAACGATGCCATGCCGTGCTTGCGCTGGTTTGTTTGGGGGACAGGAGCCACACTGGGGCAGATGTTTTGTCAGCTCTGCAGGGGCAGGCTGAGAGGTGGTTGACGCCACGCCAGCTTAAGCCAGGAATGGTGGTTTGCGACAATGGCACCAACCTAATCTCCGCCCTCCGACAGGGACAACTGACCCATGTGCCCTGTGTAGCTCACGTCCTTAACCTGGTGGTGCAGCGGTTCTTGGGCAGGTACCCAGGCTTACAGGATGTCCTGAAGCAGGCCAGGAAAGTCTGTGTGCATTTCCGCAGATCATTTAATGCCTGTGCTCAGCTGGCTGAGCTCCAAAATGAGTTGAACCTGCCCAAGAACCGCCTTATATGTGACATGCCCACCAGGTGGAACTCAACGTTGGCCATGCTGCAGCGGCTGCACACGCAGCAGAGGGCCATCAATGAGTACCTGTACGACTACGGCACCAGGACAGGGTCAGGGGAGCTCGGTTTTTTCTCACTACGCCAGTGGGGCATGATCAGGGATGCATGCACTGTCCTGTCACCGTTTGAGGAGGCCACAAGGATGGTGAGCAGTGACAGTGCATGCATCAGTGACACTGTACCTCTTGTCCACCTCTTGGAGCATACGCTGCATGGAATAATGGACAGGGCACTTGAGGCAGAACAGAGGCAGGAAGAGGAGGACTTCCTTGCCTCTCAAGGCCCCCTTTATCCAGACAGTGTTCCTGCTGTGCCACCCATCACACAGGAAGAGGATGAGGAGGAGGAGGAGGAGGAGGATGATTGTGTCAGCATGGAGGTGGAGGCTGGCACTCAGCATCAGCAGCAGCAGCAGCAGCAGCAGTCTTGTAGGGATGATTTACAGTCCCAAGAAACCCGTGGGCTTGTACGTGGCTGGGAGGAGGTAGCTGCGGATCATGTTGTCCTTAGTGACCCAGAGGACTCCGGACCGAATGCCTCAGCTAACCTACGCTGCATGGCCTTCCTAATCTTGCAAAGCCTGTGGAAGGATCATCGTATTCTTCGGATCAAGGAGAGGGACCATTACTGGCTGGCCACTCTCCTTGATCCACGGTACAAGGTTAAGGTTGCCGACCTTATCTTGCCATCGCAGAGGGAGCAGAGGATGAGACATCTCTGGGAGGCCTTGCAGAAAGGTCTGTGCAACGCGTTCCCAGAGACTGGGAGGTTACAAACTCCTGGTCCTGGACAACGTGTTGCTGAGGCATCGGTCAGAAGGAGCGGTGGAGAAGGTGGCCGTCTGACCGATGCTTTCAGACAATTTTTTAGTCCTCAGCCCCAAGGTATGATCGGTTCCAGCAACCATCGCCAGTGTCTGATTTACATGGTGCAGGAATACCTAGGGGTAAGGTCAGACTTGGACACCTTTCCCACCGAAAATCCTCTGGCTTACTGGGTCTTGAGGATGGATCACTGGCCAGAGCTTGCACAGTATGCAATTGAGCTACTGGCCTGTCCTGCATCCAGCGTTCTTTCGGAACGCACCTTCAGTGCTTCTGGTGGCTTTGTTACCAATCACAGGGTGCGCCTGTCCACTGAATCAGTTGATCGACTGACCTTCATCAAGATGAATCAGTCTTGGATCACCCACAGCTACCAAGCACCTGAAGCTGATGTAACCGAATAATTTTTTTGAAATATCACATCCCTTCAAGACTGCCTATGCTGATGCTGAGTGACTGTCCTGTTATGTTGATTGTCTATCCTCTTCCTCCTCCGCTGATATGTTGGAAGAACATTTCTGGTTCTGGGTGATGCCATCAGCCCATTTATTCTGCCCCTGTTTAACAGGGGCGTTTAATTACAATTTTTGATGCAATGCTTTGCAGCAGGGCTAATTCCTGCACTACAACTAGAGTATATGGGAGAGGTTGCAGTGTGGTGGGACCAGCACCAGTGCCTAAGGCCCAATTTTTCTGCCCCTGTTTAACAGGGACATGTAATTACAATTCTTGATATAATATTTCACACGAGGGCCTGTTCCTGTGCCCACCCAGAGTAACTGTGAGGACTTATAGTGTTGTGGCACCAGCACCACAACCACCAAAGGTAAATTTTTCTATCACTGTTCAACAATGGCATGTAATTACAGTTCTTGATATAATCGTTCACAGCAGGACGCTCCAGCGCCCACCAAGAGTCACTTTGAGGGCTTACAATGTTGTGGCAAAACCAACACCTTGTTCCGCCATTTCTCCAGGGCATATAGGGCAGGCCCCTACTTTCAAACATCCAACTTACAAACATCTCCTACTTGCAAATGGAAGGAGACCACAGCAAGTGAGATGAAAAAAGATGGACGACAAAACAAATTATACAGGGGTGATAACACTTCCCTATGTTTTCCAAAAAGCTTAAAAATCGTTTTTTTGACTGGAGCTACACTTTAAAAATGTACCAGTTGAAAATTACAAACAGATTCAACTTAACACAACAAACCTACACAGTCCCTGTCTTGTTTGCACCGCCTGTATACTGCTGTTCTGAGTATATAGGGCCTGGGGGCCACACGCATTTCCTTTTTTTAATATGGGTACGGGGTTCCCCTTAATATGCGTACAAGACCCAAAGGGGCTGGTAATGGGCAGGGAGGGCTACCCATGCCATTTTTCTCAATGATTTTCAACCATATTGCAGGAACCAGATATAACATTAAAACCACAAGCAGTTTTAAATGATGTTATTTCCGTTAAATGTCATTTTGTGCAGGGACTGTTCTAAACACGGGAAACACGTGGCACTTCACAGGCATACTACAGACACCCCCCAGGCACAATATTTAAAGGAATATTTCACTTATTTTTTTTTTCACTTTAATCATCATTAAAATCAGTGCTCCCGCCAAAACGGCCATTTTTAAAAACATTTTAGGCATTGACCCATGTCCCCTGGGGCAGGAGCCAGGTCCCCAAACCCTTTTTAGGACAGCATCTTGCATATTAGCTGTTAAAATTAGCACTTTTAATTTCGAACGTTCGAGTCCCATAGACTTCAATGGGGTTCTAAAGTTCGTATGAATTTGGGGTCCGTTCGAAAGTTCTGG
Organism: Lithobates pipiens; assembly: GCF_037356315.1. Lineage (NCBI taxonomy): Eukaryota > Metazoa > Chordata > Amphibia > Anura > Ranidae > Lithobates > Lithobates pipiens. Next base: position 61,181,886 of record NW_027507685.1, on the reverse strand, counting down.
TGCGAACCGAACCAGGGGGTGTTCGGCTCATCCCTAATATATATATATATATTTTTTTTATTCCACAAAGATTTTATTAATGCGAAACAGGATACAATGATAATGCAATTTACATATTTTTGATACAGTCATCCATGACAGAGAATCAAAATAGTAGATCACGGCATGTTTGTACAACTTGGGTCATGGGAGTGACTGAAAGAAGAGCCAAAGCCATAGGGCGCCATATACTCTTACAAAAACATTTAAACTGGTAAAACATTATGAATAAGCTAGTGCTGGTATGTTTGAATTGAGACACTGCGAATGTGACTGGCGTTATAATGACTGGTTGTTCAGCTTGGGGATCCCTATCAACCGTTCCATCCAATTTGTCCATGAGGATATTGGCCAAGTTTTATGGATAGGTTAGGATTTTTGTGTCTCCGGTAGGGGGGAATTGTCTTGCAATGCTAGAACTGGCATAGTGGAGGATAGGTTAAGATAAAGAGGGCCAAGTAGGGGACAAGGGGGGGGGGGGGGTGGTCGATAGGGGAGAGTGGTGTGAGGGAAGGGAAGGTAGGATCAGGCAGGAAAAGGTAGGGTGGGGGGGGGGGACTGTTCCTCTCTCGGACTCCCCAGAGTGCATGTGCCCTAGGGATTGAGTCTGCTCCAGCCTAGGCTCTCAGACTATCAGGGGGAAGTATGATTTATAGCGTTCTGTAGTTTTCAAGTGTGACCAGCAAGCCCAAGTAGTGTTGAATTTCTGTATGCGATCCTGTGTTGTGTATATTAGTTCCACCATCTCCTTGATCTTTGCAATCCTGGTCAGCCATTCCCTGATAGTAGGGATATCTGTTGAACGCCAATGGACCGGGATGCAGAGTCTGGCTGCATTCACCATGTGCATGGCTAATGATTTAAGATAAAGTTGCTTGGGCAGGGTTGTGTGATGGAGGAGATACTGGGCTGGGTTGTAGTCTAATTTATAGGTGGTAGCTTGAGTAATTATGGCATGTATTTCCAGCCAAAAGGGTTGGAGTGCGGCGCATTCCCACCAGATGTGGAGCATCGATCTGGTTCCTTGTTTACACCTCCAGCAAAGGTTTGGGATCGAGATTGAAAACTTATGTAGGCGGGAGGGGGTCCTGCACCATTTTGTAACTATTTTGTAGCCATTTTCCTGAATTGCAACGTTCATTGATCCTTTATGTGCCTGGGTTTATATAGTTTCCCACTCCTCATCCGTGAATGTTATTTGCAAATCTCTGCCCCAAGAGAGCAGTGAGGCATCCTCTTGGGGGGTGGGGTGTTCATCTTGGAGAAGGGAATAAATAAGCGAAATGAGATGTCTTTGCGGTGTGTTTCAGGAGAAGAGGGATTTGAACGCTGTGAGTTCTCTTGTCCAAGTGCTATGAGTGCCCTTTGTAGTGAGAAAGTGTATCAACTGTCTGTAGGACCAGAATGGGAATTCCTTGGTGCGTGAAATAGCTTTCAGATCATCCAGGGTTCTGAGGCAGCCTTTATGGTAGAATTGGTGTTCATAGATGTCATCATGAAGCCACTCCTGTAGCAGGAATGAGGCTGTTTCTCCGGGGGGAAATTCTGGGTTTCCCCTAAGGGGAGTCAATGGGCCTAGGTGTGAGGAAATATGATTGGTCGATAAGGCCTTGTTGAATGCCAATAGCGAGGGGTAGATGAGGGGGTGTGTTTTGATATCCCTGGGCCATTTGCTTGGTGGCAGCCAAGGGGTAGAGAGTAATGGGAGGCGTGTGAAGGATTCTTCTAGTGAAACCCAAACCTTCCCCAGACGGTGTGTTTTCCAGTCTATCAGTCTGGTTAAGTGGCAAGCTAGGTAATACCTGTGTAGATCTGGGAGGCCGATAACCCCTTTGTTCTTGGGTGTAGTTAGCCTGGTGTATTTGATGCGGGGAGCAGTATTTGTCCAAATGAACACTGTACACGCTTTTTCATATAAAGAGAAAAAGGAGGGGGGTAGGTGAATTGGGATTGTCTGCATGAGGTAGAGAAGTCGAGGGAGTATAATCATTTTTACTAGGGCCGAGCGTCCAAACCATGATACATTAAGAGTAGCCCACTCTTTTAGGTCTAACTGTATTTTGGATAGGGTATGTAGGAAATTCTTATTGTAGAGGTCTTCAAGTCGGCTTGTGATTTGGATGCCAAGATATATGATGGCATCTTTTTTCCATTGGAATGGGAAGGAGGTTTGGCAGTGGAGGACTTTGTGTGGGGTTAAATAAATGTTTAGGGCAATGGACTTGGAGAAATTAATCTTAAGATTTGATATTTAGCCAAAGTGATTAATATCTTTCAACAGATTGGAAAACGAGAGGCGAGGTGAGCTAAGTGTGAGAAGGATATCATCCGCAAACGCTGCTACTTTGAATTCCTTACCGTGGATGGGGATTCCCTGTATGTCTAGGTTATCCCGAAGTCTGTTCAGGAGAGGTTCCGTGGATAGGACAAAAATCAAGGGGGATAGTGGGCAACCTTGGCGAGTGCCATTAATGATAGGGAGGAAGAATATTTTTTTAAGTGAAATGAGTCAACCAGTAAAATGTAAGTGTTACTAAACCCACAACAGTAAAATAAGTCTGTATATGCCGTAAAGCATGTTATACCCACTGTGCCACCTAAGGGGTTAATCCTCTGCATTCCAGAGTCACCAATATATCTCCTGATAGTAAAGAGCCTTGGAGTCACTCTGCACATGCTCAGTATGGTATGTATTGGTAGAGAGTTTTTTTTTCTTGGTAGAGTGCATGTGATCAGCACAGGGCCAATCAGCCAGAGGGTTGGGGGTTCTGCATCCTCAAAGGACAATCAGGGGAGAATGAAAACTCCTTCCACAAGCTAACCAGACAGTGAAAGAAGTCACAGGGCTGCTCTAACTGCTAATGAGAAAGGTATTTACTAAAACTATTGCATTTCCATGTTCTGTGTACTATGGGAGATCAGATATAGTGAATGCAGGGTCCTGGGTTTAGAAAAACAATAAGATTTTCTTTTCATTTAGTGTTATTTAAAGGTGAAATTGCTAAGGGTAAATTGATTCTCATGGGTTAAAGGAGCTCTTTTCAATTATCCTGAACCTGTCAAAACAGTTCCTCTTTAGACCTATTATTTAAAAAAATTTAAAATGAAGAAAAAAGGATGGAAAAAAAGTAAAATACAAATTTAATGGGACAATACACATATAAAAAAGAACATTAAGAGTGCTTTGTGTACCACAGAGTCACTCCACAGCCTGTATTTTATGTCCCATTCATAAAGTGTAGAGAAAACTTCATGAATGGTGGAGAGGCTAAGTCATGTGACCAGACTCCTCATCTGTTTTTTTTCTTCACCTGCGTGTAGGAAAGGGCAATCTACTTTCTCCACTGCAGCTGGGGCTCATTGGCAGTTTTCCCATAGCTGCAGAGGAAGTCAAGAGGAACACAGTTCTTCTATGATTTCCTGGGTCACTGGGGAGGAAATACAGTTGGACACTTCTGCCCCATGTGACTCTGGCAGCAACCTTGGGTTAGGCAGAACCTATTTAGGGCCCTGGCTTTCCGGTTTGGCACACATTTGCGAGTTGGTAGAGTAGGGACAGGTACCCTGCCTGTTAAGGACAGTACTAACATTATGGAAAGGTTCCTAAAGAGGAGGGAAAGCATAGGGTTGCAACTCCATTGGTCAAAATGGACATGAGACGGCCAGGCCGCATTATGCTCTTTTTACATATGCTGTATGTCTGGCTTATACTCACTCTCGTCACATTACTGGAAGTGTACCCGGTTGGGTAGCCTTCCCACCGGATTAGTTATGAACTGTTGCTGTGCTATTTTAATACTAGTCTTTCATTGCACCCCACTGTACAAATTATTGTTGCCGCAGCACGCTGCAACCCACCTGGTTGTGCATTCAGTCCAGTCAAAACACAACTCTTTACACGGGTGTAAGCTTAAGTACACCCATGAGAACAAGGCCCTAATGTCGTTGAACCCTTTAAGTTGTCTTAAATGCCTGGATCCTGTCAGAATTGTGATCAGCTCTCCCAGCGGTCACATAATCAGAGCCCATTCTGCTTGCTCTCAATTAGAAGCCTTGACTTAGAACTGTCAGTGACAGCTAGGCCAGTGTGCTGGGTGCGCCATGGATGCATGTATGCAGTGGCTGAGTGTTCAGGCCCACTTTTCTTGCTGCTGTATATATGTGTTACTTGGTTGGCAGGAGGTTTATAGCACTTTGCTTGTCTCAGAGTACCAAAGCAAGTGGAGCGCTAAGCACATTTGTAAAGCACACCACTGTGATTAACCGCTTCCCGACCAACCGCCGCAGTTATACTGTGGCAGGTTGGCTCATCTGTGCGAACCGTCGTAGCTATACGTCGGCTCGCAGGGTCGAGATAGCAGGCGTGCGTGCGCCCACTGCGGGGGTGCTGATGCTCGTGGCCGACGGTCACGATGACTGCCGGCCACGAGCCATCACGAGCAGGAGACACAGAACAGGCACGAGTGTGTGTAAACACATACTTCCCTGTTCTGTTCTGACAGCAGTGACAGATCGTGTGTTCCTATTAGCTAGGAACCACGATCCGTCACTTGCTCTAGTCAGTCCCCTCCCCCTACAGTTAGAATCACCTCCCAGGGAACACAGTTAACCCCTAGATCGCCCCCTAGTGTTAACCGCTTCACTGCCAGTGACATAATAAATGCATTTTTATAGCATTGATTGCTGTATTAATGCCAATGGTCCCAAAAATGTGTCAAAATTGTCCCATGTGTTGCCATAATGTCGCAGTCATGATAAAAAAAATCATAGATCACTGCCATTACTATTAAAAAAAAAAAAAAATGCTATAAAACTATCCCTATTTTGTAGACGCTATAACTTTTGTGCAAATCAATCAATATACGCTTATTTCGAAAAAAAAAAAATATGTAGAAGAATACATATTGGCCTAAACTGAGAAAAAAAAAAAGCTTTTTTTTAAAAAAAAAATGGGCGTATTTATTATAGCAAAAAGTACAAAATATTGTGTATTTTTTCAAAATTGGCACTCTTTTTTTTGTTTATAGCACAAAAAATAAAAACCGCAGAGACAATCAAATACCACCAAAGAAAGCTCTATTTGTGGGAAAAAAAGGATGTCAATTTTGTTTGGGTGCAATGTCGAACGACTGCGAAATTGTCAGTTAAAGCAACGCAGTGCCGAATCGCAAAAAGTGTTCTGGTCAGGAAGGGGGTAAATTCTTCTGGGGCTGAAGTGGTTAATAAATGTGTGTATTATTTTTTTCAATGCAGTGGTATGTTTTTTTGGTGAAGTCTTGATGCCTTTGTACATTGGTCCATAAACAAAATAAACAAAATTATTCTAAATACACGCAACAAAAAAAAAACCTCTAAATAATGAAAAAAGTATCCCATTTTTTTTTATTTGTTTAAGCAGCTTAATGAGCAAAATTGAGTCTATTCCAAAAAGCTCACATGGCAAACACACTCACAGTATACCTGCATTTTGTGATGTGTTATCTGCCTATTAACTGCTTAAGGCTTAATAAAGCATTGTTGTGTAACTGAAATGTATTGCCAAAATATTGCCATTGTTATGTGATCAGTTTAAATGCAAATATTGATTAACAGATCGCTTTTGGATATGGCCTCTCAAACTGACCACTTCAACAAGTCTTCTGTATAGTTAGCATCTTGCAAGGTTGTACTTGCTTCAATGTATATCTATAAAATCAGAAGTAGAATTTTGAACTTACTGCTCCTTAGATGTGGTCACTGCATTTATTTTCTTTTTTAAGCTTTTTTTCTATTATTTTCACATGGCAACCCTGACAGTAACACACTTCCTGTTATAGGGTGCTGTATCTATGAAGGAGCAGCACTGTCACCTTAAGACGGGAAGTGAACTAGCACTACAGAACACCGTCCTCATCTTCATGACATAGGGGGGGGGGGTGTTCTTTAGTACCCATAGACAATTGGGAGCAATGTTATTTGATAACAATGCAGCAGAGTCACAGAGCACAGGAAGCCCTTGTACACACGGTCGGATATTCCGACAACCAAATCCGTCTGAGTTATTCCGACGGATTAATTCCAGATGAGGTCCGGAAGTGATGTTGCATACACACGGTCGGACCAAGTTGTCGGAATTTCCGGTTGCCAAGAATGCGGTGACGTAAGCCGCGTACGACGGGACTAGAAAAGGGAAGTTCAGCACCACGTCCGGCACCCTTTGGGCTCCTTCTGCTGATCTCGTGTGTATCGCGAGTTAGTAGAAGTTTGGTGAGAGACAATTCGCGCTTCTCAGATGAGTGATTCAGATCGCTACTGCTCTTCAGTTTCTGCTTGTCTTTGCGTATCTGATAATCAGTGCGTGTAGTCAGTAAGTATTTGTTTCTCATTGTGGACTATATCTTGGTATAGTACGCTTTGATTTGCATTGCTTATTGTCTGCTTGCTTCTGCTATTCAGTTCGTTCTTTCAGGCACTGCTGTTTATCGGTGCTTTCTGTTGTCCATTCTGACCAGTCGACCGTTTTGAAACCATGTTTCGTCTACGTACTCGTCGTAGAGTTTGTGCTGTGCAGGGGCTTCGTGTTGGGGTTCTTACTTTGACACAAGCCCGGTCCATGAACAGGGAGGGGAGGCGTTTGTGGACCAAGAATTGGTTGCGCCAGCATGACCAGTTCTCGCACATGCCTTTGCTCCGTGAGATCCGGGAGAATAATCCTGATGATTTCAGGAATTATCTCCGGATGACAGCTTTGCTGACCCCTTATATCACCAGGCAGGATACCTGCATGGGGCAAGCCATCACTCCGGAGCAGAGGCTCATCGCCACGTTGCGCTACGTGGCGATCAGCCTCTGTCAGGGAGAACGTGTCAGGGAGAAGCCTTCAGGACCTCAAGTTCTCTACAGGCATCTCCCCCAGGCTCTGGGGGTCATTATCCCAGAGACCTGTTTTGCCATCATTCAGGTCCTGCAGAAGGACTATATGAAGGTAAGTTATATCTTTAACATCACATTCTATGTATTTCATGTTTGCTAATGTCTTGCATTTCTTTCCTCATTCCCTAATTACCATCATTGCAATATGCTCTAATTCATATACTCTGCCCCTTTGTCCTCATGCATATTTGCCTCACTAACTTCCCCACCATGCTCTTCTTGGCCCATAAAACTATAGTCTAGTCACTTACCAATGTCTTTTGTCAGCTCCATAGTATTGCTTTCCCCTAAACACCCCCTAAAATGTCTACAAATGTGATGTGTGTGCTTCAATTCATGCAGAGTGACTTTTTTTTTTTTGGTTGGTCCAAACTCATTAGGAACCCCCCTCCCCCCAACTGCTAGCTCAGCTGATAGCAATCCTCTATCTGCTGACTTTACCAAAGCCAATACACACTATATCTACCTTTTTGATGGTCACATTTATAGATGAATTCACCTAAGCATGTAGTGCAAGGGCCTGCCTCAATACTTTCAAATGCTATAATTTTTTAATTTTTTTCCCCTATTATTCTCTTGATATGTAATAGCAGAATGTCAAAATGTGCTTCCATTTTGTTTTCTTTTTGGTATTATGACACTTATTACCTGTCCGTGGGCTGCCAATAGTGTAACTAAGGAGGGGCTTCCCAAAGTATCACACATTATTTAGGCATTCAGCTCTCAATCAAGTAGAGAGGGTTACCTGTCCAAAACATCCCCCCCTCATTTTTTAGCAAGGGCCCATCAGATGGGGGGGATGGGGGGTGGCGGAGGGATGGGGGGGGGAGTGATGACTCTGATAAGGGGACCTTATACTTTAGGCTTTAAATACTCAGTTCCCAAAATGTTATACTGATCTTGATCAAAAATGTTTGTGTCTAATCTGCTTGCAATGTTGATTTGTCAAATTACAAATTTTTGGTCTTGTTTCACTCCACAGTGTCCTTCAAAGCCACAGGAATGGCAGACTGTGGCCTCCCACTTTGCCAGTCGTTGGGACTTTCCCAATTGTGGAGGTGCAATTGATGGGAAGCACGTCCACATCGTCCCACCACCCAACTCGGGGTCGTACTATTTTAACCACAAGGGGTTTCATAGTATCGTGATGTTGGCGGTGGTGTCTGCGACATATGAGTTTTTGTATGTGGACGTGGGGCAAAATGGACGGATGTCGGATGGTGGAGTGTTCTCCCGGACGGAGTTCAACTGGCGTCTCCAGAGTGGCAGTCTGGGCTTGCCACCCCCAGAGGAGAATCAGGGAGGACTCCCGTTCGTCTTCGTAGCGGATGAGGCGTTTGCCCTGGCGAACCATCTGATGCGGCCTTTCCCGATGAGGACCCTCACCCGGGACTAGAGGGTTTTTAATTTCCGCCTGTCCAGAGCCCGAAGAGTGGTGGAGAACACCTTTGGAATACTGGCCAGCCGGTTCCGCCTTTTTTTAACGCCTATCCACATGGCGGAATACAAACTAAATCACATTGTGCTGGCCTGCTGTGTTCTTCACAATTGTCCAAGAAGCAGACTTGCTGGAAAATTATAACCTCACGGGCCTTGAAGCTGCTCATCCTGGCTTGCCCCCCCAAAGCGCCCGTGAGGTTAGAACCCTACACAGGGAATACTTTGTGGGTAGGGGGGCCATTGATATGGCAGACAATGTCTGAGCGGCATTTTATGAATACATTTTTCTTTGAAACTCCTTCATTTACTGCTTGGCTTGCTTTTAGGTGTCTCCTATGTAAATTTATGTTTTTTCTTGTTGTGCCTCTTTCACCAACAAACCCAAGTTGTAAGCGAGATGAGGGGACAGTTTCTTCTTCAGATAAGCTTATTATGTTGTGGGTCTGCTACACACACACACACCTTGTTTTTGGGAACTAATATATGTAGTGCATTACTGACCAAAATCGTGCTCATTTTCAGCACCATGGCAGGAAAATGGCATGATTGTCAAAATTAACACATCACTGTGGGTGTGTTTTACTAAAGGCACATCCACTATGCACTACAAGTGCACTGCAAAAGTGCACCTGAAACTGCACTTGGAGTGCAAAGTTGAGCTACCTTTAGTAAATAACACCCATTCTCACCGAAAAAAACATTTTACTCCAAATATATCTTTTGCACAATGAAAAAGGAAGCCACACATTGTTGATAATTTAACTTTTTAATCCAAACACATTCACATGTGCGTTTAGAAAAGGGTTTTACAACAAACCAACAAATTGGGTCAAAAACAGTCTTTCAGGTAATTTTTATTTCACATTGTGTTTTTGTGTAAACAGGCATGTATCAAAGCGTAACATACAGAACACAGGAACTTACAAAGTTCAACTTTGAAAAGTGAAGACAATATCAGACATGAGTATGTACAAACTGGGCTGATATTGCCGTCATCACATGGGGTGTGACTCCTGGAAAATCCAAATTTGGAAGATGCACACAGTGTGTCAACATGTGCTATCTCCCATCATGGGGGATCAATGTACATGTTTTGGGGCTGCAACCCCTTCATCTCAGCCACTTTCCACAAAACACGTACATTGATCCCCCATGATGGGAGATAGCGCATGTTGACACACTCTGTGCATCTTCCAAATTTGGATTTTCAAAAAATACAAAAGTTGTGTTTTAAAAGCCAAAAAATAAAACCCTAGCTAGTTTGGGGTGTTTCACACTCTCCCCAAAACATCAATGATGTTCTTCATTTTAGTTTTAACATCATTGATGTTTTGCTGTATATTTTCTAAATCCCGATTGCACCCCATTATCTACCCAATCAGGATCTGGGCATTTTCACTGGTAAAATGGGATTCTTCTTCCATATCACCTACAAAACAAAGCAAAAAAACACACCATGTATTATAAATATGGTGACATACATTGATGAGCTTACTGGAAGCTGTGTTCTCCGACACTCACCTGTTGTGGTGACAATTTGTCCAACTTCAACGATCTCTCCTTCCTCCTCCTCCTCTTTCCTGCTCCTCTATTTCTGGTTTTGGAATTTTGCCTTCTTTGGGAGGGGTGTGGTCCCTGGTGTCCTCATACTTGCCGAGTCTTCTCTCCCCTATGAGAATGTAAAAAAAGAATAATTAGCACACAGGGCAGAAATAGGAATATGAAACATTGCTTGGAAGTGTTGTACAATTGTGTTTTTTGGCCGAGTTCCAAGGTGAGAACATTATTGTGGACACTTTGTTAAGCTGGAATACTTACCTGCAGAACGATGTTTCTTACGAACGAATGAAACCATGAACTTGAAAGTGGCCATTTTAAAATGCAAACATGAAATCAAAGCACATGGAGCATGTATGCAAGCAAGAATAATCATATGAACACACGACAACTACTTACCTTTTTCAAGAACACGCTTGATCCTTATGTACTGCTCGTGCTCCCTCAGTTTCAGGTCTGACCAGCGTTTTCTCAGTTGATCCTTGGATCGGCGTACCCCAAAATTCTTCTGAAGACTCTTCACAACTTTAGTCATGATCTTGGCCTTTTGGATATTTGAGTTTGGGTAAGGTCCATACTTCCCATCATAGTCGGTCCTGTTCAATATGTCCACCATCTCCAACATCTCTCCAAAAGACATATTTGAGGCCTTAAATCTTCTCTTCCTGGATAGGGACGTTTCAGGCTCCAGGCTTTCCTCACCCTCCTCCTCGTTAGTTGAAACTCTGGTTTCGCACCTGCTTTCTCTCCGCCATGGGCTCTCCCCACTGCGCCGAAAGCGAAGGGGCGGGGAATAGTCTAGAAAGAACGTCAGGGGTGGGCGGAGTTTTACACATGTGCACTGTATATAAAACGCAACATGCGTGTGTCGTCCGTACGATCTGTGAACAGAGGGAGAAGCTGAGGCGACGAACGTGCAAACGAAGGTAAAATTTTGAACTTGGTACATCACTAGGCTATACTGTTTCTAGATTGAGGCCTGCATTAGTGGAGTTTAGCTTGACATTAGGGTTTGTCTTGTGTCTTGCAGACATTATGGACGGGTTCAATGATCATAGCTTCCTCCCTCTGTTCATTGATAAATACAGAGAGATGCCCTGCCTGTGGCAAGCGACACACCCTCAGTATAGTAACAAACTAAAGAGGCAGGCAGCAATGGACAAACTGGTTGAGTTTGTGAAGCCGGTGGTCCCCAAGGCAGATGTCAACTATTTAAGAAAGAAAATCGGTGGCCTGAGGAGTACATATCTGAAGGAGAGGAAGAAGGTGCTGGACTCCATGCAATCTGGTGCTTCAGCAGATGAGGTTTATGTCCCCAGGCTGTGGTATTATAACAGGAGGCAGTTTCTGTCAGACCAGGCTGAGGCCAGAGAATCACTCTCTACTCTTCCTTCCATGCGTCCTATGCTCCATTCCACACCCGCTGAGTCATCCGACACCCAACCTGGGCCTTCTACTCAGGAAGAACTGGGGGAGCCCAGCTTGAGCCAGGTATAGTATTGTTGTACATATTTTGGGAGTATAAATGAATGATGTTAACTTGATTTTTGCTCACTAATTGGTGATTTTAGAAAGTGATCCACATATCAATAGACAGTAGTGGCCAAAACCGTGGGGACAAGAAAGAAAAATGCTGGGCTCTGAATGATAGTCTTTTCTATTGGTTAACAATTTGCAACAGTCTTGATGTGAAAATTGTGTATGTTTGATGAACCAAAAACTAAAACTATGTCCCTTTTTCATACACAGGAAGACCTCAGCCAGGAACAGGAGGGTGTGGAATGCAGCAGCCAGGAGGTGGCTGTGGAAAGTGGCAGCCAGGAGGAGGCGGGGGGTAAGCAGCAGCCAGGCGGCGGGCGGGCAAAGGAGCCTCACAGAATTCCAGGTCCCTCCGCCTTCCACGCAAAAGGGCGAGAAAGGGGGGAATGTGGAAGAGTCGGCCCTGAGGCTGATTGGGGAGGCATCAGCGGCCCTCCAAGCCAAACCCACCTATCAAGAGGCCTTTGCCGCCTTGGCTGCATGCAAGCTTGAGAAAATGGAGGAGGGGCAACAGCTCTTGTGTGAGGAGGTAATTATACACACCCTCAACCAGGGTCTGTTGGGCCAAATAACACAAACAACACACTCCTCCTCCTCCTCCTTCTGCCACACCTCCAGCACCACAGCCACAGCCTGGAAGGAAGCGTGAAAGGACGGCCAGAGAGTGATGACCTGGGTTCAGTCTGGTCTGACAGAAGATGCAGCCTGTTGTAGTACTACAGCCTGGGAACACAGCCTGGGATGTCATCTGCTGCTGTTCCGGGTTTCTTGGACTTCAGGACCAGACTTCTCTCCCTCAGACATGTACTCCCCGGGCCACCAAGTTTTGCGTTTAAATAGTTGATGTGGGCCCTGGGGGCCAAAGGTTTCGCTAATCTCCCCAGTTTGTCCATCGCTGCCTCCCTCTTTATTTGTTACTGACACCTAAATAAAGGTCTTTTTTGTTTGAAGAAATACTTGCGTATGTGTTTTACTTCAAAAAGGACAGTTTATTTGTGAGCAGGCAGGTACATTTCAAAAATACAAAGTGAAATGAATAACAAGGGGGACCAACACTAAACAACCTCCTGTAGATTAAAAAAGAAAAAGAAAATATAAAAAATATAATAATGTTGTTGTGGTAAGTTGACACACAAAACACACCCCAAAAAATGGAAAGATGAGCAAACTGACAAAAAAGGAGATGTTTATGAAAAAACCCCCCACAAAATTCACCCAAAAAACAATAAACAAAAGGTCCGACGGTCTTTCCGACTGACTTTTGGCTGAGTTCCGACGGACTTTCCGAATGAATGGACTTGGCCACACACCAAAGTCCAACGAATTTGAACGTGATGACGTACGACCGGACTAGAATAAGGAAGTTCATAGCCAGTAGCCAATAGCTGCCCTAGCGTCGGTTTTTGTCCGTCGGACCAGCATACACACGAACGGATTTCTCGGTCCGGCGGAGTTCTGGTGGGAAAATGTAAAACATGTTCTATTTCTAAAGTCCGCCAGCTTTTGGCAAGCAAAGGTCCGATGGAGCCCACACACGATCAAATTGTCCGACGGAATCGTTCTGTTGGACCTTTGCTGTCAAAAAGTCCGGTCGTGTGTACGCGGCATAAAAGTCTGCACCACCATGCCTTAACTGCATGTGTTGCACACAGTTGCAGGGTGGTTGCAGCGCAGCTCCATTCATTTGAATGAGTCACATTTGGTGGGCAAAGCATCCCCCATCCACCGCAGCTTGGGGGGGTACAAGTGCAACTCAACTGCCTGTTTTTACCACCCCTCAACCATAAATGTAAACTCAAGCTGGCCATACATGGATCAAAATTCAGCCGGTTCAGCAGGGACCAGACGATATTCGATCCATATATGGGCAGGCTGATTGTACCCAAGTTGATCGATGGATCAATATGGCCTTTCACCCGAGGATCACTCTCATTGATACATGCTTGTTTGACTAGCTGCAATGGGTGTCACAACCTTCTGGTGAGTAGAATGTTTGCTTAATTCTGGTGGAAAATGGCACTTATCACATCTAGCAACTAAATTCTCATCGCAGTTTCAGCCAACTGAAGATTTCGCTGGTGGTTTATATAAATGTTTATACCTATTCAACGTGAATGTATATGGACATTCCAATTTAAATATTTGTTTAAATAATTATGTAAATTAAATAATTATGTGTTTTATGGTTTAGAGCGTGGTATGATATTGTATATACAATTTCTATTCACAGGGAGCTGTGACTCGGCTCAGGTGCCCCCATAGCAAGCTGCTTGCTGTGGGGGGCACTCAACAGGAGGGAGGGGCCAGGAGCACAGAAGAGGGACCCGAGAAGAGGAGGATCTGGGCTGCTCTGTGCAAATCCACTGCAACAGATCAGGTAAGTATAACATGTTTGTTATTTTTATTAAAAAAAAAAAAAAAAAAAGACTTTACAATCACTTTAAGCCTGGTACAACAATCCAATGTTAGTATATTAATCTCACCTGCTGTTCCATTGCATTCTGAGCGCTAATCGGGAGCCAACTGGCTGCTGGTTTTCCAACATGCTTGTTCAGCTTCTGTCGAACCTGCTGCTATACACACGGGTCGAATGTTGGCCGGTTTTTATTGAACCGGTTGATGTCGGCCGACATACAGCCTGGGTGTGCTAGGCTTTAGCCTTACAGAGCAAAAGGCAGCAATTAAGAGAAGTTCATTGTTCGACTTCACATACTGTTTCAACTATCAAGTAAATTTATCACTGTCTACGCTGAGAATTTCATATTGAAGTACGTATTTTTATTATTTGCTCATGTTTCTGTAGACATGTATCTCATTCTGGGAGATTAAGGGCTAGGATTTAAGGTTTGGCTATAAAGGAAGATGAGCAACAATCATTTCCTTTTAGCATTGTAATTCACACCTGTTATTTTCATTAAAAGCCTTTAACAAAGCTCAGCAATCTCTATATCCAGTGTATAGCATATCAACTACACGCTGCAATCAATATTGCTGCATTATTTATCCAAACAGTTATTTTTGTTAGAATTCTGCAGCATTAGAGTCCCAGGGTAGATGGAATTCTCATTATGCATATGTTATACTAAACCGTACTTTCAAGTTATTCTCAAAACAGGTTTGAACATATTGTAGAACCAAATGTGAGCCAAAAAGAAATCACAATGGAGTTTTTTTTTTTTTTTTTTATGTAGCTGTATACAACTAGAAGGAAGCTATATTTCTTAAGGTGGGAAATGGCTTATGTTTAATGACATTGTGTATTTTTACAAGCTTAAAATTATTCCAAAGTCTGTTTTTACAGCATTAAGCTAAAAACACCCTAGTAACCGTTTTTCACATCCCTAAACACTTACTTGGCTCCTCTCCCAATCCAACGAGGTCATGGATGCAGCACGGCTTTCCCCTCTTCCTGTTCTCCCTGGAGACACTGAAGGCAGCAGGAGCCATTGACTCCTGCTGCTGTTGGTCAAACCACTGTGAGGAAGAAGCAGGGCGTGGTTTACCAGAGCTGTGTGTGTGTCTGTAGACACATGCAGCTCAGATCCGGAGCACACTTGCACAGGCGCCCCCATAGCACACAATTTGCTAAGGAGGTAGCCAAAAAAGAAAAAGAAATAGCCCTATATGCGGATGATGCACTTATCTTTATTGGGGACACTTCTTATTCCTTAACAACACTTATGAGTCTCATTTTAAGATTTGGGTCGTTCTCGGGCTTCCAAATGAATTGGGATAAATCTGTATTATTGCCATTGTACGATCTGCAGGCCCCTTTGCCAAATATGCCAAATATTTTGCCAAATATAGATTTCCAAATTCAAATTATGTATACTGTAGAGTATATGCAAGTGGAGGTGTCTAAACACGGGAGGGATTATGTTACCCTTAATCTTAAACCATTGCTAGCTAAATTTACAGATAAATGTAGGAGCTGGTGTAAACTCCCACTGACTGTGATTGGCAGAGCCAGTCTGGATTTTTTATTTTTTTTGGAAACAAATTTTATTGAGTTTTGTGCAAAAGTATACAGGGTATTCGAGCATTGCAAGTCGTACATAGAAAAAATAAACCCACATAAATTAACAATACTAATGACGATTGTGTTCCATTTATGGTGTAAATTCACACATGCTACATAGGGCCAGGTGCATTCAGCTGTTAAAGCTTAGTGCAGGTTCAGGAGAAACAGGTTGACAAGGACTGGGGCAATCTGTTCCAGATTTTATTGTATTTGTCCAGGCATCCTCTATTGATGTAGATTATCTTTTTGTATGAAAGGGCATTATTAATTTCAGCAATCCAGGCAGCCATTGTTGGGGCTGCAGCCTGGATCCAATTCTGAGCTATAATCTTTCTAGCTACAAACAAGGTTTCATGTAGGAACCTGAGAGTGTGTTTGTCTATATCAATGTCAGGGAAGATTCCCAACAGGCATTGCTTAGGATCGAGGGACACCGGTGAACCCATCTGATCATGTAGGAACTGGACAATCTGCGACCAGTATCCTCGAATACAAGGGCAGTGCCAGAGGAGATGGCCAAAGGTACTAACTGATATTAAGCATCTGGGGCACATTCAGTTATGTGAAGGGCAGAATTTGTCTAAGCGGTTTGGAGTTAAGTATGCCCTGTGTGTTAAGTAGACTTGTGTAAGCCTATCTGACATTTTGGGGGAGACAAGTGTGCAGGTCTCCAGAGCCTTGCCCCAGTTCTCATCAACCAACTCCCCAGCATCTTCAACCCATTTGGTCTTAGTATTGTAGGCAAGTTTAGTGGCAGCTGTGTAATGAGCATGTTAGAAAAAATGGATATGATTAGATGTGGCTCATTGTTACAGATTATAGCAAGTCTATCCAGGGATGGTAGGTCGAGGTAGGAGCCCGTGAACTGGGTATATAGGGCATGTCGCACCTGGAGTTATTGAAAGAACATATGGTTGGGGAGGTTAAATTCTGCCTTTAATTGATCAAATGTTTTGAACGTGGGACAACAGATATACTCCCCTGGATATCCATATAGTAGGATGGGGTATCAGAAGGAGTTCTGGGAGAAATCTGTTGTACCACAAGGGACTATGAATGTGAAACCCAATTGTTCCCATCTTGGACATTGACAGATCCCATATCTGCTTGTGCTGGAATATAAGTCCAGAGCAGCTTGGGAGCTCTAATGAGCCATGCAGACCAGGCAGAAGATCGCAGAACAGATGTGGAGCCTTGGAGTCCCCCGAGCGGCATGCCAAAGCTAGGGATCTACATTTTTCAGTCTTGTCAATATGATAAAATTGTGATCCTCACCGACCACACGGAGACGAGTGGGGAATAGCATGGAGTACTTTAGGTGGCGGACTCGCAGACACCGCTTAATCTGACCACATTTCCGCTGCACCTCCGATGAAAAATCTAGGAATGCCAAGATTTGATGGTTATGCAGGGGGATATTCCTGAGCTAGTCGCAGAATAGCATTACAATCCCTGTAGTTGAGAAACTTGGCAATAACGACACGTGAAGGTGCTCCCTGAGGTGTTTTTTTTTGCAAGCATTTGGTGAGCTTGTTCCACAATGAATGATTGCGAGAAGGCCTCCCTGCTATAGGTGTCGATAAGCAGGTCTTCCAGGAATGTGTCTGGGTTGCTACCCTTCTCTCCTTCCGGGAGGCCTATGAAGTGAAGATTGTTTCACCTCAAACAATTCTCCAAATCGTTCTGGTTCTGCTGTCGCTGGATGATGAGGCGGTGTGCCTGATCCGATGATTCATGCAGGGGCAGGAGGGCATCCTCCACGCACCCCAGACATTGCTCCGACTCACCCACTCTCTCCTGTAGGTGTTGCATATCCTGGCAGACTAGCAAGATGTCCACCTTTTACTTTAACACATATAAGGAGTCCTAGGGAAATTTTCCCAGGGAATCCTTTACTTGGCATAATAATATCGGGTGGCACGCCAAAATCTCTGCATTTACCATATTTACATAGAATAGATGTGCACCAGGCAAATGCAACTGCCATTGAATTTCACATGTGCAGTAGCTATGAATCTGCTGGCAATAGCTCTCCATGAATATATGTAATACTCC
The DNA here is from genome assembly GCF_037356315.1 of Lithobates pipiens. NCBI lineage: Eukaryota > Metazoa > Chordata > Amphibia > Anura > Ranidae > Lithobates > Lithobates pipiens. The sequence goes on along the minus strand of NW_027507685.1, from coordinate 61,164,323 downwards.
TGCCTTACATGTGATCTATATATAAACACTAGTACAGCCAGCTGACACTATCATGTGTTCCCATCGTACAAAATCATGCAAAAGTGAAGCACTTTTATGCACAAAACTGTTAATGTTGTGAGCACTAAAGTAAACACATGACATTATATAAAGTGGGTGTAGAAAAGAATCAACTCCCTTTAATATAATTACACTTTGTTGCTTTGCAGCCTGAAATGAAGACAGACACAGTTTTTGTTTTATCCTGCTGTTTTTACTCAGTGCAACTTACAAAATTCAAGTGAAAGATATAACACCAACATGTCAGAAAAAAATCAAAACCAGAATCACTGAGTCTGAAAAAGGATCACCCTCTTACATCAGTATTTTGTTGGACCACATTTTGCTTTAATTATAGCCCTTGGTAGGTTGGGATATGTCTCTACTAACTTTGCACATCCAGACTTTGCAATATTTGCCCACTCTTCTTTGCAAAACTGCTCAATTTCAGTTAAATTTGATGGTGACTGTTTGTGGACTGCAGTCTTCAAGTCATTCCACAGGTTTTCAATTGGGTTTAAGTCTTGGCTTTGACTAAGCCATGCAAGGACATGTGGTCATTTTTGCTGTGTGCTTTGGATCATTGTTGGAAGGTAAACCTTATTCCCATTGACAACTTTCTGGCAGAGGGCAGCAGATTTTCTTCAAGAATTTGATGGTATTTTGGCCCATCCATTATTACTGCTCCAGTCCTGCTGCAGAGAAACACCCAAATAACAGGATATTACCAACTCCATACTTTACAGTAGGAATGGTGTTATTTGGATGGTGAGCGGCATTGAATTTCCTCCAGACATATCATTTGGTGCTGAGGCCAAATAATTCAATTTTAGTCTCATCTGACCACCTTAAATGCACCGTGAAGATTCTGAGGCCACGTGAAAAAAAGGTGTTATGGTCAGATTGAAGCAAAAGGTGCTTCAACAAAATATTGATATAAGGGGGAGGATGATCCTTTTTCCAACTCAGTGATTCTGTTTTTGAATTTCTTTATTTTTTTCTGACATGTTGGCGTGATATCTTTCACTGGATGTTATCAGTTGCACTAATAAATACAGTTGGATAAAACAAAAAACGGTTTCTGTCTTCCTTTCAGGCTGCAAAGCAACAACATGTGATTATTTTAAAGGGAAGTGATTCTTTTCTATACCCACTGTATACCATACCACTATAAATACCATGATAAAACCTAATGACTTCACCTGTGTCCACCAGTGTCAAGATACACACACTTCTTCAAAACTGTGAAGTACAAATAAATAACATATTTTCAAATATTCATCATCATGCTGGAATTCTTTTTATTAAAACACAACATGCACATCCTACATGGTCTTTTTCACAAAATATACATGCACAAATGTCCAATCTTTCCAGGTGCAAAGTAAATAGGTTCAATAGGTGCCGCACTACTACTCCCTACTGCTTATATGTGTTGTGTTGTACCAATTTGCAAGTGTAATGAGAAACATATAATCACATATGCAGTTCATATATATATATATAGACTCAGAGACTCAGAGAGACTGTCTGGACCGCCCCATCTCGCCCCGCCTATCTAGAGAGAGAGAATGTAGGAAGGCAGGGCGGACACTGAAAAATAAAATCAGCTGACCAGCTGACACCAATCGAGTGGAGGGGAGGGTCTCTCTCTCTCCCCATGAGGAAAGGCATCCCTGGAGGCATTCAAGTAAATGACTGTCTGACGATTCGAATTGTAGTGCAATCGATCCATCCCAAGTCCTTCACCACCTCTGCTTCTTACTGATCCCATTCCTACCCACCCACCATCACGTCTACAACAGAGGTGATGGGGGGGTTACGGTAGGGATGAGATCAGTGGTGGTGGGGGATGGGATCAGTAAGAGGCAGAGGTGGTGGTGGGAGAGAATGGCACCACCACCGCTGCCACCCCCCCAAGTACCACCGCTGCCTGCTACCCACCCAAGTACACCACCGCTGCCACCTCCACAAGTACTGTACACTACCACCACTGCCACCCCCCAAGTACACCACCACCACTGCCACCCCCCCAGTACCACCATTGCCACCCCTCAAGTACCACCGCTGCTACCCCTCAAGTACCACTGCTGCTACCCCCTCAAATACCACCACTGCCACCCCTGTCACAATTACTTTTTTAATGTAAGATGACTAACACTGGTAGCCAGAGCATGCATGTCTGCGGGAGGCAGACATACTTGGTGATAGAGCAGCAAGACGCTGATCAGGAGTGAGCTAGGAGAAAGCTTAACTCTAGGAAACTCTTTTGGGTCTGAGAAGCAGACTGAAGGCCTAGGCCAGTGATGGCGAACCTTGGCACCCCAGATGTTTTGGAACTACATTTTCCATGATGCTCAACTACACTGAAGAGTGCCTGAGCATCATGGGAAATGTAGTTCCAAAACATCTGGAGTGCCAAGGTTCACCATCACTGGCCTAGGCTAAAGGCCTGAATCAGCCGTATGGGAAGAATGTAAGCCAGGAGGCTAAAGTATTGAGTGTACAAGATACAGTAATAGTGGAAACCCCCCCACCCCCCTGCATGGGTCTTTGTGAACTTTTGTGTGCTTTAAAATAAAAGTGGGCTACCAGGCCCTTAAAAATACAGTTTTGTACTGGCGTACTCACTGGAAACCGCACCTACCGGTTGCATCTGATAACCCCACTCTTACACGTGGTGGAGATATTGCTTCAGGCAGATTTGGAAGAGTTCCAGATCCTCGCATACCAAAAACAGTGAGTAGCAAGAAACTGCGTGTTTTGCAGCAATGCTGTGAGGAGCAGCTAATGTGAACCAGTGCAGTCTGCATGTGAAAGTGTGCTGTTTGCAAGTCTTAAAGAAAACAGAATGCAAAATTTTCCTGTGTTAAAAGGAACTGTGTTAAAAAGCGTTGTGTGCCTGACTGCAGAGATGGGGCAGTCAAAACGCAAAAAGGAAGCAATGTTTGCTGAGATGAGAGACAGAACCTTGTGGCTGGAGGGGTTGTTAACGACAGAACAAGCCCCAGACTGGTGCAAGATGCACTTGGCTGCACTGGAGCAAAGCAAAAAGGAAAGCAAGCCGTCACTTAGTGCAAAGAGTGAGCAGATGGGTGCGGTTGCCCATGGCAACAAAGGAAAAATCCGTACAGCTGACTTCATATGGCCTATGCTGCCTTCTGAACATGTTGAAGACATTTTGGATGATTTTGCGATTATTGCTTCCTCCAGAGGATGGCCCAAAAGTCGCTAGGTTGAGTTGGTGCAACCTTTTCTGATGGAGGAGTACCAAGAGGTGTACCGTGGGATAACTGAGATTACTACGACAATTTCCTAGGAGCAATCCAATCTAGAGAGCACTGGAAAAGATCAGAGGGGAGAATGTGGTCTCCCATAGCAACCGGAGAAAGTCTGTTTGCAGAAAGGAGGAGCTACAGCAGAGATGTGGCTCAAATTCTGAGTGAAGAGGTTTGTGCAAAAGTGTCTGTTGTCACCCCTGGCAACCGTGAAGGAAATTCTGTTCAGCCTGCAGGGGGTGATGGAGAGCACAAGAAACCAGTGGTTTCAAGTTATGGCTGCTTGTGAGTGAAGTGGTCAGCCTAGAGAAGAAGGCACAGTATCCAGCATCCTGCAAGGGGTATGACTATGTGTGGGTCTGCTGTTACCCCTGGCAACAGGAAATCTGTTTAGCCTGCAGAAGATGTTGGAAAATCCAAGAAGGAGGCAATGTTGCCCTGTGGCCATGTGGGGGCATCAGCTTGTGAGAGCACAGCAAAGAAGGGACAACGCCCTCACTTGAAGCTTTCAACACCTGCCAAATGGAATGGTTTGATTGTTGCAGTTACAAATGTGAGAGAGACTAGTTATGGGACTATTCCCTGTGAAGTGGGAATAAGTCCAGTGGAAAAAATAGCTTTCAAAGACTTGCTGCATGTGAATACCTTGCGTAGTAGCAAAGCCCAGTTTGAAGTTGAACCTGCAGCAATCATGAGGACTGATAAGGACTTCTCTTCAGGCAGTGTACCAGGTAGTAGGAAGACAATTGGTAAAAATGAATATAATGTGTTGCTCGCTGATGCGATTAAAAATGTGATATTGCATCCAGAAATGTCAGGGGTGACCAATGGGAAATGTGTGCCATTGCCCCTGGCAACCATGGCAGGTGTAGCAGAGGTGTCCCTGGAGACCGTTTAGGAGCTCATGGTGTCTGAGCTCAGGGTTTCCCAAGACAACTGTGTCGGCGCCCCGACTGACAAGTGTGTTTCACATGAGGTGAAAAGCAATGTACTAAATATCTTACAATCTCAAACTGCTAATGTGCTAACACAGCTTATACAAGGCAGGAAGGTGGATAATGATGATGTTGAAAAGTGTATTACCGACAATGTTGATGGCTTGGTGTCTCTCATGGTAACCACAGGTAGTGCCGCAAAGGTGTCCCTAGAAACCTCAAGGGAGCTCTGTGTGTTGGAGCCAGTGGTTGCCCGGGACAACTGTGGTGCCACTCTAATGGATAAGAGGGTACTTGACCTTGGTGATAATGTGTCAAATGGTAAAACTAAAATGACTGAAATTACTTGTGGTGATAATGGGTTACTGCGGCCGGTCACTGCTGACAGCAAAAGTCTTCATGAGTTTAATGAAGCCCCACCCAAGCAAGGTGGTGAAGTTATGGTATTGCAGCCTACCGTGTTTAAAAATGTTTTGCCACAGGTTAGTTTAAACAAAAGTGATATGTGCAATGTGCCTGATGTGGAGCTACTCTGTCCTGTGTCTCCTTCGGCAGTTGGAGCGGTACTGCGTAGTACCTCTGATGGGAGCCCAGAGAAAGTAGACTGGGACAGATGGGCAACAAGTCTGTTGGCTTTATTGAAAGCAATTTCTGAAGGTAATAGTAAGCTGGACACTATTGCTGGTGTGACAAATGGAGAGGCTGCAAAGCCAGTTGACACTTGTGCATTGGCTGTTGCAGAACTTAACCCCCTCCAGGTGGAAGGATCCGAAAAGGGCACATACATAGCAGAAGTTTTGTCCACAGCAAAAGAGATGAGTAATATTGAGTGTCAGGAAGGTGGGATAATGGATAGGGACTTGGAAGGGCTCAGTATTGCTGAAAATGAGTGGATGAGTGTGACACATGTTATTTTCAGTGCTCATGGGGAGCCGCAAGTTTTGTCAGTTACCTCTGAGGTGGAAGTCTCTTTGAGTGTCTCGGCCTCTCAAACCTTAGCAAATGAGCCCCTCCACATCGTTGGTAAAGGAAAAGTCCCTAGAGTTCTGTGTTTAGATATGGCATGTCTAGAAATAACTGAGATGTTGTTGGAATTGGTGAAAATCTTTCCATTGTGGACATGTCCTTCAAACATAGTGTAACAGAAGCGTGATCTGACCACGTAATGTAGTTGATGGATGCTGATACCGATTTAAACAAGGTTTGTTGATCGACCAAAAACAAGTCTATCCTCGTATACGTGTGGTGGGGGGCGGAGAAAAACGTGAAGTCTCTCTCCCCCGCATGTAAGCATCTCCACACATCAAATATACCTTCCCTATGAAAAGTGCTACACAGGGGGGTAGTTGGGCGTTTCGCTTTGGATGTTGTGTCGATGGTTGGATCAGGTACTATATTAAAGTCTCCGCAGATCACCAGAGAGCCTCTTTTGCATGACCTGATCTTTTTCAAAATGTTGTGGAAGAAGTGGATCTGATGAGTATTAGGCGCGTATAAATTCACAATAGGGTAGGTCACTTGATTAATATCACAAATCAAGATCAAATAACGACCTTGAGGGTCGGTTATTTCCCTTTGCAGGGTGAATGCTACGGTATTCTTAATCGCTATCATAACGCCCTTCATTTTAGAGCTCGCATTCGCAAAGAAGATGTGGGGGAAATTTTTGTGTTTGCACACCGGTGCAGCCGTTTTGCAAAAGTGGGTTTCCTGGGCGCAAAGGATGTCCGATCCGTTAGATAGTGCCTCCTTCCACAGGGATTTTCTTTTCACAGGGTGGTTAAGCCCTTTAGTGTTAATAGATAAAAAATGTATTGCCATGGGGAGGTCTGGCTGTGAAGATGAGTCCGAGCACTTTGTACATGGTAAGAGATTGAAGACACTCATTTGTAAGTTCTGAGGGAGGTGAGGTTGCTTGTCTGTAATATAGGTACTCACAGTTAACCCGGGGCTGAATTTGCCGAACGCATTGCTCTTCAGACTTTCTGCAGCGACTTCTGTCTCGGCGGTGAGAATTCATGACTGTAGGGAACTGCAGACCTGGAAGATGGTAGTATGGCTCCGAAAAGAAAAACAAAAATTGTGAAAATAGAAAAAACAGAGATTCCAAATGTCTCAAACATAACTTAGGAAAAAAGAGCATTTCAAAGTGGAAGAGCACAACATAGGGCTAAACTTCCCTATGGTAAACTTTGGGGTTTCCCATGTGCAGCTAAGTGCTGCTTAAGTAACTTGGGGTAAGAGTACAAGCCTAGCGGTTATCCCGATTCCTCGTTAGGGATATATGTTGACTCCGTAAATTTAGCGATTTAGGTGTGTGATCTGGCGTTCTTTTGTGTAACTCTCTTCCAGTGTGGGCTGGGTTAGACGTCGGTTGGTGGTATCCATGTTGTCATCACTGTCTGGGAAAATTTTCCAATCCTTCAGCAGGGCGATGCCCTTTTCCAGGGAGTCCACTATATATGATTGGTCCTTATAGGTAATTGTGATTTTGGTGGGGTACCCCCACCGGTAGGATATGTTGTGATTTCTTAAGACTTTTGTAATGGTGTTCAAATTTCTCCTTTTTTGCAATGTATGCTGAGACAAATCAGCATAAAACTGCAAATGTTGATATTGAGGTGGGATTTGCTCCTGTTTGCGTATGCATTGCATCAACTGCTCTTTTGCATGGTAAAAGTGCATGCAGAGAATCACATCCCTGGGAACTTTCTCTGGGAGGTGTGTCGGCTTGGGCAGGTGATGTATTCTGTCTATGGTGAGTTCCATGGCAGAGAGGTCAGGTAGTAGAGAGGTAAAGAGGTCAGTCACATAAGAGCGCAGGTCTGAAGCTTGAACTGACTCGGGGATCCCCCTAATCTTGAGGTTGTTCCTCCTGGACCGGTCCTCAATATCTGCCAGTTTATCTCTCACCCAGGCTGATTCCCCCTCTTGTTCCTTGTGCACATCCACCAGATCGTTTATGGTGGACGCAAATTCCCCCATCTTGCCTTCCATGTGGTCTACTCTGGCCTCCGCTATTTTTATTTCCCCACTGAACTTATTCATACAGCTCATCATATCTGCTTGAAGCGTGCTTCTCAGCGAGACTAATGCCTCATACACACGATCAAACAATCCGGTGGAAAAGTCCGCCAGACAATCCCGCCATGGCGGACTTTTTTTACCCAAAAGTCAGACGGACTAAGTATTTTTGCACTCCAATCTGTCCGCCGGACTCGCATTTCGGCAGACAATTTGGCCGTGTGTGTGCCAGTCTGCCATACTTTTGTAATGAACGTACTTTTCCTGCCCGGAGAAAAGTCTGCTCATTTTGAGCCCCCCCAGGTCCATATCAGACCCTTATCCGAGCACGCTACCTGGCCGGCCAGGAAAGGGGGTGGGGACGAGCGAGCGCCCCCCCCCCCCCGAGCCGTACCAGGCCACGTGCCCTTAACATGGGGGGGTGCCACCCCAAAGCACCTTGTCCCCATGTTGATGAGGACAAGGGCCTCTTCCCGACAACCCTGGCCGTTGGTTGTTGAGGTCTGCAGGCGAGGGGCTTATCGGAATCTGGGAGCCCCCTTTAATAAGGGGCCCCCCACCCTATGTGAATGAGTATGGGGTACAATGTACCCCTACACATTCACCTGTGAAAAAAAGTTAAAAAAAAACCACAACACACAAGGGTTAAAATAGTTTATTGCACAGCTCCAGGGGTCTTCTTCCGTCTTCGGGGGTCTTCTCGCCGGACTCCTCCGCTATCTTCTGCTCTTTTCACTAGTGGAGGAGCCCGGCTTTCTTCTTCGCCGCCACACTCTTCTTCCGACTTCGGGGGTCTTGTCCACCTCTTCGGTTCTTCTTGCCTTCTTCTAGCTCTTTTACAAGCGTTGGCCCGGTCTTCTGTCGCCGTCGTTGTCTTCTGTTCTTCTCTTCTGGAGATGTTGCCTCATCGCTGCCTCTGGTCACAATGGCAGGGACGCAGCGTGCGGCGACATATATAGGGACATCACCGGATGATGTCCCCGTCCATTATGATGTCACAGTCCCAGCATCCTCTGGGACTGTGACATCATAATGGACGGGGACATCATCCGGTGATGTCCCTATATAAGTCTCCGCACGCCATGTCCCTGCCTTTGTGACCGGAGGCAGCGACAAGGCAACATCTCCAGAAGAGAAGAACAGAAGACGGCGACAGCGACAGTGGTGACAGAAGACCCAAAGAGGGGGACAAGACCCCAGAAGAGGGGGACAAGACCCCCGAAGTCGGAAGAAGAGGGCGGCGGCGGCGAAGAAGAAAACCGGGCCCCTCTACTAGTGAAAGAGCTAGCAAAAGAGCAGAAGACAGCGGAGGAGTCCGGCGAGAAGATCCCCGAAGACGGCCCCCCTTCCCCAAGGCACCCCCCATGTTGAGGGCACGCGGCCTGGTACGGCTCAGGAGGGGGGGGGGGGCGCTCGCTCGCCCCCACCCCCTTTCCTGGCTGGCCGGGTAGCATGCTCGGATAAGGGTCTGTTATGGACCTAGGGGGGCACCCTCCACGCCGATTTTTCGGCGTAGGGATTCCCCTTTAAATCCAAACCAGGTGACGGGGCCAGCGACGCCTCCTTCGCTGGCCCTGGCTACCTGGAGACGCGCTCAAAATGAGCGGACTTTCCTCTGCGTGTGTGGGCGAGTCCGTTCATTTCAAAAATACGGCGGATAGTCCGGCGGACTTAGTACGCCGTATTAGTCGGCCGCAAAAGTGCCGTGTGTGGGCAGGTAGCTCGTTCGGAAAGTCCGCCAGACTAAGTCCACCGGATAGTCTGCTACGTGTGTATGCGGCATAACATGTCTTTAAGCACTGTGTCCAACACAGGCTGGTTCATGGTGGGGTAGTTAGTGATAGAGTCATGGAGATCTCTGGTATCATCCTCAGAGTCCACCACAGGGCTCAGCATGGGGCTGCATCCGTTGCCATCCAGCTTTAATTTAGCTTTAGCTGGAGTCCCCGAGGGAGAGGATGAGGGATGGGAGGTCTGGTTACTGTAGGAATTGTCATTTTTAGGGGATGATGTGCTGGCAAGCTGTTACAGCTGGCTATTAGAAGGCAGGGAGGGTGAAGGGCCAGCGCCATTTTGCCTACCTCCATGTCGCGGCTGTAGGAAATAATCTGTCAGCCGTTGTGGCTTAGACGAGCCTTTTCTTTTGCCCATCATGGTACGGTGATGTGCCCCTCCTGAAACGCCAGGTGTAGGTGCCAAAACACGGGGTCCTGATAGCCGCTTGTCGCCGTTATATCCGCAGGGAAGCAGGAGCTCTGGAATCAGGCTTTCGTTCAGTTCCGCTGCAGGCCACGCCCCTTTGGTGGTGAAAATCTTTCCAATGTACACCTGCATGTATCCACAGCAGAGGGGTGACCTGGTACTGCGTAGTACCAATCGGTGGAGGCAGGTGATACAGGCGATGTTAAGCAATGTTGATAAAAATTGGTTACTGCACTGTTGGTTACTTTTGTGGAAAGTTGTCTCACAGTTCTCTGCAAGAGTGCTTCCAGCCGTAGTTATGTGTGGAAGGCACTCAGGGGAACTGCTAGAGGAATCAGAAATAATAGACATAGTGGATGTCTCTCTGTATGCTGGTGTGGTGGGGGTGCATTCCTGCTGGTGCGGTCTGAGGTGTGGCTGAGCAGTGGTTGGTACATGGCATGTGTACTGTCTTACCCGCTAGTCCTTTTGTAAAGGAAGGGGCCGGAAAAAGGGGCAGTAGCGGGAATTCAGTCCATCACTCGCAGGGAGGTGCAGTTTGAGGTACCCGGAGACACTTTGACAGTAAATAACAGTGTTGGTAACTGTAATCAAAAAGTGTATGAGAAGCACTGTAGAGCACTGTCGGACAGCTCAGAGGTATTGGTTGAGGTACCAATGGACACAGAAATGGTTAAAGAGATTGGTATGGAAAAATGTGGCGAAAAATGTGCATTGGTAGGACAGTCGCTATTGGAGTGTTGGAGGACAGGGGGCGATGTGAAACTGCAGGAATGTCCCATAGGGAGTAATTGCTTGCCTGTAGATGGTCCCTCCATAGACACTGTCCTAGCAAACAAGTTGACAAGAAGTCCTGATGATAATGATAATATTGAGTTGAATAACCCCTTGTGGAACATTGTGGAACACAGCTATTGAGGTTAAACAGAAGCATGTGGTGTTGATCTCAGATGATTTGGTTGCCAAGGGTAACCACACAGAGGTTAATGAACCCGAGAAATGGATGTTATTGGTTAGTGTTGCATCAGGTAGTGAGAGGGGTCAGTCCCTGACAGGTTTCATGGAAGTGGGTCCCCAACAGTCCCGGGAGAGTAGGTCTATGGGAGAGAAGAAGAAAGGGAGGCTCTCGTGGCCAGAAGGTAGAAGGGATAGAGAGATTAGTGGGATCCCACGGTTTAGGAAAAAGTGCTGGTGGAAGCACACCCGGAAGAAAATGTGGGTGGAGTGCCCCTTTAGAAGAAAGGTTGGGCAAATTAGGACTCCTGCTGCTGATAGTTGGCACAGAGGTGCCAAGGCGACTTGCTGGCGGAAACATACCTGGAAAAAGAAATGGGCCCACACAGCTAATGGCTGGCACAGAGGTGTCCCATCCATGGTGACGGATGGAGTACTCACTGGAAAATGCACCTACTGTTTGAGTCTGGTAAACCCAATCTTACTATATATATATATATATATATATATATATATATATATATATATATATTATACATATATTCACACACACATTCATTTTACATACAGGTAAGCCTTATTATAGGCTTAGCTGTAGGTAAAAATCTCAAAGCAGGGTTTACAACCACTTTAACAGAACAAGAATAAAGATTTTTATGGAGCTACACAAACAATTTCAGATTTAACCAATGCAATAGTTTTAATGATTATTGAAACACCTAATTTGTGATTTTGTATTAAAAAAATAAATTAATCTGAATTTGTTTGTGTGGTGCTTTACAAAATGTGTATTCTTGTTCTGTTATTGTATGATTTTGTTATAACTTTGGATGTGGCACCTTCCACGAACAAATACAGACTTAATAATTTAAATGTATTTTTCTTTTTTAAACACAAGCAATGTGTGTACCTGGATATAACTCAGTATCAACACAAGGCATCAATCAGTTTTGCTGCAGTACTAATGTGCTAACAAGTAGCATTCCTGTAGCAGGAGAGAATGGAGTGACAGAGAGATGAGCTCTTTAATAAGCATTCGCTGTCCAGTTACAGGATTGGGGTGAGATATAACCTGTGTAGGGATTTGCTGCTCCCTACTGTTGGAATTTGTAAATGCATGTAAACATTTGTAAATATATTATGTATGTGCTTCCTGTCCTTGGGTTGTTTGGTTTGAAACCCCAGAAGGAGGAAGTGGAGAGAGTGAAAGTCTCAGCCACATGTCCCGTCCATGCTGCTAAGTTCTGGACCAGAAGAAACTGTAATACATGTATTCCTATGAGATAATAGCTTAACTGCAGCTGCTGATTGTATAGCTTAATCCTCATGACAGAATATCTCTGCCCTGTCTTTGTTATTATTTCATATGCACAGTACCAGATAGCTAGTTTATTACAAAATAGTTTATATGCAGCTTATGATATTCTAGTTAATCCTGCCCCCTCTTGTCTGGGATTCTAAGGCTAGTTTTAGCTCAGGGCTTGATCATCAGCATTGGCTAGAGCCAGGTTAGACCATGTCATGATCATAGGCTTAAAGGTCCAGCTGCATCTCAAATTAGAAACTATTAGGGATCAACTAAAGTGCAGAGTAGTTTAGCGATACCCTCGAAGGAGCTACTTTTGTTTGTTTAGTCCGTTACTATGCCTCTCTACCCCAAAGCCCCTCTGGCACACCTAGCAAACAGTGTACTTGCAAACACAGTGAAACAGACCCGGATGTAGTGAACAGGAAATTTGTTTACTGGGAGACTTTCCACAATCAAACAGTGATCTGGTAACTCAATAGTCAAGAATGGCAAACTGTGGTATTTAATAGTGTTAATCAAACCCAAAATATAGACTTCAAAATAACACATTCAAACAACTTAAATACATCTATAGTGGCCTATGCACTCAGGCATAAAGGGGAACTCGTATGACTTAACAACAGCTAGTCTGTTTCCCTCAAATCCTGAAATCACAGACCCAGGCAATTAAATGTGCAGCGATCTATCACTTAACATTTAACATGAGAGTTTCCCTTTAAAGGTAGTCACTGGGATCACTAAATTACTAATACTGAAGGAGTAACAGAAAGGGTCCTCACAATGCCCGTGTCAGGTCACCTGAGACCAGGTGACAGATGCACTCCGTAGGAGTTAGAAGTGCACCGCTAGGTAGTGGACCTTAGGACTGACTGCTGAGGACTGTACCCAGGGAGATTCAGGACACAGGTCTACTGGATCACTAACACAGATCCCAGTAGGAGCTAGAGCATAGATTCCCCATGGCGCGGAGTCTAAGAGCCAGCAGGTGTTCACCAGAGCCTCCAGTGGTAAGGATGGACTTCGCTGCAGTCTGGCTCCAGGTCGCGGCCCCTAGGGTCTCACAGCTCAGAGTAGACTACAGGAGAAGGAAGCAGCAGGCTGGAACAACAAGGATAGTAAGGGGATACGGCAGAGGTCAGGGCAACTAGCAGACAGGAACAACAGAGTACACGCCAAAGGTTCAGGGTCACAGGCAGACAGTAATGGTCAAGGTCACAAGCAGACAGGAATCGCTGAGAACACACCAAGGTCGGTAACAGAGACAAACAGATCACACGGCAAGCAGGAAACAGGAAGCCAAACACACAATGGATACACAATGGTTGATCAGCACCGCTGGCTTGCAGTGCACAGGTTAATATAGGTTCCCTGATAGGGCCTGGGGTGGAGCCATGCTTAGAGGAGAGGTTATAAAAACCACCAGGTGGAAGTGGCTAGTCTGAACACATGAGGAGAGGTAAGCAGAGGAAGATAACTGCATAACCATGACAGAACCCCCCCCCCCCCCTTACGAGGCATCCCCCTCCCCCGCCTGAGTCCAGGCTTAAAGGGAAACTCCAGATGGAACCTCCTCAACAGACAAGGAGCAAAGACCTCAGATGCAGTGATCCAAGACCTCTCCTCAGGGCCAAACCCTTTCCAATGTACGAGGTAATGAAGAATGCCTTTACGGAGCCGGGAATCCAAAACTTGACTAACCTTGTATTTTACATTATCCTCAGAGACTGGAACAGAGGTAGGGAGAGGACGAGAGGACTTGAGGACTAAAGGCTTTTTAGGAATGGGTAGGGGCATGAGAAAATCAGGAGTCTGAGCAGGGTCCCCCAGACCCTTAAAGATGAGCTGGACATCCAGCACAGGACCACCAGACTGGGCAGAGGTCAGTGGATCCCCGAGGTCAGGTTGGTTAGAAGGTGATATGTCACAAGAGTCAAGCTGCATAGCTGAAACACAAACAGAATGCAGAGAGCCCTGAGAAAAAGATTGAAAACCCCACCTGGCCGAATGAGGCAGTCTATCCAAAGTATGGATTGAGCTTCTGAACAAGAAGCAGGAAGCTCATTGGGCATGGGCTGGACAGGCATAACTGGTGCAGAGGCCGACTGAATAGTATTGTCAGGTGTAGCGGCCATCTCAATCGCATCACAGGGCATAGCGACTGTGGAACTTGCAGACAAGTTAGCCTGGCTGTGCATCCAAGGGAGATTAGGGAATACTCTCTCATCAGCAAGATGAGATTGACTGTCGGATGGTTGTTATTGTTATTGAGATCTATATCAATCTATCATGGTATTGTCCTGAACATGAGCTCGAAATAATATTTTTATTTATTTATTTTCACTATTTACTTTAATTTTTATTTCTATTAATATTTTTATTTTTATTCAATTTTTCCTATTCACTTTTAATTTTTTTTCACTATTTACTTTCATTTTTATTTCTATTAATATTAATTTTATTTTTATTTTCATAAAATTTTTCCTACTCACTTTTCATTTTTTTTTTCATGGGTATTTTCCCATTACCAGCATTTTTTTCCACTATTTTCATCCCTGTATTAAACTATATAAAAACATTTTAGTCTCACAGAAGGGGTTAATGCGATACGGGTTTCCCCCGCCCCGTTTTACAGCCCAATGCTTTTTATTTCTGTGTTGCCATATGCCACCCCAGCTTTGAGAAAGTGCATGCGCGCGAAACATGTAAGCTGGAAGTCGGCATGGCAACCCTTTCCAGCATGAAGCTCTCCGCGTAATGATCTGCTGCGGTGGCCGGCGGCGTCATGTGCTGTGCTTGAGCATCGGGCTCTGAGCCTCCCCCCAAGCCTGACCAACGTCACATTGTGTCCTCTGGTTGGACTCCATCTCCCAGCGTGCATCACACTGCTCACCTGAGAGCCCAAACAACTGGATTGGCACGCATCCACGTGTAGGACACCTCTACGGGTCACAGAGTGGCAGCAATCCCCCCCCCCCCCCCTCCTCCTCTCCTCTCACAGTGAGTCAATATAGGAACATCGTTACTTCATCTGTACTTTGGGAGTTTTTTTTCCACCAAGCACTGTCACCCCCTCTCTAGGCAAGGATACTACGTGATCATTAACCTCTTGAGCCCTAGTAGGTTGGTGGCTGTGCATATGTGTTGTTTTACATATACAGACTACATGCGAGGATTATCTGCTGAAGGTCTGCTATTCTATATTGTGACTTTTTGTTATAACAGGAGGGATCGGATGTCTTTGTCATAGTTTTCTCATAAATTTTTTTATAAATTACTTTTATGTTTTATCATGCAAAGGTCTCTCTAGTGCGCTGTAGTTCATATGTGCGCCAAAAAGACTTTCTTGGTTGTATTCAGTGTCTTCCATTTCCTGTTGTACCTGTGCCTGTAATTGGTTTTCTTCATCCATCCAATAGGGGTACAAGAGCGGCTGTTGAATGCACAGCTCTGTGTGTGTCAGTTCACATTATATTACTCAGTCAGTGAAAACAGCAAGAAGGAGGGGGGGGGGGGTGAAAAAGCCCATGCAGACATGACAGCCAGCTCTCTCACCTCTGTCTGGAAAGCCTGTGTACATGCAGCCCATCTGTGTTAATGTAAGTCTTTGACTGCAATACCTGCTACAGTAGATAAACTGATTCTGAGTTCCAGTGCCACAGTTGCATTACCACATCACAGTTCCTTCCATGAGAAGCTCCCTTCCAGGCTGGTTGTACAACAGTTGGCGGATCAACTGTACTGTGCTGCAACACCAGTAATTGCAGCAGAAAATACATTTTCTGCCATTCTAGATAACGCTGTACTGTGTGCCAGGTCTGTGTAAATCTCACTGATGGGTGGACAGATATACAAAGCCTTTGGCAGGCAAAACAGCTCACACATATTAATTTCACCAATGGGTCTAGCTGCTCCCCAGGCGTTCAATGTTTACGTTGAAAAAGTAAAGTCTTTTTTGAGCCACATGCAAATACAGCAGAATAAAACCCATAAAGAAAAAACTGTTCATGACATATTTCTAGTTAGACAAATAAAGCAGGATAAAGAAATATTAGACCAATAGAATTGACAGGGAACCAGAGGGTTAAAACAGACATAGCATGTGTGTTTAGATTGTACCGGCCAGCAAGTTATAGTGCGAGCATAAAGATATAGTTACAAAAGCTTGCAGTGCTAATAATAAAGCATTGGTGATATAATGGTACTCTTCCATAAAAACTCTAATCACCCATGCTCTCTGGATAGTGTGGGGCATTAAGAAGGTATCCCAGATGATCTAGTTAGGATTCAGCATCTGAGAAAGACATTTCATCATGCACAGGTGCTGGGTTGTGCCAGCCAGCAGTCCCAAATTTTGTTATATTTAAAGGGGAGACCCCTATGTAGGTGGGATGCCCACATTAAACTTCTGGGACAAATTAAGCCTTGTGGCTTCCTCCCTATACCTGTCCACCCAACTGACTCTTCACCAGCGCACCCAGATGACTCTGAGGACATCTCTCAGGGAAGGATTGAAAACTTACGCACACCAATGTCTTCAAGTTAGACTGACTATGTGGATCAGTCTCCCCCCTTTTTTAGTCCCCAAAAGACCTCCTCCTGTGTTTTGGCAGGATCTTTCCAGCACCTGATCCTGGCCTAAGACAGGACACCCCCCCCCCCCCCCAGACTAGGGGGTTCACCTCAAGGGTCATTGACAGCCTCCACAATACTGCATCTCCATCTTCCACCTGACTGCACCTGCTGGTATGGACCATGCCAATTTGTCAATTTGTCTCAGCCCCCTGTCACCCCACTAATGGGGATTGGCTGAGGCGTCATAAAAATGCATGGCAGCCTCTCCTAACGCTGCCTCCTAATTCTAGAAGGTTCTTCAACCTTCCAGACCAGAGCAAGGTACCAGAGGGCTGCCAGGATGAGTCGCCCAGCCCTGAATTTAAATTAACCCTGACCCAATTAAGACTCACAAACTTGTGAGTCAGAGAATGGTTTGCCTGTTCTAAATCTAGCACACACTTGAGAATGCTACACTGGTGAATCAGCTTCTTGTATGGGAGATTAGAGTTCACGTCTGTCAACCATGATTGAAAGGTGGGGGGAAGAGTCTGCATCCAGTTATGTGCAATCTCTTTCCTAGCGCTATAGAGCGTCCCGTGTAGAAATATAGTCAGACATTGGGAATATGCTGTCTGTTATAGGATGGATGATATGGCCCATGTCCCTAAGTCAAACAAGTTACAGCAAATGTTCCTCTAATGGGACTTTATAAGACCAGATCTCTCTTGTCTTAGAGTAACAACAATGTTTTTAAAAAGAAAATAAATTTTATTGAAAAAGTAAAAAAGTAAAAGCAAGGTGCGTAGTAGTAACTACGTTTATACTTCTGTTCTAAAAACATTGTAAATCTGAGACAATGGAGCTCTGGCCTTATAAAGTCCCATTAGGAACATTTTCCGTAACTGTTATGGTCAGAAATTTATCGGCATCTGGGTCAGGAGGAGAACAAGAAGGCATTGTTTAGGATCCAGTGATAACGGAGAACCTATGTGGTCATGGAGAAATCACTGTTTATGAATCCAAAACTTTAGTATTACTGGATATGTCCATAATAAGGAGTAGAAGGAATCTGATACAGTAGAACAGAATGGGCGCAACGAGCTTTGAGAAGGATGGTATCTAGAGATGCGGATTGGAGTCAAATACGTCCCTTGCAAAATGTACATCTGTATAAGTCGGAGACCTTAGAAGAAACCAGTTTATAGTTGTCTAGGATTTCCCCCCAGTCTGAATCATCTACTGTACCCACATCTGCTTCCCATCTGGTATAAATTTTGATATGGCAGTTTTGTACCCAGCCTAAGATAAGAATCCAGGAACTGGGCTTGAAAGGCATGCAGAGTTGGAGAAAACTAAAGAACATATGATTAGGGTGGGAAAGTCCTAGGGCCATCAATGGATAGAACTTGGATATGACTTGGTGTAAATATAGGATCCCCTTAGAAGCCAATGGATTTGGTAAAGCAAGAAGTTCTGGGAGAAGGTTATTGTGTAATAGAGAGGTATGAGAATGAAATGCAGGGGTGCCCAGCTGTCAAAAAACATGAAATCAGACAGAAGTACAGTTAAATCACACTTGCTTAATAATAAAATTAAAAAGAACAAATGTAGTCAAAACATAGCCAAAGTTCAGTAACCAGGAATGGATAGTCAGCCAAGCCAAAAGTCAGGGATCAAAGTAGTGGAACAGCAAGCAGGATCCGGAGCCAGAAGGGATGTCAGCAAAGCCAGTCCTTAAACGGGAATGCAGGAGATGTTTCATGGTATGTTGACCGAGGCGAAGGCAGAGCTCCTCTGGACTGGACGGCTTAAGTAGGCAGGACTGACGAGCAGGATATCAACAACAGCTAAGTAACTATGGAGAGAGATGGGAGCTGGCAATTAGCCGACAGCTGAGTGGCCAGCTCAGAGACGGAAGGGCTGAGCCCAGCCCTAACACCAGCTTGGTCAGAGCCAGTTCCCAGATGCATTGATGGTGATAGAAAATTCTGTCTCTTCCCTGCGTAGCACCCGGACCTGGCATTCAGCTTTAAAGGAGAAGTCCAGCCTGGGCTCATTTGTCTGGGCTTCTCCTATGGGTCATAAGAGTGCAATTTGTTTTGCACTCCTGTGACCCATTTTCCAGGCACTGCATCATCCCAACTTCGTAAGTTTAGATCCACCAGGTGCCTGGACTGATGGCAGTCTAAGTCTCTCAGTGGGCCGCTGAGATGGGTATTCTTTGCTGCTGGTGGTCTGAGCCAGGCACTAGATACTCTGGATGTCCCACCTAATAAAAGAGTAAAATTAGTTTACCCAAGGCATTATTTGATACACAGGTCATACTGTTGTATTTAGGCCATATAATTAGCTAGCTGTAAAGATTGCTGGGATAAGTGGTTTGGAAAACTTCAGTGGCATCACATATATAAAATATATAATATGCTCCCTGTTGTACTCTCCTCCATATTGGCATTTTTTTTCAATTTGGAGCTGCTCAGCTGCATCGCCTGATCGAAACTTTATAAAGTTAATTAACCTTTTAAATTACATTTTAAATAATTTATTTCAGCACATTTTTCTTTAACTGCCCGATGCTTATAAACTTCTGTAAAGGAACCTGGAGTTCAGTTTTACTTATTCTAATGGTACATACAATTCATTCTAAGATAAGCTAACTAGCACAATGCAATAATGCCTGCTTATCTAGTCAGCTGTAAATCCTACAGCGCTTCTATTCCTCTAGGAGATGTTCAGATTGATCTGTTGGATCTGATTGTTGAGAAATTCTACTGAACATACAGCATGTATGCTTTTACAAACCCACGGGAATGAGAATGTAGAACATGATATGCTATGAAAAAGTATATTTTTCTATTATGGATATATAAATTGAGCTAACTTTGCATTTCATTAGCTGAACACGTTTTTCAGCTAGTAATAATGTTCATGTAAATTATTATAGTTTAAACTACTTAAAGAGGAAGTAAAGCCAAACTGAAATAAAAATAAAAAATAGACCCTGCAAGGCAAAGGCATAATGAGCTCATTATGAATAACTTACCTGAGATGGAAGCCCCCGAAGCGACCCTCATTGTCCTCCTCCGACGCCGCCATCTATCCCGGAGCGACTTCCGGGTATTACGGCTTCAGTGCTGTGAATGGCCTGAGCCGCGATGACGTCACTCCAATTATGGTCGTTAGCAGCGGCATGCTCAGTGTGCCTGCGTGCCGTTGTCTACGGCGTATGCACCGTAGACAGCAAATATCTCCTAAACTATGTAGGTTTAGGAGAAATTTCTTGTACCTACAGGTAAGCCTTAATCTAGGCTTACCTGTAAGTAAAAGTGGTCTGTAAGCGTTTACAACCACTTTAAAGAATAACTGTGCAGATATGTAAAAACTATTTCAGCATCAAACAGTAAAACAAACAAAACAAACAGTACAAACAAACAAAACAAACAGTAAATAATAATAATTACCTGCAACTGTACTGTGAGCATTGTTCACGGCCTTTTTTTTCCATATCTACTGATGAACAAATGCTGCATACAAGTGGGTCCTGCTTTAGGATGGCTCATAGAGAATGATGGCGAGATCAATTAAGGATCTGCCCATATGTCTACAGCTTGCAGACCGAAATCTGTACTATCGAAATGGGAGCAAAGATCGTCAATAATGTGAGCTGGCTGCCCAGTACAACAATAAAGTTGTTGGAAAATAACCTTTTTATTGCTGCCTGATGCTGATATGTGTTTTTTCTTTTTCATTTCTATTTTTATTCGTTCCCACACTGGAGACACGCAAACCCTCTCTGGCCTGGGTCTCTACTCTTGATTGGATAGATTTATAGCAGCGCAGCCATTGGCTCCCACTGCTTTCAATTAAATCCAATGACGCGGGTGCTGGGGGGGGCGGGCTAAGTCTGGAATTCCGTGTCTATGGACGCAAATGCTGGACTAGGGAGTGCGCTGGCATGATAACCCCCAAGTAGAGTGCTTCTCCTAGGGGGTTTTCCGATGTGGGGAGGAGCCGTGAGGGCCCCCAGGGGACCCCAGAAGAGGAGGATCGGGGGCCACTCTGTGCAAAACGAACTATACAGTGGAAGTAAGTATGATATGTTTGTTATTAAAAAAAAAAAAAATGGTTTGCAACCCCATCAATGGTGACTGAAAAGCCAGTAACAACTTGTTTAATTCCGGGCCTCTGATGAGGATATGTGACCACAATTTTGGAGGAAAATAGGTTTAAACTGAAATTGTGAACACTGTTCTTTACAAATATATCAAAAAACGTGTCCAAATATAAATATTTAAAACACTAATAGCGCTTATAAAATCCAGGAGTCTTTAGATTTAATGCACAGTCCACTTTTGATAAAATAGGAAGCAAAAATCTAAAACGGAGATTAAAGGTGATCCACTCCAGAAGAAAAGAATTAGAGGTAAGTTATAATTCATTGATCCAGATGATTAACCATCTCCATGACACTTGTATGACAATCCCCCAAATTCTTCTTTACAAATATGAGGTTTCCTTCTCCAAGTAGCGATGTCAGCTGGGAGTAATGACAAAATTCAAAAAAGTTCTACATGTCTTCCTTGATGAATAGACAGGGTTATGTATACCCTTAGGATACAAACTCACACACTTGCAAACTGAGGCACACACACAAATTGGATTGGCTGGACTTTTGTATTTTTTCAACTTTATCTACTTTGTAACAATGTAACAATTTGGTGTTTTAAAGTTTTAGTTCATCCAAAACTCTCTAAGCTCCTGTACACACGGTTGGACATTCTGCCAACCAAATCCGTCGGATTTTGTCCGACGGATTGTGTCCGAAACTGTTGCATACACACGGTCGGACCAAGTTGTCGGATTTTGCGGTTGCCAAGAACGCGGTGACGTAAGCTATGTACGGCAGGACTAGAAAAGGGAAGTTCAGCACCAATGTCCGGCACCCTTTGGGCTCCTTCTGCTGATCTCGTGTTAGTAGAAGTTTGGGGAGAGACGATTTGTGCTTTTCACATTAGTGATTCAGATCACTACTGCTCTTCGTTTTCTGCTTGTCTTTGCGTATCTGATAATCAGTGCATGCAGTCATTAAGTATTTGTTGATCATTGTGGACTATATCTTGGTATAGTACGCTTTGAAAGGCATTTTTTATTGTCTGCTTGCTTCTGCTATTCAGGTCGTTCTTTCAGGCCTTGCTGTTTATCGGTGCTTTCTGGTGTCCGTTCTGACCAGCCGACCGTTTTCAAACCATGTTTCGTCTACCTACTCGTTGTAGAGTTTGTGCTGTGCAGGGGCTTCGTGTTGGGGTTCTTACTTTTACACAAGCCCGGTCCATGAACAGGGAGGGGAGGCGTTTGTGGACCAAGAATTGGTTGCGCCAGCGTGACCAGTTCTCGCACATGCCTTTGCTCCGTGAGATCCGCAAGAATAATCCTGATAATTTCAGGAATTATCTCCGGATGACGGACCCCGTTTTTCACCATCTGCTGGCATGTGGCAAGCCATCACTCCGGAGCAGAGGCTCATCACCACGTTGCGCTACTTGGCGACAGGGAGAAGCCTTCAGGACCTCAAGTTCTCTACAGGCATCTCCCCCCAGGCTGTAGGGATCATTATTCCAGAGACCTGTTCTGCCATCATTCAGGTCCTGCAGAATGACTATATGAAGCTAAGTTTTATCCTTAAACATCACATTCTATGTATTTCATGATTGCTAATGTCTTGCATTTCTTTCCCCATTCCCTAATTACCATCATTGCAATATGCTCCAATTCATATGCTCTGCCCCTTTGTCCTCATGCATATTTGCCTCACTAACTTCCCCACCATGCTCTTCTTGGCCCATAAAACTATAGTCTAGTCACTTAACAATGTTTTTTGTCCGCTCCATAGTATTGCTTTCCCCTAAACACCCCCTAAAATGTCTACAAATGTGATGTGTGTGCTTCAATTCATGCAAAGTGACCTTTTTTTAATTTTTGGGGTTGTGACAAACTCATTAGGAACCCCCCCTCCCCCCAACTGCTAGCTCAGCTGATAGAAATCATGACTTGACCAAACCCAATACACACTATACCTACCTTTTTGATGGTCACATTTATGGACGAGTTCACCAAAGCATGTAGTGTAAGGGCCTGCCTCAATACTTTCAAATGGATTTTTTTTTTAACACATTCATTTTCTTGCTATGTAATAGCAGAATGTCAAAATGTGCTTCCATTTTGTTTTCATTTTGTTATTATGACACTTCTTACCTGTCCCGTGGGCTGCCAATAGTATAAGTAAGGAGGGGCTTCACAAAGTATCACACATTATTTAGGCATTCAGCTCTCAATCAAGTGGAGAGGCATTCAGCTCTCAATCAAGTGGAGAGGGTTACCTATCCTAAACATCCCCCCTCATTTTTTAGCAAGGGCCCATCATATGGGGGGGGGGGTGGGGGGGGGGGTGATGACTCTCATAAGGGGACCTTATACTTTAGGCTTTAAATACTCAGTTCCCAAAATGTTATACTAATTTAGACCAACAATGTGGGTGTCTAATCTGCTTGCAATGTTGATTTGTCAAATTACAAATTTTTGTTCTTGTTTCACTACACAGTGTCCTTCAACGCCACAGGAATGGCAGACTGTGGCCTCCCACTTTGCCATTTTTTTTTTAAGTTGTGCCTTTTTCACCAACAGTGCAAACCCAAGTTCAGAGCGAGATGAGGGGACAGTCTCTTCTTCAGATAATGTTATTATGTTGTGGGTCTGCTACACACACACACCTTCTTTTTGTAACTAATGTATGTAGTGCATTACTGACCAAAATCGTGCTAGTTTTCAGCACCATGGCAGGAAAATGGCATGATTGTCCAAATTTACACCTCACTCTGGATGTTTTTTACTAAAGGCACATCCACTATGTACTACAAGTGCACTGCAAAAGTACACCTGAAACTGCACTTGGAGTGAAAAGGGGAGTTGCCTTTAGTAAATCACGCTCCTTCTCAGCACAAACTAAAATTTGACTACAAATACATTTTAATGCGCAATGAAAAAGGAAGCCACACATTGTTAATTAAACTTTTTAATGCAAGCACATTCACATGTGCGTTTCGAAAAGGTTTTTACAACAAACCAAGAGATTGTGTGTATCCAAAACAGAGTTTAATCAGAATTTTGTTTCCTTGTTGTTTTTGTGTAAACGGGCATGTATTAAACCGTAAAATGCTGAACACAGGAACTTACAAAGTTCAACTTTGAAAAGTGAAGACAATATCAGACCTGAGTATGTACAAACTGGGATTATATTGCCTTCATCACATGGGGTGTCACCCCTGGAAAATCCAAATTTGGAAGATGCACACAGTGTGTCAACATGTGCTATCTCCCATCATGGGGGATCAATGTACATGCTTTGGGGCTGCAACCCCTTCATCTCAGACACTTTCCACAAAACATGTACATTGATCCCCCATGATAGGAGATAGCACATGTTTACACACTCTGTGCATCTTCCAAATTTGGAATTTTGATAAATACAACATTTTGTTTTTAAAATAGCAAAAATAAAACCCTATCTAGTTTTTGTTTCACACTCTCCCCAAAACATCAATGATGTTCTTCATTTTATTTTTTACATCATTGATGTTTTGTTGGATAATTTCCAAATCACGATTGCACCCCATTATCTCCCTGATCAAGATCTGGGCACTTTCACTGGTAAAACGGGAATCTTCTTCCACATCACCTACAAAACAAAGCAAAAAAAACACACCATGTAATAAAAATATGGTGATATACATTGCTGAGCTTACCGGAAGCTGTGTTCTCCGACACTCACCTGTTGTGGTGACAATTTGTCCAACCTCCATGATCTCTCCTTCCTCCTCCTCCTCCTCCTCCTCCTGCTTCTCTGTTTCTGCTTTTGGATGTTGCCCTTCTTTGGGAGGGGTGTGGTCCCTGGTGTCCTCATACTTGCCGAGTCTTCTCTCCCCTATGAGAATGTAAACAAAGAATAATTAACACACAGAGGGCAGAAATAGGAATCTGAAACATTGCTTGGAAGTGTTGTACAATTGTGTTTTTGGGCCGAGTTACAAGGTGAGAACATTATTGGGTACACTTTGTTAAGCTGGAATACTTCCCTGCAGAACGATGTTTCTTATGAACGAACGAAACCATGAACTTGAAAGTGGCCATTTTAAAATGCACAACATGAAATCAAAGCACATGGAGCAGTATGCAAGCAAGAATAATCATATGAACACACGACAACTACTTACTTTTTTTAAGAACACGCTTGATCCTTAGGCACTGCTCGTGCTCCCTCAGTTTTAGGTCTGACCAGCGTTTTCTCAGTTGATCCTTGGATCGGTGTACCCCAAAATTCTTATGCAGACTCTTCACAACTTTATTCATGATCTTGGCCTTTCTGATATTTGGGTTTGGGTAAGGTCCATACTTCCCATCATAGTCGGTCCTGTTCAATATGTCCACCATCTCCAACATCTCTCCAAAAGACATATTTGCGGCCTTAAATCTTGTCTTCCTGGATCGGGACGTTTCAGGCTCTGGGCTTTCCTCACCCTCCTCCTCGTTAGTGTAATTATTAGTGTGCACCTGTGTTCTCTCCGCCATGTGCTCTCCCCACTGCGCCAGAAGCGAAGGGGCGGGGAATAGTCTAGAAAGAACGTCAGGGGCGGGCGGAGTTTCACGCATGCGCACTGTATATAAAACGCAACACGCGTGTATCGTCCGTATGATCTGGGAAGAGAGTGAGGCGCAGACGTAACGAACGTGCAAACAAAGGTAAAATTTTTAACTTGGTGCTTCACTAGACTAGACTGCTTCTATCTAGGCCGATGTTGGGACAAGATTAGGAGGGTTTTTAATGGCATTATTAGTATTTGAGGGTTTGTCTTGTGTTGTGTCTTGCAGACAATATGGATCCATTCCAAAATGAAAATTTTATGGGGCTATTCATAGAACTGTACAAGGAGATGCCCTGCCTGTGGCAGTTCCACAACGAGTTTTATGCCGACATAACAAAGAGGAGCGCAGCACTGGAGAAACTGCTTTCTTTGGTGCGGATCATGGTCCCCACGGCAGACATGGCCTATCTGAATAGGAAAATTGGGGCCATGAGGATTACATATTTCAGGGAGAGAAAGAAGCACCTGGAGTCCTTGAGAGCAGGAGATACAGATGCCGTTTATTACCCCAGGATGGTTCACTTTGACAGGCTGCATTTTCTGGTAGACCAAGGGGTACCCAGGCCACCAATCAGGCCACCACTCTCCAGTCTTCCTTCAAGGCATCCTTCACCCCCAGCTGAGGCTTCCAAAGTCCAACCTGGGCCTTCCAGGCAGCAACATGTGGTGGGGCCCAGCTTGAGACAGGTATTGCATTGTTGAACATATTTCTGGTGTTAGATTTATTGATGTTAACTAGATGTTCTTATTGATCAGTAAGTTGTGATTTCTCAAAGTGGTTTACATCTCAATAGACAGAAGTGACCAAAAATGATTGGGATGGGAAAGAGAAATGCTGGTCTCAGAATGATAGTCTGTTCTATTTGGTAACATTCAATTATCAAAAGCCAGGAGCACAAAATGGTGTGATTGATGATCAAAAAACTAAAACTATGTCCCCTTTTCATACACAGGAAGACCTCAGTCGGGGGGAGGCTGTGGCAAGTGGTAGCCAGAAGGTCGACCAATGCCCTCCTTCTCCTCCTGCCCCAACTACAGGAGCCCAGCCACAGCCTGGAAGGATGCCTGGTGGGAAGTGCCAAGGAAGACAAGAGAGTGATGGCCTGGGTTCAGTCTGGTCTGCCAGAAGATGCAGCCTCTTGAAGATCCACATCCTGGGGACATAAATGGCATCTGAATTTCCTGTTCTCTAGGACTTCGGGACCAGACGTCTATCCCTGAGATATGTACTGCTCAGGCCACCAATTTTTTTCTATTCTAATTTGTTCAGGTCTGCCCTGGGGGCCAAAGGCTGCACCAAAGTAAGAAGTTTCTCCAGCGCTGCGTTCCTATTTTTATTTTATAGCGACCAAATTAAAGGTTTTTTTTGTTTGATGAAATACTTGTGTAATGTGTTTTCCTTCCAAAAGGCCAGTTTATTTGTAAGCAGGCAGGTACATTTCAAAAATACAAAGTGAAATTAATAACAAGGGGTACCAACACTAAACAACCTCCTGTAGATTAAAAAAGAAAAACCAAAGATAAAAAATAAAATAATGTTGTTGTGGTAAGTTTACACACACAAAACACCCCAAAAAAAGGAGAAATTAGCAAACTGTCTTTAAAGGAGATTTTTAGGAATTAAAAAAAAAAACATCCAAAAAAGAATAAACAAAATCTAAAATTGTGTAGATGTGACGCAAACTAAAATTGTATTGCTGAAATGGTTAAAAAAGAGTAATGAAATACATTCGGGAGAAGTGTGTGTGACTATGAGCATCAAAAGAAGTTTGTTCTTGCAGCATTGTAAAGAACAAGAGAATGCGCTTGATGAAAGAATTTTTAACATTGCAGCGTGGCGAATGTGCTATATCACTTACGAGCAGTAGTTTTACCTGAATGAGCGCTTCCGTGACGGAATTTGAATGTGAGCATGCGTGGCACCTTGTCCGTCGGAGTAGGCTACACATGATCGGAGTATGTTCGATCGGACCAGTTTGTCGGAAAATATTTCCAGCAAGTTGGAAAATTTAGTCCGACGGATATTCCGACGGAATCAGTCCGATGCATACCACACACAGTCGGACTATCCAACAACACGGTCCGATAGGACACATTCCGACGGATTCTCCGACCGTGTGTACAAGGGCTTAGGGTTTTACTGCTATCCAGAGCTCCTTAAAGTGGAACTAAACCCACCAATTTAACTGTTTCCTAAAACAAAGCTTAAAGGGGTTGTAGACTCTCATGGTTTTCTACTTTAATGCATAGAATGCATTAACCACTTAACCTCCGGAAAGATTTACCCCCTTCCTGACCAAGCCATTTTTTGTGATATGGGACTGTGTCGCTTTATGACCAAGCCATTTTTTGTGATTTGGGACAACTGAATTGTGTGGTCATGCGACATTGTACCCAAACAAAATTTATGTACTTTTTTTTTCCCACAAATAGAGCTTTCTTTTGGTGGTATTTGATTACCTCTGCGATTTATTTATTTTTTTTCCGCTATAAACAAAAGAAGAGCGACCATTTTGAAAAAACACATAATTTTTTACTTTTTGCTATAATAAATATCCCCTAAAAATATATAAAAAACAATTTTTTTTCCTCAGTTTAGGCCGATATGTATTTTTCTACATATTTTTGGTAAAT
Source organism: Lithobates pipiens (assembly GCF_037356315.1). NCBI lineage: Eukaryota > Metazoa > Chordata > Amphibia > Anura > Ranidae > Lithobates > Lithobates pipiens. Next base: position 61,136,698 of record NW_027507685.1, on the reverse strand, counting down.
AAAATTCACAATAAGCGTATATTGATTGGTTTGCGCAAAAGTTATTGTGTCTACTAAATGGGGGATAGATTTACGGCATTTTTATTTATTTTTTTTTTTTACTAGTAATGGCAACCATCTGCAATTTTTATCAGGACTACAACATTGCGGTGGACAGATTGCACACTTTTGACACTTTTTTGGGACCATTAACATTTATACAATGATCAGTGCTATAAAAATGCACTGATTACTGTATAAATGACACTGGCAGGGAAGGGGATAACACTAGGGGACAATCAAGGGGTTAAATGTGTTCCCTGACTCGGTGTACACACAATCTGTTTCCTCTCCCCTGACAGGACGTGGTTTTTTTTTTTGAATTTTTTTTTTGTGGTGGTGGGTTTGGATGGTTTCGAATTGTTTAGGGTCTTGTGTTGGCCTTTATGTATAATTTTTTTTGTAGCTTCTTATTAAATACATTTTATGTACTCTTTTGCTGTCTCTCCATTGAATTTATATCCCATTGCCCCTGAGGAAGCCATTTTTATGGCGAAACATGTACGGAAGGACTGATTGGACAGCACTTTATTGGCTATTGCCATCCTGGCCTAATACAGCATAAACCCTGTGCTTCCAGGACACTGGAGAGAACATTATTATTTTGATGTTTTTGTTTTTCATTTATGTACAGGTTTTTGTATATTTTTCTTTTTCTTGTACTTGTACAATTTCTTTTATAATTTAATAAATTTTGTATGAACTAAAAATATTTTCTATCGTAGCAACCTGATAATCCCTTTTTTCCTTTGGAATTTCTGCTATTGTTGTAATTAATTTCTGGGATGAGGTGCTGTATCTAGATTGGACCTCCTGCCACACAATTTCCACAAACATATTTTTTCTACGTGGATTTGTTTGTTTACACACACAAATCCCCATCCTCACTCTGTCAGGAGCGCCCAGCGGAAATTGCGTCCGCTGGGCACAAGCATCGGCTCCTTAGGGATGCGTCGGGCGTGCACCCCCTATACTCCTTAAAGTGCCCATTGTACAGCTACAGCTATTTGCTCCGGAGTGCCATTCTGCCGCCATCATTTTGCGGTGGGCAGTCGACAAGTGGTTAAGATGCAAAACTTTCTCTCAGCCCCCAGTGCCCCCGTTTTTTTTTACCTAAACCCGGTCCTTTTCTCCCCAGATATGAGCACACCAGCTCTAGCAATCAAATCCAATGATGTGAGCGACCGGGGGTGGGGCCGAGTCCTGCTTTCTGTGTCAATAGACGCAGAAGCAGGACTCGGAAGTGCATCCGCACCAGTGTCCCGAAGGAGGGTACTTCTCCGATGGGGCACTCAAGAATAGGAGGAGCTACCACGCTGCTGAGGGACCTCAGAAGAGGAGGATTGGGGCCACTCTGTGCTTAACCAACTGCACAGTGGAAGTAAGTATGATATGTTTGGAATTAAAAGAAAAAAAACCTTTAGTAACCCTTTAAGTTGGAAATGTTCAGCAATTGTTATTGAATTCTTAATCAAGCATACCAATGTTGCATTCTGTAGTATTTTTATTTATATTCTGCCTACTTTGCGTGTGCAATGTATGCTACTTTTAAGGCATGCCTCTTGCTTTTGAAAGGGGTTGTCATTCATAAAGGACATTTATTCATAAAGTATCCATTGTCAGCATCCCCGATACACAGAGCAGAGTCCCACTCGACTGGACTGGACACTTGGCATAGCAATAAAAGACCCAGACAAATATTACAACAGAAGAATGGATGGATGGATGTTTGGGGAGGGGGGATCTTTGGTGGGGGTTCTCTGACTGGACACTTCGCATAGAAATAAAAGACCCAGACAACAGTTATAAAAATGTTGTGTCCAGTTCAAAACCAGATGGGTGGCAGAGTCTGTAGTGACACTGCTACTGTGGGGATGCAAGACATAATGCCACCTTGGACTCCAGCTGTGCCCTCCACTGCAGCATCCAAGGCTGTGGACTCCTATCTTGCTTTATTTATAGCCTGAAAAACTGTCAACAAGGATGCAATGGCAAGCTCTTTACAAACTTATGAGTTCCCCACAGCTTTCACCGGCTCCTCCCTCTGACCTCTACTCAATACAGGATACAGTAATGGCATTGAAGTCAGCAGAAAAAAAAACAGTGAGAGCTTCTGAGCACAAAGGGGAGCATCAATCCTGGAAGTGTTGGTTTACTTTGGAACGTGCAATGAATAGAGCGAAGTTCAGCGGCACTGGCAATGAGAAAACACAATTAAGTTATTTTACTGGAATTAAATGATTTTCTATAATACCAGGTTTGCCCAAGGTAAATGGTAACGTGACAAAACAATAATCAGAAGGCTGAGACAAGTGCCACCATACAGGTTCGTAGCATATCAAGCAACTTGCTCGTGGCACAGTGGTTAGCCATACCCAGAGTGTTCCAACACCAGAGAGATGCTATCCGGGATCCAAACTGACTTATGTATTTCGACAATAAACCCTCTTCTTCTTAGCCTGAGGTCTCTCTGGCATTAGAACACTCTAGGCCTAACTAACCACTGTACCATGAGTGCTAGTGGCATGATATACTGTAAACCTGTGTTGTTTGTGGGTATGTCTTTAATTGATTTATAATAGTGTTCCCATGGGATAATGCACTAGTCCAGTTAGCCCTCTTTTGTTTGTGTTTTTGCATTTGCTTTTTGGACTACTTCAGTCGCTAGAGGGCAGCAAGGTCTGATATATCACTGGGTGGTGCCTCAAAGAGAGTTCGTATGAGTATGTGTCCCTAGTCCACCACTCTCATGCGCAGGAGTTGTTTATACTTTGTACTGGTAAAAAATGTAGAGTCAGGGTTGAAAAGGTAGAGCATGGTCATGGATTTCTGTACACCAGGAGTCTTTAAACTTTTTTAACCATGGACCCAAAAAAGAAAATAATTAACCTGCTTAGAGCATTGAAGAATCATTATCAAAATGTTTTGCAAAACCAAAGACAAGTAATAATGACTAAATCCAACATTGCGGCACCCTTGACTATTTCTGTAAGCTTTATTAAACCAGAGAAAAATAAATTCCTCATTATACAATGTGTTTGACATTTTTAGCACCAGGGTCTCTTCACCTTACCTTGTCTGTATAATTCCCTCCGCCCCCTCATCACACTCTCTCTTTCCCATATGTGTCTGATCTGTCAATCATATTAGTTTGTTTCACAGGTTTTGGAAGTGTCATTGATGTAATGGGTGTGACTATTACGTTTTCATTCCATGGAAATTATTTCTGTGATACAGTAACTTCATTGTTTATCTCAGATTGTGGTAGCAGATGATTTAAAAGGTAGATGAATAAAGTGTGCTATGTCAATCACCACTGATTTTAGACTGATTTTTAAATTATTTTTTCAACACTGTCATATATATATATATATATATATATATATATATATATATATATATATATATATATATATATATATATATAATCTATCGCAAATATGTCTGTGGTCCAATTTGGGTTCCAACTCTTAGTTTAGAAAATGCTGCTATATACACACCAAACAGTTAAACCAAATAAAAGACTGGACCATTTCCCCAATCTATTTAAAATGGAATAATCCTAATCCTTTTGCTCTCCCCCGTATACAAATATAAACTATTGCATTTTGCTCTTGTGACTTTTCATGGCAATTGAAAATTTGTATAAAATATCACATATTTTATTTGTACAATTTGAAATATATTCACATAAAAACAGCTGTTCTGGCATAATTGTACATCCTCCAAATAGGTGGCACTAAATCACCACCACAATGGCTATATACTCACTGGTTGGGTTAACCATATATATATTTAGCACCACTCCAGAAGGAGCCGCTGGTTAAATTTTGGGTTCTCTGTTCTGCGCCTCGACTCCAAGAACAGCCCGCTGTTACACCTGGTTGAATTAAATTACGGCAAGCATAATTTACAACACAAGTGAGACATACCTTTCGCCTGGCTTTGGGATATGGCAATACACACACACACACACACACACACACACACACACACACACACACACACACACACACACACACCTGTTTAGTGATAAATACGCTTAATCTATTGATGGACTATTATAGCGTAAGTAACAGTTAAACCGAATTGAACACACTCAGCAGGCAGGTCAGCAATAAACAATGCTTATAAACTTTATATGCAACAAGGGTCTTATAAATCCACACTAGGTTTCGAGTGCACTCAAACGAATAGACAGAGGTATAATACCCCTTTAAACTGGCCAGCAGATAGAGCTTCAAGGTAGTTACAACTAGGGGCAGTCCTTAGTCCTAAGTTTTGTTGGAGCTCGGCGCGCATTGCAGCTGTCAGTAAGGCCTACTGGCAGTATTAGAGCTATGGGGTCACTGGTTAAGTAGCTCCTAGTGACTTTATTCCCTAGAAGTGGTAGCAAGTATTGACTGCAAGGCCTACTCACCAGTCAAGGTAACACTGATTTAGTTTCTCCTCCGATCAGGCGTCAACTCCCTTAGGTTCCTTAGGGTGACTGTGGCAGACAACATGGCAAAGACAGCATTGCGGGAGCAGCTCCATCTCTCCACGATCCGGTCCCAGAACTGCTTCCCCACACTGTAGTAGCTTCCAATGGCACCTCGTCCTCTCTCCACACTGGCCCCCGATAACTTGCTGCAGACTTAGGAGATTCCCAAAATGTCTGTGGATTTCTGCCAACTCTGGTTCTGTCTTTCTCTGGCTCACAATCTTGGGCCAAAAGGAGGAAATGCAGGACAATAATCTTTCATTGGTCATGACAACATGGCTGCTACACACTTCCCCCATCAAAGAACCTTTGGTCCCCAAAGGAAGTACAGAGCCCATCTACATATAATGTCCACAACCTGTTACGTGCTTTTAAGGTAGGGAGGCAACAACAGGTTAGTACATGTAAGAAAAAAAGCAATTGGCATGCACGTATGAACCTGGCAAGGTAACCTCCCACCATGTCATAAGAGGTGAGATTGTTTTGCTCACCTAGGGATGGCCCACCTAGATGTGCCAGGGGGTGAGTTGGAGTCACCCTCCACTAAACTTGTAGTGGGAAGGGTCGCCATGTTGTGAGTTCTTTGAGAGGTATAGATAGCTTCCTCAGAACTTTTGCCTAGAGTATAGTAAGTCAGTCTTTTTGGCGGATGAATTGTTTGTTTTTTCCTTTGCTCTTTGGGCTCAGATGGCTCTGGTATAGCAGCCTCTTCGTCTTCCAACATAGAATGTTGAAGAGTCTCTGTGTCCTCTGCAGTTAAGCAAATCAGAAGATCTTCCTGGTCTGTCAGTGATTGGCTCTGTGGTATGAACTCTGGTGCCTCAGGCCTGAGGGTTCCAATATCCATTTCTCTAGAAGGAAGGAGAGTGACAGTTTCTGATAGCATAGACTGCCACAGCCAGTCCATGCACAGTTCTTGATTAGTGATGGACGAACTTCCGACGGGACGTTTCGCGAACGCGAAACGCGAACGGGCACAAACGTTCGCGAAAACGACCGTTCGCCGCGGGCTCCATTGACTTCAATGGGAGGCGAATTTCGCAAACCTTTAGGTCGAATTTGCGGCCACGGGGTAATTATTAGGGGGTAGCACGTAGTCCCACCACCTGGACAATAGCATAATACATGTATGAGGTGAATTTGGGATCGATAACTACAAGCATTTTTTTTTTATTTGGGAAATTGTTCTGACAATTCAGGACTATGGAGCTAATGAAGGCAATGGAGGAGAGGGAAGGTCAGGGACCAGGGTAGGCAAACAAGAGGGTGCAGGAGATACAGAGCACTGACAGCAGCACCGTAATACAGAGCACTGACATCAGCACCGTGACATACAGCGCTGACAGCAGCTCCGTGACATACAGCGCTGACAGCAGCTCCGTGACATACAGCGCTGACAGCAGCTCCGTGACATACAGCGCTGACAGCAGCTCCGTGACATACAGCGCTGACAGCAGCTCCGTGACATACAGCGCTGACAGCAGCACCGTGACATACAGCGCTGACAGCAGCTCCGTGACATACAGCGCTGACAGCAGCTCCGTGACATACAGCGCTGACAGCAGCTCCGTGACATACAGCACTGACAGCAGCTCCGTGACATACAGCGCTGACAGCAGCTCCGTGACATACAGCGCTGACAGCAGCACCGTGACATACAGCGCTGACAGCAGCTCCGTGACATACAGCGCTGACAGCAGCTCCGTGACATACAGCGCTGACAGCAGCTCCGTGACATACAGCGCTGACAGCAGCACCGTGACATACAGCGCTGACAGCAGCTCCGTGACATACAGCGCTGACAGCAGCTCCGTGACATACAGCGCTGACAGCAGCTCCGTGACATACAGCGCTGACAGCAGCTCCGTGACATACAGCGCTGACAGCAGCTCCGTGACATACAGCGCTGACAGCAGCTCCGTGACATACAGCGCTGACAGCAGCTCCGTGACATACAGCGCTGACAGCAGCTCCGTGACATACAGCGCTGACAGCAGCTCCGTGACATACAGCGCTGACAGCAGCACCGTAAGCAGCCCCAGGAGGAAGTCAGCACAGCACAGGGATGGTGTGATCCCCTCATAATAAGAACCCCCAGGAGGAAGTCAGCACAGCACAGGGATGGTGGGAGCCCCTCATAATAAGAACCCCCAGGAGGAAGTCAGCACAGCACAGGGATGGTGGGAGCCCCTCATAATAAGAACACCCAGGAGGAAGTCAGCACAGCACAGGGATGGTGGGAACCCCTCATAATAAGCAGCCCCAGTAGAAATATGACACCGCTCAACCTCTTCAAAGAGGAGGGTAGGGGCATATAGTACGGTGTGCTTTTTTGGGTCAGGGAAGTGAGCCAAATGAATTAAGAAGGTCTGTGTGCTTGATTCCAAAAATTGTTTATAGACATATACATGGTCTACTGATCACATGTGTTGAATTCCTCCGAGATCCATGCCTCATTCATTTTTAGAAATGTGAGGTAGTTAACACTGTCGTGAGCTAGGCGAGTACGCTTATCGGTCACAATCCCCCCTGCTGCGCTGAACGTCCTTTCGGACAGGACACTGGATGAGGGGCAAGCCAACAGTTCGATTGCAAATTGGGCAAGCTCTGGCCAGAGGTCAAGCCTGCCCACCCAGTAGTCTAGGGGTTCATCACTCCTCAGAGCGTCCACATCGGCCGTTAACCCAATGTAGTCGGACACCTGACGGTCTAGGCGTTCCCTGATGCTGGATCCGGATGACACCTGTCGATGGGTCGGCTGAAAGAATGACCTCATATCCGAAGTCACCAACACATCTTCAAACCGGCCTCTTCTTGCAGGCGCTGTTGGATTGGTACCCGCAAATCCTTCTCTGGGAGTGGGAATTGCTCCTCTGCCAGCGCACGCAAAAGCAGAATGCAGCATTTCTCGAAGCAAGGCCTGGAAGTGCTGCATTCTGACAGCCCTCTGCGACGGCGGTAACATTTCCGCCATTTTGTGTTTGTACCGGGGATCTAAGTACGTTGCCACCCAGTACTGGTCCTTGACCCTCATGCTTTTTATACGGGGGTCCCTATTAAAACACTGGAGCATGAAGGCCCCCATTTGCACTCAAGCGGAAGGTATGTGGTGGTGGTGGTGTTGTTGGTGGTAGTGTCTTTGGGGGTGCACATAGCAGAGAGTGAAGAAGAGGGTGCAGATCGAGAGGATGAGGAGGGTGCAGAAGAATAAGGCTGAGTGAGCCACTCAACCAAGTCTGGTGCGTCCTTTAAAGTAATTGAACGCACCTTCTGCAACTTCCCACTTTGGCTCAAGGCTGTTGCTCCTGCCCTACCCCTACCACCCCTGCGGAAGGGCCTGCCTCTTCCTCTGCCTGTCATTTTTTAAATCACCCTGTGACAAAACTCTTAGTCCCTATACCGCTGAAGGACTGCTGCAGTATAGGGCAGCGGTCAGCAGTAGTGCACGTCAACCCTATGTATTGTGGACCGATAGCGGTCCTTACAGAACAGCAGACTGTACTGCACTCAGGCCTATGTACCGTAGCACCCTATACCAAGTTACCAGTCCTTATAAAAACTTTTGTGGACCAAGCAGGTTGTGTGTTAGTGATTAGCAGACTGTACGTCAGTCCCTATACCAATGAAGGACTGCTGCAGTATAGGGCAGCGGTCAGCAGTAGTGCACGGCAACCCTATGTATTGTGGACCGATAGCGGTCCTTACAGAACAGCAGACTGTACTGCACTCAGGCCTATGTACCGTAGCACCCTATACCAAGTTACCAGTCCTTATAAGAACTTTTGTGGACCAAGCAGGTTGTGTGTTAGTGATTAGCAGACTGTACGTCAGTCCCTATACCAATGAAGGACTGCTGCAGTATAGGGCAGCGGTCAGCAGTAGTGCACGTCAACCCTATGTATTGTGGACCGATAGCGGTCCTTACAGAACAGCAGACTGTACTGCACTCAGGCCTATGTACCGTAGCACCCTATACCAAGTTACCAGTCCTTATAAAAACTTTTGTGGACCAAGCAGGTTGTGTGTTAGTGATTAGCAGACTGTACGTCAGTCCCTATACCAATGAAGGACTGCTGCAGTATAGGGCAGCGGTCAGCAGTAGTGCACGGCAACCCTATGTATTGTGGACCGATAGCGGTCCTTACAGAACAGCAGACTGTAACGCACTCAGGCCTATGTACCGTAGCACCCTATACCAAGTTACCAGTCCTTATAAGAACTTTTGTGGACCAAGCAGGTTGTGTGTTAGTGATTAGCAGACTGTACGTCAGTCCCTATACCAATGAAGGACTGCTGCAGTATAGGGCAGCGGTCAGCAGTAGTGCACGGCAACCCTATGTATTGTGGACCGATAGCGGTCCTTACAGAACAGCAGACTGTAACGCACTCAGGCCTATGTACCGTAGCACCCTATACCAAGTTACCAGTCCTTATAAGAACTTTTGTGGACCAAGCAGGTTGTGTGTTAGTGATTAGCAGACTGTACGTCAGTCCCTATACCAATGAAGGACTGCTGCAGTATAGGGCAGCGGTCAGCAGTAGTGCACGGCAACCCTATGTATTGTGGACCGATAGCGGTCCTTACAGAACAGCAGACTGTAACGCACTCAGGCCTATGTACCGTAGCACCCTATACCAAGTTACCAGTCCTTATAAGAACTTTTGTGGACCAAGCAGGTTGTGTATTAGTGTTTAGCAGACTGTGCGTCAGTCCCTATACCGCTGAAGGACTGCTGCAGTATAGGGCAGCGGTCAGCAGTAGTGCACGGCAACCCTATGTATTGTGGACCGATAGCAGTCCTTACAGAACAGCAGACTGTACTGCACTCAGGCCTATGTACCGTAGCACCCTATACCAAGTTACCAGTCCTTATAAGAACTTTTGTGGACCAAGCAGGTTGTGTGTTAGTGTTTAGCAGACTGTGCGTCAGTCCCTATACCGCTGAAGGACTGCTGCAGTATAGGGCAGCGGTCAGCAGTAGTGCACGTCAACCCTATGTATTGTGGACCGATAGCGGTCCTTACAGAACAGCAGACTGTAACGCACTCAGGCCTATGTACCGTAGCACCCTATACCAAGTTACCAGTCCTTATAAGAACTTTTGTGGACCAAGCAGGTTGTGTATTAGTGTTTAGCAGACTGTGCGTCAGTCCCTATACCGCTGAAGGACTGCTGCAGTATAGGGCAGCGGTCAGCAGTAGTGCACGGCAACCCTATGTATTGTGGACCGATAGCGGTCCTTACAGAACAGCAGACTGTACCGCACCCAAGCCTATGTACCGTAGCACCCTAGACAGACCAAGTTACCAGTCCTGATAAAGAGCTTTGTGGAACAAGTGAGTTGTGAATGATTAGCAGACTGCAGCAGAAGGGCAGCAGTCAAGTATAATATTCTTTCTATATTTGGAAGAAAGAATATTATACGTGTACAAGCCTATTACCGTACCACTGATACCAGTCCTGAAAAGAACCTTTGTGGAACTAATAGTAACAGCAAGTCTTTAAAATTATCCTCACTGCCTGACACACTGCTTCCTGCCTGTCCCTATACAAATTGGCAAAAAAGAGTAGGCTGGAACGATTAGCTGGAACAGCTCTTTTGTGGACCTGATAGTAACAGCTAATGATGATGATGATGATGATGATGAAGAAAGACTAATCTGGCTGAGCTGTCCCTAAAATAGCAGCATACAGCGCTCTGTCCCTTTATCTAAACTGACAAAAGAAACTCAGGCTGCTGACCTAACACCTATACCAGTCCTGAAAAGAACTTTTGTGTACCAAATAGCTAGCGTTTTCTCTGTCCCTACTCCACACAGGATCCTTTCCCTACAGTGACAGAAGAAAGAATGTAAAATGGCCACCGGATCGGGTGTATTTATAGGTTAGGGGGAATGTCCAAGTGTCCATGAGCTGTCATGTCTCAATTGGTTGTCCTGTAACACATGATAAACGTGTCACGAAAGGTTAAAGTTCTTGTATACATTAAACACGTAAGTCCGCCGGGGCGAACGACGGAAAAAGGCGTTCGAACCCGCGGACGGCGAAAGTCGGAAATTCGCCGCGAAACGACCGCCGGGCGAACCGTTCGGCCATCACTATTCTTGATCCTCACTGTCCTCTTCATCTGTGTTTAGTGGCACAGACTGAGACCTGGTTATTGGACATGATCTCTGAGTAGTTTGAGTAGGCTGTGGATCTGGTTGTGGAGGCATACGAACTGCTGCTGATAAAGGTAGCAGATGATTCCAGTGCCAGGTCTTTAGCGGGCCTGTGCTTCCTTCTGGGTGAATCTGGTATACTGGTAATCCTGGCAACTGCTTAGAGATGATGTAGGGCTGTGACTTCCAGAGATCAGCCAGTTTGTGCTTCCCAGGGACGCCCAAGTTTCTCAGTAACACTCTGTCACCAGGCTGCAAATTGTGTACTCTCATCTTTAGGTCGAATTTTCGCTGCCTCCGGGTGTCTGAGGCAGCCTGTGTTTTCTAATATGCTGTTTTCAGACTCTTCCTCAAGCGGTCCATGTACCCTCTATGGGACACCATTGAGGTATGATCTAAAGAGGTGTTGTATGCTAAGTCAAGTGGCAGTCGAGCTTCCTTTCCGAACATCAGCCTGTACGGTGAATAGCCTGTGGGATCATTTTCAGTGCTATTATAGGAGTATACGATAGCTGTAATGTGCCTGCTGCAATGTTGCTTCTTTTCAGCCGTAAGAGTGCCAAGCAAATACAGGAGGGTGGAGTGCAAAGTTGATTTGCCTTTAGGAAGTAACCCCCATTGTCACTGTAAACACCAACTTAAGAAAAAAACTGCTATTGAGCATTGAAAGAAGAAGCAACACATTGTTGAGTAGAATTTTTTTTACTCTGTGCACATTCACATGTGTGTTTTTAGAAAAGGGTTTTTGAACAAACCAACATTTTTTTTTTAATTTATTTTTTTTGGAATAATTTTTTTTTGGGGACAGTAGAAATATCCTTTTTTGTGGTAAACAAGCATTTTTTTCAAAACATAAAACAATACATGACTGAGGAACTTACAAAGTTCAACCATGATAAATTGAAGGCAATATCAGACATTAGTATGTCCAAACTGTGTTGATATTGCCTTCAACAGATGGGGTGATGTCACCTTTGTGAAAGCCACATTTTGAAGATGCACACAAATTGGGAGTCAAAATGGGGATTTCACTCCTGATCCCATGCCTATGCTCAACGTACTAGCTTCCATCATGGGGGATCATTGGCGTGTTTTGGGGGTACAACCTCTTTCCTCTCAGCTACTTTAGTTGCGAGGAAGGGATTGCACCCACAAAACGTGTTCCTTGATATCCCGTGATGGCAGATACCACATGTTGACACACTGTGTGCAGCTTCAAAATTTAGCTTTTGATAGGGTGGGATGGCAGTTCTTAGAGGAAGTATTGACGCAAACAGGAATCTGGCCAAAAATGTTAGGAAGGATTGTTGCATTATTTAAAAACTCAAGAGCTAAAGTTATAACAAACGGAATACTATCAGAGTATATAAAAATATCAAATGGAACTCGACAAGGTTGCCCTTTATCCCAACTACTATATGTAATGGTAATGGAACATCTTATGGAAGCTATAAGGGGAAATAAGGACATTAAAGGGATAAAAGTTCAGGGTAAAGAATATAAAATGGCTGCATATGCAGATGATCTCTTACTGTATATAACCAACCCTATAATAACAATACCAAACCTAATAAAAGAGCTGGATAGATTTGGGGAATTGAGTAATTTTAAAGTAAACTATGATAAATCTGAGCTGATGAACATCACGCTGGAGGAAAGTATGCAGATAGTTTTACAAAAGGATTTCCCATTTAAATGGAAACAAGATGCGATTTAATACTTGGGAATTTATATTCCGAAAGATTTAAAGCTCCTACAAGATATGAATTATAATGCGGCAGTACATAAGATCATTTTTTTTTTGAGAAATATGATAAAATAACATATTCGTGGATAGGAAAAATAAGTATTATAAAGATGGAGATATTACCAATTATGTTGTATATTTTTCAAACAGTACCTATTATACCATCAAATAAGATTATGAAGGACCTAAGAAAAATGGTGGAAAGTTTCGTATGGTCCCACAAGACCCCTAGAGTAGGTAGAGAAGTACTAATTAGAACAAAAAAAATGGAGGATTAGCATTGCCTGACTTTTCTAAATATATACAGGCAGCCTCATTAATAAGAATAATAGATTGGCAGCATAATGCGAAAAATAAACAGTGGGTAAATTTAGAAGAAGATATATTAGGGGTGAAAATAAAATACCAACTATGGATAAAACCTAATTTAAGACCGAAAGAGAAGGAGTTACCTATTTCTGTAAGAACAACATTAAGAACCTGGGATGGTATAATAAAAAAAGGAAATTTATCTTCTCTAATAGGCCCTATGACTCCATTATTTGCCAATCCTGAATTTGAGCCAGATTTAAAAGTCACAAAATATCTAAAATGGAATGTGGATGAGCATGAACGGGTAATACAAATTTTGGTTGATGGAAAATTGCCAATGCTCCAGGAATTGGGACATGAATGTAAAAACAAATGGCTACAATATTGTCAGCTGAGAACATTTATTGACCCAATAGCGACGATGATTAATAGGCAACTAACTACATTTGAACAAATAGCAGTAAATAAAGATAAAGCGAACAAAAAATTATCTAAGATATATAATTTATTACTTGCTTTTGGAGATATTAAGAAAATAGTAGGAGTGAAAAAATGGGAGGAAGAAACAGGGAAAGAACTGCTGGAGAAAGAATGGGAAGAAATATTCGATAGAATATATCAACTATTGATAGCAACTAAATATCAAGAGAAGAATTATAAGATTGTAATAAGATGGTATAGGAGTCCAGTGGTAATGAACATAATAAATAAAGGGAACTCTGAAATTTGCTGGAGATGTAAGGTAGAAAAGGGAACTTTAGAACATATATGGTATAGTTGCTGTAAGAAAAGAGTATTCTGGGATAAGATAATGGAAATATACCAGAAGGTGACAAGAATAGGATTAAAACCAGATATAAATATAGTGTTATTTTTCCCTTACACCGAAAACATTAAAACAGAAGGAGACAGAGTTTTTGCATCATATGACTACAGTAGCAAAGGTAGTAATATCACGTAAATGGAAAAAAATGAGTGGTCCAACAGTAATAGATTGGGTATGTGAGATGAATGAAGTATACTATATGGAGAAACAAATAAGAGAAGAAGGGTATGTGAAAAATCAGATTTCAAAGTATTGGAAAAAATGGGAGGATTTTTGTACCTCAGGGAAACTGAAAGAATATATGTAAGATAGTGGATAAAAGGATTGGTGTGGGTGTGTTTTTTTTTTTTATTTAAGAATGGATAAATGTTGTTGTATTGTATGTTTTAAAATATAAATAAAGAGGAAATTTGAAACAAAATTTAGCTTTCAACATTTTTTAGAAAAGTTCTAATAAAAATTAAAAAATTATAAAATTTTGGTGTGTTTTTTTTAAATTCTGCCTAAAACATCAATGATGTTTTTGAGTCTTTTTTCAACATCATTGATGTCTTATTGATCTTCTGTAAATCCCAATTGCACACCATGATCTGCCCAATGAGGATGTGTGCACTTGTGAAATGAGATTCTTCTTCCACAACATCCACATCACCTTAAATAAAAAAACACACCATGTATTATAAATATGCAGGCATACATCTATTACCTGAAGCTGTGGTCTCAGACACTCACCTGTTGTGATCACTATTTCGCCCACCTGATAAACCTCTCCTTTCTCCACATCCTCAGGTTTTGGTTTTGGGATTTCTCTTTCTTTAGGAGGTTGGGGGTCCCTGGTGTCCTCTGACATCCCAATTCTCCCCCCCCCCCATGTGAATAGAATAAAGGTATATTTAGTACACAGATATTTGAGGCAAGAAATAGGAATATGAAACATTGCTTGAAGTGTCGTACAATTTTCAGTTTTGGCAGAGTTTCAAGCTGAAGGCATTATTTTATCCCTTTTATTAACCACTTCCCGTCCGACACATGCTGATATACGTCGGCAGAATGGCACGGACAGGCAAATGGGCGTACCTGTATGTCCCTTTAAATTTGCCACCAGGCCATTGCGTGCGCGCCGGTCCAGACCTCCGTGAGTCAGATCGCAGGTCCCACGGACTAAATAACCATGGGGATACCCGCGATCGGCTCACAGGGAGAAAGAACGAGGAGATGCTAATGTAAACAAGCATCTCCCTGTTCTGCCTAGTGACAGTGTCACTGATCTCTGCTCTCTGTCAGTGACCAGTGACAGTGATCAGTGATGTGTCACACACAGCCATGCCCCCCACATTTAGCAACACGCCCCTAGGATACACTTAACCCCTACACATTTATTATAGCAAAATGTAAAAAATTATGCGTTTTTTTTCAAAATTGTCGCTCTTTTTTTGTTTATAGCGCAAGAAATAAAAACCGCAGAGGTGATCAAATACCACCAAAAGAAAGCTCTATTTGTGGGGAAAAAGGATGTCAATTTTGTTTGGGAGCCACGTCACACGACCACACAGTTAAACCGACAGCAAAATGTTCTGAGGCTTAAGTGGTTAAAGCTGAATACTTACCTTTTTGGGTAAAGTTTCACACATGTAGAGACCCTTAGCATCCACTGGAGCACCTGTGTGGGACACCCTAAAATGTTTGTTCTGGTGTCCCACACTAGTGCTCCTGCGTCCAGATGTGCAAACAGCTACTGAGTGTCCTCTCCTTACACTGAATCAAGTTTGCATTTCATTCTAGTTACAAACCCATCGAGACAACAATGTACTAAACTTCCTTTACTAGAAATAGGCCTGAACAAATGTAGTTAACCTGCACCTGGAAAAACATTGTATTAGTGGGTGAATGAACGATGTTTACTACGAACGATTACTTAGAATAGGAACACATGACAAATACTTACTTTTTTGCAGCACTCTCTTGATTCTTCCCTCCAATCCCCGGCTCCCTCAATTTAAGGTCTGACCATTGTTTCCTCAGTTGATCCTTCGATCGCCGTACATCAAAATTCTTCATTAGACTTTTCACAACTTTAGTCATGATCTTGGCCTTTCTGACATTTGGATTTGGGTAAGGTCCATGCTTCCTGTCATAGTCGGCCCTCTTCAAGATGTCCACTATCTCCACCATCTCACTCAAGGACATATTAGAGGCCTTAAAGCTCCTGTGGGATTGGGATGTTCGTGGCTCCAGACTTTTGTTGTTGCTGCTGTCTTCATGCACCTGTTGTTGTCTTTCCTCTTTCCTCTTTGCTCTCCCAAGGGGCAAGGAATATACTATAAAGAAGTTCAGGTGGCTGGCGGAGTTTAACACATGCACAGTGTATATAAAGCCTAACACGTGTGCGTCATACGTAAAATCTGTGAGCAGAGGACGGAGTAGCGGAAGCTCTAATCTTTCTAACGAAGGTACAATTTGAACTTGTGGCATCAGTGGCCTATAGAGATTGAGGCCTATACTGGAGATTATGCGAGTTTAGCCTGACATTAGGGTTTGTCTTGTGTTGTGTCTTTCAGATAAAATGGATTGATTCAATGATCATGATTTCCTCCCCTAATTCATTGCTTTGTACAGAGAGTTACCCTGTCTGTGGCAGACAAAACACCCTTTTATACAAATCGACTAAAGCAGCGCTGGATAAATTGCTGGAATTTGTGAAGCCGCAGATCCCCAAGGCAGACATCATCTATTTGAAGTGCAAAATTAGTGGCATGAGGAGCACATATAATAGGGAGCACAAGAAGGTCCATGATTCCCAGAGATCAGGAGCAGCAGCAGGGGACATTTATGTACCCCGGCTGTGGTACTACGACAGACCAGACTGAAATCAGGCCATCACTCTCAACCCTTCCTTCCACTCTTCCTTCCACCCCAACTGAGGCTTCCGACGTCCAACCTGGGCCTTCCACCCAGGAAGAAGATGTGGAGGAGCACAGCTTGAGTCAGGTATAGCATTGTTCAACATATTTATCAAAATTGTGTGTGATTGATGAACAATAAACTAAAACTATGTCCCTTTATTATACACAGGAAATCCTCAGCCAGGAGGAGGCTGTAGAAAAGGGCAGCCAGGAGGTGGCGGGGGTAAGGTGCAGCCAGTAGGTGGCAGGGGGAAGTAGCAGCCAGGAGGTGGTGGGGTAAGTGGCAGCCAGGAGGTGGCCAGGCCCAGTAGCCCGACCGAATCCCAGGTCCCTTCCCTCCACCGGCAACAAAAAAGGCCTAGGAAGGGGAGGAGCGTGGAGGAGTCAGCACTTGGGTTAATTTGGCAGGCTTCTGCGGCCCTCAGAACCCCCACCAGTCTTCTGGAGGCCTATGGCTGCCAACAAAATGCAGTAAATGGTGGTGAGCCAATGCCTCTTTTGTGAAGAACTGATATATATGGCCCTAAATAAGGGGTTGAGGGGCGAAATTGCAAGCAAAAACCCACCTGTGTGAGTTGGACCATCCTCCTCCTCTTCCTCTTCCTGCCACAACTCCAACACCAGAGCCACAGCCTGGAACCAAGTGTGGAAGCAAGCACGTAAGGAAGACAAGAGAGTGATGGCCTGGGTTTGGTGGGGTCTGGCATATATGTTATCTGTTGCTGTTCCTGATCTCTCGGAGTCCTGGACTGGATTGTGCTCCCTATTAAATGGATTCCTCAGGCTCCAAATTTTGCCTGTCAAATAGTTGATGTATGCCCTGGGGTACAAAGGATTCACTAATTTCACAAGTTTATCCAGCGTTGCCTTCCTCTTTATTTTATTATGACCCCTAATAAATATATATATTTTTTTCTTAAATCATTGGATATGTGTTACAATTAAAAAGGGACAGTTTGTTTGTGAGTAGGCAGGTACATTTCAAAAAGACAATGTCAAATTAACAAGGGACACCAACACCAAACAATCTCCTTGAGCTTAAAAATATGCAAGATAATAATGGTGTTGTGGTAACTTGACACACAGAACGAAAAAGAAGATTATGGAGATCAAAAAAAAGGAGATCACTATAAACAAAAATTAAAAACATTATTCTGGAGATCAGGCGAAAAAAACAAAAATTTTCTTCATGAGATCACAAGAAATAATAAAGAAATCAGTTTGTCAGAGCTCTTTGTGAATACCAGCTGCAAAACAACTTCATTATTCTAGTATTATAAAAAAGAAGAGAATGCACTGCATTAAAAGATTAAAAAATGTGTAGTTTTACCAGACCGAGCGTTACCATCTCATACTTGATTGAATCAAGACTGCAACATCCTTAGCTGAAAAGGATAGGAGGGTTCAGTTTCACTTTATCTGAAGATCTTAAAAGTCTGATCGTTACACATGATCAGACTTTTCGGCAGACTTGGTCCAGCGGACCAGAATCCGTCGGACAATTTGATTGTGTGTGGGTTCCAGCGGACTTTTCTTTCCCAAAAGTCAGACGGACCTAGAAATAAAACATGTTTCAAATCTGTCCTACGGACTCGGCTTTCTACCATGCAAACCGTTCGTCTGTGTGCTAGTCTGACTGACCAAAAATGACGCATGCTCTGAAGCAAGTACAAGATGGAGGCACTCAGTCTGGTAAAACTAGCATTCATATTGAAGCTAGCACATTCCTCACACTGCTAATTCTGTGATCTTTTAATATAGCACATTATTTTCTTCTTTATAATGCTAGAGGAATTAAGTAATTTTGCTGCTTATATTCACATAGAGTTCTCACAAACTTCTTTCTTCATTATTTATCCTCATCTCATGACTAATATTCTAGTTTTTAAAAGCCAGATCTCCATAAATAATGTTTACAATTCTTTTTTTAGACTCATATATTTTATTTTAGATTTGAACAATATATATTTTCCAATTTTTAAAAAAATATAAAAAATTCTAGTGATTTTCCATATATTTTTTTTTTTGAGTTTCAAGTTACCACAATAACATTATTATCTTGTATTTTTTAATGAACCTTAATGAGGTTGGTGTCCCTTGTTAATTTGACATTTAGCACTACAAGTGCAAAGTGCAAAGTGCACTTGAAATTGCACTGTAAGAGCACTTGGAAGTGCATTTGCTGTGGATCCGAGGGGCACATGCAAGGAAAAAAAAAACAGCATTTTAGCTTGCACATGATTGGAGGATAAAATCAGCTGAGCTTCCCCTCGTTTCAGATCTTCCCCTCAGATTTACAGTGACTGCACTTCCAAGTGCACTTGCAGTGCAATTTCAAGTGCACTTTGCAATTGTACTGTGAAATGAATTTGCCTTTTGTAAATAACCCCCATAGTCTTTTTGACATGAACATGCCTACTCACAAACAAACTGTCCTTTTTTAATAAAAAAACACATAGTACATTATTTTTTGAAAATAAAATAGCCATTTATTTTGGTTAATAAAATAAAGAGGAGGGCAACACTGGAGACACTTTTGGAATTTGTGAAGCCTTTTGTCCCCCAGGTCACACATCCAGTCAGTGGAAAACAAAATTGGGATCTTGCAGAGTGCATATAATTGGTAGCACAATCTGATCCAGGACTCCCAGAGATCAGGAACAGCAGCAGATGACATCAATGTCCCCAGCCTGTGGTACTACAACAGCCTGCGTCTTCTGTCAGACCAGACTGAAGCCAGGCAATCACTTTCAACTCTTCCATGCAGCATTCCCTCCACGCTTCTCTGCAGCCTTCCTTGGAGGCTGTGCCTCTGGTGGTGGACTTGTGGCAGGAGGAGGAGGAGGAGGAGGAGGAGGAGGATGAGGAAGAGGAGGAGTAGGGGCTTCATTAGAAATATGACTGAAGGGCCTCATAAAAAAGCCCCTCACAGAAGAGGTGTTGGCCCTTCTCCAATTCTATCAACCTAGTGGCCAAATATGCACCATTGGCCTCTTCAGCATTGGGGGGGGGGGGGTACTGAGGAACTGTCTGACTTCTCGAATGAGGTCAAGTGATTCCTCCTCTGTTTTGGTCATCTTCCTGGGCCTTTTGGTGGGAAGGAGGCACCTGGCATTCTGTGAGGCTCCTACTGGGCCCATCCACCTCCTCTCTACCACTGGGCACGGCCTCCTCCTCCTCTACCACTGGGCACGGCCTCCTCCACCACTGGGCATGGCCTCCTCCTGGCTGAGCTCATCCTGTGTATAAAAAAGGGACATAGTTGTATTTTTTGCTTCATCAATCACACACAGTTTTCAGCTTATGACTTGCAATGACCTTAAAACAAATAGAAAAGGCTATAATTTTGACCCCAGCATTTTTCTAGCTGTTCACCAATATTTTAACAACATTTTTGGCCACTACTGTCTAGTGATATGTATATATAATAATTTTTGTTATTTAAATCATTGATTTTTAAGCAATTCAAACATTTTAGTTTACATCATTAATATTAGGACAATCAATATTTTCCTAAAAAAATATACCTGGCTCCAGCTGGGCGCATCCACTTTTTTACGGATGGAAGGGCCCGGTTCATCCTGGGATGCCTCCGCTGGGATGGAGGGAAGGGTGGAGGCAAGGGTCGAAAGTGACTTCCTCGCTTCAGTCTGGTCATCGAGAAAACTGAGTTTGTTGAAGTACCACAGCTTGGGGATATAAACCTTATCTGCTGCTGCTCCTGATTTGAGGGACTTCTGTATCTTATTGTGCTCCCGCCTGTACATATTCCGCAAGATCCCAATTTTATTCTCCACCAACTTAATGTCTGCCTGGGGGACTCAAGTCTTCGCAAACTCCAGAAGTGTCCCCAGTGTGGCCTTCCTTGCTTGCTTATTGTAATACAAGGGGTGTTTGACCTCCCACAGGTTTCGGTTAGCTTGATATAGGTCAATAAAATGACTCAAAAATTCCTCCTCCTTAAAGGGAGTCTTTTTTTTTTTTATGAAAGACAACACACAATACAAAAACACTAATGTCAGTCCAAGCTCACAGTATTATGTTTATCCCAATATAGGGCACGCATGCTCACACACACACACACATAAACAACACACACAGATAAGAAACAAAAACACCAATGTCAATCCAAACACTCAGTAACTTATCTCAATATAGGCCTAAATTTTGAAGCAGTATAGACCACTGCGATGGGCCAAGTTTAAATCTTACCTTCGTTTAGGACACTCGCTACTTCCATTCAGACATACGTACGACAGAGTACTAGCTTTATATACACTGCACATGTGTCAAGCTCCGCCTGTGTCGCCAGCGTCGCCTGCACCTGACATTCTTTGTGACAAATTTCCCCTGCCCCTTCTCTCTTCGTTGCCCAGTGGGTGTATCTACATAAAGATGGCGGAGACATTTTCAGGAACTAGCACGGAGGAAAGCCCGAAACCCCAAACAACCAGATCCAGGAGGAGATTTAAGGCCACCAACATGGCTTTTGAAGAAATGATGGAGATGGCGGACATCTTGAGGAGGGAGGACTATGATGGCAAAAATGGTTCGTACACCAGTCCCAGTTTGTGGAAGGACCAAATAATGTCCTCAGTTGTGACCACTCTGGAGCAGCAATTTGGGGTATGACGGGCTAAAGACCAATTAAGAAAGAGCTAGTCTGACCTTAAAACAAGGGAGCCAGATCAGTTTCCAAGAATCGAGAAGGTGCTTAAAAAAAGTAAGTACTTGTAGTGTGTTCTTATTCTGATACTTAACTTGCATGCTGATCCACGTGCTTTTCGTTTATATGGTTCCGTTTATACGATCGTTCGTAAATATCGTTCATTTGCCAATACATACAATGTCTGTAAATATTGTTCCTTTGTCAATAAATACGATGTATTTAGCTGGTACAGGGTTATATACCTGCATTTTGGTATTGATAATTTGGTCTTATTAAAATCATCTGTAAAGCTTGGGCAAAAAAGGTAAGTATTGCAGTTTGTTTAAAAGGGAATTTGAATCATATCTTTAACTTGGATCTTTGAATGAATGAAATACTTGTATAGCACACAATGCGAACTGAATTGCCTCAAGGCGCTGTGATGAGCTCTGATCATCAGCTAGAAGAGGAAGGTCTTGAGTTTTTTCCTAAAAGCCAGGTGATTTTCTTTCAGGCGGATGTTGATTGGTAGAGCATTCCATAGCCGGGGACCTTGGACAGCGAATCTCCGATCCCCCTTGGATTTATACCAGGCTTTGGGCACGAGGAGGAGGTTTTTGTTGGCTGATCGAAGACTGCGGTTTGGTGTGTAAAAATTTATTATCTCCATTATGTATTGCAGAGCTTCTCTATGCACGCATTTGTGGGTGAGGCAAAGGGTCTTGAATGTGATCCGATTTTTTACGGTTAGCCAATGTAAGCTCCTCACGGAAGGAGAGATGGATTCCCAGGTTTTTTTTCCTGTTATCAGCCTTGCCGCCGTGTTTTGGATCAGTTGTAATCGCACAAGTTGATATTGTGGTAACCCTAAGTAAAGCGAGTTTGCGTAGTCCAGTCGTGAATTAATGATTGTTCCAACTACCACTGCTTTGTCATTCTTTGGGATAAATGGGATGAGTCTGCGAAGCATGCGCAACAGATGGTGAGATCCACTGACTACTGCTCCTATTTGCGCATCCATTGACATTTGTGCATCTAAAATAACCCAGAGACTCTTGGCCTTGGTCTTTGGGGAGATGGTCTGCCCAAAGACGGTGGGTGGAGACCAGTCTTTTCTCAAATAGTCAATTGTACACCACTTTAAAGCATTGTTTCATATTCCTATTTGTGAACTCAAATATCCGTGTGCTAAGTATACCTTTTTTGTTTCATTCTCAGAGGGGAGAAAAGACTCGGAGGACACCACTCAGAGGACACCAGGGACCCCCGTACATTGCCAACAAGATTGGCAAATAAGTCCAAGCCCCCCCTGAGGATCTGGAGGAAGGAGAGGTGGAGGAAGTGGGTGAGATCTGCACCCCACCAGGTGAGTGTCTGACACCCCAGCTTAAGGTAATCTATTTATGCATGCATATTTCTAAATGCATTTTTTTTTTCAAAAATTTTAGGTGATGTTCTGGTTGTGGAAGGGCATGCGGCCGACCCATTTACCACCGACAGCGCCCAAAGACTAATTGGGCAGATCATGGCCTGGAATGGGCACATTGATGGTATGAGAAATCAGCTAGACAGCATGAGAAATCGGCTGGACACCATGCAGAAGGAAATTAAGAACATGATTGATGTTTTGGGGAGAATGGAATCCCTTTTTGCCTAAAACACAATCGATCATGTTCTTAATTTCCTTAGTAAATGAGAACTTTGTTTTGTTTTTATATTTTTACAATTTTAAAAGCCAAATTTTGAAGATGCACACAGTGTGTCAACATGTGCTATCTATAATCGTTTTGTGTTTGCAACCCCTTCCTCATAATGCTAGTAGGTGAGAGGAAGGGATTGCACCTAAAAAACACATCCATTGATCCCCCATGATGGGAGATAGCACATGTTGAAATTACCCATTTGGACTCCCAATTTGTGTGCATCTTCAAAATTTGGCTTTGGATTTGACATCACCTGCAACTTTTTACATGTTGAACTTTTTGAGTTCCAGAGTTAGGTATGTTCGTTTTTTCTAAAAACACTGTTTTAAAAAAAAAAATTATGCAGAAAATACCAAAAAAATAAAATAAAATATTGTTCCCAAAAAAAAAAAATTATATTGAGTAAAAAAAATAACCCCCCCCCAAAAAAACACAAAAACATTGAATGACGTTTTTAAAAAAAAATGCACATGTTTGTGCACACAGTAAAAATTTTAAACTACAACAATATGTGTGGCCTCTTTTAATACTCAATACCAGTTTTGTAATTCATTTTGTGTTTTCAGTGACAAAGGGGCTTATTTACTAAAAGGAAATCCACTTGGCACTACAAGTGCACTAGGAGAACCTAGGAGACAGCCAAAAAGAAAAGCAAACAATAATAAAAACTCAATTTTCTCATAAAAAAATATTTTTTATTAATTGAAATGTGAAATATGTTCTGGCATTGCAATGGGCCCCCCTACCATTAAAATAATTGACATATCTGTCCCGCACTTGACAGGTGGTATGGGGGGCCAAGCCAGTACGGCCAGTATCCAGGCCTGTGAGTACAGATTGTGCAAGTTTGGGCTCAGGCCCAACTGAAGTAATATATGTTTGAGAATGTTTGTGTAAAAAAATATGAAGTATGCAACAGCACAGGATTATGTGATTGATTTTATAGTCTGCCATATTGATGGCTGAGAGAAACAAATGGAACCGGCTGGCCATTATCCCGAAGGTTTTCTCCACAACTCTTATCGCTCTGGCCAGCCAGTAGTTAAAAACCCTCCTCTCCGGGGTGAGGTCCTTTTGGGGGAATGGCCTCATCAGGTGCTCGTCCAGACTGAAGGCTTTATCTTCGATGAATACAAAGGGGAGTCCCTCAACGTTCTCGGCATCAGGTTGCAATCCCAGGCCACCAGTCTGGAGACGCTGGCAGAAGTCCATCTGGGCGAGGACTCCTCCATCCGACATCCAGCTGTTCTTCCCCACATCCACGTACATAAAATCATATTGTGCCGCCACCGCCACCATCAACACTACACTATGGAACCCCTTTTAATTGAAGTAGTAAGACCTTGAATGGGGTGGTGGCACAATGCAAACAAGCTTCCCATCGATCACCCTTCCACAGTTGGGAAAGTCCCAACGGTCAGCAAACTGGCAGGCCACAGTCTGCCATTCCTGTGGCATGCAAGGAAACTGTGGGGTCAAACAAGAAAAAAAAAATTATAAGTACTTTTAAACCTAACTTTGCAAGCAGATTGCACAAAAACATTCTTGCACACCAGTATAACATTTTTTATAAGTAGTATTTAAAAAAATAAAAAATATAAGGCCCACTTATCTGATTCCTAACCCCCTCTGATGGCTTATTGAGAAAATTGTATGGGGGGGTAGAATTCAAAATGATTTTAAGACCACACATTACACTTGAAGACATTTGATGGGGCGGGGGAGGGTTCTAAATGATTTTAAGACCATACATTATACTTGGAGACATTTGAGGGGGTGGTTCGGGGGAAAGCAGTACAATGGAGCTGACAATATACATTGTTAAAGGGACTAGGCTATAGGTGTATATGGGCCCAGGATTGCATGCTGGGGAGCTTAGTGAAGGCAAATATGCATGTAGGCCAAAAAGGAGTATAAAAAACAAAAACATGCATGCATGAAGATAAAGCGGACATTCACAGCATATTCCAATCATGGTAATTAGGTAATGATGAAATTAATACAAGGCATTAGCAAACATTAAATACATATAATGTAATGTTAAAGGATGAAACTTACCTTAATATAGTCCTTCGGCAGGACCTGAATAATGTCAGAACTGGTCTCTGGGATAATGATCCCCAGAGCCTGGGGGGAGATGCCTGCTGATATAAGGGGTCAGTAAAGCCAACAAACGGTGAAAAACGGGGTCCGTCACCCTGAGATAATTCCTGAAATCCTCAGAATTATTCTCACGGATCTCACGAAGCAAAGGCATATGCGATAATTGGTCACGCTGGCGCAGCCAATTCTTCGTCCATGAACTCTTCCTCGCCCTGTTCATGGACTGGGTTCGGGTCACAGTATTAACCCCAACACCAAGCCCCCACACAGCACGAACTCGAGAACGAGTACATCCACGCACCATGGCTTCAAAACGGTCGGCTGGTCAAACAAACAAACTTAACTGAACGCACTGAAGAAAAGTCTGATCGTGTGTACGCGACATTAGGCTCAGTTCACATATATGTGAATTGAATGCATTTTGAACCTCATCCAATTTGCATGACATGTGAAATAAGATTTCAATTGAAGCTGTTCACATATATGTGGTGCATCCGCAGTGCGAAGCACTGAAATTAAAGCTGCGACAAAAATCCGGTACTGAGCCATGCTTTTTTATCAGCAGTGAAAAAGGAACATACAATTCTTATCGGGTGTGAACCCAGCCTCAAGGGGCAATTCACACTGCTCCTCCAAACATCCCTTGAAATAGAAATAAGGCATTGCAGGTTCTTTTTATGGAGAGATCTTGGGTCTATAAGACCCCAAATCTCTCCTCTATCTTTACACGCAAAAGGTCAAAACATTTTTCTTTATTGTACATCATGGGAGTAATTACTTAATGGGTTATAGGCCATCTTCAGGTGTTGACACTGGTAAACCCAATCCAAGGAAGTTTACTCCCTATATAACCCCTTCTTCCAGGAGCTCACCAATTTTTTCGTCAGTGTCTAAGGTGTTGGTCACAAGTGAAGAAGTGCTCTGAGTAGCTCCAGGAGGGAATTAAATTCCACCATAAAAAGCAGTCAGATCCATACAGAAGTGCCACTGAGGCTTAACCGAAGCACAAGGTTTTGCCTGTAATGCCTCTCTTTGTCAAGCTGGACCCCAGGAAACCTGGGCTTAGGTCTTTTTACATTACCTCAAGCTTCCTGGTGGGGTGCTTTTACATGGGCCAAGGCAGTTGGACCCCCGTTTTTTTTAAGCACCCAGTCCTTGAAGGTTTGCTAAACGTTGCCCACCGTGATGGGTGAAAGTTGGATTTTCTGTTAATTCAGCAAAATCCTGCAGTGAGGACAAGCTAAGGAAAAAAAACTTGGATATTAAAAACATCTATGCATTTTCTTTCATTTAAGGAAAACATTTTGTCATGTCTTAAAATCTCCACTAGATGGAGTCTATGCACATACCCTACTCTGTTGTCTCACTGTTTGCTCAGTTTCGTGTCTGGCTGCACAGCATGCGGAAGGAGATTTTGCAAGGTAAAATCAAATCTGCAAAAAATGTCTGCACCCCCTTACATTACCCCCCTCCCGCCACGGGGAATGCTGAAGGTCCTGCTATTAACTGCTATAGTTTGTTACTGTAGGCTGTATTTTTACACAGGTCTGTGCCTCACTGCAGGAGGCCCTGCCGCCCCTCCCACACCTCGTGTTGGGTCTAGGACCTGAAAAAGCCTCGCTCAGGCGTGGGAAACTTTTTGAATAAAAAAGGGGCGGGATTTTTTCGGAGGGGGTGGGGCCTAACACAGGTGCCGTGAAACATCCATGAGCAGGCTAATTTTGGAGAAGACTTAGATAAATATATCAAAACTATTTCTGCTGGGAAAAGTACTTTTTATCAGTCAAAAGAAAATAAACACCCTTCATTTAAACAAGCTCTTTCACCTGCGCCAGGGGCTTTCGCCTCTAGGCAGTGGTGACGGTCTTCGCCGTCAGACTCTAGAATAAAACCTCAGGGTCAGACCCAGGCTCAAAAGCCCTGGGGTAGGAAATATGCAAAACAGAATCCTAAAGCCTCATCATGAAGAGGCAACCCCCCTCACCAAGTGTGGGGGGAAGACTTTTGGTAACGCTGGGGTACAAACTGGAATTTCGGGACTTTCCATTGTCTCGTTTCCTGAAATCAAGCGTTTCCAAAGATCCAGAGAAAAAACAATCTCTGTTTCAGGCACTAGACCAATTTAATATCTCAAGGGGTAATCATACAGATACCCACAAAGGAGCAAGGTCTGGGGTTTTATTCAAATCTTTTCATAGTACCAAAACCAAATGGAGACGTCAGACCCATTCTAGATCTAAGAAAGCTAAATCAATTCCTGAAGATCCGCTCCTTTTGCATGGAGACAATCGGGTCAGTAGTTTCTATCCTGCTAGGAAGAGAACTTCTGGTGTCAATCGACATCAGGAATGCATATCTGCAGGTCCCTATATTTCCTGCTCATCAAAAGTTTCTGTGGTTCGAGTTAGAACAGCTGCATTTCCAATTTGTAGCCCTGCCCTTTGGGCTAGCCCCAGCACCTCCAATGTTCACCAAAGTCCTGGCCCCACCTCTAGCCAGGTTAAGGGCACAAGGCATAACAGTCGTCGCGTACCTAGATGATCTATTACTTATAGATCAATTGGTGACTCATTTGGAGCAAAGTGTACGCACTACAACCAACTATATGAAAAGCTTGGGTTGGATTCTCAACCTAGAGAAATCTTCCTTAATACTACTAAAAAAGCTGGAGTACTTGGGTCTGATCATAGACACAGCCCAAGAAAAGGGTGTTCTTGCCTCAAGCAAAAATCAATTCCATAGGAGAGCTGGTGCGGAGGGTCAGGTCAAATGGAAATCCCTCCATTCGCCTCTGCATGAGGTTGCTAGAAACCATGGTAGTTTCAATCAAAGCAGTTCCTTATGCCCAGTTCCATTCAAGACTGTTGCAAAACAGTATCCTGCCTGCTTGGAACAAAACAATTCAAGCTTTAGACTTACCAATGCGGCTGTCCCCAAGAGTGGCCCAAAACCTCTTTGGGTGGTCATTAGCCCAGAATGTACTGAAAGGAAAACCCTTCGGACCAGTCATCTGGAAAGTGGTAATGACGGATGCCAGCCTTTCAGGCTGGGGAACAGTACTTGAAAAGACAATTGTCCAAGGACAGTGGTCAAGAACTGAAAGAATCTTGCCCATCAATATCCTAGAGTTTCGGGCCGGTATGTCTGGCTCTAAAGGCCTGGACTTTCAGGTTATGGGATTGTCCTGTCAGGATTCAATCTGATATAGGCCACAGCTGTGGCATTGTCAATCACCAAGGGGGAAGCAAAAGTCTCTCCGCTCAGAGGTGAGCTATATTCTAACTAATGCTCCATGCCTTTCAGCAATCTTCATTCCGGAAGTAGAGAATTGGCAGGTGGACTACTTAAGTCACCACCAGTTATTCCCAGGGGAATGGTCTCTTCAGCTGACCTATTTCTGTCTGTTTTTCAAAGATGGGGGACATGGATCTTCTAGCATCCAGGTTCAACATGAAGTTGGTCAACTTTGTGGCTAGAACAAGGGATCCATTCGCATGTGGAACAGATGCGTTAGTGACTTCATGGGATCAGTTCTCACTGATCTATGCATATCCCCCTATTCAGTTGCTGTCTAGACTTCTGTGCAGGATCAAGCTGGAAAGAAAGCCAATAATTCTGGTGGCACCAGCATGGCTCAGAAGGTCATGGTACGCAGAAATCGTAAAAGATGGCAGTGGAAGGCCCATGGTCCCTCCCACTATGGCCAGATCTGCTCTCTCAGGGACCGATATTCTATCCTTTCTTACGGTCTCTAAATTTAAACAGCTTGGCCTGTTGAAACCCACATTCTAAAGAAATGTGGACTTTCTGGTTCAGTTATCTCTCCTTATTCAATATATAACATCTGTGCCTGACCTCACAAATGCACTTCAGGGAAAATGATCGAACAGTCCCATAGACACACTCCTAAACCTTCTGGACAGCCTTCCCAGAAGAGCTGAAGCTGTTATAGCTGCAAAGGGTGGGCTAACTCAATATTGAACACTATGGACTAAGACTGAGATGTCATTAAAGTTCATGTGCATGTAAAGGCAATACTTTTGGTAATATAATGTATGTATTGTGGTTGGCAATTGGTTAAAGCAGAAGTGAACTTATCATTGTAACTGTGTTTTTAAACTACTAAATAGAAGACACATCCTTAATCATATACTTTATGTCTGCGAATTGAAAGAAACAGATGCTAAGTGGCTAATGTGTGTTAACTCAAAGAAGACTGCTTTATCCTAATGGTCCCTGGGAGTACGTACTAGAAGCTGTCGTTTTTTTTTTTTTTTTTTTTTTTTTTTTTTTTTAATGTTGTTTACCATTAAGGACTGCTGGAACTTATAGTTTTGTATTGGCCTTGTGCTATTGTTCGAGCACTGGGACTGTTGGGGCTTGAAATTTCCTACTGAATCTTGTCTACTGTCTGGACATTGAGACACATTGGGAGAGATTTACTAAAACTGAAGCAAAATCTGGTGCAGCTCTGCATAGAAACCAATCATCTTCCAGGTTTTACTGTCAAAACTTAATTGAAAAAGCTAAAGTTAGAAGCTGATTAGCAGCTGCATCAGATTCTTAATGCTCCAGTTATAGTAAATAACCCCCTGCCATCTTTACACAGAGCAGAATTGTCTTCACATTAGATTGCTGAATTCCACCTCCAGACCTCTGTTGTCTGAATTTCTGCCTATTATCCCCACCTCCATCTCTTGCTCCCTCCTGTGTTACTTTGCGCCAAATCCCCCTCAATAAACACATCAGTTCCTGTGTGCTTACCTCTGTGTGTTCTTCTTGCTCCTTTAAAATTGATTTTAGATAATATTATCTAGAGTTGCCTTTTATATGTCTATATTAAATTGGCTATTAAAAATACATTTAATGTATAGTTTCTGATGAATCAATTTTGATGGCATCTGTCCTCATAAACAAACACGATGAAATACAGATGTTTATCTTACCAATTATGTGTTGTGATGATGAGCTGCTATTACAGCATGCTAAACATTTAGAAAACAATCACAGTTTTAATTAAAAAAAGAGAGTAATTGAATCTTACAGACTAATTATTAAGTATTGTGAAGCTGGCGGAATGTGTTTTAAGGATAAGTGTGTTCTTGGCGACGCGCTGAAAAGCGTAGCAGTAATCCTTGGTACATTACAATGCACTCAACTTACAATGAGATGACATTCAAGTTTCCTTTCATTGTAACACAGCATTCTTTAATATCAAAATGAAGGAGAGACTAGCACAATGGTTCTGCCTAAAAGAACACTTTGTAATAGTCACAAAACTGTTCAATGAATAAATGTAATCAGTACTCATGTGAATCCAACCACACAAAAAAAAAAGCATGTATAGTTTGTTACTGTATATGTGCACTCTAGTAGTATAATACTGGATATAGGACTACAGAAGCAAAGTGAGCTATAAAATGATGATTCGTATTGAATCTAATGAGAACACTATTAGTGGGCAGGGATAAGCAATGTGATTTTACCAAAAATGTTTTTTACTGCAAAAATACCAATTTTGCCACAAAAAAAGTAGAAACTGAATTTTGCACATTGAATTTGACTGTATGTCATAGTCTGATTTTGACTGGTTAGGCTATAGACTCAATCCCCAAACTTAACACATCACAATTATATATTTTTAAAAACTATTCTTTATTTTTAGCTGAGCTCAATCATATTTGATAATTCCAGTCAATTGACCAAAAAAATTTTTTTTTTTTTTAGTACTCTTCATTTTCTCTCTCTTTTTTTTTTTTAAAAAAAACAGCTTTTCATACAGGCAAATATAGTGGAAATAATTATGTGAATATCATAAGATACAACTGAAACAAGAATAGTTTCCTAAATTGTCACACAAAATCAAAAAATCAAAAAGTCATATTCTTATCATTTATAATAACTAAATTAACAGACTCTCAGATCTCTGCCGTCCTGACTATACGATGATCCAAAAAAGACACAAAACACCCCTATAACATAAATCTATTTAAGGAAAACAATAAAAATGAATGAAAGGAAAAGAGGGAAAGGGAGAGGAAGGGAAAGAAAAGGGGGTAAAAGGAGGAAATGGGGATATAGAAAAAAACTCTATTCCCCCTCCACTAGTACATGGCCATAGTCCTTGGAAAAGGTAAAGAGGGACCAATTGGTCAATTTATTTGTTAAATTTTCCTATTTACCTTGCATAGTTGCAGTAATATTTCCCATGGCATATATATCAGCTATCTTAGTAAGCCTAAGCGAAATTGAGGGAGGGAATTCCTGCTTCCATAGGGCTGGTATGCAGGCCTTATCCGCATTCAGAAAATATGCCACCAGTGAGTTTTTATTTTTACGCTTTGAGATATCTGAGAGGTGAAGAAGATATCTGGCTGGGTCGGATCCCAAATTAAATTCAGTAAGCTGTTTTATAATATCCTGCACTTTAGACCAGAACTTCTGCAATTTTGGGCAGGACCATAAAATATGCAGGATGGTACCCTCTGCCTCTCTGCAGCGCCAGCAGCTGTTCGTTTCATCGGGATAGGTTTTTTGTAAGAGAGATGGGATCCTGTACCACAGTGTAAGGATCTTCTAGCTTAGTTCTTGATATTTACTAGCCACTGAAGAGTAGTGAGCAAAATAGAGGATATGATCCCGCTACTCATTGCAAAATGTGGTATCCAGATCTCTCTCCTATTTCCGAAGAAATCCAGGGACAAATCCCTCAGGAGGATGTATTAGCACTTTGTAGGCCTCAGATACCCCATGTGCTGAGGTAGCCACTATCAGACATGAATTTTCTAACGATGAGTTAGGTCAATTTGACCACCCCCTGCGAAGGAGAAAGCGGAGGAAATGAGGAAGTTACTGAAGCTGCCATGGGTCTTATGGATTAAGAATTGCCTGCATTTCAGCTCTTGTCTTCAGCCTGGAGTCTACAAGGTAGTTACAAAGACAAAATTTACTTTGCCTACAGATTTATTTAAAACGGCTATCATTCTGGCCCAAATACTGGGTAGAGCCCAGTAATCTCCCTTTCTGGCTTGGAGAAAAATGGCTTTGTTGGACTACTCTAAGGGTAGCCTCGATAAGGGGGTGATGCCTTAAGGTTCCAAAAGATCTTGGGCATAGCCATAGCAGATATTGTAAAGGGATTTGCTTACAGGATTGTTCAATCAATACCAATGCTTTGTGTCTCATCTCTACACCATGCTATAATACCCTGGCGAGGTGAACTGCCTGGTAGTATTGCAGAAGGTCCTGGAAGCCCATGCTGTCATTGCCAGATATGAGTAGAACAAGCATGGATGCATTTTCGCCCACACAAATCTGATAAATGCACTGCACACTGACTTCAAGAAAAAGGTCGGAATGACTATTGGCAAAATCTGAAAGAAATAGAGTAACCTCGGCATAATATTCATTTTGAGAATAGCGTTCCGATCCATCCATGTATAGGGACCCTTGTTCCATCTTTCCATATCAAAAACAAGAAGGAGCATTTGTGGAAAGTTAGCCGAAAAAATTTCACCCCTAAGTATGTCAGATGGGAGGATACCCATGGAAAATAAAATGGAAAATAAAATGAAGATTGAAGAGCCTGAACTAGTGTAGTGGTCAACATGATGTTAAGCAGTTCAGTTCAGATTTGTGGGGATTGATTTTAAAATTTGACAGTATACTATACAGATTGAACTCGCATAATAAGTTTGGCAATTTTAGTTTCCGAGATGTAATGAAAAACAGCATGTAATTTGTGAAGGCTGTGTTTTTATGGTCCTCCTTGGCAAAGCCCTGGATATCTGTACTTCCTCGTACGCGTCCAGTGTGGCTCCAGAGTTACGATAAAAATCAGCAGGGACATCCTTGTCTGGTGCCATTAGTCAAATTAAAGTATGTGGAAGTTACTTAGTTTATTCTGACAGCTGTGAACAGGGCAGAGTATATGACATCTAGAATAATCCATATAGATGATATCAAGGGCTCTGGTAGTATTGTCCTTCACCTCATTGGTAGGCATAAACCCAGCTTGATCAGGGTGGATTGGAGTCTAGACGCCAAAATCCATGTAAGAATCTTCAGGTCTACATTTAGCAAGAAGCTAGGTCAAAAATGCATGCACTGGGCATGATCCTTACCCTCATTGGGAATCACTGTAATCTATGCCCTCAATGTGTCCTTCGGTAACGGCTGGTCTGCCAGGATAGAATTAAACACTTGTATGAACTTTGGAGCTGGAATTAAAGAGAATGCCTTATAGTAGGCTACCGTATATCCGTCTGGGTCAGGCACCTTGTGTGGCTTAAGTAACTTGATAGCCATCAAGTACTCCCCAGTTGAAATGAGAGTCTTCATTAATTCGTATGCATCCTCGGGTATCATTGGAAGACCCAAAGAAACCCAAGAAAGACATCCTCTAATCAGCTTTTGCTTTTCCACTAGCTGGTCAGTTGATAAAGGGACCAAAAGATTATAGAGGGAAGAATAATACTCTCAAAAAACTTCAGTCACTTCATGGGACAAATAGCAGCATTTCCCTCTACTGGAGTCGATATAAGGGATATAACTTCTTTGAGAGGTTTCCCTGAGTGAATGGGCCAGCAGTTTACTTGCTTTATTCCCATGTTCGTAGTAACATTTTAACCCTATGCAACTGTGTCTTCGTGTCATGCAGGAGCAGGGAGGCCAGTGTTTCTCACTGAACCCGAAGGTCTGCTGCTACTGTATGGGAGAGGGATTTTTTATGGATAGATTTTAAGTTTGCTACCATGTTTAACTGGGCTTGGAGTGTAGCTTGCCTATTTTTCTGCAGTTCTGTTGCCTTTTGTATCAGCAGACCTCACATGACACATTTATGAGTTTCCCATAGTGTCAACAGAGATATATCCTTCGTATCATTCTCAGAAAAAGTTCTGGCTAGGGCCAATGAAAGGTCGTTTCACAATGGACCTTCCTGAGTCAGAGATTCATTGAGCTTCCATGCCCAGGGTCTAGTGCCCAAACATAAATCCATTAAAGTCAGGGCTTGGTCGGACACTATCTGTATGCCATTTGAGGAGCTTACTACATCTAGTAGATGAGACTGGGAGACCATTACATAGTCTATTCAAGAATAGCTGTCATGTGGGAATGAATAAGTATTGTCCTGGTCACTACGATGGTGAACCCGCCAGACGTCTACCAAGCGCATTGGATTGTTACATGTTTTTATCTCATCTGAGATATGGATATGACAGATGAGTGGATGACTAACAGTGGGTCGAGAGCCATATTAAGATCTTCCCCTATAATCAGTCCCCCCTTCATGAAGCCCTGTAGGACATTTCATCTAGGCAGATCAGCTGTGCTTGATTAGGTAGATAGATAGAGGCTAACATAACTCTGCAGCCAGCCAGATCTCCTTCAAGGAACAGATGGCATCCATCCTCATCACTATTCTGATCGAAAAGAGAACGCACAACCGACCCCGAAATCGGGATGCTCACTCCCCTTGCCTTAGAGACAGGGGCTGTACTATGAAATACCTGTGGATAGTTGGTTGTGAAATTTAGGTATCTTCCCAGGCTGAAAGTGAATTTCTTGTATAAATGCAACCTGTACCCTCATGCGCCAAAGTTCATGTAGGACCGTTGTCCATTTCTCGGGAATATTCAACCCATTAATGTTCAAAGATAAACATATTACATTTGTCATAGCAAGTCCCACAGTTTACATCAAATGCACCTGCAGAGAAGGAATTTTGGAGAAAAAAAAAGGAAAAGAAAAAGTTGTGTTAATGTTCAAGAAATGTGCCTAATACCCCCCTTTTACCACCACAGTAATACATCTCTTTCAGAGACTTAAAGTGGATGAAAACCCTCAAATATATCCAGTGAAGTGAATAGCCCCAGATGATACGCAGGGATGAAACAAATCTCCCTACATGCGTTTTACGTGTATACCTGCTGTCTTCAGCTTTATATATTCTTTAGAAAGCTCAGATCGTGTTAGGAGATTTTATATTCCTGTTCAGCACTAGAGGGAAGCCTGGGCATACAGCCAAAACAGCTGATTGGAGGAAAGGCACACCCCCCACTCCTAATAGGTAGAGACTTTCAGAACTGGTCATTGAAAAGTTCAGCACTCTGCTAATCTATTTACAGCATCCCCCTCAACACAAAACTCAAGCTGGTTTTATCTCAACTTCTGACAAGTTCCCAGTGAACTATCAGGCTGATAACTAGGGATTAGCCTAACACCCCCTGGTTCAGTTCACAGCAGAACATGTGTTTGAACATGCCAACACCATTAAAGTGTATGGGACACAAATGTGAAAAATCAAAAGTGCTATCATGTGACAACACTGAAGAAATGACACTTTGCCACAATGTAAAGTAGTGAGTGTATGGCTTGTATAACAGTGTACATTTTCTGTCCCCTCAAAATAACACACAGCCATTAATGTCAAAATCACTGGCAACAAAAGTGAGTACACCACTAAGTGACAATGTCCAAATTGGGCCCAAAGTGTCAATATTTTGTGTGGCCACCATTATTTTATAAGCACTGCCTTAACCCTCTTAGGCATGGAGTTCACCAGAGCTTCATAGGTTGCCACTGGAGTCCTCTTCCACTCCTCCATGACATGACAGAGCTGGTGGATGCACTCATGCTGCCCCAGACCATGACACTATGCTTGACTGTAGGCAAGACACAGTTGTCTTTGTACTCCTCACCTGGTTGCCACCACACACGCTTGAACCAAATAAGTTTATATTGGTCTCATCAGACCACAGGACATGGTTCCATTAATCCATGTCCTAAGGCCGCGTACACACGGGCGGATTGTCTGCCCAACTTAGTCCTCTGAACCGTGTTTCAGCGGACGATCCGCTCGTGTGTGGGCTTCAGCGGACTTTTTCAGCGGACAATCTGACGGACTTAGTCTTTCGGAATTTCCGTAATTTTGTCCGTCCAAACTTGGTTTCAGCGGACAGTCCGCTCGTGTGTAGGCAAGTTGGACGGACTAAGTATGGCGCATGCTCAGAAAGGATTTACACGGCCGAAGGTTGCATTGCAGTGTATTGGACGTCGTTTTTCTAGTCCCGTCGTACGTGCTGTACACGTCATCGCGCAAGTTTTCAGCAGACTGTCTGTTCATCGTGTGTGGTCAAGTCCGTTCATTCAAAAGTTGAACGGACTGTCTGTCGGATTGTCTGACGAACTTAGTTGGGCAGACAATCCGCCCGTGTGTACGCGGCCTTAGTCTGCTTGTCTACAGAAAACTTTGCAGGCTTTTTTGTGCCTCATCTTTAGAAGATAAAAACGAGGGGGTTTAGGTCGCGCTATGGATTGTGATTCTGGTAAAAGCGGCCCCTATTTTAATTTCTACCCAATGAGGGTGGAAACAGAGAGGTAAAGTGGGGGGGGGGGATAGGTTTGGCGCTATACCGTTTAGTATTTAAAATTCAGATGAGCAATAAGCAAGAATTTTCCAGCGTGCTGGATAATAAAAAAATAGAGATAGAAAATAAAAGTAAAAATAAAAATAAAAATAAATATGTGTTCCCAACTGGTATAAATGTGCTTATCAACAAACAATCATTATATCTTAAAAACCATAAATGTCATAGAAATCATAAATTAATGAGCCATAAATTAATTAAAGCAACATACAGTTACTAAATGCCAATATTAAAGTGAAGAGTGTCAGTGACAAAATGCAAAAATATAATTGCTAGTAATGTGAAAAAAGGAACTATAAGGGTAAAAAGGTGAAAACCAATAGTATGAAGATTGAAATATAAAACATATAATATATATATAGTCCGATTATCTGTTCCATATATCGGGTCCTCACATAGTGCAACTGTGATTAAAAGTACGTGCAAAAAGTAATTACATAGGGTAAAAATGCGTAAAAATGCAAAAGGTGAAAAAATGTGGTAAAATTTAAAAATTTAAAAAGTAAAAAATAAAAATAAAAATAACACTAAAGTTGAAAAGTAAAAAATAGAAAATGAAATAGAATAATGTCCCAAAAAGTGGTGAGAAAAGTGGTGGGGTATCCACTATAAGTGGAGGTGAAGGGAAGAGGGAAGGTGACTTCAACTGTTGCTCCCGGTGCTCTGTGACCACTTATGCAATTGCTCTCACCAGAGTTATGACCCCGTCCGGGGTGGATCAGCCTTCACAGTATCAGCCACTGTGTTGCTCTCTGGCTTGCCTCTATTGTGGTTCTGGGAGTCCCTCGTTCCTCCGTTCGTATGCCGTGCTCGATTATATGTAATGAGTAAGAGGCATATCCATGGTGTAGTATGTCTTTTAAAATTCCATTTTTATTAGATAGGTAAAATTACTCACAAACATCCGTTCGTATATGCTTAAAAAAGGAAGGATCTTTCCTTGAATCTCTATTTTTTTATTATCCAGCACGCTGGAAAATTCTTGCTTATTGCTCATCTGAATTTTAAATACTAAACGGTATAGCGCCAAACCTATTCCCCCCCCCCCCACTTTACCTCATCTTTAGAAGAGGCTTCCTTCTGGGACGAAAGCCATGCAGACCGATTTGATGCATTGTGCAGCGTATGGTCTGAGCACTGACAGGCTCACCCCCCCCCCCCCCTTCAACCTCTGCAGCAATGCTGGCAGCATTCATATATCTATTTCCCAAAGACAACCTGGGGATATGATGCTGAGCACACAAACTCATCTTCTTTGGTTGACCCTGGCGAGGCCTGTTGTCAGTGGAAACTGTCCTGTTAAACCGCTGTATGGTCTTGGCCACTGTGCTGCAGCTCAGTTTCAGGGTCTTGGCAATCTTCCTATAGCCTAGACCATCTTTATCTAGAGCAACAATTCTTTTTTTCAGATCCTCAGAGAATTCTTTGCCATGAGGTGCCATGTTGAACTTCCAGTGACAGTATGAAAGTGTATGAGAGAGCGAGAGCGACAACACACAAATTTAACACACCTGCTCCCCATTCACAAATGTGACTTGTTAGTGTTACAAGGTCTCAGGACACTGAAGTGAAAATGGCTAATTGGGCGCAATTTGGACATTTTCACTTAGGGTGTACTCACTGTTGCTAGTGGTTTAGACATTAATGGCTGTGCGTTGAGCTATTTTAAAGGTTGAGCAAATTTACACTGTTATACAAGCTGTACACTCACTACTTTACATTGTAGCAAAGTGTCATTTCTTCAGTGTTGTCACATGAAAAGATATAATAAAATATTTACAAAAATGTGAGTGGTGTACTCACTCTTGTGAGATACTGTATACTATGTTATTCATTTACTGCAGTGGAGAGGCCATTCAGCACTAGCAGGCCGAATGAAGAAGGAAGTGTCTCTGACTTAATAGCATCAAGTTTAACAATATATACTTTATGAACATGCATAAGCACTAGGCGTGTTATAGGTGTGATCGTATAGTTTAGTCCAATCAGCATTCATATCTTCTTAGTAGCAAGGGAACAGTTAAATGGGTGGTTATACCATGTGACTGATAGAAAGCCAAAGAAAACATGGGTGCCACCATGATGGGAATGGATCAGACCAGCTAGATACGACTGTCCATTTCTCTGAGCAAAAATGGAGTAAACTGTTGCTTCTTATCTGGCAGTGAAAACTCTGTGTCTAAGAAGAAGCAAGAAAGTGTATTACAAATTCTTAAAGTGATAGTCATATACATACACTACCGTTCAAAAGTTTGGGGTCACATTGAAATGTCCTTATTTTTGAAGGAAAAGCACTGTACTTTTCAATGAAGCTAACTTTAAACTAGTCCTAACTTTAAACAAATATACTCTATACATTGCTAATGTGGTAAATGACTATTCTAACTGCAAATGTCTAGTTTTTGGTGCAATATCTACATAGGTGTATAGAGGCCCATTTCCAGCAACTATCACTCCAGTGTTCTAATGGTACAATGTGTTTGCTGATTGGTTCAGAAGGCTAATTGATGATTAGCAAACCCTTGTGCAATCATGTTCACACATCTAAAAACAGTCTAGCTCCTTCCAGAAGCTACAAAACTGACCTTCCTGTGAGCAGATATTGAGTTTCTGGAGCATCACATTTGTGGGGTCAATTAAACGCTCAAAATGGCCAGAAAAAGAGAACTTTCATCTGAAACTCGACAGTCTATTCTTGTTCTTAGAAATGAAGGCTATTCCATGCGAGAAATTGCAAAGAAATTGAAGATTTCCTACAACGGTGTGTACTACTCCCTTCAGAGGACAGCACAAACAGGCTCTAACCAGAGTAGAAAAAGAAGTGGGAGGCCGCGTTGCACAACTAAGCAAGAAGATAAGCACATTAGAGTCTCTAGTTTGAGAAACAGATGCCTCACAGGTCCCCAACTGGCATCTTCATTAAATAGTACCCGCAAAACACCAGTGTCAACATCTACAGTGAAGAGGCGGCTGCGGGATTTTGGGCTTCAGGGCAGAGTGGCAAAGAAAAAGCCATATCTGAGACTGGCCAATAAAAGAAAAAGATTAAGATGGGCAAAAGAACACAGACATTGGACAGAGGAAGACTGGAAAAAGTGTTGTGGACGGATGAATCCAAGTTTGAGGTGTTTGGATCACAAAGAAGAACGTTTGTGAGACGCAGAACAAATGAAAAGATGCTGGAAGAATGCCTGACACCATCTGTTAAGCATGGTGGAGGTAATGTGATGGTCTGGGGTTGCTTTGGTGCTGGTAAGGTGGGAGCTTTGTACAGGGTAAAAGGGATTCTGATTAAGGAAGGCTATCACTCCATTTTGCAACGCCATGCCATACCCAGTGGACAGCGCTTGATTGGAGCCAATTTCATCCTACAACAGGACAATGACCCTAAACACATCTCCAAATTGTGCAAGAACTATTTACAGCAGAAGCAGGCAGCTGGTATTCTATCGGTAATGGAGTGGCCAGCACAGTCACCAGATCTGAACCCCATTGAGCTGTTGTGGGAGCAGCTTGACCGTATGGTACGCCAGAAGTGCCCATCCAACCAATCCAACTTGTGGGAGCTGCTTCTAGAAGCGTGGGGTGCAATTTCTCCAGCTTACCTCAATAAATTAACAGCTAGAATGCCAAAGGTGTGCAATGCTGTAATTGCTGCAAAAGGAGGATTCTTTGACGAAAGCAAAGTTTGATGTAAAAACAATGTTATTTCAAATACAAATCATTATTTCTAACCTTGTCAATGTCTTGACTCTATTTTCTATTCATTTCACAACGTATGGTGGTGAATAAGTGTGACTTTTCATGGAAAACACAAAATTGTTTGGGTGACCCCAAACTTTTGAACGGTAGTGTGTGTGTATATATATATATATATATATATATATATACTCAACATTATCAGACCCCTATAATTCTACTCAAATAAACGGCCTGCCAAATATACTCTGCAGAAAATTGTAATTACATGCCCCTGTTAAACCGGGGAAGAAAAATTAGGCCTTTGGTGGTGGTACCAGAGCACTGAAAGCCCTCACAGTTAATCTTGTTGAGTGCAGGAACGGGCCCTACTGTGAAATATTATATCAAGATTTGGAATTGCATGCCCCTGTTAAACAGGGGAAGACAAATTGTGCCTTTGGTGGTGGTGCCACAACACTGTAAGCCCTCACAGTTACACTTGTTGGGCGCAGGAAAGGGCCCTGCTATGAAATATTATATCATGAATTGTAATTACATGCCCCTGTTAAACAGGAGCATAGAAATTGGTCCTTGGGTGGTGGTACCACAACACTGTAACCCCTCACAGATACTCTAGCTGGGCACAGGAATGGACCCTGCTTTG
This sequence comes from Lithobates pipiens, assembly GCF_037356315.1. Lineage (NCBI taxonomy): Eukaryota > Metazoa > Chordata > Amphibia > Anura > Ranidae > Lithobates > Lithobates pipiens. The sequence goes on along the minus strand of NW_027507685.1, from coordinate 61,095,998 downwards.
AAATATTATATAAAAAAATGTAATTACATATCCCTGTTAAATAGGGGCAGAAAAATTGGGCCTTGGGTGGTGGTGGTGCCACAACACTGTAACCCCTCACAGATACTCTTGTTGGGTGCAGGTACAGGCCCTGCGTTGAAATATTAGATCAAAAATTGTATATACAAGCCCCTGTTAAACAAGGGCAGAAAAATTGGGCCTTGGGTGGTGGTGGTGGTTCCTTAAACCAAAAATATTGTTGGAAGCTAGCATCATCAAGATTGAGGAGGAATATGATAGACAGCTTAGGCAGTCTTCAAGGGATCCCACATCCATAGAAAA